>NW_025814889.1:56507500-57230000 GCF_022079265.1 Lynx rufus
CTGAAGTGGAAAATATTCACAGGCTGCAACAAAGTCTGGCTTGAGCTGCTGTAGGAAAGGCAGCAACTGGCTGGGAGACAATTAGTGTAGGAAAGTCCTGGGCGCCTCTGTGAGAGGCCGGCAGGATGGTACTCTACGCTGAGAGGGGGCAGGATCATGGAATCATGTGTGTTTTCACAAGAATTGAGAGGAATAGCAGTTATGCAAGCCAAGTCAGAAAAAGAACACAGCCACTGAGCACCTCCATCACAGTCTTTCTCATCCAAAACTCTTCATGTGCAAAAATAAGATGCCAAGTGAAGGAAGAATACTTCAGGGGTTTTAAAAGATGAAGCCTAGAAAAACCCTTAGACACAGGTGTAACTGCTTATGTGAGTATATTAAACCAAAACAGGGCATAAAATGCCCCTCCATTTGTCTTGGAGAGGTTTTGAATCTATTCTGTAATAATTCTTGTGAAAATATAAGTGCTCCTCCCCCCTTCCCATGTATGGGCCTGTTTGGTGAGAAATGTGCTTTTTTTGTTTGGTGGGGTACTTGGTTTTGCTTTTAATATACTCGCAAGTTCTGAGGTTCGTCACTGAAAAATATTTAGCAATGTTGATTTCTAGGAGGAAAGACAATGGTGGTATATATATTTTGACTCAGTGGTTAAACAAAATGCTGGGGCAGGGGGGTTGGTGACGACTTCTTGTGTTGCTGTGACTGGCCATTGTGTGGCTGGCTCCCTTGGAAAAAACGGAGAACTCCTGTTTGCTTCACTGGATCCAGAAGTCTAGGGGAAAATGAAATCTGATTAAGGCATTGTGAAAAATATGTTTTCACACTTCCTGCCTCCCCCAGAGAAACGCTTATAATAAAAGAATGTTCACAGAGGTTGGTCTTATGGGTTGAGTCACGGAATATGCACAGGTGAAGAAAGCTGAAGCAGCTCACCATCCACACAACTGTAAGGAAGAGTGAATTGTCCCTATGCAGGGGTGTGGGGAGAGGAGCTGTGGTTATCCTGCCCTCCCAGGTATGGAAGAGAGGATGCATAATCCATAAAGAGCTGAAATACATTCAATTGCCAATTCCTTAACGGCAAAGAACATGCTTTTGTCTTTGATTTTCTCATGCCTAGCTTGGTGTCTGGCATATAATAAGTGGTCATCATTACACTAAACTGGGTTAACCTTCTGGACTCCACTAGGAATGCCAAATACTGAATGAGTTCCACACTTTGAAACTAAGAAGAGGCAAAAACTATATAAGGAGTGTTGACCATTTCAAGGAGAAAAAGGGAAGAACGCAACAGGATAGTCTTGCTAGAGGACACTTCTGAGATGTTGGTGGTGCCTGATGGCCCACAGGAACAGTGATTTCCAGGGAGGGCACTTCCAGCACAGCATAAATGGGAGGAATTGCAGTTTGGGCATTGCCTGAACAGGTAGCTCAATAATGCCCTGCAGCCAGTGTTGAAAATGCTTATATATTAACAGTTCAGCAGTGGCCAAACTCTAACAATTAGAGTAGCTATGGCCAACTCTAAGCTATGCCCTTAAGCCCTCAGTTTGCCTGCATTTGGTACAACTGACTACCAGAGAAGTTTTCTATATTAGTACTGTGACAAACTATCACAAATGTAGTGGCATAAAACAACACAAATTTATCTTTTTACATTTATGGAGGTCAGAAGTCACAAAATCAAGGTGTCAACAGGCCTGCATTCCTTCTAGATGGAGGCAGTAGGGGAGGATCCATTTTCTTGAATTTTCTAACTTCTAGAGGCTGCCTGCATTCATTGGGTTATGGCATTGTCCTTCATTTTCAGTCAGTTGTGTAGCATATATAAATCTCTCTCTCATTCTCTCTTCGTTTCTCTCTGACCTCTGCCTCCATCATCACATTTCCTGCTCTGACTCTGACTCTCCCATCTCTTTTTCCTTATAAGGACCCTTGTGATTACATTGGGCCCACCCAGGTATCCAAGATAATCTTCCTATCTCAAGGTTCTTAACTTAATCACATATGCAAAGTCTCTTTTGCAATGGAAGGTAACATTTTCATAGTTTCTTGAGATTAGGCTATGGACATATTTGGGGGGTGGACCATTACAGGGCTCTGCTTTATATGTACTCTCCTTGGACTTCTATTACACCATTAATTCATGGTACATTGTGTATCCTGGAATTCTGAATTCTAGTTAACATTTTATCATATTTTAGTGAATTAGATTCACTTCACAATTTAGTGAGCCCATATAGAAAACAAGGTTAGATGTCAAATAATTGTAATACTAAAACAACCCTGTAGAATGGTATCTTGATTTTTCCTTCCATAGAATACTGACAATTATTTCTTTAAATGACAAAAGTAATGCATTAATCCTAAGAGTCTGAAAAATTGTTAGTCTGTCAGTTAATTGTTAAGACCTTAATATTGTGAGGTCTGAAACTGAAAAAAGTAAGATGATTTATATAAATTAAAATGTTGCAATACTTTAAATATGAATGTCAAGGAACTGTGAAGACTTTAAGAATTTACTGTACTTTCTAGTTAACATGTTAACCTGCAATAGTTTTACGGATGCTGGTAGAAGACATGAGACCTCTGGATCAGAGACAATGAATGGTTTATTACTTACAGCAATGGCAATAGCCAGAGTGTCAGCATTTTTGCACTCTCTGAACTCCAATTCCCACATGTCCATACACAGAAAGACAGATGACAACAGCACACTTAGTGGGTTGTGTTACATGAGAGGAACGCTGAATTTTAAGAAACTTGAATTTTTATAACAGGCAGTAAACATGCCTATACTTTGCCCCAGAGGGAGACATTCTTTATTTTTTAAGGATGTTTCTTATACAAAAATTCTTAAACATATAATCTGGAACAAAGGCGGTAAGTGTCTTGTTCACAATACATACAGAAACATGAAAGAACCATGGACAATTGTTTCTCAATGATAGATATACCAACCTTTATTTTTTTAAAAAAATCTCTTTATCAGGCAGCTATACCTGAATGTTCCTTACAAAACTCGAATTTATATTAAATTAAAATCTTATTGTACCTTTACTAAACCCCTTTCCTTTATTCCACTTTCTTAATTATTGGAACTACTACCTATTCTCAAACCTGAAGCCTGGTATTTATTCTGGACCCTCTTCTCCTCCACGCACATATATAAGTATCAAGAGCTATCTTCATCATGTCATCTACATTACTCTTTTTTCTCTTTGTCTCTACCATAACTAACAAAATTCAGGTTTCCCATCATCTTTCACTTAGACCACTGATTTTTCAAGGTGGGTTCATAGACCAATGCAGATCCATGCCAAAAAAGCTTTTTAAAGGTGAGTTTTGCATGAATCCAAACTTATTCACCTAAAAGACATGGACTTTTAAAATCTGTAGTTACTACTTTCCTATTTTTTTTTGGTGATATAACAACTTTTATTATACATAATAAGGAGAATTAATCTTTAGAAGTTGGTGAGCAATTGGAGTTACTGAAAGGGAGCACAAGGGGTTTCCTGGGCTGTGGGTAATATTCTTAATCTGAATGCTAGATACACAAATGGGTTGTTTGTAAAAATTCATTGAGCTGTCACATATGCGCTTTTGCCTATGTTTGCTTTACTAAATAAGTTTTCACAATATCCTTCATGCTATGAGATCATTGTAATGTTAGATGGTAGTGCTTTTGTAAAATGTCCTATTTAGCATAACAAAGCTTTTTAAAATTTTTTTTTAATGTTTATTTTTGAGAGAGAAAGAGATAGAGCACGAGTGGGGGAGGAGCACAGAGAGAGGGAGACACAGAATCTGAAGCAGGCTCCAGACTCTGAGCTGTCCACACAGAGCCCGACATGGGGCTTGAGCTCACAAACAGTGAGATCATGACCCCAGCTGAAGCCGGATGCTCAACCGACTGAGCCACCCAGGCACCCCATAACAAAGCTCTTTTAAAGACTTTTTAAATAAAGTTTAATCTTTTGTCAAACCCCTAGACTTAAAAAAAAAAATCACTGGCCCAAATCCAAAATTCTGGGACCCTCAGAAATCCTTCCTAACTGGTTTCCCTACCTTCAGGTGCCTTCACTTTCAAGACATTTTCTGTAATTTTGCCCATGATTATTTCTATGATACTCCTCAGTAGGTTCTTGGGGACCTTCACAAGGTCACTTCTGCATGCTGAAGGGTGCATTTCCTTTCCTGAAGTACATAAGTGAATTTCTCATCTTTCTAACTTGCACTTAGACTTTTGAACTTTTATACACACATCTCTGTTCCCAAACCACATATTTATTACCTTCCCCCAACTCTGCATCTTATAGTGCATACAGAGAACAGACCTTTATACTTCCATATGGATATGTATTGAACTGTTTTCCCCGCTGGGTTATAAACTTCTTGAGGGCAGGGGCTGTTTTATTTGTGAGTGGGCCTAGTATATATATTGCCTAGCAGTTGTGTATTAGAGGTGTCTCTTTTCTATTTCCTGTACATAGGTGAATCATGAATCATATATTATTGCCTTTTACAAGAAAGGAGCTTGTTTTATATGCTCTTGTATCTGCTGAACCTCTGTATGAAGGTTGGAGCACAGTGCTTAATAAAAGTTTGCTGATTGAATAAAAGAAGGAAAGAAGGAAAGAAAGAAGGTTTCAGTTTTTTACTCTAGATTGGCTTCTAACAGGAAACCTCAGGGACTGGGGCTACTCCTGGGCTATAGGATATCAAGACTTCTTTTATTTGCTTTAATTCAGCACTCTTTACTCAAAGCACAAACCCTACCTCTAAATCATTTATTTCCTCCATTTCATAATGGAAGAGAACCACAGTGAGATCAACTAAAAGTCAGTCAAACTTTTAACCAATTTTACACCTTGGAAAATTACAACCTCCCTGGGCTTTGCATCGACGATAACATGCTCTTGTTCTCACATTTTCCCATTCATAGAGAAGGCAGGGGGAAAATGAGCTCCTTTTTCACGTCCAACAGTGTAACGTGGCTATTGTCATATCCAGAGAAGTCAGATAGTGGAGAGCCCTAAGGTCCATGTATTATTCGGCATTCTCTAGAAAAACAGAATCAGTAGGAAGGATATTTATAAAATTCATTCTCTCTCTCTCACTTTCAGTGAGGGTTGTCTAGGAAGGCCTGCTGAGATGGTTACCTATGCTCAAAGACTTAAAAGAAAAGATTGTTCTAACAGATAAGTTAATCCAGTTGGTTTTAATGTGACTTCTTTTCAAGAAATTATGGTTACTCAATAAAATAAAACCCAGAGCCTCTAAGGTTTTGTACTGGAAGGAATATTTTATGATCACTGATGGCTCTTTGAAAAGGCAGGGGCAGCATCTGAATTGTAGACAATCAGAAGATATTCTTTCTAGTGTGAAATCTTAGAGGCTATCCATCATCAATGCCCATTGGCTCTCTGAGACAAACTCTAAAAGCTACTGGAGTTTTCCAAAACACAACTTGAATTTTATCATTCTTATCCTCAAAAATATTTAATGAACCTCCTTTTTTTTAAACAGAAAAATAGGTCATAATATAGCAGGAGTTAAGAGCCCCAGGTTCTCAGGTAAAATCCCCTGCCAAATGTTTCAGTTGTTAAAGGAGGGTGCCACTGAGGTTCTGATGCTCTGGCTGAGAGCAACTAGTCATGGTCTCCAAACTGGCAGTGGTGAGGTTCTAGTGCTCAAGAGTTCCTGGCTGACCCGTATCCCCTCCTCTTACACCATAATCACAGCCTTCTCACCACCATCAGTGTTGAAGCCATCAGAACTAAACTCATTTCATCCTGCAACCCTATTTATTTCAGTACCCTAGGGAGCCCAACATGGCAAGGTTATTCCATATCCCTACTATTTATTGCCCATATAGCTCTATATATCTCCTTTCACAACCCCATGGCCCATCTCTCTCCAATGCCACCACACTCCCACTCTGTTTCCTGGAACTCTTGGTCAGCCACCAGCAAAAATCCCTTTTACCTCAACTTCTTCTATCAGCATTTCTTTTACATCTGAATCCCTGTCACTTTAGTTCATTAGGGGAAAAACTGGTTCTCTCCTAAAGATGGACACTCCTTCCTCTTTCAACTGACACCTGTTTCCTCTCCTCATTGTTGTGTGGAGGTAGATTAGATGTTTTTCTTGCTCCTCATTGCTACTTCCAGGTCTTTTTCCTTTCTTCCTGGCTGTAAAGCACCACCTTGAGTCTGAAGTCATCAAACCATCAAACTACCTACTACCTTCTCTCTGCTGTTGTCATCTAAGGCATCCTGGGCCATTCTCCCTAATTCCTCGAACTTTTCATTTCCTGGCTTACTGTCACTGAATTCAGCATTGTCTGTCATAATTTTAGTGAATTCATTATTCTTAACAGTTTTTCTGCTTCCTTACTTCTCTTGGCTTCTTTTGCTCTAATGACCTTTTTCTCTACCCTACCTCAGCCATTAGCTTCGTTGTTGCAGCCAAACCTTCATCATTACTAATAATTGCCACCTCTGTAATATCAATTTACGTTCTCACTCTCTGATCACTCCCTTCTAAGTTTCCAGCTCATTTTCCACTCCAAAATTCTTCCCCTACCCACAGGTTCTGCCATTCATGAATCTTCACTGTGACTTACCCCTTTATGTCTTCATATCCCTTCTTTCCTAGTTTATATTCTATGGTCTGATGTTGGAGCAGTGTAAGGAAATAGGGTCAGGAGATATTTGCAAATATTTGTTTAACGTTAACTTAGAGAAGAAATCTATCACTATCTGGGGGTAGGGATGAGGAGAAACACTCAAGCCTGTTCCTCTATTGTATCCTATTGTCAATACATCCTCTATTGTCAACCTATCCTCTATTGTACAAGAATCCTATTTTAGCTTTAAACTTGCACATCCCACAGAGAAGAATCAAAGCTTGCCAAGGAGCTAGGTTTTTAGGAGGCAATTTAGTGTTCCCTGATATTCATATATGCCACTTGGGGGAGGAGTGAAGTTTACCTCTTTCCCCAAGTAGCTCAAGTTTCTAACTACATCCCTCTTTCAGGGGGAATTCTGCTAAAGACCTTTCTCCAGGGATTTAGTAAAATCTCAGGGCTTGTTTCAGTGTTCCTTATGGATTTAAGTTGCTGGCTGTTGCTCAGTTGTCTACCCCTGAATTTGGCTTTGGGAGTTAGGGAAGGCTTCACACAAAGGAGGTGACATTTGAACTTGGCTTTGAAGGATTAATAGGATTTTGCCAGGAGTGATGGAAGAATTCTAACTGGCGAGAAAGATAATTACTGGCAACACTTTTTTTTTCTGCTTCATAATATTTAGGAAAATTTAGATCTCTGCTCCTATATATTCATACATCATATGTTTATGGCTAAAGTAAATATGATTAACTAGATAAAGCCCAACTTTATAAATCTTCTTTTTTATGTTGAAAGTAAATATTTTTAAGAAGGAGGCTTGATTTATTTACATTTTTAATTAAATGAAAATTACAGATAAAAGATGCTATACCACTCATCTTCCTAGGAAAAGAAAATATTGCAATGTAATTAAAAGGACGCCTCAAATTATAATTAGATTTGAAATTTAATTATGACTAGAATACTTCATCCTTATGCACACTGACACCTTGTTGATACATAACCTTTTAAAGTATTTTTATTATATTTACTCTAAGATCTTAATCTGTGGACCAAATAAAATCCTTAGATTCCTAAGAAGTATTAGAATTCAACACAGAATACAATGTGCTATTTTTTTCTGGACAAGAGTACCATGGTTTGGAATTCCTATTTTCACCACAACTGAGTCTTAGTACAACTTCCAGCTGAAAAACATTCTAAAAATCTCGAGCAGATATGGATGAATAACAACTTTCTTAGCAAGAGAAGATCCTTGGATTTATACCTGATAGAGTTACTATCTCTCAAGTTGAAAGGACTCTAAGAATTCCAGTACATATTCAGGAACCACATTTTCCAGAAGGAAATGTCCTTTTATACATATATATGTGTATATATATATATATACACACATATATATATATATACTGAAGAAGAGATTCCATATATATATATATATATATATACACACACATATATATATAAATAATAGCTATTTGATGGAATCTCTTCTTCAGTGAGCTCTGGTTAAATAAATTTGCTATAATTAACTTCCTGTGGCACCATTTGACACTTCTTGCAGCTTAGAAAACAATAACTTTCACAGTAAAAATGATTTAGTTACAGCATAATATGCCCTGATAGAAATGTTTTTGATATAAAGATTCCCGATATGCAATTATTATTAGCTTGACTTGGAAAATATTATGTGATAAAAACTATTTGAATAATTTCCCCTGTAGTTTATCTGGTGTTGAAGATTGCACTTTATAAATTGAAGGTCTTTATTCATGATCAAAGTCTGAATTCATAGCCTTTGTGGAAATCTTTATTTTAAAATACTTGTGTGTTAATTAAATAAATAAATACATATTGAAAACTTATCATGTGCTAAGCAGTTCCCGAGTTTGGTGTAGCATATGGTGGCTGTAATTTAACCAGTTATTAAATTGACTGGCCTTCATGGCAGTAAAAATAGAAAGCTTGCTTTTATAAACTCAGAAAGAAAAGTACAAAACAACAAATTGGTCATCTAAAATGGTCTCATTTTCATTCTACTGAGTTTGAACTTACACGCCTCACTTAGCCCCTCCTTTCTGAACCAATTTTCACCAGACAACTTCTCCTGGATGAACTGAATTTCTACAAATGGCCTGCCTCTGTGGTCCTCTGTATAGGCAAACCTCTCATTGAAGTTCTTATCTCTTTTGAAGGGACTTCAAAGGTCCATTGAAATCCAAAACTTTCCTTGAAGTTAAGTCAAGTTTTGCCTGTTTTAGGGCTGCAGGATTTCATCCAGAAAAGCCTAGGTGGTTAACAAGGAAAGAGCATGTTAACCTGGTTGGATTTCATCACAAGTGGAATTTGGTCTGACAATTTTGGCTCTGTTAGGGGGTTTAAAGCATATTCAGCTGTGGAAATGATAAAAGGATTCCCCTACCTGGTTTTATAGCACAATAGCTGAAAGACCAGCAGGTATTTCCAAGCATCTTTTAGTGCACATCCCAAACTGCTACACCAGCTGGATCTTCAGTGAATGAAATAACCCCGCTGTTAAAGCATTTGAATCCCAGTCAAAGTCGTTGACAGTTAAAATCCAGGTGGCTATGCAAATTGGTCATTTCCTTAAATAGTAATTTGAGTTTCACTAGGTGAGCCCTGCTAATAATGACAACCAACATCTGTGTAGCATGTTTCGATTACAGAATAACTTTTATGTGTAATATCTCAATTAGTCTTCACTAAAACCCTGTGAGATGAAGAAATGGAAATTCAGAAAGATGAAGTGACTTGCCCAAGGTTACACAGGTAGTAAGCGGTGAGCCAGAATTTGAACCCAGACATTTGACGCCCCGACACAGTGGGCTTTTCCTTACAGTAAGAATGACTGCTAGTGTGGATGATTATTGATTCATAGAGCTTGATTTAGCGAAACAAGAGCTGCTTTGTCTTCATGGGGAATCCTATTTCTATAGGTCCCTTTGTGAAAACAGCATAAATTATATTTTGAGCTCTGGGCTTCTATTACTACATCTTGTTATTTTTCAAGAAAAGCTGGAAATTCATATGTTTTGTGGATATCACCCCAATTTTTTAATGTTGACAGTTGTGTTAGGTTGGGTTGGTGAGGGAGCATAAGGCAAGCTGGGGGCAAAGTACAGGCTAACAGCATGCCCACCCCTCAGGTGGCATATGTATGATATTTCTTGGACATTCCTAGCTGCCCAAGAACAGGAGAAAGGAAAGAAAGCAAATGGTTGATAAAAATCACAGTCATGCAGGACAAGAGTTTCCTTCAGTTTATGGGTAACTTAGTAAACTGCAAGAAAAAGACAATCATATTTATGGCCTAATCTCCAGAAAGCTATAGACTCTGTTTCCTGGAGCTCTAATATCACCCTCATTAATATGTAAGGGGTTTTAAGTGTTTGCCACGGTCATGTGGGAAACAAAGGCAAATGAAAAATTAAATTCCCTTGCTACAGCCCATTGATAAGTCCTTGAAACAGGCAGAGTGGCCTCCCTCTAGGAGCTCAGCTGCCTCAAGGATAGCACTTTGCTAGGGGCAAAAGGGGATCTTGGCTTAACTTTATCCTGACTCCCCAAGATCTTGTGAGTCTCCTTAAACACTTAAAAATTCCTTTGCAAACCTCCTTTACCTTTAACCCCCAAGTGTATGTTGGTAATTATACTCCAAGCATATGGCCCCTGATATATATCGGTAGGGTTTCATGACTGAAGTTTTACTAAACAGTAATAAATGATGTTTTCCCAACAGCAGCTAGCCCCCCAAGGTCCTGGAAACCTTGCTTCCAAAATTCCTTAGAGACTTATGCTGTCACTGACCCCCTGCCAACTTGAACGTATATAATCAGTCACTCTTCACAACCCCAGTATAGCTCTTTCTGCCCACGGGTCCTATCCCCATGCTTTAATAAAATCACCTTTTGGCACCAAAGGTGTTTTCAAGAATTCTTTCTTGGCCATTGGCCCCGAATCCCCCCCATCACCCCACCATCATTGTTCCCAACTCTTCATCCCTTCCTGAGAGTAGAATGACATATCCACAGCTTTTACTGTGTAACTCTTCAGGGCTTTCCAATAGAACAGATAGAATATATATCACTTACCTCATTGGTTTTGGATTTGGTTATGTGATTTGGATTGCCCAGTGAAATCTGGGAAAAAGTAAGCTATAGTTTACTTACCTTTAATTTCCCACCCACTTTCACTCCTGTGTTTCCCTTGAGAAAGGCTCCTTCTGCAGTCCTAGACTGCAGAGAAGAGACACATGGAACAGACTGGAACTTTACCTACATTTAGCAACCAAGCTCAGTCAATCCCAGAAGATGCTTATGGATTCCTCCTGAGCCCAGTAGATCCCCAGCCAGCAGGCAAGCCTATGAGTAACAAGTAAAGGTTTGTGGTTGTAAGCCATTAAGATTTGGAGTTGTTTGTCATGCAGCACATCCTGACCAACTTAAACATTAAAAAAAATTGCAGCCCAAATTAAATATGACTATAGAGTGAATGCAGCCTATGGGCCACATAGGCTCACAACCTTAAATCTGTGAGATGAACCTTTGGCAGTATCTTTGCCAAACCTAGCATTTAGATCTCTGAGAGCAAAAAAAAAAAAAACCTATATAAAATGTTGGAAGCATCTAAGAGTTGGAGAAAAGGGGGCTGTTAATTTAAGCCTGGCACCTACCTAAACAATCTCTGTGCTCCTTGCCAGAAGAGATATAAAACTAAGGCATACTGGGGGCACCTGGGTGGCTCCACGTGGAGTCTGCTTGAAATTCTCTCTCTGCCCCTCTCCCTCTGTGCTCTCTCTCTCTCTCTCTCTCAAAATAAATAAATAAACATTTAAAAAACAGCACAAAAGCCTAAGGCATACAACTAATTGACGATGTGGGAGTGAAATGAGAGATTTTCCTTGTCATTTACTTAGATTAACAGTATCAGCCTACATTTTCCTCTGTCAGCATTATTTTATACAGATAAAGCCTATTCCTTAGAGAAGGAATTTGTTTTCTATCATCCATGCTTGGTTACTGTCAAAAATTTTAGAGTGCCTGAGAAAAGTTAGAAGATTTGGACCTATATTTAACATTTCATCCTTCTTTACTCTGAAAGAGCAATCATAATTATGGAGAGAAATATCTCATGTTTACGAGGTCCTGCAGAAAGCAGTAATTTACTTTTACAGAGAAAACATCACCTGGGGGATTAAATAAAAATTTTCTGTCTACAAAATTCAGGAGGAAAACAGCACAGGCAGACACACAGCAGAGAGAATGGCAGGAATCTCCAATTGCAGAGATATGAGCTTGCAGACACCCACTTACTATTGATAAGACTGAGTGAGGGAGGATCACATCAGATCTGGAATCAGTTGCCTCCCCTCAAGTAAAGGCTTCTATACCTAAGACAAGAGCAGTTGTGCATATTATCTAGTCTAGATATGACCAGGACATTTCAACTGAGCCATTTCATTTTTATAAATGTTTGATATGATGACAGAGGGCTAAGAACACACTTTTGCATAAATACACTCCTTATTGATCATGCTCAGCTCTCCCAGGATAATGCAGCCTGCATTTTCCTAATCTTGTAGCAATAGAACTTAGTATAAGAGTCAATTACCCTGAGTTTTATGTGGGCCATGCTAACTGGTCCTTAAACCAGTTAGCAGGTGTATCCTGCTAGAATTGTTTCAGTTTTATTGTGGTAAGTGACATGAAGGAGAAATACAGTGTTCTGTGAGGCTGTATTTTTACAGGTCCCAACTAGACTGAGGAATCAGGGAAAGATCACTGAATAAATGACATTTAAATGGACACTTGAAAGAAGGGTGAGTGGTATTTAGCCTGGGAAAGAGAAGTGGCTGTGGGGTTATGTGGAATGTAAGAGAGAGAGAGAGTAGGAGAAAGAGAGGGCGGGGGGGGGGGGGAAGGGAAAGAGAGAAGGAGAGAGAGGGAAAGAGAAAGGGAGAGACGGAGGGAGAAAGAAAGAGCAAGAGCAGGAATAAAAATATTTGAAACTGTGTGCTAGTATTTTTAAGGGGGTTACAAGTTTTGAAACAGTACTCCACAAGATTATTCTGATCTCTTTCCTATGCCCAATTTAGAAACAGTGTTCTGTGCCATGAAGAGAAAAGAATATTTGAAGAGGTTAAATATTGTTGGACGGAGTGTGAAGTAAAATCAATAAGTATTATGGTTAAGAGCCTGGAAATGAATATCAAACAGACCTGGTTTAAATCACAGTTCCCTCCTTACCAGCTTTGACCTGGGCAAGTTCCTTGTTTAACCTCTCCAACTCTTTTATTTTTACTTGCAAAATAAGGAAAATGTATATATTAGAACCCAATAATATAAAGGCTAAGAGAAACAACAGATGTAAACAGTTTAGCATGGTGACTGTCAGATTACAAGCATTCAGACAATGGTAGCAGAAAAGATGAGCCAGTTCTATGGATGGTTGGACCTCAGGACACAGTGAATGGGAGCTTTAGTGGGTGATAATATTATATTAGTAAAGGTCCAACCTATGTACATAATCAACTCATTTGTTAAGAATTTGACCCCAGAGGCACCTGGATGGCTCAATCAGTTGGGCATCCAACCTTGGCTTGGGTCATGATCTCATGGTTTGTGGGTTTGAACCCTACCTCTGGCTCTGTGCTGACAGCTCAGAGGCTGGATCCTGCCTCAGATTCTGTCTCCCTCTCTGCTCCTCCCAGCTTGCACTCTCATTCTCTCTCTCTCTCTCTCTCTCTCAAAAATAAATAAATATTTAAACAAGTATTTGAACCCACCCTTCAAGTTATTTTATTTTATCTTAGGCAGGTGTATCAATTTTCTAGGGCTACTGTAAAAAAGTATCACGAACTATGTAGCCTTAAACAATAGAAATATATCCTTTCACAGTTCTGGAGGCCAGAAATCCAAATCAAGGTGTTAGCAGGGCAGTGGATCTCTAAGACTCTGGGTAGAGTCCTTCCTTTTCTCTTCTTGGCCTCTGATGGTGGCATCAAACCTTGGTGTTCCTTGGTTTGCATACCAATCAGTACGATCTCTGCCCCTGTCCTACCTGGGCTTCTCCCCAGTATGTCTGAGTCTCTTCTCTTCTTAAAAAGACATCTATAATATTGATAATGACTTCATTGTAACTTGATTACATCCACAAAGACTCTATTTCCAAGTAATATTAAGTTCAAAAGTACTGGGAGTTAGAGCTTCAGCATATCTTTTGTGTGGGTACAATTCAACGCACAACAGTAGGTGAGTGAGTGGTTATAGAACCGGCCTGTTCGGGGCGCCTGGGTGGCGCAGTCGGTTAAGCGTCCGACTTCAACCAGGTCACGATCTCGCGGTCCGTGAGTTCGAGCCCCGCGTCAGGCTCTGGGCTGATGGCTCAGAGCCTGGAGCCTGTTTCCAATTCTGTGTCTCCCTCTCTCTCTGCCCCTCCCCCATTCATGCTCTGTCTCTCTCTGTCCCAAAAATAAATAAATGTTGAAAAAAAACCAGTACATAGAACCGGCCTGTTCACCATGGATGGAGGGAAACCTTCTTCCATGGCAAGTTGAGGTTTCTAATCATGAATGATTGAGGTGCCCCATTCTTTTAGTTAATCGAGTTCTAGACAGGCCTGGATTATTAGGTTAGGGTTCTGAGTCCTTTAAATCTATTTTTCTCAGTTCTAAAAGTCTTCTTGATGATAATTTCAGGCCTTGTCAAAATTTTCTTATCTCTTATGATAAAGAAAGGGGGTTGAGGTCTATATACTAAGAGAAGGTAATCATTTTTAAAACTATTCTGGAGGCAGGATGATATAAAACAATCTATTATCTCGACTGTGGATTCTTAATGTAGCTCATTTTAATGGGTATATTGGGAGGATCATGATCTTTTGGTTGTTTTTAAGATTAAACATTGTAACATTGAGCCTTTCTGCTTCAGTGAGAACTTCTGCCTCCTGCATTCTTTATTCCATCAGTGTGGTGGGGCTTATAGGTAGAATATATGGTGATGAGGTAGATATTTTCTCACAAAGGAATGAAAAGCCACTTAGGATTTTTAAAATTAAGGAATTTTCCTCAGGCTAGATAATATTTAGGATACTTTAATCATATGTAGAAAAACAATTTTCAGACCCACAGTGAAAAAGACAAAAGGTTTACATACACTGTTACTCTTAGTTGTATGCATTGCCTTTGTAATATTAGGTACCCCAGCCATGTGCTCAATGTTGATGGGAACCGCCCTGTCTGCCTGGCCTGGCTCAGCCATAAGTAAGGATGGATGAAGACAGAGTAGTGCTTTCAGTGTATTGCCACACCCCAGCAGGGAAATTTGGGGCCACCATTCAGGAAGCAAAGAGGGTAACTTGATTTTGGTCTACTCCACTTGGTGTATTAAAAATAAAATGTCTCCTTCAAGTCCTACTCTCAGGAAAAGTCTCATTTGACCTCAAACAAAAGGGCCACATCCTTTCTCAGTAGATTACAGAGACTTATATTTAAGCTGGGGATTTTCACATGTTATTTATTCTCCCTTGGTGTAGATATTTTACTGGGATGGACACAGTGACTTCAGTTGAAAAACTGGTTACAATCTGTGTTTCCTTAGAAAAGAAAAATCATTGCATGTCAGGAGCTTGAAGATTAAGTCCCTGGACAGAGATTTTCCCAAGGATTCCCCAATAAACATAATATGAGAAGACAATACCATTCCAGCTGGTCAGCTGCATTGCCACTGGGGGAAGATTTGTTATCCTGGAGACTTCACCTATGGGTCTACTAGTTGACTTAGCTTGAAAGTTTTAAAGTCAGAAGTTGAACTCTGGAAGGAATGGTAAAGATATAAAAATAATCACTGTTGGTTTAACTAGAAAAAAGAAATCCAGCCTCTTCACCTAAGGCTTGAATTCTGTGTATAGTTGTCCTTTTATTCCAGTCACATAATCTCACCAGTCCTTTAAAGAGGCAGGTGAGTGAAAACAATGTAAAATAAAAAAATAATTGCACTGGGGGTGGGGAAAGTTTGGAGATTAAAAGTAAAGGAGGGAAGAAAATATAAAGAAATAAAAGTAAAAATAAACGGAAGCTGGAAGGATTTCAGTTTAAATAAACAATGGAATTCATGGGAAATTAAAAGAACAATATTAACAATAAAATGAATAATTGATAGAGCTAAGGTGTTAAATTATGAACAAAAGTATTATTGGGGGGCCTGGGTGGCTCAGTCGGTTAAGCATCGGACATCGGCTCAGGTCATGATCTCGCCATCTTTGAGTTCGAGCCCCACGTCAGGCTCTGTGCTGTCAGCTCAGAGCCTGGAGCCTGCTTCAGATACTGTGTCTCCGTCTCTCTCTGACCCTCCCAAAAATGAATAAACGTTAAAAAATTTTTTTAAAATGCCTTTTGAACAAAAGTATTATTTAAGTAAAAGACATGTTAAACTATTAAGTTAGGGGGAAAAATTAGGGGAAAGAAACAGAGGATATGTAAGGAAAAAGTTAAATGCTGACAGACTTAGAAGCAACTGTAAGTTTTTTTAAAGGCTAAAATAAAACTGGGGTGCTTGGGTGGCTCAGTCTGTTGAGCATCTGACTCTTGATTTCAGCTCAGGTCATGATCCCCAGGGTCATGGGATAAAGCCCCGCATTGGCCTCTGTGCTGAGTTCAGAGCCTGCTTGAGATTCTCTCTCCTCTCTCCTCCTCTCCAGCTCACCCATACTCTCTCTCTAAAATAAAATATAATGTTAAAAAAATGCTAAAATAAAATTTAGATAACTGGAACGTTGTTTTTAATAAAGTCCTAAGGGACACGTGGCAGCTCAAATTCCACCAACAATCACTATATAAGGGGCAAATGGAGTCTTTCCAATAAGGCAGCTTCAGATGTTCCACTCAGTTGCCCTCCTGAGAGTGGAGGTTCCTGAGCTGTTCCTTGAAGGGCTTTGGGTCTGTATTTTTAGGAGAGAAGAAAACCTTGGGCTTTGACCATTGTCCTTAATATTTACTAGAGAATATTTATCTTCAGTTCCAGGATTTCTTACTTGCTAGGTGCAGGCAAGACTGTTACTTTTTTATCATTGGTATTATTGATGATATATATGTTATGGTTAGTGTTATTTTTGTTTTGCATTAGTAGTAGCAGTGTTGTATTCCTGTTTTATACATGAGAAACTGAAATCGAAAGGGGTTAAGTGATCGCAGGTAATACAGCAAATCAGTGGCAAGGCAGAGCCCATGCACTGGGAATTCCAGACCCCCACACTAGGAGTCAGGTCTCTGATTATCAGCTCAGTACTCTCTTCACAACAGCATCTTCCCCTTATCTGATACAGCTTCTAGTAAATGTTGAAATTAAAGATATCAGAGAAGACTAACAGGAAGGTTATAAGATTTAGGAAAAAAGAGTTATTTTAGGGGAATGGTTGGGGAATTGATAATCTAGGAAGGAGTTTAAGCTCATTCTCAAATACAAGTGGAAGCTCCTGATGACATCGCTTCTGAAGACAGACATAAGCCCCTCTCCTCTATTATTAAAATAGGGGCCAGGCTATGACAAAGCAAACAGCTGGGTAACATTGTGGATCGTGTCATCTAGACCCCTTTCTGCTCTGTTTTTGAGTCATCAGTTGTTTCTACCTTTCACCAGCGTGTTGAGAGAATACAAAGACACCTGAAAAGAAGTTTCTACTGGATATAATCATCCAAGACCACAGATGATTATGGTTGAACATATCATTTCCTGCTTTCATCTCTCCTCTATTCTCTGACTTTTTTTGTCCTGATACTGGATTCTGGCCCTCTCTTTTTGTGCTTCTCTGTATCAGCATTCTATTTGGCACCTGTAGCTCCAGGAGAGAGACAGGGAGTCTCTTTCTTTGTGCCGGAGGAACAGATACCGGTCAGGCAGGTATTCTGTGCTCACTACACCTCTCAGCAAAAGGAGAAGAATCAGAGCCAAGTTCGTTCCTTTCCCTAAACTCACTCTCCTTCTTTTCCCTTTCCTTCTCTCTCTCTCTCTTTCTCTCTCTCTCTCTCTCTGCATAACATACAAGCTCTGGGGAGAAGACCAACATTCAGAGGATTCTGTAGTAATAGGAGAGGTATTTAGAAGCAAAAGATTTGCTTGGGAAAGTTTTGAGGTTTTTTTGTTTTGTTTTGTTTTTTGATGTAATCTTAGTTCCTGAAAGAAGGAATCATGAACTCTCATATCTCTGCAGCAGAACCTACCCTAGAATTCCCTTCAACTGACATACAATTAAAAATAGAGTCCAGTGGTGTGCAGTCAACTTTAAAGATCAACTGAGGCAGTAGCTATCCCTGGGATGAGCAATGGTGAGCAATACTTACCATAGGGAAGTCCAAATCTTGATTAGTATCCAGAGAATAAGTCATATGTATCTGAAAGATAATAGGGGTGGGGTGAATTTTGTCACTTTATCTAAATGTCGAACTATTGTTTGGCCGGTCTAAAATCCTCAGACTGTCTAGAGTGAGGTTGCTAGATTTAACAAATAAAAACAAAAGACGGTCAGTTAAATGTGAATTTCAGATAAGCAAGAGAATTTTTTTCTTTACTTATTTTATAACCAGAAGTTTGTACCTTTTGACCTTTGCCCATTTTGCCTACCTCCCTCAAACAACCATCAGTCTGTTCTTTATATCTGTGTTTGATTTTTTTTTTTTTTTGGATTCCACGTATAAATGAGATTATATGGTATTTGTCTTTCTCTGTCTTATTTTATTTAGCATAATGTCCTCAAGGAGAATCTATGTCATTGCAAATGGCAAGATTTCCTTATTTTTTAATAGATGAATAATATTCAATTGTATATATACCACATTTTCTTTATCCATTCATCTGTCAGTGGACACTTATGTTGTTTCCATATCTTGGCTGTTGTAAATAATGCTGCAGTAAACATGGAGGTGCTATCTTTTCAAGTTAGATTTTTGTTTCCTTAGGATAAATACCCAGAAGTAGAATTGCTGGATCATATAATAGTTCTATTTTTAATTTCTTAAAAAAAATTCAAGGGACCTCCATACTGTTTTTGCATAGTGGCTACACAAGTTTACATTCCCACCAACAGTGCACAAGGGTTCCCTTTTCTTCACATCCTTATATTTGAAAATATAAAAATGTTCCATATGTTTCATAGTATATACTTACACTAAATAAATACTTGCTGTTTATTGGAAATTCAAATTTAACTGATGTCCTGTAATTTATCTGGCAATCCTAGTTGGAGAGAACTCCAGATTCATCTGGAATAACTCCCAGATCAGAAAGCAGGTGACTTCATCGAAGTCAGAGTAGGAAACCTGCTAGCAGCGGGCACACTATCGGAGAATGTTTGTCCTGTTTTGAAAATTGCCTTCATCCATCCTAAAGAGATTGAGAAATATTTCTTTGATACAATGTAGGACTCTAAAATGTTCTTTTCACCTCCTCCTTTTTAATGATTGAGTACTATCCAACAGTTTTTTTTTTTTAAGTAAAATGTCTTAGATATTTTTGAGGTAAGTGTGACTCACATATAAGGGTCCTGAGACAATAGAAGAATAACTTTTTTGCAAGGCATTATTTCATATTGATAAGATAACTATTTTGACCTGAAGTTAGGGATTATGAAAGCTTTTGATGATAGGAGATAGAAAATGAACATAGATTTTGAAAAGTTGAAGAAACTTATCCAAGTAATATTAAGCCCAGAAATTATTCTAGGACTATGTTTAGCTAGGGATATGGTCTTTCCTCCTTGTTGTTGCAACTGTAGGATACATTTGTAGGCACAGGAAGGTTGAAGTTTTAGGGTAGTATTAGGGTAATAGTCTTATTCACAGAGACTTTGTACCTCTTGAACTGCCAGCATTTATACTGGTTTGCTCTTTGACAGTAGAGTCTCCTGGCACCATAACCCTTTCTCTTTCAATCATATAACAGCCAGAAAAACCGAAGGACTTTGGATTCTCTGTTTTCTGAAAAAGTAGTACCTTTGGAAGGAAGCCAGTTTAGATAAGTTTTTATTTTTCAACTTACCACTTTTCTCCTGGGTGCTAATATCGTTCTCTTTCTCTTTCTTTTTCTTTTTAAAGAAATGATTTTATTCAGGGTTTTGTAATAACCATAATGTGAATGTTTGTTCATTAGTGGAGAACATGTGGAGAAAAAGTAAGGGGATCTGGGGCTTAGGAGAAGCAGATAGAGAAGGGAGTCATCTGAGAACCTTGTGGGAATCATGAGAAGGATGGCGATGGGTGCTATCTAAGTCATCGAAGAAAGATGGAGGTGGATACTATTTTGGAATGTGAAGTAGCAGGTGGTCCATTGTGGTTAGCCATTTTGTGGAACACAAAAGAGAATTTCTTTCTGGAAGCACAAGGCTGAGATAAAGTACAATGTGGGCAAATGGAAACTAAAAATATGTTCTCCTATTTCTGGTTGCATGCATAGCACTGATCTTTCAGTTAACTAATGTTTTCTGTACTGTTTGATAAAATGTATCAAAATTAGCAGAGCCTCAAAAAAGAGAAGGGAAGGAAAAGGAAAGTAGGAAAAGAGGGAGGGAGGGAGGGAAAAAAGAGAAAAAAAGGTAGCATTTTGTGTATTCATGGGGACTTATTGTCTTGTGGCTCATTCCTAGAGAATGTTTCTCATTTAGCTAGTTAGAAAAAAATGTCAGGCTATACAAAATTAAAAATATATTGATCTCAAATAAATAAACTTTACTTGCTAGAGAGCACAATACTTTCTAGCTACAAAGTCAAAATGATTTAAAATATACATGTAATCAACTATCTCCTCCTTCCTATTTTTATTTAATTTGATCTTTCCTAAAATAATTAATTCAGCCATAAAATCTCAGGGTGCATATCTCAGAATTCATATAGGAAACACCTTCTTTAGATTGACAAGACACCTATAAATTAGCCTTTCAGCTCTGCTCAAATGCAGAGAACTCTAACCTCAAGCATTAATTGAAATATCACCATACTTTGAAAGAGTTTACTACTGATACAAATGCAAAGCTATCCATATATAATAAAAACAGCAAAAGAAAAAAGAAGAAAGGAATAGAATTGTGGTTCTCAAATGTTAATGTGCCTAAAAATTACCTGAGTCTGAGTCTGGATAAATAGGTGAATTTGCCTTGGTTGCTAGCAACCTTTCTTTAACACAATCCTAAAGTGGCCCCAGGATGATATGGAGTTTGATGGATTTTGGAAAGTCACGTAGCAAACTTACACAGACCCACAGGGAGCACAGAGGAAGAAGGAGGATAGTTTAGTTCTAGTGCAGAGAGAAGGGAACTCCCAGGAGGGTGTGTGTAGAAGTGAGTTTAATTGTGTCAGGGTACAAACAGCTTTTAGGGAAGTGTTAGCTTCAGATCCAGCCTTGCCTATAGGCCTAGTTTTGAATTTAAGGTGGGGGAATATACCTAGTTTTGAATGCCTGCAGTCTTGTGGTCATCCTATTGGCCGGTGATTTTAAATTGCATAGGCCATACTCCCAAGGTGGCATTTTCAAAGTATATATACCTCACGCTGCCCCTCTGGGATTCTGAAACACTTTCTCAGGAATGTGCAGGCCCCTGGCTGAGAATCACTCTATGTAAAGGGAGTTTGTAGTGATGGAAGTATGTAGACCATGGGAATAGTTTGAAGGCACAAGAAAAAAAAAAAAGTTTGTGGTTCCCTGATTAGAAATGAAAGATGCAATTTGTATAGATGAGCCAGAGAGTATTTGTTTTCTAAGGAGTTAAAGCTAAGCATGGATCAATAGATATGCATGTCATGTCTGGTATAAGAAAGTAACTGTTCTAATGTGTACCACCCTGGGCCTGCATGGGGCATGGGACAGAACCACAACACAGGAGTCAGAGAATGAAGGTAATTGGGACAGTGAAACAAGAAAAGGATTAGGTCCAGTAGCAAAGTGAATGTCAACCTCTACTTTTGTCTTCATCAGTATCATAGTGCAAAGGAGCCAACTCTTTAAGAATATGAAAACCAGTTGAGGGGCGCCTGGGTGGCGCAGTCGGTTAAGCGTCCGACTTCAGCCAGGTCACGATCTCGCGGTCCGTGAGTTCGAGCCCCGCGTCAGGCTCTGGGCTGATGGCTCAGAGCCTGGAGCCTGTTTCCGATTCTGTGTCTCCCTCTCTCTCTGCCCCTCCCCCGTTCATGCTCTGTCTCTCTCTGTCCCAAAAATAAATAAACGTTGAAAAAAAAAATTTAAAAAAAAGAAAACCAGTTGAAACCAGCTTATTTAAAAAAACGTATCGGGTTCCTACTCTATGTGTGTAAGTCACTGAGTTATGCTCTGGGGCTACAGAGAATAAAGTGACTTCAGCCTAGTTGTGTGGGTTGGACAGACAAGCAGATTTAGAACTATAAGAATTATTCATGGATTGTCATAAGGGCTTACAAGAAGAGGGAGAGAGATACAGAGGGCATTCTTGAGGATGTGTCATTTGAGCAGTGTCTTTAAGGATGATTAGAAATTATTCAGGTAGAAAAAGGGGGAGAAGGGCATTGGGAAAAAAATCGTACAATGGCTCAGTGGCTCAGCAGAGGAGAGAGAATTCATCTGTGTCATCCATGTCATACACATGGCGTCTGTACATGGTACGTGGAGTGGCATGGTTAGGGCACAGCTTTTGGAGCTCTGCATAGGGTTAACCCTACTCCATGAGCCACAGGAGCCACTGAAGGCTTGCAGCAGAGGGGCCATGCTGTGATTTGCTTAAGGAAAGAGCATCCTGGAGCAGTGAAGACGGTGGGAGGACGAACAGCACTAGACCCCTCCAGCTTCTCAGTAGGTGGGGGAATATGAGTGTCTTGGCGCCCACTTTCTGGCCTTCCTTTGTCTTCTTCATTGCTTCTTACTTTTGCTGCTTTCTCTCTAGCTCCTTTATTGCCTGTTTCCTTTCCAATCATCATATTTTTCTTCTGTTTTGGCTTTCCTTTTTCCCCCCTCTCCTTTCATATTTGTACTTTCTTTTCCAGTTTACCACACCCCCTTTATCCATTATCAGACTGATGTATTTTTAAAATTTCTTATAAAATACATTGCCTGGTTGCCCATTTACTGCTTCTGGAGAAAAAGGTTGCCACCTAGAACTAAGAGGACATTAACGCATCTTGATCAGTTTCCTAAATTAATTTTCTTTTGACTCTTTCATCTTGAAAGGAAATTTTACCAACAAGAGAAAGGGATTTCCTAAACTCTGAATGAACTCCTTAAATGTTGAGAAACAGGGGCACCTGGGGGGCTCAGTCGGTTGAGCATCCAACTCTTGATTTCAGCTCAGGTCATAACCTAAGGGTCGTGGGGTTGTGTCCTGTTCATTCTCTGCACTGAATGTAGAGTCTGCTTAAGATTCTCTCTCTCTCTCTCTCTCTCTCTCTCTCTCTCTCTCTCTCTCCCACTGCCCCTCTCCCTGACTTGTGTGCTCTCTCTCTCTAAACAAATAAACAAGCAAACAAATAAATAATGAGAAAGTATAAGGACTGACAGAATAAATTATAGAGTAGGGGAGAACTCAGGTTCAGTGGGCACACTCTTCATTAAAACACCTTTTCCACTCGTGGAAGGATAAAGACAGGGAAACAGAAGAGTTGGACAGGAAATGAGACCCTAGCTGGTAATGAAAATACCTTTAGTTGTCAAATGTAAGGACCCCATCATTTCTTCTTCTCTCCACAATTAGCAGGGGTGAGAATTCCTGAGCAAGAAGAAGTAAATTAAATGTAGACAATTACAATTCTCCCACTCCATAGCTGCACTAATTTTCAATCATACCACTTTTCAGAGAAAATAAATGTGGTTCTGAAGTATGTTTTGTACTATACGCTATTTTATTAAATGGCCTGGTATTTAATTTTCTTCTAAAACCCGGACCATACAGGAGTCTTATTTCTCTTTCAAAAATAGTTATCAACATTATTTAGACCTTGTTTGATTTGGTTTTTTATTTGTGTGGCTCCTAATTTGTTTTAGCTTTCTGTAGCAGTGGCTCTTGATACATCTGTTAATGTGTAGAATCCTTGCCTGATATACTGTGATATTTGGGTTGTGATATTAGGTGAAGGGCTGCAATTTTTATTCACTTCTTTGAGCAGCAGTTATTGAGAAGAGAGAATAGGCTTTTTGGCTTCCTCATGACCCTAGGCAATTCATGTACCTCTGGCTGTTGATTTGTTCCAGATATTTGTTTAGTATCAGGTCAGGTTGAAAGACTTAAGAGAGAGAGAGAGAGAGAGAGAGAGAGAATGAGAGAGATAAAGTGAGAAGAGAAGGAAAATACAATCAAATTCCAGATATGAATGAAGTTTAGAAGTAACTTATTTTCAGGAATAACTCTCCTTACTTGAGGTCTTAGCCAGTCATATAGCATCATTTCTACCTATTGTAATTTAGCATACTTGTTCTCTTGCCTCCTTATACCTTGTTCATGTGAGAAGCTTGCCCTCATCGTAGTGAATTTGTCTTTCCTGAAGATTTTTATTTAAATAGATGACCCGGGGTGCCTGGGTGGCTCAGTCAGTTAAATGCTCACCTCTTGGTTTTGGCTTAGGTCACAATCTCATTGTTTGTGAGTTTGAGCACCATGTCAGACTCTGTGCTGGTGGTGCAGAGCCTGCTTGGGATTCTCTCTCCCTCTCTCTCTGTCCCTCCCCTGCTCTCTCTCTCTCTCTCAAAATAAATAAATAAACTTAAAAAAGAATAAAAAAAATAAATAGATGACCCATATTTTAAACATAGAATACATGATCTTTACACAAATTCTCAGTTTTCCATATATTTGTTTTAAACATATTTAATGAAAAACTAAAATGTATTATGTCCTATTGGAAGAGACTATGGAGGACCAGAATGCTGCCTCAAAGTTTTTGCAATCCAGGTGAAACAAAACATGTACACAAGTCCATTACCAGGTAAGTATGCTCAGAGGAGATGGGGATGGTAAAGACCAAGGGGACCAGGGAGTCTAAGTTGACAGAAAGTGGTATATGGGATCTACCCTTACTTCCTAGAATCATGGACTCTCATAAACTACTACTAAAGCATAGATTTTATGTCCTTACAACTTCTGTTGTAATCCTGAAAATGATTCCATGGGGAGACCCAGAAGAAGCTGAAAAAATGAGAAAAGAGTCTAGGAATTGGTTTTCTGGGAATTCCATTCGAGCTACCCTGTGTTTACTTAAGCATATTTCTATCTTGTTGAGGATAAATCACACAGGGGAAATAAAGAAACTTTGAGGAAACTCTATTTCCAAACAATAACCTATTCTGTGCTGGAACTACCTGTAGAAGGGGCATTCTATGCTCATACTGCTTATTCTGTAGATGAGAATACAGCCTCGGGCATCATGGACCAAGAAGGCTGGGGTGCAAACTTGAGCATCTGTGCATAAGCTTAAGAGGATCTTGATAGATGATAGGCTGGGGGTGGGTTGTGTGTAACCCCAAACTTTTTTCCTTTCTGCTTGGGATGATGAAAACCCAGACCAGTATTATAGACAGCCAGGCCAACATGGTAGAAAGTCACTTGAGCACCAGAAACCAAGAAAATATAAATATACGAAGTTGGAGTTGGTCTTTGACTACTGAAATTTCAATATAAATGGGCAAAATACTGAAGAATTAGATAAAATGGAGAAGGTCAGTGACATTTATTAGATAAAGAGGCTTATAGAATAGAATTTATTTTTCGATAAAGTTGTGATGAAAGTCTTCCAGAAAGAGCAATTTTAAACAAGTCCTATTTGGAAAGCTTAGCAGAAGGTTGAGTAATGAAAACAGAGTGTAATGGGTAGAGAAGATGACATGGAAGACTATGCTAGAAGGCAGGAACAGTGGAAGAAGTGGCGATGGTAGACCTAAACAGACCTAGTTTGGCTTCAAGGCTTTTGATTTTGATGGAAAGTAGAAGGGGAGAAGACATTCCAGTACAATACAAAATCCACTCAAATTTGATCCTTGAAGTAGGTCACCTTAGTGTAGTGAATGGGGATGTAAGGAATGAGGATAGAGCAGCAGTAGATTAAGAGTAAGGCCTTCAGGAAAAATTACGAGTTTTACTTACAGATAGATAGATGTTAAGGAGGAATAGGAATGATTAAATTCCCATTTATTTTCTCCTAATTGTCTTTTTTTTTCACTATCATGTTCTTACGTCCTCTGCCTATCTTCCACTGCTGCAAAACCTAACAATTTTGCTGCTTTGGGTTGATTGGCTCTATTTTTTCAAGTAAGAATAATGGTCAGGAGGAGAATGTAGAGGAGGGTGGCCAGAATATATTTATAGCAGTTCAATCAGATTTCATGTGTTTGCTTGAGGCACAGATATAGTTTATGAAGAACTGTTTTAATCTCAATAAAACAATGAAAATACTCCAGTAATGAAAAGAAAAGTTAACTTTTATACTTGTGAATCAAAATTAGAATTTTAGCAAGACTCACTACAAAACCAAAACTGTTGATAGTTTAGATATGTATTAATTACTTGCATCTCCACCTGATCTATAAAATTGGAAAATCATAAGGTAACTGACTAGATGATTTTAATCGGCTGTTTGAATATCAGCTACCAAAGTGGTACCTGACTGTGTTAATGACTGAGCAATAATTTGTAGGGTATTTTTTTCTCCTTTTTCAAATTCAAAACAGAAAACTATCTTACGCAAATATGGGCCTTCAAATACATTTTGATTGTTATTTTGAAAGAGATAATCTGGAATTCTTGGAAGCCTGTCTTTGTTTTCTATTTGCCTATAAATCAAAGGGCATAAGCCAAAATCAGAAAGTAATTTGTTACTTCATTCAGTGATAAGCTAAATGTAAAGTTCTAAAGACATACAAATGTCTCTGCAATCATATTTGGCTACAGCAAAATGAGAACATTTTAATCTTCCTTTTTATTTTGGTTGTTCTTGACATGAGAACAATGCAATCATTTTTAAAAGTCAACTGGATGAGATCTCAGCAACCAAGAACTCTGCCTTTCATTTGTGTCACATATGAAACCAAAACCCAGCAAGGTGAAGTGAATGAATCAGTTACACAGCTTATAGTGGCAGAATTCTGTTGTGTAAAAGTCTTTTAAATACAGTAAAACCTTGGTTGAGAGCATAATTCATTCCGGAAACATGCTTGTAATATGAAGCACTTGCATAGTAAAGCAAATTTCCCCATAAGAAATAATGGAAACTCAGATGATTCATTCCATATCCCAAAAATATTCATATAAAAACAATTGCGATACTGTGATATAATACAAAATAATAAAGAAAATATAAAATATAAAGAAAAATAAACAAATTAACCTGCAAAAACCTTTGAAAACCTTTGTGGCTGGTGTGAGGGAGACAAGAGAGAGGAAGATTATTGTGTAGGATGGCTTTCACTATCACTAATCCAATCACTGCTATCTGTTGGCTCAATGGGATCCTTTTGCTGCATAGGGGCCATTGTATACACTCACATGGATGTTGACTACAGTACAATATTAATAAACTCTCATCATATACTGTATTTAATGTAACTGGCAATAAGGCAGCAGAGGAAAGTGTCTATATCTGCAGAGAGCCTGATCTAGAACGAAGCAAAGCATTCCTAAGCTTATTCTTTTATGGAAAACCAAAGAGCTGTCCATAGGTGCTTTGAAGTGACTAGTGCTAGTTGTGGGCACCTTCCGATGTTCTGAAAAATTACTGATTTCTGCCAAACACCGTGGCCTGAGACCAAGCATCCGATCACGGGAGACAGTCGCCCACAATTCTGTGGCGAGTGAGAGAGAGAAGAATCATTGGCTCAGTTGTGATCATGTGATGTTCAGCATCACATACTACTCCTATTGCAAGACTTTGCCCGTTTATTGAGTTAAAATTCATTAGAAGTGTTTGTTCATCTTGTGAAACACTCCCAGAACAAGTTACTGTAACTCTCTGTGGCATTCATAATAGAATCTAAACTCCTTGGTTTAGCACCTAACAACTTGTCATAATCTGCCTCTTCCTTTCTGGCCTCATCTCTGTCAGATTTCTACATGTAATCTTTGCTCCAACCATACTAAACTATTCATCAACCAAATATGTACTGTATCATGATTTGTGTACATTAACTGCCGCCTGGGAAGGACACACCTCCTTCCTGATTTGTCTAGCTAAGCACTACTCTTTCTCTCTGGGGAAACTTTCCCTAAAGGACTTCCATGACCTATCTCATGGTTTCTGTGGCAATTCTACATACTTCCATCATAATCTCACCACAGTCTATTTTATTTTTTTATTTATTTAATTTTTAAATGTTTATTTATTTATTTATTTATTTATTTACTTATTTATTTAGATGGGGAGAGTGTGATTGGGGAGGGGCAGAGAGAGAGAGAGACACAGAGGATCTGAAGTGGGCTCTGTGCTGACAGAGCCCGCAGTGGGGCTCTAATGAACGAACTATGAGATCATGACCTGAGCTGAAGTCAGACACTTAACCAACTGAGCCACCTAGATGCCCCACCACAATCTATTCTAAATGCCTCACTAGAGCATAGATCTTTGAGTATAAGCATTATGGCCCCTTTGAATCTGTATAACCATAAAAACAACAACAACACTAATAATAATAATATTGTCATTTATTAAGCGCTTACAATGTGTAGGCACTGTTCTAATTGTTTTATTGGTATTACCTCATTCCTAAACACAGTGCCTGGCACAGAAACCCTAAATAAGTAGTTGTCAATTGATCGTTTGAAATAATGCATGCATACAAGAGTGAATGCTAGAATACTGGCCTCAATTATTCCCAATCCAGAGATTTGAGTAGATTCTACTATTGGTTGTCTAATATCCAGACAGGTGTCAGTGGACGTGAAAAGCTCTTTGGCTGCCCTTTTGCAGATGTTTGAATCTAAGTTAGAGAGAATAGAACACACCTGAAACCTTATTGATATGGCTGTAACTATTATAACTTGGCTTAGAAAAGCCAGATACTCAGGAAGAAAGTCTTCCTTGTAGTGACATCATGGTTCATGATAGGAGTTTTCTAGATAAATTGAAACCATCCATCCTAGGCCAGACTAATATAGATGGATAGCAATTTTACATTCCAAAACTTATGCCAATTTCTTTGTGTCTTAATATGTAAGGCCTTACATATTAAGTGAAATAACCAAAATCCTACTCCCCTTCTGCCCTTGAGTTTTGTTATTTCACAAAGATTATGTATTTACAGTACTAGGGAAGGTATATAAAGAAGGGTTACATCTATAGAATGATTCTTATGCATCATTGTACATAGATCCTTGACTAAAACATCTGGTGTCATATTTTAAAAAATATATTTAGCAAATAATGTAGAATGAAGAAAATTGTATTGATGAAAACCAGTACACATGTAAAATGTCATTCAAATGCCATGGTAGTTAAAATAATGTACTAATTTTTAGTTCGAAAAGAAAGTTTTCAAATTTTGACGTAGCTTAGAGCAGGGAATAGTGCATGGGCTTCAGACAGGTGGTCCGTGATCCCTACAACTGTGTGCAAAAATTTGTATTTGCATGCTTATGTTTCGGAGAGTGGAGAGAGGCTTTTATCGGGTAGTCAAAGGGATCTGCGTCTTCAAATGATTAGGAATTACTGCTGTCAAGTAATTTCAGCCATCCAGCTTGCAAAGCTCTGCAATATGGGTTAGGAAGTCCATATTTTAAAAGTATTAGTTTCAAAGGCAAAATTTAGCAAGTTAAATAAACTGTATGCTTAGGTGGTCCCCCTCAGGTCAAAGGTTAGTTAGTCATGTGCTAGAGCATTGTCTTATTTTCTGTGCTGTAGCAAAATGATATATTTCTCTTTCGGCCCTTGGGTCCTATTTGAATTTTGGAGATTAAAATTAAATAGTCCTAATGAGAGGGTTTCCTTTCTAAATTGGGCTCTGCTGAAAACATCAACAATTCAGAAGCTATCAGGTGGCCTTTGGGACTGTCTGTGGCAATACAAAAGGGAAGTTTATATTGGTGATGGTGACTAAAACCCTGCCACAAACTGGAATTGTAACAATTAACTATGGTCATCATTTGTATGGTCATTCAGATTCATAACTTTTATAAAACTTTTCTTGTGAATCCCTCAATAAATAAACACACCTAGTTTTGATGTGAAGCTCTGTAAAATTTTTGTTGTTGTTGTTTAGAGCAAGTTAGGGTATGAATGCCCTAAAGAAATGCCATTGTGGACATTGTGCTGGGCTTCGAAAATCATATGACTGAGAAATTCATGTTTGTATGCGTATTAAGCCAGGGGATGATTTCTAAAGACTAAATATGGATCTCAGCACTCAAAGTCAAAGCAGTCAATAAATCTTTTTGTTGGGTAAGATATTGTTTATCCTGTGTTACTAAAACACAAAGCAAATTATTGAAATGTCCTTTTCAAGATAAAAAAGAATAATTTCAAAACTGAGAATATAGAACTTAACTTGCTTGTGCCCCTTTCATAATAATATTCAGATCAGCCTGAAGTTCAACCTTAATTTTGTAAATGAGGTTTCCTGCTTTATGATGTAGTTGTTTTGCATACCGAGATTGTGTGGTTTAGAAAAACGTTTATATGTTGGGTGAAATATACCAATATTGTTATTGTTTAAGTGTTTAAAAAATACCTAGAGAAACTCACTCATGGAACAACATTGTACAAAAAGCATTTCATTATGTGGTGTATTGAGAAAAGGCTACTGTAAAAGAAGGAAGTGGCTGATGGCAGGCTGGAGTAAACACTTTTTTTTTTAATGTTTTATTTAGTTTTGAGAAAGAGAGGGAGAGACAGAGTTTGAGCAGGGGAGGGACAGAGAGAGAGGGAGACACAGAATCTTAAGCAGGCTCCAGGTTCTGAGCTGTCAGCACAGAGCCTGATGCGGGGCTTGAACTCACAAACCTCAAGATCGTGACCTGAGCCCAAGTTGAACACTTAATTGACTGAGCCACACAGGCATCCCTGGAGTAAACACTCTTTTTTAAAAAAAATTTTTTAAATGTTTTATTTATTTTTAGAGAGAGAGAGAGAGAGAGAGAGAGAGAGCAAGAGAGGGGCAAAGAGAGAGGGAGACACAGAATCCAAGGCAGGCTCCAGGCTCTGAGTTGTCATCACAGAGCCTCATGCAGGGCTCAAACTCACAAATTGTGAGATCATGACCTGAGCTGAAGTCGGATGGTTAACCAACTGAGCCACCCAGGCGCCCCTGGAGTAAACACTCTTAAAGGCAGTTTCTAGCCTTACGATTTCAGACTTCTATCATTGGAAAAATATGATGACTACACTCACTATCAAATGTCTAGAGAATTAATTCAAGTTTACAACAGTGCAAAACTTTTTATCTGAATAAGCAAGTTCCTTGTTAATAATTTGATACTGCATTCTTTGTATTAACGAATCATCTGGAAAGCCACTTGAGAATTGAGATAAATGTAATCTCATTTTGGGATGGGGCTTTGTGCAAAGATAGTCAAATAGAGTTAAAATAAGGAAAGAATTGAATGATTTCACATTCTCCCCCCCACCCTGCTTTGTCTGTCATTTGACTAAAAGTCTGCTTCTTTACTTCAAGACTTTTAAAATAAGTACGTATTGACGCACCGATCTGGTGTACGTGGTTTCTGTTCTTAAGAATTTGCTCTTATAACTCGTATTAAGGTCTTGAACTTTTGCTGGTGGGTCCCTCACATCTCCGGTTACTTATAATATTAAAAGACCAGACTCTTACCATATACTTTGATAAATTATTTTTTCCTCAGTGCTTACTTACTTGCCTTTTTCTAGTTTCTCCTAAATCTGCTGAAAAAAATTAATGAGCTTTCCATCCAAAGCTGATATATTGACCTTATTTTTAGTGATGATTTTAAGCCACTTCTTTGCTCTTCTCAAGGTAACCTTGGTGATATTGTTACATTTGTTCATTATCATTTTTTATGCAGCAACTATCTCTATTGATTTGTCTGTGGCCTTTGATTCGATGAATCACAACATATTGCTATTTGAGTGTCCCTCAATTTGGCAAAGTTTAACTATAGTGGAATGGTTCTCAGGCTACATTAGTGAATAAACCCCAGTCATTTTGTTTAATGGTGTTGAATATGAGGTGAAAATGTTACATTCAAAGTTACCTCAGGAGCTAATTATGGGGCTTTTTACTTTTTCAGTTTTTATTAATGACCTGCCGACATCATATAGTTCATGAAATGCTCTGAATGTGTACATGCTGATGATATGACCTCAGACCTAGCAAGAACTCGGGCAGTATGAAAGCATTGTGTGTTTAATTTAGAGATTTATTGAGTGATGTTCACAACATAGATACAAAGTTTACGCAGAATTTACAGGCCCGCAGTTTTTTTAACTACACAGAAAAATCCTGGGGAATTTTATAGTCACCTATTTTATAAATGGAAATAAGAGCACCAGTAGCTTAAGTGGAAAATGAAAAGTATATCTGGGCCTTTATATACAATCATATTCCCATATCAAATAATATAATTTTGGTTGGTAAAAACTTCACATTTCAGAAGTATGCTATTTCCCAGTAAAGAGTTAAAAAATATATAAATATATGTAGCTTCTTTATACCCATCTCTCTGAACGAAAATGTGGATGTATACTTTCTTCAGAATGTTCTTTTAAGTTCAGTCAGTTATGAAGTGACAAAATTTCTCCACAGTAACAAAAGGTTCTTTAAGACTAGATTGCCAAGTATAGTTTTGTATCATCCACTTGCTAAAACATATATAAAGGTGGAGTACACTGGTTATGGTCCATATGCTTTGGAGTAACTTCTCCACTTACAGAAATCTCCCTTTGCTGCCTCCCTGTAGAGGGAGAGGTAGGGTACTGGACCATATATAGTATAGTAGGATTCTCCATACTTTCCTTGGACCAAAATAGAGGAATTGTTTCTACAGAGAGAAAGAGAACAGTCTGGATGGATGGCTTTTGTGCCTGGGTTTTCAGTACATCCTAAGTTCAGCAGCACAGACCTTGGGTTCCAGGGGTTTCTTCTATGGCTCATAATAAACTTTCCTTGTGTGTAGAAGCTATGCATATACTAATTGCAAGGAGATGAAAGGCATATGGTTTCTGTACCAAGGAACTTATAGTTCAGTGGGCTATACAGTGGTTAAGAGAAAGAGTTCTGAGCAAGGTCACCTGGTTTCAAATTCTAGTTCTGTTGTTATCCAGATGAGCAACATCGGGAACACTGCTTATCCTCTCTGGTTTTAGTGTCTCCATGCCCAATATGGAGATCATAATCTTAGCTACCTCATCGAGCTGCTGAGGGTTAAGTTAGATAATACACATTAGAGGCTTCCCAAAGTGAGAAACATATACAATGCTGAATGAACAGTTAAGTACGGTTGTTATTAAAGAAATAAGCATCCTACCATAAGAAAAGTGCTATAGAATAATAAACAATACATTTCAAGAGCACAGGAGGAGAATCAGTCAGTTCTGACTTAAGGAAATGGCAGTTGAAGAGAAGGACATGGAAGAGATGACATTTAAAAATAATAGTCACAAGGTGCCTGGGTGGCTCAGTCGGTTAAGCAGCCGACTTGGTTCAGGCCATATCTTGCCGTTCGTGGGTTCGAGCCCCGTGTTGGGCTCTGTGTCCAGCTCAAAGCCTGGAGCCTGCTTCTTATTCCGTGTCTTCTTCTCTCTGCCCCTCCCCCACTCATGCTCTGTCTCTTTCTCAAAAATAAGTAAAAACATTAAAAAATTTTTAAATAGATAATAGTCACTGCTGCACAATTATTATGTTGCAGGCACTGAACTGAGCACTTTAGAGACTTGATCTCATTTAATCCTCATTTAATACAATGCCCTGTAAAAGAACTCTTCTTTTCCAGAGGACACTCTGAGCTATGAAGCAATGAAGCAGTGAAGGCTGAATAATTTGCCCCAGTTCCCAGAGCCAGGAGGTGGCAGGGCTGGGATGTGGCTTGAAGCCATGCTAGATCCACACCAAAGTTTTTAAGCATATTAATGCCCATGCTTTTGAGTGCTACACTGCGTCTCCTTCCCGCCCCCGCCCCCGGCACATCTGGAAAGGGTGTATGCTGGTTGAAGACAGGGCTAGGCAGAGAACAATTTCAGGCAGAGAGAAAAATATGTGTAACTGTACAGAGGTGTGAAAATATGTAAAAGGAGTCTGGGGACCACATGTAAAGGGCCACTGGGGCCAGGCTAGAGTCTGGACTTGGGCTTATGAATAGTGGGGAGCCACTGAAGAATTTTAAAGCCACCAAGAGAAGTCACATAATCAGCTTTGCATCTGAGAGAAGAAATACTAGGGACAGTGGTTCTGGATTGATTGAGGGGCCTTGACATTACAGGTGGGAAACCTTTGGGAAGATCTGGGCAAGAAATGGTGAGAGCTCGAGGTTAGAGAAAAGCAGAGGGGTCGGTGAAAACAACAGATTGGAGAGGCGGTTCGGTGGTGGATTGAACGGGGCTTGAAAACGGGTTGCCTGAGTGCAGGAGAGTGAAGCAGAGGCTGCCACAGGTTTCCGTCTTGCTGGCTGGTGATTGAAATTAATGGAGATGGTGAATGCATGAAGTTTACTTAATTTCCCTGTAAGGATTTGTTGGGTAAAGCCAGGGTTAAGAAATAGAAAAACTTCTAAAGGAGATATTTAGGAGCATTTTCAGAGACTTAAACTTGACAATGCAAACTTCTATTGTCTAAAAGAGGAGTAAAGGAGAAATTAAAGGTACCGGCACCTTGGAAAATTTCCAATTGCCATTACAGGCTCTTAGAGGGTCACTGGAAATGGCAAGTATGCACAACTTTCAATTACAGTAAAAGCTCACTGATTTGGATTAATTGGGGTAAAGGGCAGCCTGACTAAATAAAAGTCTGATTTATAGAAAAAATTTTAAATAAACTCAGTTTGATTACTTATTTAAGTATTTTAAGCTAAGTTAACTCTGTTTTCTATCACAAGTGATAAATTACTAAGAATGATTTGCAAATAATAAGAAAAAGTCCTAGTCTAAAGGGTAATTGTATTTATTAATTTGTTCATTAATTTAATAAATATTTAGTGCCCACCATATGCCAGGCAATACTGAACATAAATAATGCTTCTGAGCATCACTCTTTATGCTTTTAAAATAACCAATGCTCTTCTTTTCTTGTAAGTCTGAATCTTGACAAAGCTTGGATATCTGAAAATCTGGCCTCAGGATGAATCGCCTTGTAAGCCTTTCCTTGTGGTGCATAAAGTAGAAAGATCTCCATTTCAATGATCACAATTAGTGAGGTGGAAAGTCAGAGGTTTTCCTGTAGCAGAGTCTCCTATTGGTCTCCATGCTTCTGTTCTTATAGTTCTTCCATCCATCTTCCTCTCTGCCCTGGGCACCGTTTCTGAAATGTAAATCTCACCCTGTTGGTTCCAATTTTCATCTCCTTCCATCTTGGATATCATCTACAGAATAACATTCAAACAAGTTCTTTGGCATGGAATTCAAGACTCTGGTCATATATCAATCCTTACCTATTTCTATGTAACTCACTCAGAATTTGCCCCAAGCTTGCTTCTCAGAACCTGCTGCTCCCTGGCTCTGTATTTTTGCATATGTTGTCCCATCTGCTTAGAAGTCCCTTAACATTTTATCCTTGAACTTTTATTCATCCTTCAAAACTTGGTCAGGAGGGACCTTTTCTTTTTTCTCCCTCCTGGGCAGAATGACTCACCCCTTCTTTGTTTTACTTCTGTGATTCTGATATTGCATGTATCACATGAACATTTGTTTATGTGTTTAAATGTTTCTCTCCCCTACAAGACAATACATTTCTTGAGGTTGGGGGGCTTTGTTGCTTTCATATTTGTCTCTATGGTATTAAGTGTAGCATCAGATACAGTATAGATACTAATAAGTATTTACTGAATTAAGTTGAGTGGACTGTTCTTAACTAGTGTGGATTCTACCAAGACTTCTTGCCTTGCCTTTTTTATCCTGGCCCCTGTGTATTCAATTTAGCCTTACTTATAACAAACACTGGTCATCATACAAGGAGAAAGGGGTACCCGGTCAAATAAAAAAAAATCATGTAGTTATTTCTCATTATAAATTTGGGTTGAAAAGGTGCTTTACAATTATGTATACATGTTTTCTTACCTTTATAATTAATTTTTCTATACAATCCACTCTCATTCTCTCAGTCTGCTCCCACCACATCTTCTTTCTATCACTGTATCTATATCACTGTCTGTATAGGTTCAAAGGCAGCTCCGTAATTAGACTACAATTTTCTCTTTAAATCTCAGTTTAGTGATGTGCCATCAGAATCTCAGAACCCCCACATCTGGGGGTTAGGCATATTTAAATGCTATAGTTTATCTCCATAAATTCCTGCTACATTTGATCTTCTGACTATTAGCTTTCTCTACTGTCTAACTCTTCCAGCAATTCTGTCTTAGGGCCCATAACTGTAAATGATCACTATGACAAGAAGAGATGCAATTAGTTAGATTAATGTTCAAAGAGTTCCCTTTAAGTTGTCAATACCCATATTTATATCATAATGCTGTAATTTTGGCAGAATTATTTGCTTTTTATGAAAATCTGATGAAGCAATTTTCAGATATTCTAACATGAATCAAAAATTTGAAAAATACACAGATACATATCCATACTCCTGTTAACTTTTCTCCATTTTAAGTAATTTTATATTTTGGGATTTGGGCTGGGAAAGAAGAGTAACTACATATTTTAAGAATGGATTTTCAAACAGACTTTCCAGTCTAGTTTTGAAAAGTCAAGGCATCGTTTTTGGGCTTTGCTGACTGATGGCAAAGTACAAAGAAAATGGTGAAAAGATTTTTCTTAATATCTATAGGAAAGTAATTTGAAATCTTTGTAATGTGCTGCCAGGTTCTAGTATGTGTGAGGTTTTATCTCACACACACACACACACACACACACACACACACACAGGATTATATGAGAAAGTAAATAAAAACTAGTTTCTAAAACTAACCAAAGAGAAAAGGAGTAATGGAGTTTATAATAGGTAATTGTTCTGATATCCAACGCCATAAAATCCATGCCATATTTCTGTATTGTCAAGTATTCTAGAGATTGAAGTTCAGAGTCGTGTATATAGTTAGAGATTTGGATATTGATAGAAACCTGGTAATGTTTTGGCTGGGTGGACTCAATTTTCTTATTTACAGTGAGTTAGCAGAAAATAAGAAGACACTGGGGCGCCTGGGTGGCGCAGTCGGTTAAGCGTCCGACTTCAGCCAGGTCACGATCTTGCGGTCCGTGAGTTCGAGCCCCGCGTCGGGCTCTGGGCTGATGGCTCAGAGCCTGGAGCCTGTTTCCGATTCTGTGTCTCCCTCTCTCTCTGCCCCTCCCCCGTTCATGCTCTGTCTCTCTCTGTCCCAAAAATAAATAAACGTTGAAAAAAAAATTAAAAAAAAAAAGAAAATAAGAAGACACAATAGTAGATTTTGTGTCAGCATCATTGTGCTCTGTTCAGAAATTCTGATCATTTTACTTGCAGCCTTTGTCTCCATTTTATGTCACTGAAAAAGACACTTTTAATGCTAATGAAAGGCTTCCCCTCATCCTTTACTCCTTAAGTTAATCAATTAAGGAAGCCCATCACGAAGGATCATAAGTTCCACGATGACAATGTCAAGACTGTAATTGGCTTTACTGCCTGTATTATTACTTACCAAAGCTTCATTATTACTAACACCACATGACAGCAGAGAGAGCCCCTCACTGGTCTTTGTTTAAAGAAACCTCCAGAAGGGTTGCCCCTTAATAATAGTCTGTGAAATCCCAATCGTGCACTGATTCAATTCTGTATTTTAATTTTGTTGATACCTAGTATTTTAGAAGCTTGAAACTGCAAAATGCATGAAATAATGTTATGTCTAGGATCCAAGCAAAGCCACTCTGGGCCACTTGGTAAATGTCCATTTCAGAACAGGCAATGCGTTCAGTTCTGTTGGCCTCCACTCCTGGAGGCAGAACCTCTTCATAATCTTGGGGAATACGTTTGGGTATCGGGATTTGATGAAAGCAAACCTGAGCGAACCTGTGAGTAGCTTCCCTGGGTTCTCTGCTCTGATTTAATACCCAGATCCCAGTGCAGTTGCACATGAATGCATTAAGTATCAAGAAAGTGTACTTGCTTGAGGGAGGTGATGGATATAGAGATAATTTTGGATAATTCCCCATATGTCATGATATCTAAGATAAAGAAAGAGAACATTACTTGCTCCATTATGTCCTCTAATACAATTCAACAAACATTATTAAATCCTTCTTATGTGAAAGATCCAGGAACCCAAAGTTAGGTTTGTGAAATAAGTGATCATAAAAACATTAATCATGAAAATTCATGATCCAAAAGCTCTGTCTTATTAATCGTCCTTGTGGATCAGCCTCTTCCCCAGTGTCTCTTAATGCCAAAAGTTGGCTAACCTGGCTTTAAGTCAGATGTTTACTGCAGGTGCTCATTTTTTCATTCAGTTAATCAGTCAACACATTTGCTGAGCATGTAGTATCTGTAGGTACTATACTAGTTGCTGAGACTGAATACAAGGGCTTAGTGGAAAAACAAATGCGTACTTTATTATGAAGAATGAAGTCCAGTGTAATAAAGAAATATGCTCAGTTGGCCAATATAATTGTAATCCTTAATCAGCCAGCATTCAAGATATCCATATATGAAAGGCAGATATTCTACTGGCTGCCTTATTATATTTACTTTCTCCTGGGGTTCTTTTCTATGGTAACTGCTTTGCCTAGACTGATCCTTTTTTCTGACTTATACCACAAGCTTTGTGTGGAGTCTTTTTCTATTGATTCCAGCTGTTAAAGAAATCTTGACTTGGGTAGTTAATCAGTTCACTCTGCCCTGCCTCTGTCTGTGGCTCCTGCCTTCAACTCTTGGCCCTAGTCTGTGATATTTGGTCCTACCTCCTGTCTTAGTGGTCTCTGACCCAGGACCCCATTGTGAGTTCTTGAGCTCATTTCTGGTCTCTATAAGGCTGCTGTTAACTGGGGTTCTGCTATTGCACTCAGATAATATAAGGAGTTTATGCCAGTGAGTATGCTGTTACAGATAGCTCCAGGTTGGCATATCCTCAAAGTAAATGAGTGTATCTGTTGTCTTCTGCCACAATATGCAGTGCAAAAATCAACCACACCACACGATCCAGCAGCATAAAACAATAAGCATTTACTTACCTCATGAGTCTGTGAATGGACAGGGCAGTTCTGTTCTTGGCTGGCAAGTCACTGACAAAGCAGATTACTTACTGATTGTTGCTAGGCCTTAGCACATATCTGTGTCCCAGGCCTGGATGACTGGGCTGGCTCAGCCCTGCTCCATGCAGCCTCTCATTGTCCAGCAGACCAGCCCAGGTTTATTTTCATGGTAGCGGCAGGGTTCCAAGAAAGAGAGAAAGCATACAAGGCCTCTTGAGCCCTAGGCTTGGAACTGGGTCACAGTGTCACTTTCACTGATCTTTTTTGGCCAAAATAAATCACAAGGGCAGCCCAGATTTAAGGGGTAGGAAAACAAACCTTGCCTCTTCTTGAAGGGAGTAGCTGCAAAGTCAAAATCAAAGGAATCTGGGAAAATTGGGGCTTTCTTTTTCTATCGGTCTTCCAAAATGAATTGGTTTCTGACGATTTAACAGTATATTTCTCTAAAGTTTTTGGCTAGAACCTGAGGAGGAATGGTGATATGGACATAAAGTGTGGTGGAGAGAAAAGATGATCAACATGGTGGTTTTTTTCCATCCCTCCATAGAGCAGTCTTGAGAGCTGTGCAAGGTGCCCTAGGAGAGAATAAGGACTAGAGGAATAAGCAAGGTAGGAAGCGAAGCATTTGTGAAGTGGAGTACAATGGCTTCTTCTGGATGTTTGGTTGAATCATCCTGATTGCTCCCACTTTCATCTTGGTTTCCAAGAGCAGGGGGAAATTATAAGGAATATTCTGGGTGGCTTCTCTCCAGGAGATCTGTGGAACCCTCACTATCTGGATGGTAGATACAACCAGGAAAAGACTTGTGGTTCCTCAAACTAGTTTCTTATTGTAGATTTCTGAAGGTGGACAAAGAAGGTGGACAAAGCCTTTTCAGGCTTATTACAGAGATGCACAGGATGGGGCGAGCGGGGGTGTTTCAGACAAAGGCTGATCATACGTTTAAAGGTATTATTGCTTCTTGTTTATCACGCACACCTATTTGATTTGTCTCCAGAAATAAAAATTTCTTTCATTTCTGTTTTTCATCCTTTCAGTTATTCATGTCACTGACTTGAAAACATAGTGAGCCAAATAGTATTTCCTATTTTTCTGATATTTTTAAAAGAGACACGATTCATCTCCAGGGAAGCATTAATGTAGAAAGATTTTGCTGAGAAGGCAAGTATATTACTCAGAATTTTGAAATATTATTGTTGAGTGATATGCACTTGTACCACATGATTTTTAGGATAAATGATTTTGGACTGTCTTGGCTTAGCAGTATTCTCTAGGGTTGGTTTACAGTGAGTATATTATATTTATTTAATTTACTTTACTTAAGTACAGTTCATTGTGTTGCTTGTAGTTTATTTACATCTGAACACTTTAGCATTTTGTTAGTGTTTTATTTACTCATAAGAATGCATTAACTACAAAGAGCAATTTTTCCCTTGTCATCAGACGAATACATTTGATTATCTCTCTATGAGTAAGATGTATAGAATGATGGCATCTTAGAGTCAGCAGAGACCATAGTGATTATTTCACAGCTATACTGATGCAAAGACATGATAGTTTATTTTCCAACACTATGGCTCTTCCTTCCCTATGCTGGATAATCCTCAGAAACACCTATGACTTTTATTCAACTTCTTTGACTAGTGGTTGTCGTGGTGTCTAAGACTTTTCAGGCATTGTTTGACAAAGCAATTCTTGGCAAAGAGTTGGCAAGAGGTCTTTTTTCACTCTCTTGGCTCATCCTCCTGCCTCCAACACAGCATTGCCACCAGATGGGGGACGGAAGGTGAAGCTTAGAAAAAGATACCACCTTATGCGACCCCACAGAACTTGTCATATTTCTGGCTAAGAAAGCTGGAGGTGAAAGATGAAAAAGCATGAACATGCATGCAATAGTCCAGGGGAAAAGCAAGCAGTTCATTCTGGCTGAAGTACAGAATGATGGAGATAAACCAGCATAGGTCGAATGGGTCGGTGTGAATCCTCTAAGAAGTGGGGGAGCCTTTGAAGATTTTCCTAGCAGAGCATTTCCATATCTAGTGGTGCTGAGGAAGAAAAGGTTATGAAAAACGCTTTCAAGGTGAGGAGAATAGTTATTTTAAAAAATCTGTTGCAATAGACAAGGCAAGGTAGTACTAAAACAGTTGCAAAGGTGGGATTTGGTTTGTTGGTTTGGTTTTACCTTCAGGACATTTTTGCATTGGCAAAATTGGATATAAAGGGTAAGAGAGGGAGAATTAGATCATGACATTAGAACTTATCATTTGATGTGATAGTATTATTCGAAAACATTTTTTAATGTTTATTTATATTTGAAAAAGAACAACAGTGTGCTAGCTGGGGAGGGGCAGAGAGAGAGACACAGAGACAGAACCTGAAGCAGGCTCCAGGCTCTAAACTATGAGCACAGAGCCCAAAGTGGGGCTCGAACTCAGGCGCCATGATATCGTGACCTAAGCTGAAGTTGGGTGCTCAACTAACTGAGCCACCCAGGTGCCCCGATGTGGTAATATTATTAAGGGAGCTGGCAGAAATAGGAAAAGGAACATGTATGAGTGGAAGATAAGTTGAGTTTTAGATGTGTTAAATATGAAGCAGAAATCAAAGTTGAGATGGCTTGCCAACAGAAGTTGCATCTGGAATTCAGGAGAGGAGTTGGGAGTGAGAGTTATAGATTTGAGAGTCACTGGCATCTGTGAGGGTAGCTAAAGTTGCCAAATGAGTCACATTGCCGAGGAAGGTGTGTACTCAGACAATAAGCATGATAAAGATGCTTATCTTTACCCCCACACACCAAAAGGTGTGGGGGTAATGGAAAGAAGTCAACTGAAAGAGGTAGATGGAGAAGGGAAAACAAGATTTTGTCTTTAGATGGTTTCTGATTGAACCCTCTTTTGCAAATTGTTTCATTGATTCAGTCCAAGCTTCTTATGGTGATACCTGTTTGGATATAAATTCTTCCAGGTACAGAAGGATGGAAGCTAGGGATTGGAAAAGCTAGTATTTACTATTCTCTTATTTTTTAACTGGACATATTCTTCTCGTGTGGCAAAATCATTTTGTCTCTCCAAGACCCTAATTAAAGCTTTAATATTCTAGTCTTAAGACACACAGTCCTGATAAATGCTTATAATTAACAGTTTAAAAAATGTATAAAACAACCCCCATGTCCATCAGCAGGTGAATGGATCAAGAAAATGTGATATACAGCATCCACTCTGGAAAAACAGTATGGAGGTTCCTCAAAATGTTAAAAATAGAACTATGCTATAATCCAGCAATTGCACTACAAAAATACTGATTGAAAGGGATACATACACCCTGATGTTTATAGCAGCATTATCAACAATAGCCAAATTATGGAAAGAGCCCAAATAACCATTGACTGATGAATGGATAAAGAGGATGTGGTATATATGTACAATGGACTATTACTCAGCCATCAAAAAGAATGAAATCTTGCCATTTGCAATGATATGGATGGAGCTAGAGTGTATTATGTTGAGCAAAAGAAGTCAGAGAAAGACAAATACCATATGATTTGATTCATATGTGGAATTAAGAAAGCAGATGAACAAAGGGGGAAAAAAAGAGGCAAACCGTAAAACAGACTCTTAACTATAGAGAACAAACTGAGGGCTGCTGGGGGGGTAGGTAAGCAGTGGGGGGATGGGCTAAACAAGTGATGAGTATTAAGGAGAGCACTTGTGATGAGCACTGGGTGTTGTATTAAAGTGATGAATCACTAAATTCCACACCTGAAACTAATATTATACTGTATATTAACTAATGGAATTTAAATAAAAACTTGAAGCTAAAAATCAAAAGAAAAAAAGAAAATTGTGGTATACATATATATAATGGAATACTATTCAGCTTTGAAAAAGAAGGAAATCCTGTCATTTGAGGCTACATGGATGAAGCCAGAGGGCATTATGCTAAGTGAATAAGACAGACAAGGACAAATACTGCATGGTATCACTTATATGTGGAATCTTAACAACAACAACAAAATCAAACTCATAGGAACGGAGTAGAGGCTGGAGATTGAGGGATTAGGAAGAGGTTGGTAAAAGGATACAAATTTTGAATTATAAGATGAATAGGCCTCAGGACCTAAAGTTAAAATGAAGACTGTGGTTGGTTATGTTATATTGTATAACTGAAATTTGCTAAGAGAAAACTTAAATGTTCTTACTAAAATAAGTAAGTAAATAAGTAAATAAGTAAGTAAATAATAAGGGAAATATGTGAGGAGATGGATGTGTTAACACAATAGGGGGAAATCCTTTCACCATGTATACATGTCAAATCATTATATTGTACATTTAATATCCTACTATTTTATTTCTCAGTTACACTGAAATAAAGCTGAAATGTATAAATGTAAAATTCTTATTAAAAATTTTTAAATAGGAGAGAAGTTTTTTTAATTATCATTTTTAGAAAGAGAGAGAGAGCACACAAGCGGGGGAAAGGGGCAGAGGGAGAGAGAGAATCTCAAGTAGACTCCATGCTCAGTGCAGAGCTTGACACAGGGCTCAGTCCCACAACCCTGGGATCATGGTCTGAGCTGAAATCAAGAGTCAGATGCTTGATGGCCTGAGCCACCCAGGCACCCCAAGAAGAACTTTTTTTATGTTAATGTTTTACTTCCTTGAACATAATTGCTTATTTTCACTTTCCAGCATCCCACCATTTACATTTCTTGTATATATTTCTAGAAAATTTCTATATCTTTGTAATTTTAGATGTACACACAAATAGACATGTACATTTAAGAAGTTCTCAAAAATCTGCACAATACTTCAATAATCTTAATGTTGATTCTTTCCAAGTATGTGCAAACCATATTGTGCTTCTCTGATCTTAAGTATGAAAGAGCAAGAAAGTTGCTTCTATGATCTATGGATGCCAGAATGACCTCTCTGTAGATCATCTTTGGCAGAAGACCAGTGTTTCTTGTGCTCAGTCTACTTGTTTCTAAGTTACCCTAAGCCCATATTTTTTATTTTATTTAACATCCCTTTTTATATATCCAAAGCTATATGGATGTTTCTACTTGCCAGTTGATGGTCCACCCACTTCATCTGCACTCACTGGGACAGAAGAGCCACAGACTCTTTGTCAGTTCTCTCTACTTCCTTTCCTCATCTACCAATTTCTAGGAAGATAAACACAGGGCATACAGAAATTTTTTAACCATGATATGAAATATAACACAGAATAATGGGTCAATGGTTTAGTTTTAAGAATATTTTTTTTCCCTCTTGAGGGATCCTCAGGAAAGCTCCCAGTGGTGCCTAAGGCTCTTGACACAACTATGTAGTGATTTTTCCTTGTAGGAGCAGATGCATCTAATAAGAGAGTGTGATTGTGCTATTGTAACTGCCCTTTCCGTATCTATCCTGGAGAAGGATAAATAACATCTACAAATCCCCTTAAGCAAATTGTGCTTGTTTGCTTGCTCTTTTTGATATGTGTAGATTATAGAATGGCTTGTCCCTCTATGTCCCAAATAAGGCAAAGGGATTTTGTATTTGGATCCTACTATTGATCCAACATTTCTGCTCATAATAGTAAAGAGCTAAAATGCTAATTTGGTTTACTGAAACAGACCCATGATGTTCTGTGGTTACAAACAGGGGTCTTCCCCAAATGGGTGGGCAGCACCAGCTCTGGGTTAGCACCTTGCATATATATGGACTGAAGGTTCTCACCTTCAGGGAAAGTGCTTGAGGCAGGATAGATAATACCTGGGTAGTTCTTGGGTATAGCATTTGGTAGAGATTATTATTATGACAAACAGAAAGCCCAAGGAAAGAAATGTTTTCTTGTTGCCCATCTTTTCAGAATCCCCCAATCTTGTTAATATGTTCATGTCCAGAGTAATTTATTCATGAACTTCTTAAAGCAGACAAGGTTTTATTCACCTTTGTGTTGTACTCCATACCTAGCTACAATGGCTTATGCTGAGTGGGCTCATTAGGTGTTTGCCATGGGGAATTAAAAGTTAAATTAAGCATTATGAGTGCTTTCTCAGCCAATTTAAGATCCATACCACAATAGATAGATGAGATGCATCGCTGTTTTGTCCTCAGTTTTCTCATCTGCGATATAGGACGAATACTACCTCTCCTTACATGACATCTGCAATATGATAGTCATGACTGATGTTGGATTAGTTTGTGTGAAATGTTGCTAAACCCAAGCAACAAGTAATTTCTTAGGTTCGTTTTGGTGTTTCTCACAGAGAAGTAATTGCCAATTGTTTGCTTTGAAAGTGATTTGAAAATAACAGTGACTATCCTAAAGCAATTTATCCTTTTATTTCTTCATAACAGAATGTTTACTCACTGTGCTTCTACTTTCCACAATAGTAAATGTGTTAGCTTCCAGAAACTGCCCTAGAAATTTAAGTGACATGATGAATGATTTTTAGAATGGTAATTTCAGTCACTAACATCATTACTTCTCATTTTCTTCATGCTTTTGGACATCACTGGAGTGGGGGGGTACATTACTGTAATGGGGCGGTTCATACAATATAGAATAACTACCTTCATAACTCTTCTACTAACTTGGCAGAAAAATCAATGGGCTGCATTTTATCATTGCATACGGGGACAGTTATGTAGTGTTCCTTAGATTATAAACACTTGATAGGGCCCTAGGAAAAGCTAGATGAAGAGAACTTTTTTTTTTTTGAAATTTCTAGGTAAAAACTAAGTTATAAAATTAATTACAAATATACCTAGTATATCCTGGAAGAGTAAGGAATAAGAATTTATTTTATGTTAGTAGCCTAACGTCTTCACTTTTCATGTCATACATTTTCACTAGGGCTGACAATGGCCTTGATAGCATTACTCAAATCACATTTTTCCACAATGGAAATGCTACTGTTTATAGTCTTCTTTGTATTAGGAACAAATAGGGCAGACTTAAAAATTATATGCTTATAGTGTTTAATTCACTTCTTAATGTTGCTGTTGATGTGTTATCCATGATACTCTATGTATCTCTATCATTGCACTTATAGAGTTGTTTTATGGCACTTAGGCTTCTGTGTCTGTCTTCTCTAGCAGAAAGGACTGTGAATTATTCATCTTTGAATCCAAGTGCCCTGTACCATGCCTTGCTCATTACAGATGCTCAACATTTGCTGAATAAATGTCTGAATGAATGAACATACCAAATACTTGACTTTTCCCTCAGAGATTATTATCTCATTTATTCCATCTCCCTTTATGTTTCTTTTGCAGATAAGTAAATTGAGATTCACTAGCAACTTGCCAAAGTATTTGTAATTATACCAGGAATCAATGTTTCTAGTTATAGTGAACAATTCATAACTTTAAAGAGGAAATACTATATATGCATGGCTATGAGCTGTAATGAAAGAGAGTTGGGAATGCCATCAGCCCCCTTCCTCATCTTAACAGAGAGGTTAGATGTGACTCTCAGGGCCAACTCCATTTTCCCAATTATTTGTCATCCCCTGAGAGAAGTTACTTCTGAATTGTGATAGTATTGGGTTGATTTAGTCCATGAGATTATTAATGCTCTCAGAAAAAACGAGCCTCGTCTTTCTTTCCCTTTGTAGTGCACACATTCATAGGGCATAAAGCTTTCCCTAGGTGCTGGCACACGAAAGTACATTTTACCAAGCTGATTTACAACGTGGTCTGGTCTCTAAGAGATTGCTGCAGCAAATGAAGGCATAAGTAAAATGGGAGAGTTCTGTATGGTGCACGGTCCATCAACATTAATGAGAGCTATAAATGTTCCGTGTGTGTGAAGTACAAAATGGACCTACAAAGTTGTTTTTATTGGTATTTATTCATGGGACAATCGGTGTCCGTGGCACCTATAAATACATAACAGATAAGTTTCCTGCCCTGAGAAGCTTACAGTCTAACTCAAAGAGATAACAGCTATCTGAATGTGTTTTAGTGAACTGGGCTTCTCTCCCAAGCATTGTGACACCCATGGGAGAGTGGAATACTGTCTTGGTCACAGATGAGCTGGCTTCATTGCTGTAAGTCAAGTAATAGTTCAGAATTATCCCAGCCCCAATGCTACTGCTGCTGTCTCCAGTGGGGGTGATTATGGGGGCACTGGTCACTCATGTTGAAGGAGAAGATAAAGAACTAAGACAGAATTTTGGGAAATGGAAACAAGCAAATAAAAAAGCACCCAGGGAACTTCCAATTGCCTTACTGACTACATAAAAGCCTCCAACCTGGAATTAATCATTTCAGTCATTTATAAGTAGGTTTGTGTCTCCCTTTTCGTAGGCGTCTCGCCCTGCCATAAATGACATTCTGTTTTATGAAAGCGTAATGTGAAAATCTACTGATAAGCCAAATAATAAAAACTTTATAGCATGTCAGGGCTTTTTTTATTATTATTATTTAACCTCAATCAAGTTATAATACTGAACACATGTATCCTTGGCCTAAATCACCTTGTCAAGTCTAACTGTATATTCAACTTCATTTACATGACATATGATCTAATACTGGAGAACAACAATACCATTGTAGTGTTAATTGAAAACTCCAAACTGAGAGCCAGAAGAAACCACTGGTCTGATTGCTGAGGGTCCCAGGGAAGGGGATCTATTCCCACACCTGCAGTTGGTCCATAACACTAACATTGTTACCAACATCTGGGTCTAATCAGTCCAGAGGCCTTGATATGCTGCTCCTGGGGCACATAAATTTAGCATTACATTCATTTTAAAAGCCCCCTCTTTCAGTTTTTTGAGGACAAGATAGATTCATGGCTCCACAGAGTCTAACAAAGTAGAAACCACAAACAGAGTAAGTTACTGCCACAGGCCTCGTGGACTTGACTTACCAACTCTTTGCCACTTAAATAATGGAATTTTATGTTCAGCCCTGGCTATCAAAAATGTGTTTCCACCGAAAGTGAAGTTTGACTGAAAAGCTGTATTTAAAATAAAAGCAAATCCTTAGAAAGTGAGCCAATTTGTATAAATCAGACTTTGGGTAAGGATATGAGATAATATCTAACAGAGAAATATAAGCCTAAGGGTCATAATTTGCCTCATTCGGTTAGTAACTGAAAGGCCTTTTAGAATTGACCCTTCATGGTGTGCTGTAAGGAGGTTTGCATCCAAAGGGACTTTTCAGAGGAAAATTTAAAGATTTTTAGATCTTTCAGTGGGACTTTGGATAGATGGCTACTGAGGATAACGGGTCTGCTTGACCTGATAATTATTTTCTACAAATGCTCTGCAAAGTGTAGCTTTTAAAAGTTCTGCTGCCACTCAACATCAACGAAAACTAAATCCCCTCTTATGTTTTGTGCGCATGCCCTGTGTAATTGTAACCAAAGCCTTCTGAAGTAGAAAACAAGCCTGCGTAATTTTTGCAGGGACATTTATTTAAGATATAAATATAAAACAAAACAGGAACAGAAACAAAATCATGAGTAGTTTTGCAAACTACTCACGTGTGTGCTTGAGGCCTGTGTGCTGTAGAGCAGTTTTTCCTTTGTTTTGTTATGTTATTGCTTGTTTCTTTTTCCATCTTTCCTTCTTTTATGTAACTAAAAAAGAATAGGCTGTGTAGTTCAAGGGGCTGAAGACATGATAAAAAAATTCTATGGATTGATAAAGTTTGGTGCTTGCTGGCTGCATTATTTTATTGACCTATTGGCTTAAAGATGGTGCCTTACCTCCGAGGACCTCATCTGAAATGGATAAATTCTCTTTCTAATGAACATTCCTAAATGGTCCACAGTTGGAAATTAGTAAACAAATGCGATTAGTAATGACCAAATAAACATGGGAAGGAAGATACTGTTCCTTGGACTTATACCCAGTAATAGGGTAGGCATTTTTTCTCCTAATGTTGTAGACAGCATTTGGTGATGTGGTGCCTCACCTCAGCCAAATACTTCACCATGGGCTCATTTTTTTCTTTCTAGCCATATTTTGTATATGAATTGGCATAACTGTAGTCCTGTGAATGAAAAATATGAAAATAAAATTGGCATATTTATGTATAAAAGTAGATTGGTTCACTTGGAAATAAAGTATGTTACATTAAGAAGAGGTTTCTAGAGTTCTGGGTAGAGCACAAATGGGAAAAATCAATGATCCCCAAGAAATGCTGTGCAGTTTAGGACACGATGTTTATAAAAATGACCCTGATTCATGAAGAAAGGCTCAAATAATGTTCAAATGACTATATTTAAGAAAAACATAGTATGTTTCTACATTTAAAAAGAGCTGTCTTCAAAAAAAAAATCCATCCAGAGAATATTTTAGTTATCTGAAAACTAAAAATTTTTTAGTTATCTGAAAAATCTATTGGATAAGTTTATATCCAATTCTTACGTGGATATAAGTATCCATATAAAGAAGCATAGAGATTATTTCATTTGTTTAATGAAAAGTGATAGGCACGGTATGATGTTGGAGGAGTTCCCACAAGACAGATTAAAAGTGTTGACAATCTCCCATTTCCCATATAATGCATGTGGTAAACACCTATACTATATCTGCTTAAAAGCTCTTCAATTCTCAGTTTAAATAGCGTTTTAAATGCCTTGTTCCAGTAAGCTTAATTTTGTAACTCCAAATACTTTCAGGAAGTGACGCAAACTAGAAACACAGCCTAGAGTCATTATCAAACTTTAGTTCGTGACCTTGAGAAATTATGGAATACCTAGAGCTGTCCACAGCTGTATCTGGGGTTGTACCCATTTTGCAGTGCTCCATGGTAGGGGAACAGTAGTGGTATACAAAGGGACATTTGAGACAGTTACTGAATCCCTTAATAACTATGCAATCTGTATTTCCCCAAGCAAAAACAGTGAACAAAAGAGCATTTTTACTTGATCAGCCACAACCTGAATAATTGCAGACTTCTCATATTCTTTACAACTATTATTAATAGGTAACACTGATTGAGTCTGTTACAGAGCATGTAAGTGCATGTCAGGTGGTTTACATACATGATCATCTTTCATTTTATTTTTTAAAGCATCTCTCCTCCCAGGCCTCTCCCCAGGCAAATCTCCACTGAAAACAGACTAGAAGACAATGTTAATAGGACATGCTTTGCTATACTTCAATATTACCTTCTATTATGTTCTCTATGGGCCAAACTTAATCTCTTCAATTCTCTCTGCCATTAACAGCAAAAGTCATTTTCAAGTGCCTCAGTTTTTCATGCAAATTACATGTCTTCTGTTGTACCTGCAGGTCAGCCCAGGCTTTGTGAGCCTGCAGGGTATCCAAGGTTAGGCTGTCAAATGGAGACCCCTGCTATGCCTGAGTTTGCATTGTTCCAGGAGGGAGTGGCAGGCTTTGCATCCTGGGACAAGACAGAATTTGTGGACCTTGACTCACAAAACACCTTGCTTCCAAATGCTTCCAATTAAAGAGTGACCTGTTGTCACAGAATTTACAGAAGTAAGAAGTTGGAATAATTGGCATTAAAATAAGACTGACATACTTTACATTAAGGCTCAGCCAAAAACATTTTTAGTGCCATTTTTGGACTAATTCAATAGGAACTGAAGTGACGTTGGTCTTCATTCGGGATTTTTTTTCAAGTTCTTTGTAGCTTGAATACCTTTGTGCAGACTACTCAGTTGACTTGGCCTGCCCACCTCCACACCCCATTTTCATATTGCCACACTCCATTTCATCCATTGAGTCTCAGCCTAAATATCACTTCATCAGATAGGTGACAAGGAACCTTGATGAAGAAAAGTTCATTTAGTCCCTGTCATTCCTCTTTAGCACCCTGCTGATTTCCTTCATAGCTATTGTCAGCAATTTGTGTCTTTACATTGTTTTGGTTAGTTGTTCAATGTCTGTCCCTACTCCAAGTTACTAGAGGGCAGGGCCATACTGCTTTAATCGAAGCCTCTTCTGGTACCAAGGAGCCTTGGTAAGAATTAGAAAAGTTGCCCCCACTTCATGTTCCTTTGGGTATATTATGCAGGGTAGAATCTAGTTCTCCAGGCCTTAGACCAGATCTTGACATCTAAGGACTCAAAAGCTTTTAACTGAATGCACTTATAAAATATAATTTTCTCCTTCTCTGAAATATTTACCTCTCCATCAGTCCAGATTTTGCAGTTTTTTCATCCACATCAGTGGATTTTCTTCCTATGGAAATTTTAGAAATGATAGCTGGAAATTTCTTGAATATTAGCTACCTATAGTGTTCTTTTGTTCTATGTTCTTTAACAGATTTTAGTCTCCCCCCGCCCCCAAATTATGTGATTATTTACATGCCTCAAATAAGTTAAGTTGAACTTGAAGTGATCTTGGTGGGAAATGGGAACTTATAACCATATTATTACTAAAAGGATTGAAAAAAATACTAAAAGAATAGCAAAGACCAAAGAAACACTTGAATCTTCATGGAGATTTCTATCCAGCCATTAGCTTAAAAGATAATAGATACTGTGTAAAGAAAAGAGGGATAAGCCCAGATTCATAAACGACCAAGCCCTAATAAATTCTAGTGGTACAATCATTTGATAAAACACATCTATAAACATTGATCTATTTTAAGATAGGAATAAATGTAAGTAAAACAGATACTATAGAAGGCAGCATCATTGAGCTAGTGAAGTTTTTAGATGTATAAAACTGTGTTTTAGGAGAATTATACAATACAGGGTAGCAAAGAATTAACGTGCTTAAAAACGTATCCAACAGATAATCAAATGAAAGCACAATGGATGCAGTGCCAGAGAATTGTTTGGATTCGATTCTTTTCTTCTGTGGAATTCTCTCTTTTAAGTATTAACCTATTTAACCTTTGGAAGTGAAATATTTGTCTTGTAATGGGAAAGCTGCATTTCACTGTAAAACTAGAGCTTGTCCTTGGCTGCTTTATGCTTCACTAAAGCATTCTCTTTCTAAGTCTCCTATGTTCAATATTTAACATACAAAAAAACAGCATCAAAAAAGTCTGGAATAGAGGCATATTTATGTTCATGTCCCAGTCATGCTTTTTGGCTCTGGAAAAAAATTTTATGAATGGTCTCAAAGCCAGTGCCCAAATTTTGTTTGTTTGGACTCGTTTCGTCTAAGCTTGTCAGTTAGTCCCCTCTCTATCTATCTCGACCTGAACCATTCCAGTTCCCACATCTGATCTCACAAATAATGAAAGAAACTTATAATGTTAATTCTAAAATAATAGCCACCATTGCTGATCTAATAATCATATCAATCAATCATTTTTGTCATAGTTCCACTGAAACAATGTGCTTATCATTGTTATATAAAGGTTAATATACTTTATTAACTTCTATACTTATTTGAAGGTCAGGTCATTCAGTAGAGTTCATTATTTCTCTCAATTACAATCATATGCTTGTGAAAATTATAATTAATGCAGTAATTAAATAAAAATTAATTGTATTCTGCTAATGGTAATATTTTCTATATGTGCCCCAGTTTCCTTGTCTATACAATGGACAGCACATATTTGATTTGTTACCTTATTACCATAATTTGTTAAGGTAATCCTAGTGGCTCTAACTAAACCCCAAATTCTCAATGGTTTGATGACATACAATTTATTCCTTATCCTGTGCAAGTGTTCCTGGTTGGGTATATCTCCTGTAAGAGTGGTTCAAGAACCCAGGTTGCTTCCATATTGTGGATTCACCATAGTCACATACGGTTTCCATGTTTTCAGAAGGGCAAAGAGACTGTGTGGAAGAAAGAACTGATGCATAACAGCTTCACCAGTGAAGACCCTCCTCCTAGATATAAGGGGATAGGAACATGTAGTCCTAGCTGGACAGCTGCTTTCCAGCAGTGACTCTCCATCAAGAAAGGGAAGCAGGGTTTTCTGGAGGTCAGCTAGTCTCTTTGCCAAAGCCTAGTGGTAGTGGTGAGGATTAAATAAGGGAATCCATGTAAAGAGTTCACAGCAGTAGTTATATAGGAATTAAAGATAGTGCAGCCCTTCTCGTCTTCCCTTCCTTCTCCCTCCCCTTCTTCCTCCCCTTCCCCTCCCCTCTTCCCCTCCCTTCCTTCCTCCCCTTTCTCTCCTCCCTTTCCCTCCCCTCCTTCCTCCCCTTCCCCTCCTTCCTTCCTCCCTTCCCTCATTCCTTCCCTTCCTCTTCTTCTTCCCTTCTTCTCTTCTTCTTTTTCTCCTCCTTTTCACTCCCTAGTGCTCAAATAATTATCTCTATATTACTGTTGAAACTCAGCAACTTTGCCTTGTATTCATTATTTATCCTTTTCTTAGGATATGTTTTTGACTTGGAAAAATATTGGTATTCTATGTTTCTTGTATTTCCCTTTGCTTTATCTTTTACATATATTTGGATGCTTAATGTATACTTATGGTCAAATATCATGTGTGTCTAGTTTTTAACATACTTCTGGGAAAATGTTTTGTTATATATTTGTCCTTTTTCTTTTTATGGAGAAAACAATTTGAAATTTCATCTGGAGAGAACATGTAAAGTTGTCTGTTTCTCTCAAAAGTCTTGTCCTATAAACTATGAAACTATACAAAAGGTGGCACACTTTCCTTTTTTGGACAACTATTTATTATTCCTCTGATTAACTCTAAGCTCACATAAGCCAGGACACTGTTCTTATATCTTAAATCGAAATAGAACAAACTTAGCAAAAATAAAACCATGCCTAACAGGCTCAATATACCTACTAACAATTTAATTACCTGCCAGAAGAAATTAAACATCTCTTTCTCTCTCTCTCTCTCTCTTTTTTTTTTTTTTTGAGACAGAGAGAGAAAGAGTACCTGTGTGCATGTGCATGTGGGGCAGAAGCAGAGAGAGAGGGAGACACAGGATCTGAAGCCGGCTCTGTGCTGACAGCAGAGGGCCCAGCTCCGGGCTCGAGCTCATGAACTATGAGATCATGACTGAAGTCCAATGCTTAACTGACTAAGCCACCCAGGCACCCTGAAATTCAACATCTCTTAAAGGAAATGTATGCAATCTAGACTCCTTGCTGCATATCATCCACAATGATGAAACAATTACTAGACATGCAAAGAAACATGAAAGAATGGCTCATAGTCAAAAGAAAAAGCAGTCATTATAAATAAACCTTAAGATGACCTACATGTTTGAATTAGCAGACAAGGACTTTAAAACAGCTATTATAAATATGCTTAAGGACTAAAGGGAAAGTATGCTTATAATGAATGAACAGCAAATAAATATCAGCAGGAAATTGGAAACTATGAAATGTAGCCACAGAAAAATTCTAGAACTGAAAATAGGATATTTGAATTTAAGAAAAATCACTGGATGATCTTAATAGCACATACAAAATGGCAGAAAATGAGTTAATTTCAAAGTAGAATGCTATAAATGATCTAATATGGGGAACAGAGAGAAAAATGACTGAAAAAAAATAACAGAACCTTAATGAACTGGCAAACATTTCGTAATGATTCAAGGATCAATTTCAATTCATCATTCAACATAAATGTGTATGTTCCTAAGAGCAAAGCATGCAACCATGTGAAACACAAAGTTATAGAACAAAAACAGAAATAGACAAATTCACAAGTATAGTTGAAAATTTAAACATCCTATCCTCAATAATTGATAGTACAGGTAGACAAAAAAATAAAGTAAGGATAAAGAAAATCTGAACAACTCTATCAATCATCTAATTCATTGACATTTATATAATACCAAACCCTACAACAATAGAATCACATTCCTTTCTAGTGCAAAACAAACACAACAACAACAACAACAAAAACCCTCCAAAAACAAACAAACAAACCAACCCACAAAACCCATTCAACAAGATAGATTATATATTGGGTCATAAAACAGAAACAATGGGATTAAATTAGATGTCAATAATATTGAGGTATTAAGAAAAGTCCCAAATCCTTGCACATTAAGCAACATACTAGTAAATAGCCTTTAGGTCAAAGAAGAAATCACAAGGGAAATTAGAAAATATTAAAAACTGAAGAATCATGAAAACACAACGTATCAAAATTTGTGGTATAGAACTAGAACTAAATCAGTATAAAGGGATATTTATAGTTTTAAACAATTATACTGGAAAATAATAGAGATGTTTTTTGTTTTGTTTTGTTTTGTTTTGTTAAAAGATGCTACTCTTTTCTCTCCACTTGTAAAAGTAATACATTACCAAATCAGAGAACTTAGAAAACAGAAAAATTCACCAAGGAAAACAATAGCTTCTCCAACCCACCCTCTAGGGACACCCGCTGTTGGTCTTTGTGGCTGTAGGATCCAGAGGTGAGAGGCAGGCAGTCTGAGGCAGCGCACAAACACGTGAGCATCCCAGGAACGCAGATGGGGCGGAGATGAGCGACGTGCACAGTGACTGACAGGCCTCCAACAGCATGGTAGGATGAAGTCCAAGTCTGGTCCTTCACCAACTGAAGCCATTTCTCTCTTCCTCAGCACACTTCCGAGGGCAACCAAATGAGAGGGAAGAAAATACAGTGGCCCAGCTCACGCCAGGACCCCAGCCTTGAGTCTCCGGGCAGCCTCTCAGCGTGGGCAACACAGCAGCAATCAAAACTAAGACTTTTGGAACGATTTAAAAACTGGAATGGACTCATGGTTACCCATTTATTAACCTCATACATTACCTTCAGATACGCTGCCTCTGACAGGAGCAGGTGGAACCTGCCAGCAACCCCGAGGGCGCCCCCCGGCGGGTGTGCACAAGTATGCGCAGTGGGAATCCAAGAACCTCTGTCCGAACCACCTGCTCCACCAATCTGGACCCCACAGAGTATACAAGTGCCTTTTAAGTACGGGCATAAGACAAAAGAATTTGCATCAAAGGAAAAAACGCAATTTCCTCAACATAAGGCTCCAAAACTTTCTGCATGTATAACAGTAGCCTAACATTTACTCTTTAGTTTAAAATATTTTCCCCCTTAACCATTTTTAATGCTGCAAAGCCCCACCCCCATTTGGAAACAGTGTGAAGAGCAATGTCCAGGCTCCCTCTGAACCCCCCTCTCAGCCAGGCGCGGGGTCAGAAAATAATGAGTTTTAACCGCAGTGACCTAAGTTGCTAGAATAGGAAGAAAAAGAAAAAGAAAGGAAGGAAGGAAGGAAGGAAGGAAGGAAGGAAGGAAGGAAAAGAAAGGAAGAAAGAAAGAAAAAGAAAGAAAGAAAGAAAGAAAGAAAGAAAGAAAGAGAAAGGAAGAAAGAAAAGAGAAAAAAAGAAATTGAAGAGCCATATTTGGTTTCTTAAAAGGACTGATAAATATATAGGAAGACAGATCAAGAAAAAGAGAAAAAAGATTCCACAAATTACCAACATTAGTAATGAAAAAAGGTATCTCACTGCAGATTTTAAAGGTATTACAAGAAAATATGGGAATATTATAAACTTCCATCAACCAACTTGACTACATAGGTGAAATGGACAGATTCACAGATGAGTTCTATCAAGCATTTAAGGAAGAAATAATGCGAATGTTTTTATTTGGTAAGCTCAGCATAATCTTTGTAACAGAAGCTGATAGATACCATCATAAAGAAAAATCACAGACCAATACTATTCATGCACATAACTGCAAAACTGTTGTCAAAATATAGTAAATAAAATCAAGCAAAGTATAAAGATGATATTACCTCAAGACCAAGTGAGGTTTTATTCCAGCAATGCAAAGTTCAACATTGGAAAAGCAAAGAATGTAGTTCACCATATTAACTGAATAAACAACAAATTATATAATCACTTTAGTTATTATTGTAAAAATATTTGACAATATTAAACATCTGTTCATAATAAAATATCCAGCAATGAGAAATAGAACATCCTAAAACTAAAAAAAGAGCATCTATGTAAAATCTAGAGCTAACATGCTTAATCATGAAAGACTGGATACTTTTCATCTAAGATAAGTGACAATTCAATGATTTCTGCTTTGATAATCATTTCTATTCAGCAATGTACTGGAAGTCATAGCTGGTCCTATAAGGTGAGAGAAAGAAATAATATCATAAGTATTGGAAAAGAAGTAATATTATCCCTGTTTATAGAAGACATAGTAATCTACATAGAAAATCCTAAAGAAGTTACAAAGCAATTACTAAAAATATCAAGTGAATTTCCCACGATTGTAAAATACAAGGTCAATATTGAAAATTCAATTCTATTTACTAGATGCAAACAGCAAAAAATATGAATAGGAATTTAAAATTATTTTCTATTTACCATATTTGATGAGAATTTAATATTTATGAATGTTTAAAGTGCAAGATTTCTATAGTAAAATTTACTAAAATTCCCAATATAAATTAAAAAATAAATAAATGGAGAGTTATACCATGTTCATTAATTGGAATACTTAATACTGTTGTCTATTCTCCCCAAATTAATCTGTAGAATCAACACAATACCAGTAAACTTTTTAATAAAAATTGACGGTATTATTCTAAAATACATATAGAAATTGAAATGTCACAGAAAAGTCAAAACAATCTTGTAAAAAAGCAATAAACTTGGAATACTTATATTACCTGACTTAAAGAATTACTATAAAGTTACATAGTGTGGCACTTACACAAGGATATTAAAATAGATTTATAGAGTAGAACAGAGAGTCCTGAGAGAGACCCAATTCGTTTTTGACAAAGGTGCCAAAGAAATAAAGTGGAGAAGAAAAGTCATTTATGGAAAACTGAAAAATACATAGAAAAAAATTAACTTTAATTCCTATCTTATGATACACAAGAGTTAATTCAAGATGCCTCACAGAACTGTTGAAGGTAAAATTTTAAAGATTCTGGAAGAAGACAAAGGGTAATATATTTTATTTTGACGGTAGGATTTTCAGTGTTTTTGTCACTGAAAGATAAGTAGCTTTATTAATGGACATTGCTATTTTTTTAAATACTTTATTTTTTTTAGAGCAGTTTTAGGTTTGCAGCAAAATTTAGGGGAAGGTACCGAGATTTTCCATATACTCCCTGCCCCCACACATGTACAGCCTCCCCTGTTATTAACGTTGCCCACCAGACGGGTACATTTATTACAGTTGATGAACCTATATTGACACATCATAATCACCCAAAGTCCATAGTTTACATTACAGTTCATGCTTGGTGTAAATTTTATGGGTTTGGACAAATGTATAATGATGTATCCATCATTGTGGTATCATACAATTTTCACTGCCATAAAAATCCTCTGTACTCACCTGTTTATCTCTCTCCCAAAAGAATATTTTTAAATATTTATTTATTTTTGTGTGAGAGAGAGAGAGAGACCGAGAGACAGAATGTGAGTGGGGGAGGGGCAGAGAGAGAGGGAGACACAGAATCTGAAGCAGGCTGCAGGTTCCTAGCTGTCAGCATAAGAGCCCAATGCAGGACTTGAACTCATGAACCACTAGATCATGACCTGAGCCGAAGTTGGATGCCTAACCAACTGAGCCACCCAGGCACCTCCCAAGAAATATTTTTGAGACCCAGCAAAGATTTCTTAGACAAAACACATAAAGCAATCATTATAAACAAAAAATAGAAAATTAGACTTAAAATTAAAGTCTGCTCACCAAAAGTCTCCATTAAAAAGCAAAAGTAAGCAAGCCACAAAATATTCATAAAACATGCATCTGAAAAAAGCCCATATCCAGAACATATAAAGAACTCCTATAATTCACTAATAAAAAGATAAACTACTCTATATAAAATTAGGCAAAAATTTATTCAGATACTTCACAAAAAATATATACAAATAACAATAAGCACATGAGAAACTATTCAGCATGTTTAATCATCAAGGAAATGCAAACTAAAAACTCAATGAGATACCACTAATAACCCATAGAATGGTTAAAATTTAAATAATTGTCACCACCAAAAATTGGCTATGTAGCAATTAGAATTCACATACATTACTGGAAGGCATGAAAAATGGGACAACCACTTTGGAAGAAATTTTGTCAATTTCTTATAAAGTTAAACATATAGCTACCGTATAACCTAGCATTCCACTTCTGGGCATTAAGCCAAAAGAAATGAACATATACACAGATATGTTCAACTTGTTCAAAATGACTCATAACAACTTTATTCCTAATATCTTCAAACCAGAAATAACCCAAATCAAAGGGAGAATGAATAAAAATATTGTGGCATATTCAGGTAATGGAATAATACTCATCTATAAAAAAAGGAATAAATGACTGATAAATATAGCAATATGATATATCTCAAAGACATTAGGCTGAGAGAAAGAAGCCAGATACAAAAGAGTATATAATGTGACTCCATTTATACAAGGTTCTTGAACAGGCAAAGCTAACCTATGATGAAAAAAAGAAAAAGAAAAAGTGTCCCTGGAGTTGGTGAGACTGGGGAGGGACGTGAAAGAACTTTGTAGGTGATGAAAATGTTCTTTAACTTGATAATGTTATGAATTACACATTTATTTGTCAAGCTCATCTTACTGAACACTTAAAATTTATGTATTTTTATGAAGGCAAATTTTACCAAAAAAAAATGAACTGTAGAAAATAAATCTTCCTGATATATGCTTAATATTATTAGCTTCCTTTATCAGGATAAAAACAATATGCCTTAGACCATACATTCTATAAACAGAGAAGCTATATTTTTAGATAGATTATGGATGGATGAATTCACGGGTGGATGGATGGTTAGCAGATAGATAGATAGATAGATAGGCAGATAGATAGGTCACTGACCCAATTACAATGTTGCATTAACTTTATATAACTTTCTATTATTGATAGCACTCATTTATACTATCTTGACACACACATCCCTTTTTCTTATCCAGCAGTTATCAAAGACACACATTTATAAGATGGTTCAACAAATTTAAGGGCACTTTTTTTTGTATGTGCATGTGACAATGAATTGGAAATCAATACAGCACAGTAGAAATATCTGTCTTTGAAATCAGATCCAATCTTAATTCTGCAATTTATTAGTTAGGTGACCTTGTACAAGTAACTTAACTTCTCCTAGAAGTCATTTCTTTAGCCATAAACGGGGGTGATTTATGCTTTAAAGGGTTTATTCATTCATCTATTCAACAAGGAACATTGACTTCCTATTATTTGCCAGGAACTGGCTGTACGTTTTGAAAAGAACACTAATATCCAGAACATACAAAGAACTCCCAAAACTCAATAATAAAACTACTCTACTTAAAAAAAGAAAAGGCAAAGACTTGGCCAGACATTAGGGTGGAGAGTGGACAAGAAGAGCAGCAGAGAAAATGCAAGAAAACTAGGTAGTAAGCTCTTTCAGTAGTTTGGTTGGAGCTCATTTCAGTTTGAAATAGGAGAATGGCAGTGAAGCCAGAGAGAAGTGGATTGACCCAAGAGATACTTAGAAGGTAAAATTCATAGAACTTGGTGAGAATTGGAAATAACGGTTGTAAGGGCGGAGGCAACAAGTATGTTTCTTGCTTGCCAACCGTCCCGAGGGTGGTGCCTTTCACAGAAAGAGGCAATATAGATAGGGGACCAGATTTGGTACTTTTTGAGATAAATGTAGAGAGGGCATGTCATGATGACTGGCTCAGAGGAGGCACTCAATAAGTGGAAGTTACTGTGGAATGGAACAAAACTAATTAATTCATATGGGATCAGACCTGTAAACTTGATTTCAATTACTATTCTAAAATAAGTTAAAAAAAAGAAGCATGTATTGATGAAGCCCACAAACATATACCCAAAGATATGTGCACAGATTTTGTTCAGATACTGCTGCTGTAGATGTAGGGATTAATTACCCTAATTATAATATGTCTGTTTTGAGAATACTATGAGACCTGAGTTTCCCTCTCCTCTCATCTTTGCACACATGAAGGTTTCAGAATCTCAAAGAAATGTGTAGTACTTTGGCTGAAAAAAGAAAACATATTTACTAAAAAGTTAGTGAGTTGCTCAACAAAGAAAGAAGCCAATCTTACACTGAAGAAAAGAGATATAAAACAACATATATAGTATTTGATATTTCTGTACAAGAAGTTGCTCTTAAAACATTATAACAGGATGCATTTCTAAACTATAACTACCTAGCTTAGAAATGAATTTTGATGCTGTTGTGTAATCAGGTTACATATGAAAGAAACTTGTAAACCTTAATAACAAAACCAGGCTTTGGAAAAAATGACCAAAGCACACTTATTTTTATTTTATGCTTTGAAACCTGCATTGAGATATTTCATTACTCTTAAACCATGATGAAATCATGGAAGGCATCATAGTAAGAGCTAAAACCCTGGGGAAGCTATTAACAATTTTGCCTTTACACTTCCTACATGATTGGGGAAATGTGGGTTCTACTTCCCCATGAGACTTTTATTGCCAGATTTGGTACAACTGCTGCTATATCAACAGAAAGGATTATGCATTACAGTGGGGCCCTGTGAAGATTTGCCTTAAAAAGTTAAATTCTGTTAGATATGCTAAAGGAGTACCTTAAGTTAGAGGGAAATTAGCTTCCTATAGGGAAGGGGGGACTATAAAACAAACACATAAATGATGGTCCTATAGAATGGATGATAATTGTCATTCATGATTTCATTCATTATTATATATTGTTCATTCATTCATTTTGTTTCATTTTATTATGCCACAATAGAGGCACAGAAAAATAGAGCTTTTATAAATGTAGTGATCAGATTTCCTCAGGGGAAAAAAATGTTATTGTTGTGTAAGTAAAACTTTAGTAGGCAGCGATGACAAGAGAAGACGTTTTATTACAAGGAATGGCATGAACATGAGTACAGATTGCCTAGGTGAGAGGTTTGTGCAAGTGGGAGCAAAGAGAATGAGAAGAGAAAACCAACTGCTGAGATATGAAGAAGGTAGAACCTATAGGCTTTGGCACTTTGTACATGTGTGCAGGGAAATGAAGGTGAATAGTGATACTATACCATAACCACTGAAACTATAAAAACAAGTGAGCATAGCGATGACGAATCAGTACCAGCTGAAGTTCAGAAAATTACTTATGTTGGAATTGCATAGTAGCTCAGTTTATTATTGTGGCTTGAGAAGTAGTTTCAGATTATGTTTAGGAGGTTGTTTTTTGCCTAACACTGGAGTTAGGGTTGACTCTTACAAGTTTTGAATTACATAAAAGTGCTTGATGTAGAGACAAAAATACTAGAATGCTGCTTTTCAAGTAAGCTGCAAAGAAATTTTAGATTTTTTTTTTGAGTCATGAAAACATAAACAAAACATCAGAACAACTTACTAGCTTAATGAAATGTAGCCAAGTTGGGGCTAATCCAGATTCCAGGACAAATTGTAATGTTTCTAAAGTCAGAGACTCATCTTCTTCTTGCATATGCTCTGACTTAAGTCAGTCTTGTCCATAGGGTAAAGCAAAGACAGAAAATTATATTTTTATAAGCTATTAAAACTGTGAGTAGGAGATTGAACTTAATATAGGGCTGTATCCTTACCAGAAGCCATTAAATCAGGGTGGGAAAGATAATTGTATGTTTTTCCAACAGCATAGCAATCGTGAGTAGAAAAGAAGATTTTAGCTTGAACAGTCTCTTAAATCCCTATGGATTAGGAACTGACCAGTAGGGATGTTGCCTATAACTGTGGCAGCTGGTGACTAATTTGTAGCCTGTAGCCACCTCATTCTAAGTGTGTTTACAGCAAGTCTTTGGCTCAACTGTTTGAGTAAGAGTCATTCTCACTGGACTTATTATCACCAGGCCACTCCATATTCATGGCATGTGACCAAGTGATGCAGATGTTTGGAGACATGTTAGGCTGAAGATATGCTAAATTAGGAATTAAGATTCTAAGAGTATAATAAAGAAGGGCTGTGTGGATATAAGGGGGAGTTTAAGAGATCTTGGTGGTTAATAAATATTTTCCATCCTAGGTGTGCCTTTACTGGAATTGGAGACTTTGAGGTAGAGGCCACATGACTAGGATTGTGTGTTGAAGAGAAATTTTTCACAGTTTTGTTAGGAATACCTGAATGCCCTATATGGACACTCTAAGGGGTCAGAAAAACCATAACCGAGTTATACACACAATTAGCAAGTTGTTCTTCTCGCTCTGGGACTGTCCTACCAGAGAAGAGTAACTTGGGTGAGCCAATCCGTTTCTGTGGATTTCATTTTCTTCCTATATAAAATAAAGAAAATGGAACAACTCCCATTTAGAATCTTAACTGTTAGATTCACATATTCATAGTCTCATGATTTGCAAAAATAGCACAATTCTCTACCTTTACCTGTACCTATGCCATTTGCATTGTGACTTTGTAGCTCCTCTATCAAGGGGTTAAGTCTATTCTCCCATCCTTCGGATGTGTATTGATCCTGTGACTTACTTTAACCAATAAAATAGGACAGAAGTAAAAATGTGCCAAATGCTGAGTCTAGGCCTCAAAAGGCCTGTGTGTTTTTGTTTATTTTCTTGGAACTCTGCCACCACTATATGAACAAGGCTAGGCTAGTCTGATGGATGATAAGAGACGTGTGTCCCAATCACCCCTGTCACTCCAGCTGGCAGCCAGCAAAACGCCAGCTGTACATGAGACCATCATAGACCAGCCAGACCCCTACTAACCTGCCAACTGATGACAGGTGCATGAATAAGCCATGTTGAGATCAGCTAAACCTGGCTCAGATCAACAGAAGCACCCCCTGACCTATAGAACTGTGAGCAATAATATGTGCTTATTTTTTTTTTTTAAAGAGAGGTTCACAAATTATGGCCATAGGCCACCTGCCAGTTTTTGTAGTTTTATTGGAATGTAGCCAAGCCCATTTGTTTATGTATTGTTTATGTATTTGTTATGTATTTGTTTATGTATTGCTTATGTATATGTTATGTATTTGTTTATGTAGTGTTTATGGCTTCTTTCATGCTACAATGGCAGTGTGAAATAGTAGGGACAGAGGCTGAACGGTACACAAGGATGAAAATATGTACTAGCTGGCCCTTAGTTTGATGACTCCCTGTTTTAAATCACTCATTTTGGAGTGATTTGCTACGTGATAATATCTAACTGGTGTGCTGTCACATTAATAAATTGAGCAATCATGTTGGCTGTTTATTCTTAAATAATAAACTATTTCTAAAAACTCAAAATGTGTTAAACAACAACTGACTTATGATCTCTTATAGTTCTGTGGGTTGACTGGGCTCTGCTAGGCTGTTCTTCTGCTCCACATGGTGTTGGATACGGATGTTATCTAGGAGTAAGACTGGACTGGAATTTCTGAGCTGGCACATTCAGGTAGCTGGCAGCTAATGCTGGCTGCCATCTGGGAGATCAGCAGGGGCTACTGACTGGGGCATTATGCAGATGGCTTGATGGCTGGCTTCTTAGAGAAAGGACCTCAAAGGTGAGAGTTTTGAGAAGCCCAAGCCAAAGCTATTTCTCATGACTTAGCAGTAGAAGCTTCTGCCATGTTCTGCTGGTCAAAAGTGAGTCGCAGGGCCAGTCCGTATTTAAGAAGATGGACTACACTAAGGAATCAATACTGGGAGTTTAGGTTCATTGGAGCAGAGGAAGATATTATTGAATACTAGCTACCTCAACTACAGTATATAGCCTTTTCCCTCTCTTTTTCCCTCTCCTTCAGTATTTTTCTTTTTGTCCTCATTTACGGTATAGTACCATATAGAAATTGTTAAACTCATCAGCATACTTGATATACATGGATACATAGGTACATATATGTGTGCATACATTGGATTCTAGTCTTAGTTTGGTTTGGTTGGGTAGCCGACTGACATTTATACATAGATCTTTTGCCTTTGGAAAGGGTCACTTCACATCTGCTTCAATTAAAATGTGTGATGACTCTTTAACCTTAGAATTTTAGTTTTTAATCATATTATGCAATTTTATCCATCTTTGGCAAGCTGATAATTTAGATTGGAAGGTGACCAAAAATGAAACATGTGAAATAATATAACAACTTTCCATGGTACTTCACTCTCCCTTTGGCAGCCATTGCATCCCATACACCTGTGGGCTCAGCACGACCCACTCAACACAAAGTTTAAAAGAAGTCAGAGTTGAGGTTATCTAGGTGTTACAATACTGCTCACTTTGAGCATTCTCTCAGTGATCATCTGAAAATCCCAATACTATGTGCTTTGAACTCTTGGTTCATTTTGTCTCAACTGATAGATCAACTGCTTTGAACCACAAAACCCCTGTCATCTGTTTTATACTCCTGATTTTCAGAACACTGGCTTGCTCTCTAGCAGTTTTGAGATCTTTAACTTTCAAAGTGGCTATCTCTAGACCACATCACCTTCTTTCTCTCTCTTTCAAATTCCATGGCAACCATGCCTATTCAGACACCAATCCCTCACATGCACCCCCAACCCCCACAGACCTGTATAGTAAATACAAAGCAGGAAGACACAAAAGTTATTTCTCTTCATTTTATGCTAGAAGTTAAATTGAGTGGGTTTAAACTGAGGTACAAACTCCTTTCTTTTGCTCACTTCTTTCTTGTGGATTTAGAGGAAAAGTTATATTAACTCCTTCCCAAATATTCTCTTTTCCCTGTTTATGACATTCATACATTAAAATAAAAATACTGCACTTAATTCTGATTTCTCTATAAATATTTCCAAAACTTGCTTTCTTACATGATTATGTCAAGTGTTTCCACCTACTCACCATCCTCTTACACTGTGATCTCTCACAACCTATCCTTTTGTGATGCTGGTTTCCCCTAGATTAGTCTGATCTCTTGAAGCAAATCTAGTGACCCAGGCTACCTTTGGACCCATTCAAGTGCTCTTGCTCCTTTACTCCCAGCCATTCAGCTGTTTCTTATTCTCTGTGGTCAGTCCTATCTCTGCTCTTCTTATCTACTCCTCTCACCCCTGCCATTGCACACAGTTATCAGATGGTGTCAAGTAAGAGATTACATCTATCTCATCTGGGGCGTGTCTTATAGGAGTATGGCAGGCCATGTGGGAGAGGAAACCCCTCACCTATGTTCTGCTGTATAAACACAGAAGGCAAAAACTAGAATCGTGATCAGGAGAGATACAATCTCTCTATGTCATGGAACAAAGCTGAGGGAGAAAAGTTTAAGGCTAATGTTTGATCCAACTGGATTAAATAGAATAAGAGAATGGGATTAAAAAATCAGAAGGAATGACAACACAGAGTGAGAGACAAGGTGAACCAAATGTATCCTGGAGCAATTTCGTTAATGGAGTATGGACCATAGTGCCATCTTTTTTATATGGTCATGTTGGATTCCTTTAAATTGCTGGAGCAAACTCATGTACTTTTGCTTATGTGTTCCTCCTATGTTTTCAGTATTCTTGTTTATACTATTTTGTCATTTCTTCATTTGTTCTTTATTTATGGATGTCTTGTGAAAGTCCGTCAAGGTTCTAAATTCTCTACTCTACACTTACTACTTTAGTTCCTTAACTATTTTTTGGTAAAACTTATTTTTATGGAGTTGTAACTTAAGAATAGTGAAATCCACAAATATGAAATATATAGCTTATTTTTTTTCTTTTTTTGCATATATACCTATATCATGCTATAGAAAACTATCACATGAAACTATTGCATGCTCCCTTCTGAGGAACTACCTACCCCAAAGATTATTTTTAATTTTTCCAATTTTAAAAAAATCAATAGCTTTTAAATGTGTCATTGGTAGACAACAAATGAAATCTTTCAAAGTGTACAACTTGATGTTTTGACATATATACACCTGTGAAAACATCAATCAAGATCGTAAGCATATCCATCTGTCCCAAAAGTTTCCTCATGCCTCTTTGCATGCCATCCCTCTCATGCTTCCTTATTCTCCAACCCCATAGCTACTATTGATTGCACTTTCCTGAATTTTACATCAATTGAATTATACAGCATTTAATATTTTTTGCCTTGCTTTTTCATTGAACATAACTATTTTGTGATGTGTATTGGATTAAACATGTTTTAATATTTTTGTTCTATTGCTGAGTAAGCGTCCACCACATAGATAAACCACACATTTATTTTTAAAATCCATTTTTTTTGAGGTTTGGGCTAATACAAATGAAGTTGCAGTGAATATATTAAAGGCTTTTTATTTCTCTTGTGTAAATATTAAGCATCACAGCTTCATCATATAATACGTTTTTGTTTAACTTAAAAAATTTCCTAATTTCCAAAGTGGTTGTACCATTCCTTTCCCACTAGCAGTAATTTGAAAATTCCAGCTTCTCCATATCCTTAGCACTTAGCATGGTCAGTCGTTTTAATTTTAGTCATACTAATAGGTGTGAAGTAGCATCTCATTCTGGTTTCATTTGCTTTGTTTTTCCTTATGAACAATAATATTGAGCATCTTTTCATGTGCTTATTTGTTGTCCATAGATTTTCTTTAGTCCAGTATGTCTTATTTCCTTTGCTTATCTGTTTTTGTGTATTGTGTGTTTTTTTAATTTATTTTTTTGTTTTCTTATTGTTTGAGAGTTCTTTATGTATTCTGGATACAAGTACTTCATCAGATATATGATCTACAAATATTTTCTTCTAATATGTGGCTTGCCTTTTATTCTCAACAATGTTGAAAAGCAAAAAAATTTATGGATGCTTTTGGTGTCATAGCTAAGAAATATTTGCATAATGCAAGATAATAGAGTTTCTTCTTTATTTTCTTTTAGTAGTTTTATAGTTTTTAGCTTTACCTTTAAGTCTATAATTTATTTTGAGTTAATTTCAAAACGATATGAGGTATGGATCCAAGTTGTTGTTGTTTTCATTTATTCCAGTACTATTTGTTGAAAGACTACTTGTACTTATTTTGAAGTTTATATAAATGAAACCATGGAATAGTTTTATTTTATCTTATTTCTTTTGCTCAAAATTATGTCTTTTGAAATTTATTGATTTTGTTGTGTGTCCATTAATTTATTCTATTCCATTGCTTTTTGTATTCCACTGTATGAGCATACCATCATTTATTAATCCATTCTATAGATGATGGGCATTTCCATCCTAGTTTTAATGATCATTTTGGTTGTTTCCAGTTCCTTCCTCTTATGAATAATGGTGTTATGAACATTCTTATCTTTTGGTGACATAATAATAATTTTAGTTAGGCACATACTCAGGAGTGAAATTTCTGTGTCATAGGGTATGGAAATGTTTAGCTTTAGTAGACCCTGACAAAAGGTTTTTTTAAGTGAATATGTCAATTTTGTCTCTTACCAACAATGTATGAGAGTTCCACTTACTCACCAATGCTTGATATTGTCAGTATTTCTTAATTTTAGTAACTCTAGAAGGCATGCCGTGTCATCTAATTTTGGTTTAATGTACATTTTCCTCAGGAATAACAATGATGAGCACATTGCATGGCACACAGTCCAATTAGATATCCTCTTTTTTGAAGTGTCTATTTAAGTCTTCAAGTCTTTCTCCATTAAAATTTTCTTTTATTTATAGAAATTTCTTTATATGTTTTGGATATGTGTCTTTGTATATGCCAGTTCTTAATTAGAACTTAATTTTAGCATATCAAACTTTTCAATTTTTTCATGTGAGACTTGTGCTCTAGTGCTTCATTTAAGAAATCTTAAATGTAGATATTCAATTAATGCAATATCACTTATTGAAAAGACCATTTTCTCCCTAAACCAAACTGCAGTGGTACTTTTGCCATACAACAGTTGATTGCGTATGAATCTGTTCTCATACCTTCTATTCTGTTCTATTGTTCTAGTTTTGTACATTGTCCTAATTACATTAGATTTATAAAAGTCTTGAGATCTGATAGGAGAAATTTGTTTTCTTCAAGATTACTATGATTTTCTAGGTCCTTTGTATTTCCATGTAATGATAGAAACAGTTTATCAATTTCTGCAAAAACTTCTTGGATTTGATTGCAGTCACATTAAATACACAGATAATTTGGGAAGAACTATTACATTAAAAACATTGATTCCTCCAATCTATGAACATGGTATACTTCCCCATTTTTTTATGTCTTTGATTTATCTCAACGTTGTTTTATAGCTTTCAATACAAATGTCTAGCATGTATTTTATTATATTTATTCCCAGGTATTTGGTGCATTTTGCTGCAATATTAAGTAATATTCTTTTAAAATTTTTATTATTTTTATTGTCCAATTTTTGCTAGATGCATAGAGACATACATGAATTCTGAACATTGACCTTTAATATAATATCCTTGCTAAATTGACTTACTAATTTTAAAGTTTTATGTGTAGAATCTATTCGTTTTGTCTACATGTAGAATCACCTGTAATTAATGACAGTTTCCTTTTTTCCTGTCAATCTTTATGTCTTCTTTCTTTTACTTGAGCAGAATAGGAGCTTATACTCTACTATTTTTTATTTTATCCTACTACCAGTTATACTTAAACTGTAATCTCTAGATGGTTTTTCCTCCTGACTTGTCCTTTATGTAGGAATCCCCTGCTCCAACTGGTATCCCAAATTTCTTCTCCAAACTCACATAGTCATCTGGGCTTGGGCATTTCCTTTGGCTTATGTTGAATAATGTTGATTAAATATTCTGTAGTTCTGATTACACAATGTTGTTAGCATTACCAATAGCTAAGTAATTTTCTGTCTCTTACAGTAGACAAAATTTCTGGAGCACAGGGATTATGCTTGTTATCTCTTTATTTCTGGTATCAAGAATGGGGCCTGGCACATCAGAGATATTTGATATTTTATAACTGTTTGCTGAATTAAAGAGTGATGCTCCAACTCTGAACTTTCACAAGCCTTTCATATCTAATTATTAACTCAATGTTTCCATTTAGCTGTACTTCCAGGGGTACACTCATGTCCTGAACTCAATGAAATAAACATTCTGTCTTCTTTTGCCCCTCTCCCAATGACTCAACTATCCAATTAATTCTCTGGGACATTCATCTGGTAGTCAATTTTTTACTATTTCATTTTTTAAAGCCTCATTTGGCTTCACATATCAAGTTAGTTCTCATATCCTATTAATTCCTTCTTGCTGGGATTTTTGGATTTGAGCCTTCTTTTCCATTTCCATAGTCATTACTCTAGTCCAGAGTTTTATAACTTCATTCCTTGACTGTGCTCTTTGTTGTAATATTTGTTTCTTTTTTTTTTTGTATTGTTTGTTTCTAAACCCTTTATTCTGCAGCATACTCACCACACAGCTTAAAAAAAAATCTTCCTTAGGCATTACTTTAGTCATGCATTTCCCCCAAGAAGCAAAGTAGATTACCTTTATCTACGCTAATGGTATGGCAGCCCTGGTTTATTTCATACCATATGCATACATACCCCATTTATCTCCAATGTAGTCATCCATTCCACTTCACAAAATTTAATCTCCTTGTTATCCCACTTCTTGGTCATTGCTCCTATACGTCCATGGAAAGGCTGCTTCTTCTCTTTTATGATGCTATGCCTGTAACTTTCTTTAAGACCTGGCTGCAGATTTACCTCTTTCTAAAAGATCTCAATGAATTATATCATTCCAAATGAAATATTCCTTTCATTTTACAAATTCCTAATATTTTTAGTCTATAAGTATTACTCTAACAACTAACTATCAGGGAATCACAATTTGATAGTTCAGAAATAATACTTTAATACTAAAGGCTTTATGCTAACACGTGCTTTTATCATGATTACAAACGTTTTCCTGATAAGGAGTTATGATTTGGATTATCTTGTGAGGAATGCAAGAATAGGTGACATTTAGATGTATGAAAGATAAGCAAAGTTGTGGATAAGCAAAGTAGAATATTCTTTTTTTTTAAATTTTAAACAAAGACTCAAGTAGTGTTTTTAGGCATTAGCTGGAATATAGTCATAAATAATAGCATATGAACTCAGTCAAGAAATTGTATGGTATATGATTTATCAGGATTACTGGATTTGTGAAGACTAAAGGGGATCCAGATGTTATCAAATCTACTGTCTTTACTTCAAACTGAGGGAAATAGAATCCTAGGAAAATTGTGACTTATCCAAGTTTTCACATCTAATTAATAGCATAATTGTGATTGTAACATAGGTTTCCTATTGTGAGGTCCAGTGGGTTTTGTTTTGTTTTTTTATTATATAAGGTTAACCATGTTGTTTTTAAACTACCACCTAGGGGGTCAGCTGCATTGTGAGCTCCCAGAAGTCTGGACTGTGCCTTTGTTTTCTTCTACTTTTCTCCAGAGCTGTCCTCCTTGGGGTAGTTTCATCATTTATGAGACATCCTTTCCCCTGTGTTGTACTTTCTACCTGGAAGACCCTCAGTAACTTTTTTAGAGTCAGAATAGGCAGGAGACTTTCTCCCCTAGATCACTTTTTGGGGGATTTATTTTAAGAATATAGGATTCAAGACTTGTGCTGATCAAGGGTTCCTAAAATTTGTCTTAGCTAGAAGATGGAGTTCCTAAGCAGGGTTACCTACTACTTTTCTCTATTTTCTAAATCAATGTTTATTTCCTAATCCATTTTCGGATCTGGTCAGAACTGAAAAAAAGTATCAAGAGGAGAAACTCTATCTCATCATAAGCTGCCTGTTACCTTCGAAACACTCAAGTTTCAGCATCCTTGTTTATCCCTAGGCTACTGATCTAGGGCAAGTTACAGCTCCATGTGTTCTCACAGGAATGTCTCTTCAATGGCAGTTCTCATTGGGAATCAAGCCAGATGTTGAGCCTAAGATAGTTCCTTTATCAGGGCATTGACTGAAGAGCCAGAATATTAAATTCTTGACCTCCAATATGAGCCAACAAGTCTCAGATACAGATTTCAATCAAGAAACAACCATTTTCCTCCAAATGTAGGCAGGCTATTGCTCAGCTCATCAGGTTAGAATCTCTCTGTTAACTTACTACTGATAGGGCACATTATTCCTTTTTTTAATTTTTTTAACCTCTATGTTAGAGTTCTCCAACCTAGAGGAATGTGAAGTAAAGCCATCTGTTTACAAGGGAGGAAACTTTTGCTTATTTCTGTATAGGGGTACAAGTAAACAGCCTGCTTAAGAACAGACAGTTAAAACTATAACCCACTGAGTGGTGTAGGGCAGGCATTGAACTTAAATGTGAGGTCTTAAGATATCCATTTGAATTGAGAAGGAAAGCATGTTTTCATGCAGCGTTATTCATGAAATGCTATGCATAAGCTCAGAAAATGCATTCATCATGGAAGTTTGAACACTGCTAACTTGTTTTAAGCAACTTCTATTATATCACTGAAGTCCTCCTATTACATAACAGCCACACTGAGTCATCTGTTTGCTTAGTTACTTCATTCAATTATGGGCACTATAACTTTCAAACTTTATAGTCTTTCCTCATTTCTCTCTTACTTGAAGAAAATCAACAAAACATGAATTGTTCCTATAGTTGTCCTTTGTAAGGAAGGTCCCATCTGAGCAACATTATTCCAGCCGCTATAGTTCAGTTTTTTCTCCTTAACAAGAGCATAGAAGTGGTCTTTTTCCCCTTGAATGTGCATATTCCTGAGGGAGCTTAAAAACTTCCATAAATCAATAAAGTAATTGCTACATAATGACCTATTGTTAGTGTTCGTGCCCAGAATGATGTCACAAGGGGGTAATGGAGCTACTGAATCAAAAAATGGCAGCTGTTTCCAATTTATTTGAGAGTCAGTTGGACAGAAAATTAAATAAACACATAGACAAGAAGGACAAGGGCAAGTCCTTGTATTATTCTTATGATAGTTTTAATTCAATTGCAGAAGTCAGCAGGCAGCTGATATTGTGGCCCAGAGTTTCATTAATTGCCTGTCTCGCATGTCAGTGAGACAGCACATGCTCACTTCATCATTTTCAGCTTCTGTTATTTGCATTTTAAAATACACACACCAGTGAAGCATGGATCAAACTTTTCTTGTGTGGGTTTTTTTTTTTTTTCTTGTTACAACAGCCCTCCAACTCTCAGAAATGTATGATTGGGAGAAGTGGCTTTATCCTCTACCTTCAATGATGGTGTCTCTTTCCCTCCTTCAGGGCAGGCAGCCTAGAATTTTTTAAAATTACTCTCTCCTCCTTGGGGGAAGGCCTGAAGACTTGTATTTGTTGTGAATCCTGAAGAAAAAAGCGGTCACCCGGTTTGCAGGCTCTTCTCCACTGTGACTGGGAGCTTTGATGTGCCCTTTTGATGTTCCTGCCTTGAGGCAGCTGGAGAGGATTATCAAAAGTAGCCTTAACAGGCCAGGTTGGAGTTGGGGGTGCAGCACCATTGCAAGCCGGACTTCACATCCCTAATGTAAACACTTTCACTGAGGTGGGGTTGCCACAGTGGGATGAGATTTCAAGGTACTGCCAACCCAGCCTGCATCGCTGGAGCTTTAATTTTCAGAACGTCCTTTTGGCAGGATGCTGTCGTCAGGTAATTGAGTAATTTGCTGTTTGGCCTGGTAACCACTAGTTTATTTATTTATTTTTAATGATGGGATCTAATCGTAACTAGAGGATGACTTCAATTCACCATTTAAATGGATTGCAGTTTTCCCCGAAGAACTGTACAGCCCAATTTTAAAAGATTCCCTTATGGCAAAAGGACTTTTAGAAGGTAAACAATCCCCTTTTATATTAGAGACGAGAGAACAGAAGTCTGGTGTGCCAGTCAAATATTCTTAGTATAAGCTGGGTTTGTTTAGATTGTAAGTGAATGAAGAAAGGAATTTTATAGAAGGATATCCTAGGGCTCCCAGGGGCTTGGAAGCCAGCTTTGCAACTAGGCTTTGTATGTGACTGAAGTAAGGGTGCTTTAGAAGACCAAGAAATAGGAAGCAGGAAGGGCAGTGTGAGATGGGAATGGAGGGCTCAAAGAGGCAATAAGCTAATGAACACGTAAATACAATATTTTAGAGAGTGATAAGTACCACGAAAAGCAATGCAGCAAAGTAAGGGAGATAAGAAGCATCAGTATCGAGAATCTTTTTTGATATGATGGGTCAAAAATGCCTCCCTGATAAAACGTCAAAAGCAGACACCTGCTAGAACTGAGGGAGTGTGCTAAGCAGGTAGATACCAGGGTGAAGAAAGAGTACTTCAGGTAGAGGGAATAGGAAGGGACAAAGGTCTTGCTTCAGGATGCACTTTCTGTGGTTAGTGAGGAGGCAGTATGGCTGTGGAAGAATAAGAGAGAAGGGTAGTTTGAAACGAGGCCAGAAAGTTGGGTGGGGTGGAAAGGGGCAAACCATATAGGGACTTGTAGGCCATTTAAGAGCTTTGGATTTTACTTTAATTGCACTTAATGGTTCCAAGGGATAACTAGAGACTATGACGAGCATGATGACATGCTGATGTTGGGAGGCTGGCAAGACTCAGTTATGAGTTAGGCAAACCAGCTCACAGTGATTGCGATGCATGCCTCAACAAAATGCACACATGATCACATATCATGAGCCCTTTGGGAGTACTCATGGATACTCACAATCATGAATGGGAAATCTCTACATCCAAGGATCTTCTGCATTTAAAATTATTACTTTGTGGGGATGCTGATGGAAAGCTAGGCTATAAAAGGACTATGTTTGCTTTCACATATGTTGTTACTGTATGACCTCGATGTCCGATTCTTAAAGGCAAAGTTCGCATCTTGGAAACTTACCTTCATGGTAGTTCTTTTGAGAGGAATTAGTAACTTTCACCAGCACTGAATATTCAAGCTATTGAGAGTGTATAGATTCTGTGCCTTTTAAGCGTCTTTTTGAATGGTCTTCAGGAGAAACATTTGAGTTCCACAGATAGGAAACCAGTTCAAACATGTTGAATTTCAGTTCAAAGTTTTTATCTCATTTCTTTGAAAATGCCTTCAAAGAGAACCCAAGGCACCTCTAAAACAAAATAATGAGAAAGTCATATATATTAGTAATTACAGAGAGAAGCAGATCTCCTTACTTCATTCTGAGAGGGTAAAGGAATAAGCACCCCCCTTCCCCCAAATTGGGCAGATATACTTGAAGGGGATGGTAGCTGTGGTGCAGGAACATTCAAACAGAGTTGGTGCCTTGGGAAGCAAAAGACTCTGACTTCCTTTTCTTTTCCTTCTGTCTTCCTCAACGAAGAGCTGAGTGCCTCTAGCAGGGAGATGGGTGGATAGGCATAACCATTATTACTACAGAGACAAAGCCAGGCAGGTAAACAAACACTTTCCCCTTGATCAGTTCAGAAGCTTCCAGGCACCAGATTATTGCTAAGCAGGCATCTGCTTTTGAGAGTTGAGAACAAGCTACTGCAGGCTTCAGACATGAAGTTAAGACTCAGGTTTTGTTAAATCTGTAAGATAAGCAGATAGCCTCGTAGGCAAGTCAAACGCAGGGCTCTTTTTAATTCAGTCATTTCTTCATATGCTTGTCTTTGCTTTTGTTGTAGTAGAGTTTAGTTGTCATAAGTTGTGCTTGCTTTAATAGAAAATTTAATTACCCTTATTTGGAATAGTGGTTAAAAATGTGCATTTAGAATAAAATATATGTGGGCTGAAATCTCAACTCATCCATGATAAAAGATACGACTTTAGTGATTTAACCTCTGTTAGTTTTTGGTGTATCATCTGTACAATGCAGAATGTAGTGGTGCCTAATTTTAAATGCCCAATAAACCTTGGCCATTATTTTTGCTGTTAAGAATAATTTGGATAGGTGTGGATTTCAACAACCCATGACAGTTCAGTGGTGAATCTGCATGACTGGTGGCAGCTTGTATCACCTCTTAAGAGGTAAGCGGCTTCTCAAATGGTGAAATGGAACATTTTTTTTTTTTTGGTCATAGATGATCACCGTGAGAATCTATAATGTGTGATATAGGGGAGGGCTTTCTGGTGGGAAAATTGCCCTTGAGTTCTGAGGAAGCCTCCCGGCCCTGCATCATTCTCGCCAGGGATGTTTCCCCTGGGCCGGTCCTGGCCAGAGGCTTGGGTGTGGAATGGGGATAGTGGCACGTCCAGAACAGTGGATGCGTGGAAAGGATTGATAAATTCTTACTGACCATTTAGACTGCCCTGTAATCTTGAGCCTTCTAAGTTACAACCATCTGGTTCCCTTACTAACTGAAACAGATCCCCAAATGCCTCTCATTTTGTGATTTCTCACTCTATAAAAAAATGGAATTTTGAAACATTATTTATAAGAAAATATGTAATGTGTTTCTATTTTATTTGTTCACATTTTACTTATTTAATAGAAACGAAACACATATGTGAAAGGACCTAACCCCTTTTCTTTCATACCAGGTGCCTTACAGGGTTCTGTTTTAATTATACTACTGCAGTTGTAATACGCATATACACGAAATACAGTGTATTTGGCAGCCTGTCTTTTGGATATAGTTTTAGCATCTGCCACCATTAGTGATTTCAATTACATATCCACGGAATCACGTGGATGACTTTATTACAGTGTATTTTTTAAAGAAAAAGGAAAGACTAGACTAATGAAATAGTAATAAAGAAAAAATAATGGAGGATGTAAAATTCCATATAATCACCAACTTTTCACTCGATATCGCTGCTAAAATAAACTTCCTCTCTAACTCATTTTCTTCCCAGATGCATAAAATACTTATACGTGGAAGGTTTGTTTTTCCCCTATCCCGCCAATGTAGCATCAAAACATAACACAAATTGGTTTGGTGATGTTAAAAAAAAAAAAAAAAAAGTAACGTTTGTATCTAAGTAACCCTGTTGTCTTTCCATCTGAGCTCCTCTTTTAAAGCTGCTTAGTTTTGTATGAGATTTGCTCGTAAGTCAGGTTTTATGAATCAAGAAAACTCTGTATGGTCTTGCTAAAGCAGCATGTGCTGCTAATTTCTTTTTACACTGCCACTCTCTGAGACACATGCACACACTTGTGGGTATAAGCACATACCCTATTAGCTTTTTATACTTAATAGGGCCCTTGGCATTTTTGAGTCTTAGACTAATTTGTTTTATTCTGCCTCCCTTCTGTTGTAGTCAAGAAAAAGTGAGTTGCCTTAAAGTTAAGTGCCCTGTGATCATCCTGCATGAAGGGCACTGCACAAATCCTATCATCTGATTGATTAGATTCTCTCCTCCCTGATCTGTTCTCTTGGCCACTGGAATTTAAAGAGGAATGGGACTTGGGGCACCTGGGTGGCTCAGTCGGTTAAGCTTAAGTGTCTGACTCTTGATTTGGGCTCAGGTCATGAGCTCACCGTTTGTCAGTTCGAGCTCCTATTGAGCTTGGGATTCTCTCTCTCCCCGTCTCTCCGACCACCCCCCTTAAAAATAAATAAATAAACATAAGAAAAAAGAGGAATGGCACTTGGTTTGCCATTCACAGGATATTTTGTGTCTTTACCCCCCCCCCCCGGTTCATTAAGCTCATAGCTCTTATATTCCTCAGCAAATATTTAAAACCAAGGGGGAAGTAATTTATTCATCAAGGGAGTTTTGTCAAAGTGGTCTGTTTTATATTTTGCATAGCATTATCACATAACCAAACGTTAAGGTTCTACCTAAATTAATTCCTTCCTCAAGATTCTTACATCAATGCTAAAGAGAGATGATGTACTACGTCAACTTCCTTGCAACTTAAGATATGATTAGATTGTATTTTCCTCAACAGAATGTGGATTGGGGTCACATTCCAATGACAAGAGTCAATAGTATTTAGTAATCTCCCCACCCATCAGGTGTGATTTGGAAATTCTACCTCAGTTCTCTATGTTATCTTTTAGTGGCTTGAAAAAGGCAATTTAGCTCCTAACATAAGAAGAAGTTATGATTTAATAATTAAAATAAATTAATAATAGTTAAAATAGTACAGGACGTGCCTACATTTTTGTCGATGTAGAGCTTATCAAATTGTTCTTGGTAAAAAATTCAATATACAAATGGATTGGAACATGTGAATATCATTGTGTGTATATTAAGGCTTTATTTTTAAAGCACTTATGATTCATCATTTTATGTATTTATAACATATTGTAATAAAATAATTCATATATGAGTAGGTTTGTAATAGTATATAACATATTTATTATTATTGGGACTCATTATTATATTACTAAAATATAGTTTTTTTCTGCCTGTACATAATTTTATTATTTTTATGAAAATAATATGCTTTAGCAGCTTAATAATACTATACTTTCAAATCCATAACTAAACACTGAAAACTTCATTTGCACACCAAGGTCATTTTTACAATTTGAAAGTAATGTATGTACATAGTTTGGCTATGAGAATCCCAGATCAAAGTATATTAATTCCTTTTTGAAAGCACTTCAGTTTCTGTCTTTACAATATTCTATTTTAAAAACCAACACTGGCTTTCATTGCTCTTTGCCTGAGTTTCATATTCCACATTTTTGACTGTGAGGTTTTCCTCTTTCCCTCCTTTTATTCTAGCCAGCGATAATTTTGTCTGGCCCAGTTCTTGAAGTAAAAGAAGAGATTATACATCAATTATAACAACCAACTCATTTCTTCCTATCTTCCCAAAACACAAATTAGTCATCACATATAAACATGGCACTCTATTAGATATTATAAAAGATAAATTTAAGTAAGAGATATTATTGATTTCAAGGGATTTAATACGTATCTATTACCGTTTGTTCCCAGGAATTTTTTAGAAATTATAGCTCTGAAATAATCTTTACTTGGCATTGTAACAAGGTAGGGCCATTCTTGGTCATCTCCCTTCTCCTCTAAACTGATTCAGACACTTTCTAAAGAGTAAAACCACACAGGAATGAAGATGCATCTATCTTGAGTCTTTACTCGAAGATTGATCTTCATTGTACAGGCTAGATTTGTCATGATTGCTGGGCTGCAGAGAGGGAACCAGAGGTAAAGCCAGTGAAATTTTATGAATATGACTTATGAGCGTTTGACTAACTACTGAGATCAGGCCTCACAGAATGCCAGTTCCTAAGTGGAGTCACCAGGCATCTTGAATCCAGACTCAACTTTGCAGGTCCTGAAATGCATAATTATTTGAATACCTGGAGATTATGAGACTCTGAGGGACTGAGCCACATAAATTAACTTTCACAAAGTTGATACTAAATGAAAATAAGAATGTCTAGATTTGTTTAACCTTCTAGGAGGACATTATATTACAGTAATCTTTTTTTTAAAATATGAATTTAAATCTCAACATGCATTCACAAGCAGACTTTGAAACTCTTAATGGCTCTGATTTTGGTGTTCTATTCTTTGGGATATATATAAACTTAATATCTCCCCTGTAGGATTGTGTAAGGATAGTATAGCATAAATATATTTTACTATATTTATATACCATATATTTAATATAATATATGACACAGTCTCTATATGGAGAGAGCATATTTCTATATCATATATTTAATATATAATATGATATATATACAATTTCAGATAGTTAAGTAATTAGTTAAAAATATTTACTAAGCTTGCATACTATATGTTAGATTTTATTACAGAAGATAAAAATACAACAGTGTACAAGACACAAAGGGGTCTTACTTGTTCAGAGTATATGGTTAAGATAAGGAGATGGAGAATAGGAAATTAAATAAATGAATAAGATGATTTCAGACTGTGATATGTATTGTACAGACAACAAAACACAATGATTTGATATGAGAGACCCAGGTGTAGGTAAGACTACTTCACACTGCATGGTCAGGAAAGCCATCTAAGAAGAAGTGGCATTGGAGAGGAGATCTAAATAATATAGAGAAGTTTGCCATATAAGCTTCTTGGTACAAACTGTTACTGGGAGAGAGGACAGCAAGTGCAAAATCCAGAAATCAAGTCTGAGCTAGGTGTGTCTGAAAGCAGAAAAGGCAAAAGTGACTGGAGTCCAATGAGTGAGGGGGAGAATAATGCAAGATAAGATCTTGGAATTTTTCTGGGGTAAGTGTCCAAAGTACTGGGTTTTCATTCTTACTGCAATGGGAAAGCAGTGAAGAATTAAACAGGGAAGAGATCTATCTGTTAAAGATCTCAGGAAAGAATTAGAGGGATGCAGAAGGGAAGTAGGCATCAATGATGAGGCCAATTCAGTAGTCCAGGTGACTTGGACTAAGGTATTGTTTGAGTAGAGAGAGTGGACAGATTAAGGATATGCTTTGGAGGCAGATTAACACACTGTACCTGGGTGAGACAGGGAGGGAGATCGAGAATATGCTTTAGTTTATGACTTGGTCACCTGGACAAATGAGAATTCCCATTTGTTGAGATAGAGCAGATTGGTCATACTCACTTTGAGATACATATTACCTGTCTAAGTGGAAATGACAAACAGTTGGATATATAAGTCTATAACTCAGGACTAAAAATGTAATAATCGGTGTCACCTGAATATAGGTAGTATTCAAAACCATAGTCTGAATAAGATCACCTCAAAAGAATATGTAGATATAGAATAAAAAAAGGACAAAGTAGTAAGCCTTAGGAAATCATAATATTTAGAGATCAAGCGGTATAGAGGTCAGCAAAGGGAAAAGAAAAGAAACAGCCAGTGAGATAGAAAGAAACCTGGAGAGGGATGTGTCACAGTATTAGAAAAGAGAATGCCTCAAGAGGGAGGAAGTTGAATACTGCTGAGAGTCCAAGTCAGGTTGGGGCATAACATTTATTTGGCAAGACTGAGCTCACTGGTGACTGGAACAAGAGGACTGTCATTGGAGTAGTGGGGATAGAAGTCTACTTGCAACTGTTTTTCTCATGTCTAAAATATTTCTGCCTAAAGAACCAGAGTGGATCAAGTAAATGTCAAGAGAATCTCCTTCCCCTAAAAACAGAGGAAACATTCTTAATATCAAAGTATCCATTTTATTTGTCTTCCAAAGCAGTGTTCATTCACACCAAGGGTGTTATAAATTGTTATACAGATTGTGGCTTTCTTGACTTTAGAATTTAATTATGTCTTTGTGGCATGGTCATCTTGATGAGTTATGCATGGTACTCTGGAACCTTAACAATTGGAAATGGGGAATCCCCTGTTCTCATCAACAATATATTCAAGATGAGTTACTTCTGCAGACGGCCAAGCTTATCCTTTTTTATGTTGATTCTTATTTGCCTCAATTTCAGATGGTGACATTTGCTGAATTTATTCCCGAATTCTGATGAGCCTTCTATTTGTAGCATGTAGCCTGATTACAATGAAAATAAAGAATTCTTGATTTTTGGGGGGGGCCTATTTTGGACAGAAAAGACATTGAGTATTTTTTGAAACTTGCTTGGTATCACCTCTACTCCTGTCACCTTTCTCTCACGCTGTCTTTATATATGAAACAACAACCATAAGTTACCTCCCTCTCTGCAGCCCACATGTTCCTCAAAGCTGTTCCAGTGAGCTGTGTGTTCTTTCTCTGCCAAGTTTTCTGTCCCTTCCCGTGCTCCTGACATAATTCCTTTCTTCAGGATATTTTTAAAAAGGCATCAGAGGAAACAATAAATACTAGGTATTATGAAGCAAGTCTTTAGCTATTGATGAAGACAACTTCAGGTTAAATTTTCCAGAAATAGTGACTGTCTTTTCTTTAACAAAGGAATTTTAAAGAACATTCACTTTTTCAATTGACTAATTTGTGCTTCTAACTACTGCATGCCTTAAATTTAAAGTATAAGCAGTTATCAGAAATTCAGATGTAAATATTCTTTATATACTTAGTTTTCAACTTCTACCAATTTCTCCTAAGAGGGAGTGAGGAACAAGAAAGGTGATAGGTTTAGATGTTAAATAAAAGAATCTTTATAAACATCGTATTATAATAATTGAGTTATTTTAGTCTTCATTCAATATTTTTAGATGATGCATACACAGTTTTACTCAATGTGCATATTTTAAAAGTTTACTTTGCAATACTGTATGGGAGACAATAAAAATATTTAAAGCAAGCAATCCACATTTCTGTTTAAAACATAAATTTTGGAAAGCGTTCTATATGCTGTACTCAGTAATGGTAGATTCAATTAAAATCGTTTTGCAGAAATCCAGTGGCAAGATAAAATTGAGCTATGAGTATGCAAACTTGTTCATCTGAATAAGTGTTTTCAATATTTATTTTAAATGAGAGAGGTAGGAGGTATATGACCTAAGTTATGCCACTTTGAAGCTCTTTGAGGCAGGGTCAGTTTATGTCTACATCATTATATACATTCCCTGACATAACAGCATATGTTATAAGCTCTTAATTTATAAGTACAGCAGCGCTGTGTGAGTAGTAGACTGAGTCAGCATGAGATATATCAGAGCATCCTCCAAAGCCTTGCTATGAGCTGTTTCCTTCTGTCCTATGTTTACATTCCTTCAGTGTCAGAATTGTAGTGCCTTACTCACTGTGGAGGTCTCATTAATACATCCTGAATTAAATGATAGAGTGTATGTTTAAAGAAGGCTTGTATAATATTCAGTAAGTCATAGGGTATCTTTTATGCTTAGATAAATTGGGCAACCATTTAATTTTTCTTGTGTTTTTATATGATTAAGTCACACAGAGAGGTGGTGACTTCTTTCCCACTACTCTAAAAGACTAGACATTAGAAACTCTACAGCTCAGAAGCTGAGGGTATGAACTTTGCTGGGTCTAGTCCTACTTTTGTTCCTGTTCCCTCATTGATTAAATGAGGGTAAGAATTCTTTCCACATAGGCATTACAAAATAAATAAAGGCCCCTGTACAGCTGGGGTGAACAGGGCCTATAGGGTTGTTTCTGGTCATACAAGTGACTGTAGGCTCTCCTTCATGCCTAGAAGATTTTTCTCAACTTTAATCTTAGTTCCTCTAATAGATTGATGACACCCAGCCCAAAGTGTCAAGAAACTTTTAGTTTAGCTGGGTTTCAGAGCAGACTCCTGATTCATGGTGGAAACCATAACCTCATTACTGTTCTCACCAAGTTCATCTCTCTTTAAAATTTATTGTCACTGAGAAATAATAGAATCTTGTAGTTAAAATGTCAGCCGCAAGACTCAGGTTCACATCTTGCTCATTTTTCTGGGTGTTTGGCCTCTGACAAATCTCCAGACCTCTTTGAGCCTCTTTGAAATTGAGGGAAAAATTATATCCACTACAAAGACTTACTCTCAGGATTAAATGAGATAATGCACGTAGAGCACTTAGTGTGATTTCGAGCACATGAGCAATAGTCAGTGAATATTAGCCATTGGCATTATTGTGGATTTACTTGATAGTATGAAATAAACTCTTAGCAATTTTGGCCACCATATTTAAGTAGAAAAATAATAAGTCAGGTTCTTTCTTTGATACTACATGCTTCTCAGTCTTTTAACAAGATTTACCACGGAGAATATCTGAGCCATGGTATCGAGGGCAGGAAGGTGGTGAGCTTTTTATAAAAAAAGAAAATAAATGGAGGGACGCCTACGGCAGCAACCATGAAGCTACAGTTTGTCCTGACCCTACAGTCCATGATGAAAGCATGGCAATATAGTTTGGGAAGATGCTGTGGGAAGTGGGATATAAGAGCTTGTAAGAAGTATATGATCTAATTTAAGGTAAAATGGAGATGAAATGCAGAGCCACAGAGAAGATTCAAAATGAAAGAGCATGAAGGGTGTGTGAGAGCCCAGAACCAGGGGCAGAACAACATCAAAATGAGGCAGTGTGATCAAAACATATTATTAAGTAAGCTTGGCTGTATAGAGGTCACTCAGGAAAAAGCATTAAAAAATAATCCTCTTCCCCTTACAGGTCCCATGCTCTGGACTTGTTTTTGTTTTTCCACCTTTTGTCAAAATCTTGGGCAGCCTCAGTAGCCTTTCTATCCTCTTTGAGTTATAAAAACCCATTTCAGTAATTAAAAATTTCCATCCAGTGCACACCTCCATCTTTTATCCAAGTTAAATGTTCTTCCTCTCACAGTTCTTGCCTATCTCAGGCAAGAAGATCTGTAGTAAGGGGACATGGTAGGTTTCTTTCCTTCCTTTTCTTCTCAGTCTCTCCTTTACCCAGTGCTTATTGTTTAATTCCACTCAAAGTTGGAATGAAAAAGAGGTGAAGAAATGTCCCACTAGATAGATAGAGTTGTAATCTGGCTGTGTAACCTGAATGTACATAAACTGGTCCATTCCCTTTATGTCTCCAGACTTGCTCTGGGGAAGGATGTCTCTCTCAGAGTTCTTTCTGATGGTAGTTTGTGATTTTTTTCCCTCTGCTTACTAGCTTCCCAGGGACCACTCCAGGCTGGATTCACCAGTCCCCCCCCCCCCCCCCCCCCCGCCAAAGATACTTCTAGGAAGAGTTCCTTTCAAGACAGCACAATTCCAGTCTCTTTCCATAGAGTCTATATCTGGTCCCTGGGAGATTATCTTCCTTTCCCTGTCTTAAGTGGTAGAGCAGTCCATTCTCCAGGTCACTCTCCTTCTCTTTGATCTGCCACCAAAGAGGGACCGCTTCATCATAGCGTCTAATCTTCACAATAAGCTGGCATGAGTGAGTCAGAGACTACTTCCCAAGCCTTTCCTACTCTATGTGTCACATTTCAAGTGCCTCTCACCTGGCTTGAGGTGGGGGTGGGGGGCACCACCTCTCCTCTTCCATGTTGTGGGAGTATGGGGTGGGATGTAACAGAACATTGAACAATTCTACAAAGAAATTCTCACTCTCAATTATTTTACCTCTTCCAGTGAATTATTTTCATTCTCCTATTTAGTTTGAAAATGGGTGGGGGCTAGCTTTGGCAGAACTAATTTCATAATCCCTTACCATAGGCAAAGGTGGTCTAGCACCTTGCTTTGAAATGTAAGGCTATTTGGCTCCTGGTTTTTTTTTTTGTTGTTTGTTTGTTTGTTCTCAGCAGCACCACACACCTCTTATACACCTCACATCCTCTCAGCCTTACCCATTTCTATACCAGTGCATGGCAGCAACCAGGGCTGCAATAGTTCCAAGGACCTTCATGCATTAACAGGTTACCATTACCTCAGCACACACTGAAGCCAGGTTCTGGCTTATTGACGTAGAGGCATGAGAAACCAAGGGACCCCATTACTACTCATGCATGTGCAACCTAGAAGTGTAGGGGATTTGTTGCCCTACAAAGCAGAACTCAGTGGGAAATGGTAGATAAATTCTTTTTTTTTTAAGTTTACTTATTTATTTTGAGACAGAGAAAGAGAGCAGGGGAGAAACAGAGAGAGAAAGCAGGGGAGAAGTGGGGGGGGGGCCGGAGAGAGAATTCCAAGCAGGCTCCATGCTCTCAGCACAGAGCCCAGTGCAGGGCTAGAACTCATGAAATGCGAGATTGTGACCTGAGCTAAAATCGAGTCTGACACTTAACCGACTGAGCCACCCAGGTGCCCTGATAGGAGATAAATTCTTTCCCCATTCTTCATTTTTTCCCACTTGAGACAGACTGCCCTGAGCTGCAGTTTATCCAACTTAGAGGACAATTTGGAAAGTGAAGCCATCAGTTGTGTTTAGCAATGGCCAGCTCCATCACGCATCCTTGTAAGGGCTCTTTCTCCTTCCCTGCTTCACTTTTCCTCACTTCAGCACCCTAATAAAGAAATACCACCTAAGTCCTAAGTCTGTGGTTCTACTTTCTGGGGAACCTGGACTTGGGCGTTGGCCTTCAAAACCTCTGCTGAAATCCTGAGAAGCAGAAGAATTGCATTTAACATCCAGTACACATGCTTTCTGGGTTAGGTGGAGACATGACTATTTCTTAAAGAAGGATAGACATGTACCAATTGTAGGAGAAGATTTCAGTAAAAGTACAGGGGCTTAGGATGAACAAGTTCTTCTCTGGTATTGACTGAAGTGATGGGAAGTCCTGAGAGATGAGGTTGAAGAAATTAAAGGAAGGTAAATGGTGTTTTGATGGTAAGTGTGGGTTTGATCTTTGGTCAGGTTTCATTTTCTCTGTAACTGTGATCCAAAAAGGTGCCAGAAACAGAGTTAGAAGGGACTTTGGCACTGAAGTTCAGCTCCGGGGAGCCTCAGGATGGGAAAGAAAGTTGTTGAGTTCATGCTATTCGTTAGTGACATCACTGCTATGTTCTTACACAGTCCAGGGTCCCTTTCATGGTCTGGTCATTACTGTACACTTTTAAATATTTCAGGAAATATATAATTAAATTATTATTATTTAAATGATTCCCAATATCCAGCCATACCTAGAAAGATTGCAACATTTGCAAAAGGCTTAATTTATGTTTGAAAGTTTTCATATTGTTCTTTCTGCATTCTTTTTTTTAAAAGCTCCTGGCTTCTAAGTGACATGGGACAAGTACGAGATAAACATATAAACAAAACAGTGTGTTTAACAAAGTGAATGAAAAATTAAAGCCTAAATGCAGTACTTTAGAGATGACTGGCTCTATCAGGGAACTATATTTTTTTAACATCAACATTTAATTATTTGTATGTCTCAGTAGCAAATCTTAGGTAAACTGTTACCTATTCAGACTATTGAATTATTAGACTGTATTTTGCACTTAAACAATCTGTTTTTTTTTCTGGTAGATTTAAATATATTCTTACAAACACACACACTCTCACACACACGACTTACCATTTACTTCTTGGAAATAAGATTGAAGCATATATGTTTTGTAAAGGCTTATGCTATTATTCAGGGTTGAGCCTGTGCTTCCCTTAAAATTAATTTTAGTTCTTTAATTAGATATTTCTGCCCAAACCTACTACTTAAAGTCTTGTTCTCCTTAGATTAGGAAGAATGGAAACACATTTTTACCTCCGTATGGCCTTTAAATATGTGACTTTGATTTTCAAGACTGACGCAGCATTCCCTGAAAGGTGTTCAATTAGAAAATACTGATGTGAAAATAGCTGTTCTTAGGACAGGCAACAATTACAAGGAAGTACTATTGTATATCAGGAACTGTAGAGAACACTTTGCCAATTCAGGCTTCGAGGAAAACGATTATCACGTTTTACGAACAAAAATGCCTCAATTTACAGTGGGCATAATTTTTTATTTTCTAGCAAACATTCAGAAATTCGGCTGTTTTCAAAGAACCTATTTTCTCACTAAACATTTTTCTAATTTGTGAAAAAGAGTTACTAACTGAGAATTGCCTGACTATATAGTGGTAATCACAGACCACCCAAGTATAGTTTTTACAAGGCCAAATTCACAAAAGAACGCTGTTGCCCGAGGTTATCAGAAGAGAAATAAGTGGCTATTTATTGAGTTATAATGATGACAAATAAAAGTGGCCAGTCGTTCTGGATTTCATTAGAATAACTACACTTATCTATGACTCATGATCTTTTTTTACCGAAATGTTTAACAAAATTCTCAGTGTTATAAATTAAGACCTAGATGGGTGAAAACAAACCAGCTCTGCCTTGACGACAACCCCATGTGCTATAGGCAGACAGAATTGTTCAGTTCCACTGAAATACACATAAGCTCAACTATAAATCTAACACACATTGCATGTCTTTATAGGTGCAAATTGCTAATCGGACATCAAAACAATGAAGTTATCCCATAACAGAGGTGCAAATTAGCAGTCAGATTACAGATGCCAACAAGGGACAAGACAAAGGGAAAGGAGCACATGATAGAAACTTCTATTGTTGCTGTGTGCCAAACAGCCTACATTTCAAAAAAGAGACACTGTAGGAAAAACAGAAGACATTCTAAGGATTGCATTTTCTATCACTGCTCCCTATGGGAAGTATGTTTTTTGGGTTTTGTGTGTGTGTGTGTGTGTATGTGTGTGTGTGTGTGTGTGTGTGTGTGTGTGTGTTTTGTCTGCACTGTATGAATTGATACTATATCTCAACTTTCCATTTTAAATGACTCCAAATAACTACAAAAAATAAAAATGAAAAGGATAACGTAATGATAATATTGCATAAGCTCTTCTACTAAACCCTTCACAATGAATGAGATTTAAGCATTAGCTTTGATAATTGCTGTGAGAATGGATGCCTGTTTTGGATGTAAGTTTTAAAAGTTGTGATGCCCTCGTGCAGTGTTTTTACATTACAAGGATGCATTCAGCAAGAGTGCTTTGGTAGCTGCAGACTGATGTGCTAAAAATTCCACCAGAGGCTTAGAAGGCTTGTGGTCCAGTTCATTATGACAGAATTGGTCTTTTTATTAAATTATATATACAAGTAAAACATGAAGATATGGAAAAAAGGAAAAATATATTGGATCCATCTGAAAAAAGAAAAAAGATGACTAACCCTTATACCAACAGGAAGAGTCTGAGCATTACCAGAAAAACAACTATAAAGACACTGTAAATCAAACAGCATAGAGTTTAGAACATCAAAAACTCAGAAATTTTCATCTATTATTAATTATGATAAAAAATTCTATCTCAGAATATTTTACACAGCAACTGTTGCAAAGAAAATCTACATCTTCCTGAGCTGAGGAAAGTTAGAAATAAGAACTAAGGCTCTAAACTTCCAATGAAATTGGATGGCCATTAATAAAATATTTCAATGTCTTTGTACATTTTTCTTTCAATTAAAAAGCCACATTTTAAAGGGAAGACAATTTATTATTTCAATGACATTTAAATATTTAATGCCACTACAATTAGAATAGCCACATATAATGTGGGAATTTCGTGTGAGGTTTTAAAAAATTATTTTTGCAGTTAAATCCTATTTTTCTTACCTATGTTATATGTAAGTGTACCTATGATAGAAATTCTCAACAAACTTTAGAAAAAAATATTATAAGCTTCATTCTCACTTGAAGATGAAAGACCTTTATTAACTCTCTATTAACCTTTTTATTAACCTTTTAAGTAAGCTTCTTATTAGCCAACATAGGCAAAGGCAGAGTAGGCTTCCTCATGCTACCTTCAATGGTCTTGGAGGAGCTAATTAGTAGATAGAGTGCAGCACAGCCAGACTTTTCTTTATCTGTATCCCTTCCACATCAACAGACTTTCTATACACTGAACAGCTGTATTCTAATTAACATCATAGCTTCATCTTTCCTGGATCCATATCTGTAACTGAGATTTTTCTGGTGATGGAATGATGAGGGAGCGTATATCAGGGCTAATCTCAAAAATCCAGGAAAATCCTTCAGTCTTTGCTTTGGCCACAAAGCCCTATGTGGAGTGAAGTTTTCTTATGTGATGTAGATTTGAGATTAGAAGGGGAATATATATACATGTATATGTATGTATATGCGTGTATATATATATGTATATGTATACAACACACACACATAGTGTATGTGTATTCTCTTTTTTCTATAGGAATATAGATCTGTTACAATATAAGTAGTTTTGCCAAGAATTCAATGAATGTGATTCTTTGGGTACAAAATCAGTAGCACCAGGGATTAGTACCCCTACTCAAAGCATAAACAACTTGGAAGTCTATGAAACTAGAACCATCCTGGGCTGAACACACTATGTTGTGAAAATCCCTAAGCTTCCTGAGTTCACAATTTCCTCACCTATAAAGTGTGATACTAATAATATTAATAACTACTTAGCTTGACTTTTCAGTTTCAACAAAACTTACATGTAAAACTGGGATAAGATTTACTTCATAGGGTTGCTGAATGAATTAATGAATAGTGTCTAATATAATGTAGAAAAGTATTAGACATTCAATAGACATGCAATAAATTATAACTTTATTAAAGTTCCTACAAATGGTTAAAAACTACTCAAGTTGTTAACACCACACTTATAATATATATTTCCTATACTTGGCAAAATTGCTATACTTTTAAATATTGCTGTCTACAAATTTTATCTTGGAAGAATAATGATACCCAAGAGACTATTGTCTTCCTAATAAATTAATGGATTTAAATTTAAAACCAAACTTTACTAAGCAAAAAATGATTGTGGAATATAGGTGGTACTGTCTAACCATTTAATAATAACATAAGGAATAATTTAACAATGTATTATCAGTCCTAATAAAAATCCATATCAGCATGTCAAAATTTCATTATAATGATTTATCCATATTGTGGAAGTTATAACAAAAAGCTAGAGAAACTTGTTTTAACTCTACCATATTGGCTATGTAAACTGTTCAATAGTAAGTTTAATGTTATCAGCAAAATGTGAAAAAATATGATATAAAATAATTTGTTAAAATGGAAAGGAGGGAAATAAAGACAATAGTAAAAATGTACACAAAATGAATGATGTTCTGGAAATGTTTTTTTAGTTGTATCACCATTTAATACCTAAGCCTCATAAAAATAAAGGGACATGTACACAGGTGTACTGGATTTAGGTCTTGGCTTCACATGATCTCAATGGGCACAGTAAAAAGGAACATAGATAAATAGGGGCTTTTGTGAAAGTCCTGGTGAATGGTGTTTCATCCTTCTGAATTTGATGAGTAACACATACCCACAAGTACGTGTGTATATTCCACAATAAGAATAGCCACATACAATGTGAGGATTTACGTATATATATAATCGGTGGTTGGAAAAAAATTTAAGTTTACCTCAACACAATTTGCAGATAAAAACCTAGCCTGTTTGGGGGAAATTTATTACTCTCAGGTGTCATCTTAGTTAAGGGCTTAGCAGTGAATAGACTCTCCTCAAAGTTGTTCTAACATGATCCCTAAGGCAACAGAAGTTACTCTCATGGACTGGTTTTAGGTGTTAACTAACTAAGATGTAATGAGCAGCCACTTCTGGCAATCCACCGGCCCATAGCTTGAGGAATTTTACTTTTTTAGATGACTTTTTGAATGATGTTGTGCCCTCATATATAATGATAATGCCTTGTCACATAAAACACTTTCGATGTTCAATATGTACTTATGTCCATTATCTTATTTAGCCCTTGTAACAATCCAGTGTAGGAAACATAAGTATCATCAATTTCACTTTACAGATGAGGAAATCAATGTATCCACAGATTAAGGGACTCATTAAGAATAAGAGACCCAGGGGGCACCTGGGTGGCTCTGTCAGTAAAGCGTTCAACTCAGCTCAGGTCATGATCTCACGGTTTGTGGGTTGGGGCCCATGTCTGACTCTGTGCCAACAGCTCAGAGCCTGGAGCCTGCTTTGGATTCTGTGTCTCCTTCTCTCTCTGCCCCTCCCCTGCTTGCACTCTGTCTCTGTCTCTCTGTCTCTCAAAAATAAATAAATGTTAAAAAAAAAATTTTAAAAGAATAAGAGACCCAGAATTTGAGGTAGAGCTTAGTCTTCTTTCTAGGCAGCTCCTAATTTGATAGACACTGACCAAACTTGCTTTAATCTCAGCATTTGTAGATCTGTTACATGTAGGTTTTTATTTCTGTAAATTGGTGTGACTCAGTTTATTAAATTACTAAAATACAAGATTTGCAATTTATTTCATTCAGCTTTTCATTTGTCTGTCTTAGGATATAAAATTTCAATACCAACACTTTGCCTCAATTTATTTTTTATTCAATTTACTCCTTAATCATTTTTTCACCCAATTCTTTCTTTTCTTTCATAGATACAACATTTATTTCACCCTATTGTTAACATATTATCTCTCTGGTGAGATGGCATCCTCCTTAAGGGCAGGGGTTATATTTAGGCCTGTTTGTGCATATTAAACAGATGTGTGGAACAAGCCAGTAGCTAGTCCTTACTATGGGCCAGTCACTGTACTTAGAACTTCTAAATATGTTCTTTTACTTGGTCTTCAAAACAACCTGTTGAGGTAGCTACAATGGTTAAATCCATTGATAGCTAAGGCAACTGACACATCAAAAACTATCTTCCTTGACAAAGGTCAGTTTTAGACAAAGCTATAACACAAACCACAGTCTGACTCTGGGTCCTTTTATGGTTGAGTCAAGGGTAATAATCCGAATAGCTAATGCTTTTGTAATGCTATGATGATGGGTACTCTTCTAAGCACTTTACATATATCAACTCATTTTTTTTTCCAAAAATGTCCATGTTGAAGAGGTCCACATCTTCAAGTGTTATTGAGGCATCATTTTCTCTGATGAGATTAATATGCTTGCAATTTCTGTAGCATCTTTATCCACAATATTGAGTGAGCAGCACTGTCACTGGGCTCTCAGCAGTATTCCTGGACCATTCCCAGATCAGGGTGACTAGCAGTGACTTAGATATACATGAAAGCACTTGGGAATGCCATACAAACATAATCTCCTATGTCCAACTCAACTTCCCCTTAGTCAGATCCTCAAAATTTCTGAAACTGCTCCAAAGCAACTCAAAGGATTAGAAAAATGTGTGAAGGATGTGATTGGAATAGAAAAAGATAGCAGCTTTAACCAATTGCTGCTAAAAAAAATCATAACTGCAAATTTTACATATGATAAAGTGAACACATTTCTAGGGTCCCTCTTTCAAGGTCCTGAAGGGCCCAATGCAAGTGAGAGGTCTTGAAGCTTAAGATTCATCAGATTCATGAATAATTTTACGTCCATACTTTTAGTTAGATAGATTTTTCTGTCTTATATTCCTTCCTTACATTCTCTTATGTATCTCATACAACAAGTAACAATTTTTAAACATATTTTACCTATTTATCTGTGGTTGGAGCTACACCCTGCATTCTGTTTTTATCTTAGAGCATTTAACATGTTAATTAATTGAGGTATAATTAATTAATTGATTAATTTGATGATTATTTCATTGAGGTATAATTAGATAATCAGAGTGGGGGTTCTTCATATTCTCCCTGCTTGCTATGTAGACATAAATCTTGGGGATGTCTTAACTTTGATGGTGATAATGGATATTAAAAGGACATGCAGTGTTGTATGGAAACAAATTTGACAATAAGTCATATATATATATATATTTATATATATACACACACATATATATATGTATACATATATATATGTGTGTGTATATATATAAAAGAAGGACGTGAAATTGTCTAATGTAGTATCTCTTGTGCCTGGTGGCAGAATCATACACTACCAGATGAGGAGTTTTGGTTTTTTTTTTTTTATAGTTTGGTGCTATAAAACACCAGATACCAAGAGATGCATCAGCACTGTTTCATGAATTGCAGGTTGTTATTGTAATGAGACTGGAACAGACAACTTGGGAGTAGACAGGCACCATAGTGTGGGGAAGGGCTTTACTGCAAATGTCTCCAAAGCTTACCACTTGGAGCTGTGCTGGAGATCCTTAGCTATGGTTGAATATCTGGCAGCCAATATTTTACCTTAAAAATTTATAAGCTATATTGATGCAGAGCCTGACATGGGACCGGATCTCATGAACCGTGAGATATGACCTGAGCCAAAATCAATGGTCTGACACTCAACTAACTCACCCAGGCAACCCATATGCTGATCTTTTTAACTTGAGAGGACCAAAACCAATGAAAGGTATCCTAGATTTGGAAAAATTTACTAATTATTCATTTATAGCACTGCCACATTTCTCTGCATCTCAGACTAAGCTGTGAACTCTTTGAGGGTAGGAAAGGTGCCTTGTTGATCTTTGAATTATCCTCCATCCCCGCTATCACCTCTTCATTCTACACTATCCCAGTGCTTAAAACTTTGACTTATATAGTTTATCCATGTTGGAATTTGTGTCTAATGAGTGGATCAATGAATAAGTAAATGCCTGAATAAATATCTCAGTTCTTCTTGAGGTAATTTTTACTTATGGTTAATCTCATCCATTTTGTGCTTATGATTTTAGCTAGGAGATTATATGGAAAAATTATAGCTCCATAATACTCAAAAATTTAATTTATCAGTTTCCATATCTCAAAGTTTTAGAACCCCCCCCCTTGCCTCCTCTCACTTATAATTCCTATAAATTAGGAAACAAAAAGGAAATATCAATGAAGCAAATGAGTCAAATACCAGCTTCTGTTTCCCAAGTAAGGAGATGGTAGTACTGACTGTTGGCTGAGGACATGCTGTTCTTCAATGGTTTTGTGAGTTGGGGCTAATCTATTTGTTTTCTCAACTTCCTTCTTTTAGTATCTATGGGTGCACAACGTGAATGATTTGGCGGGAGGTACCATCTATGGCCATGGAACAGAGCCAAGTTGTTAAGGGGACCAGGATAAAAATAAGCCCCAAGTATCCAAACCAATGGAGTTTACCAGGAAAAAATTAATAACCAAAGTGCTGTCGGAAGGCTTAAAATAAATTTGATTTTTATTTGCATAGTGTCTCTTAACTCATCGCGGTTCCATGGAGACAGGGACTTTTTTGTTACGTTCCATGTTGTGCAGTTACAGGTGATGCAAGCACAAAGCCAGCTTTATCAAGCAAACTTAAAGGCAGGTGCCTGGCTGAATGATAGGTGAAAACTCCATGCTGTCAGCATTATACCAAGAAGGGTACAGGGACTAGATCCCCAGCTGGATGCACTGCAAGCAGGGTTCTAGGAGACAGATCCCTGAACCTTGCTCCTCTACTTTTAGAGAATATCTGACAATGAGACTTTTGTGAACATGAAAGCAGACTTCCAAAGGGTGAGGGAAGCAGGTGGAGCTTGGGTGCCAGCTACCAGTGAAATTCCATATCACTGTTGAGATCCCCAAATCCTTCATTCACGTGATGCAGGAGCACCAAGTCATCCAAGTGGTGTGCAGGACGGTCTTAGGACAGTGTCTGCCTTTCAATAAGCACTGATGTTAGCTGAATAATACATAATTGATAATTACTATTGTTAACGTTGGCTACAAAGTTTTCATGAACCCCAAACTGCTGAGATGCTGAAAGGCCAAACGTAAAACACAAAATAGTTGGTAACCAGGAAGAATAATGCTGGAGCAGTGAATAGAAGAAGTGGGAGCTGCAATGAGATGTAAGACCCAAAGCACAGGAGCAAATGGGGAGAAAACAGAAGACTAAAAAGAGAAAGTCAAAGTTAGGCCTGAAGCAGGAGAGTAGCTTATATACATATAAAGTGAGCTTCAAAGTACCATTTGGATGAAAAAGAAATTACAGCAGACAACATACATATTAATGAAGCTGAAACAATATTGAAAAACAACCCATTATCATTACCTAGATTAAAAGAAAAGATTAACACCTCAGACATCACTAGGAGGGAATAAGAATCAGGTTTATCAACAAGCTCTCACCTTCCTCCTACTTTCTACATCTTTCTGAGAAAGACTGAGGAAAAAGATGTTCAAGAAAATTAGCTCTGAACAACTGTAGCCGTAGTTATAAATTTTGGTAACTGCAGTGAAATGAGTAAGAGCAATAGCTTAGGGTAAGGGATGAAATGTGTGTAAAATCTCAAGAAAATACTTAAACACTTGTAGAAAAACCAGATAGCAGTACCGTAAATGGGTAAATGGTGAGGAGGAGTGAAGGAATTGGAGAGAAAAAGGGCTGTGATCTTGATTTATTCCTGTTCTATAGGAAAGAGAAAAGGGCTAAATATTAAACCTTCTTTTACTGAAATTGGAATGCTTAATCTTCATTCCTTTTTCTGCCTTTTCTACAAAATTTTAAAATATTTTGTAGTAAGTCTAAAGAGCAGAGATTATACTTTGTGCAAATAACTATATTCAGGCAACTCTAATTGCTATTTGCTTATACTGCAGTCAAATTTAAATCTTCTCTTACTACAGATCTCACTGGACAAAAATAAGTTCCAGAGGGAAAGACAGTAGCCCTAAAGGAGGAGACTCAGTAGAACCAGCGCCCAGCCAGATGAACTGTCTCAACTAAGCCCCAACCAGGTCAACTGATTCCTAACTCTTCTGCAGACAAGGGATGGAATGGATCCCATCGCACCAACCCAGTAGAGAGAGGCCCGCCTAGATCTGTTGAGCCCAGCCACCATGAAGAGGAATGAGCTACACTGGTGCTTTTTGGTATATCCTACTGATTTTGTTGTTGTTTGATGCATAGTAATGTTATGACTTAACAGTACTAAATTATTTCCAAAGTGTTTATATCAGTTTAAACTCTCACCATGCATTGCTGATGCATGAATGAATGCCCTTATTACTCTAAATTCTTGACAACATGTCACTGTCAGTCTGTTTAATTTGAGGCACTTTGGTTTGTAATATGTTTTATTTTGGTTTTAAGTAGGCTCCATGCCCAATATGGGACTTGATCTCATGGCCCTGAGATCAAGAGTCACATGTTGTACCAAATGAGCCAGTGAGGTGCCCCTATTTTGGTTTTAGTTTCAATCTTCCTGACAACAAAAGAACACCTTTTTATACATCTATGGTCATTTTGACATCCTTTTTTGTGAAGCGTTGTTCAAGCCTATTGCCCATTTTTCTACTGGATTGCTTGTCTTTTTATTGATTTGTTGAAATTCTTCATATATTCTAGACCTAAACCTATTTTATGTTGTATGTGTTATAAATATCTTCCATTCTGTGACTTGCTTTTTCACTCTTTATTTGCGTCTTTTTGTGGCCAAAAGTTCTGCCCTTACTATAATCTACTTCAATCATATTTTCATTTATCATTAGTATTTTTTAGAATTATTTTACCACAGGGAGGGAAAAATGGCACTTTTCTGTATTATCTTCAAGAAGCGGATTTCCTTTTATATTTAGGGCTCTAATGCACCTGGATTGAATTTTTGTATGTAACTTGAGTAGGAGTTGATGCTCAGTATTTTTGTCCATTTTCCATGCTATTATCTTAGCCACATTTTCTAATTTCTCCCACTGCTCTGCCCTTTTGTACCCTTTTAATAAGTCAATTGTTCCTACATGCGTAGGTCTGTAATCCATTTCATTGATCTGCCTATTCTTGCACTAATATCCTATTGTCTTAATTTAACTTTAAATTGATATGGAGCAGAAGTTTGTTGAGAATAAACTTGAGAATTTGAGAATAAACTTGTCAAATCACACACACACGCACACAAAACCATCTTGAGAATTTTTTTGTTTATTTATTTTTGAGAGAGAGAAAGAGAGAGTGCAAGTGGGGGAGGGGCAGAAAAAGAGAGAGGGGGTGGGGGAAGGACAAAGAATCCCAAGCAGGCCCCTGATGCGGGGCTCCAACCCAAAATCTGCGAGATCACATCTTAACTGACTGAACCACCCAGGTGCCCATCTTGAGATTTTTTACTGGAATTGCATGAAATCTACAGACCAATTGAATCTTCTGGTCCATAAATACTTATTTAGGTTTTCTTAGATTTGTCTCAATAGTATTTTCAAAGTTCCACATAAGAGTTTTATTTTTTTATTTAAAAAAAATTTTAAATGTTTACTTATTTTTGAGAGAGAGACAGAGTGTGAGTGGGGGAGGAGCAGAGAGAGAGGGAGACACAATATCCAAAGTGGGCTCCAGGCTCTGAGCTGTCAGCACAGAACCTGACATGGGGCTCAAACTCACCAACAGTGAGATCATGACCTGAGCCAAAGTCGGATACTTACCGACTGAGCCACTCAGGCGCCCCACATAATAGTTTTCTACACCTTTTGTTAGATGCATTCCTAGATATATTTTGCTTTGTGGACATTATTGTAAATGGATTTTTTAAAAAAACATTATTTTCTAACTATGGTTAGTTCAGCCACCTTATTAAGCTAACATTATTTAAAACATCTGTAGGTTTTACTGAATTTTCTTTGATCATTCAATCTGAAAAATAATCAAGCAATTTTTTCCCATTATTTCTATATACCTTTTCATGTCTTCCTATATATCTTTTCATGTCATGCATGGCCTATGGATCATCAAAAATACTGAATAAAAAGGGTGGTAAGTAGACACTCTTATCCTGTTCTAATTTCAGAGGGAAATCTTAGCTCTCAAAATGGCAATCATATGAATCACTCAAGCCCAGAGGAAGCTTCTCAGAAAATATCAAGTGTTAACATTTGCTCTAAGCTTTTTGTAGGTATATTTATCCGGTTAAGAAAGATTTCTTTTATTTTGCAAGTTTTTTCCATGAATGAAATTGTATCTCTTTAATTGTTTAATATGGTAAAATATGTTGATTCAATTTCAAATGTTGCACCAAATTCTCCTTTCTGAAATAAATTCTTTGTCAAGTGTTATTTTTCTTTTCTCCCCTTTGCATATTGTTACTGCCTTTGTCAAAGATTAATTGACTGTATAATTGTGGTTTTATTTCTGGACTTTCTATTCTGTTCCATTGATCTATGTGTCTATTTTTGTTACAGTACCATACTGTTTTGATTACTACAGTTTTGTAATGTAACTTGAAGTCTGGAATTGTGATGCCTCCAGTTTTGTTTTTCTTTTTCAAAATTGCATTAGCTATTTAAGGTCTTTTGTGGTTCCATACAAATTTTAAGACTGTTTGCTTTTGTTCTGTGAAAATGCTGTTGGTATTTTGATAAGGATTGCATTAAATCTGTAGATTGCCTTGGGTAGTATAGACATTTTAATAATATCTGTTCTTCCAATCCATGAGCAGGGAATGTCTTTCTATTTCTTTATGTCATCTTCCAGTCCTTTCATCAATGTTTTATAGTTTGCAAAGTACAAGTCTTTCACCTCTTTGTTTAAGTTTATTCCTAGGTATTTTATAATTTTTGGTGCAAGTGTAAATGGGATTGTTTTCTTAATTTCTCTTTCTATGGCTTCACTATTAATGTATAGGAATGCAGTGGATTTCTGTACATTGATTTTGTATCCTGAAACTTTACTGAATTCATGTATCAATTTTTTAGTAGTGTTTTCATGGTCTTTAGGATTTTCTAACGGAGTATCATGTCATCTGCAAGTGAAAGTTTTACTTCTTCCTTACCAATTTGGATGCCTTTTATTTCTTTTTGTTGTTTGATGGCTGTGGCTAGGATTTCCAGTACTATGTTGAATAAAGGTGGTGAGAGTGGACATCCTTTTCTTGTTCCTGAACTTAGGGGAAAAAAAAACACCTCTCAGTTTTTCTCCATTAAGTATGGTGTTAACTGTGGGTTTTTCAAATAAGGGCTTTATTGTGTTGAGGCATGTCCCCTCTAAAACTACTTTGTTGAGCATTTTTAGATTGAATTGATGTTGTACTTTGTCAAATCCTTTTTCTGCATCTATTGAAATGATTATATGGTTTTAATCCTTTCTCTTATTGATGTGATGTATCATGTTGATTGATTTGTGAATATTGAATCACCCTTGTATCCCTGGAATGAGTCCCATTTGACCATGGTGAATGTTTTTAATGTACTGTTGGATTCAGTTTGCTAATATTCTCTTGAGGATTTTTGCATCTATGTTCATCAGAGATATTGGCCTGTAGTACATTTTTGTGTGGTGTCTTTATCTGGTTTTGGTATCAGGCTAATGCTGGCCTCAGAATGAATTTGGGAGTTTTCTTTCCTCTCTTATTTTTTTTTTTAAGTTTGAGAAGAGTAGGTCTTAACTCTTCTTTAAATATTTGGGAGAATTCAGTTGTGAAGCTCTCTGGTCCTGGACCAGAGAGCTCCTGGTTGGTAGTTTCTCGATTACTGGTTCAACTTCATTGCTGGTAATTGGTCTGTACAAATTTTTTGTTTCTTCTTGCTTCAGTTTTGGTGGGTTATATGTTTCTAGGAACTTATCCATTTCTTCTAGGTTGTCCAGTTTGTTGGTATATAATTTTTCATAATAGTCTCTTGCAATCATTTATATTTTTGTGGTGTTGGCTGTTATTTCTCCTCTTTCATGTTATTTTTGTTTTTATACACTGCTATATTTATTTGCTAGTTATTTTGTTTAGTGTTGCTTCATTTATGTTCATGAATGAGCTTGGACTACAATTTTTCCTTTTTTATATTGTCCTCATTAGATTTTGATATGAAGTTTATATTGGTCTCATAAAACAAATTGAGAATAGTTCCACTTTTCCTATCCACTGAAAGATTTTGTGTCTTTGACATTATTTCTACTTTAGACATTTGATAGAATTCACAGGTGATCCTATTATGTCTGGAATTTTTCTTGTGATCAATTTTACATTACAGATTCAGTTTCACTAATAGTTATGAGAATGTTCATGTTTTCTGCTTCCAACTGTATATTTATATTTTGGATATGTTTCTTTCCAACTGCATTTTAAAATATTCAGTCTGAAAAATTTGCTAAATTTTAATTGAAATATTTAGTTCATTTCCATTGAATTTGAATACCAAGTTTTTTTTGCTTCATTTGTGTCAACTTTTATTTCTTTTTCCTCACTCTCCTTGCTTTCCTGTTTTTAGAATGATTATAAAATTTATTTCATGTCTCCTTCTCTTGGAAGTTATGTGCTCTTTTACCTTTTTTTCATGGTTACCCTGTTGCAAAGTGCATCTCTCTTTTTTTCAAAATCTATTGTTGTTTGATACTTTTAACCTCTTCATAGACAACACAGTAATTTAAAATACCTTACTTCAATTTCTTTTTTTCTGACTCATGTGACATTTTTGTCACTTATTTTAATTCTTATGTATTTAAACTGCATAGAAAAGAGTTGTGTTTTTTTTATAAGGAAAGTGTTGCTATTTTATAGTAGATATTTACTTTATTTAGCCTTCACCCATTGTGTTTCTCTTTAGTTCCAGCTTTACCTTCAGACTTCCTTCTGAGATCATTGTCTTTTTTGTCCAAAGACAACCTCTAGGGCAGTTCCACTGATTCCAAGTTCTCTTAGATTTATTTTTTGAGAACATGTTTATTTTGCCTTTACTCTTAAAGGATATTTTTGTTCAGCATATAATGTTAGGATGGGAGGAATATTTTTTCTGGATTTTAAAGATATGATTACATTCCTTTCTACCTTTGTTACTATTAAGAAGGTAGTAGTCAATTTAGTTTTTGAAAAAAAAATCATTTTTAATACTTTTTTAAAACTTTTTTTTAAATTTACTTTTGAGAGAGAGAAAGATAGAGTGTGAGTGGGGGGAGAGGCAGAGAGCTGGAGACACAGATCCAAAGAAGGCTCCAGGCTCTGAATTGTCAGCACAGAGCCCGATGCGGGGTTCAAACCCACAAACTGTGAGATCGTGACCTGAGCCAAAGTCAGGTGCTTAATCGACTGAGCCACCCAGGCACTGCTCTTTTTACCTACTTTTAAGATTTTCTTCTAACTGTGATGTACCTGGAAGTGATTTTCTTGGAGTATGTCTTGCTTGAGGTTCACCACCATGCTTCTTGAATCTGTGGCTTTAGGTCACTCATCAGTTTTGTATCAGCCACTAAGTGTTCAAATTATCCTTCTGCTGTCTTCCTAACCCTAAACCCTCCTCCTCCACCAGTGTTTCCCTCTGGAGTAGCATCACCATAATTTGTCCAGGTGCAGCTATCCTTGTTTTTTTTTTTTTTTTTTCACCCACCATATCCAATCTATCAGAAGTCTTGTTAGTGCTATTTAAAAAATATACTTGGGACCAGATCACCTCTTGTCATTTACACCCCTGCCACCTTAATCCAAAATGCAGTTGTTTTCCCCTGGACAACAGCAGTGGCCTCACTAGTCTCTGCTTTCTTGCCCTCCAATATTTCAGTCCTTACACAGCAGCCCGAGTGAGGCTTTTAAAGTCCAAGCCATATTATATCACTCCTGTGTTCTGTCTTCCAATGACATCCTCTCACACTTAGAATGAAATCCAAGGTCCTTATAACAGTGGACCACTAGGCCCTTCATAATCTGCCCTCTGGCTGGCTTGCTTACCATCCTCCACCCAGTCACATTGCTCGAGACACATAGGACTTCTTGCTTTACCTGGAAAGTATCAAACATGTTCCTGCCTCAGGACTTTGTAGTGTGGTTCCCTCCACTGAAGCACTCTTTCCAAGACTTTGCGTATTTTGTTGCTTTCATTCACTCCCATATCTGACCAAATTTCACTTCTTCAGAGATGCCATCACCATCACTTTCTATCCTCTTACCCTCCTCTATATTTCTTCTTTGTACTTTCATTATCTGATACCTATGTTTGTCACTGGATTATTTCTTTTCCTAAATATTTCCATTAAAATGTAAGTTCTGTGTAGGCAATGATATTATCCGATTTTGTTTTTCCTATTTGCTTCATCCCTAAGTCTAGAACTATGCCTGGTACATAGAAGGCAAATAAAATACCTGTTAAATAAAACAATTAAGGAATATTGGCATTTTTCCTCAATAAACGCAATAGGAAAAAGGTATTGGAGTGAAAAATTTGTTGCAATGAAGATAGTTCAATAATTTGAATAGGATGGGGAAGGCTGTAGTTGTGGAAATATTATTGAGAGATTTTAGTTTAGTTTTAAACACTTTACTTAATTTTTTAAATCCTATACTGACATTGAGGGCTTGAATAAATTGGGAACTTAAACATATTAAAGAGAGAACCTAATTTTATCATGACATAAAGTATTATTAAAATGTTCTGAAATTAAAATTCAATAAGGAATTTCCAATTGCAGAACTTTAATGACTTATGCCTTTCCTTCCAAATAATCAACTTATCAACACTTTGTCTTAGTGTGTATATGTACATCACTCATCATTTAAAATAGTTATGCTTGAAATGAAGATATGTGACAATTGTTTAACAGCCACATTGCAAGTCAATACAATTGATTTAAGATGCTGTTGAAAAAAACCAAGAGATCCCAGAGACATGTAAGATATTATTTTTAAGTGGGCATTTTCAAAGCTCTTGTTTTTTGAATTTTGTTCTAATATTTCATCTAGATTTTAATGAAAGAAATATGGGTCAAAATTTGCTTTAAAGTCATTAATCTACATGAGGCAGCCCCTGTTTATGCCTTGTCACCACAAGAAGTGACAATATGGAAAAAGGCATCTTCTTAAAAATTTTGAAAAGCTATTGGTTATAATTTATTTTGAAATTATTTATTTATAATAAACTTATCTGTAAAATTCATTGTATCTAATGATCATTGTATGACAGGTAGATCCACATTTGTGTACTAAGACAAAAAAGAATTCTCTTTGGGGTTTCTAAGGGGTACTGCTTTCAACACTGAGTGAGAAGTTTTACTTCATAAGACTTTCCATCGGTATATTTTTTTCAGAATATAAACATGGCTAATATGAAAGTGTTTTTGTTAATTACTGTAAGTCTGTAGACGGCTTCCCTCAATATTGTGTGGAGGAGTTATTTGAGAGACTGTTGCTGTTATTCATTCACTGTGTTATTATCCAACAAACACTGAGTATCCACTCTTTGAGAAACACTGTATTAGAAATTAAGGGTACCAAGAATATAAAGTAGAGTACTGTCTTCAGTGAGTTTGTTTCTAGTAGAAGGAGAAAAAAAAGTCAATTTTATCAGCGATATTGGATCATTGATCTGGTAATATGTGCTGATTGGCACTTTTTTGTCTAGATTGGGAGTTCATTCTACTGGTATACCACACAAAGACTGTGAGTTCCTCAACACTGTAATCATCTCAGGAATCAATATTTATTGTCTACTGTTTACAGATAGTAAAATAAAATATAAATGGAATCTTAAGAGGTTAAGAAATATGTAGACATGTGCAAAGAAACATGAACCTCCACTGAAAAGAAGAATCAAACATGTAAGGAAAATGAAAGAAAATAGAATAGTTTCATACAAAGTGGCATTAGACAGATATAACATTTAGATCTTAACAAAGAAGAAATAGGCAAGCCTGTTGTGTCTCCGCCTAGCTTGGACACTATGCATCCAGTTAGTGTCATTACATGTACATGCTCTAGGACTGGTCAGCAACATTTATCTTCTTTTGCTTTTAATTTTTTTTAATGTTTGAGAGAGAGAGAGAGAGAGAGAGAAGGGGAGGAGCAGAGAGAGAGGGAGACACAGAAGCTGAAGCAGCCTCCAAGCTCTGAACTGTCAACAGAGCCTGACATGGGGCTCAAACTCATGAACCACGAGATCATGACCTGAGCTGAAGTTGGATCCCCAACCGACTGAGACACCCAGGTGCCCTGTGACATTTATCTTCTTATTGGAGTTTATAAACTGGAGTAGATGGTATCTTGACTGTTCTTCCTGTCATAATTCCAAGGACAAATGAGACCACTTGGAAGAGCGGAGAGAGCCATGTCAACAACTGTATGCTATGTGCTATGTAACTTGCTGGGAATACAAAGGCAAATCAGGCACATGGTCCTTTTATGAAGACTAACATCAACTAAGAGAGACAGACACATAAATAAGAAATCATTATAAAGTTTTCTAAATACAAAAATATGTGTTTTCACGGGATATTAAGATACTGCACTAGAACCAAACCTAACCCATACTAGGGAATTTGGCAATACTTCTCAGACTTCCCTGAGATCTATCTAACTAATGAGCTGTGTCCTGAAATGTGACCAGAAGTTACTCAAAGAAAGTAAAAGATGAAAGAATATACTTAGAAAGAAGACATTCAATGGTAAGGGAACAGAGAGAGCAGGAAGGGGTATGACTGTGGGAGTGGAGGAGAATGCCATTGGACATGACATAGTGTAGGAACTGAAAGACCAGGACTTGGGATGTGTTCATAAAAATGCTTAAGTTACCAGACATGGTGAGCCAGGAGACAACACCTTCAGTGAGTGAAGAGGAATTATCAGGGAGGCGCTATACATGACAGAAGTAAAGACAAGAAGAGAACATATAGACAAATAACTTTAGAATAAAAGAGAGAGAGTTGGGGCAGCTGGGTGGCTCAGTCGGTTGGGCTTCCGACTTCAGCCCAGGTCATGATCTCGCGGCTTGTGTGTTCGAGGGCTTCCGACTTCAGCCCAGGTCATGATCTCGCGGCTTGTGTGTTCGAGCCCTAAATTGGGCTCTGTGCTGACAGCTCAGAGCCTGGAGCCTGCTTCAGATTCTGTGTCTCCTTCTCTCTCTGCTCTTCCCCTGCTCATGCTCATTCTCTGTCTCTCTCAAAAATAAATAAATGTTTAATTAAAAAAAAAGAATAAAAGAGAGAGAGAAAAAGCAGCACTATGAACCAGATCATGGAGGCGAAATGCTTTGGAGATGGGTGGCATCAGGAGTTAGAGGGGAACAACATTTCTACCTCCCAATCTTGAGTTTTATAAAGTATGGGAGAATAAACAAACTGAAAGACTAACCAGAGGTGTGTTCTCCTCACAGACTACTTAGGATTCAGATAATTTGGGGACTTGGAGGGATCCTCAAGGTCAAAATAGATGGAAAACAGATTGAAAACATGAAGGCATCAGTGAGTATGTCAATTAATAGGCAGTATGGGTGGGGATAGAGGTGGGATTGATCCATGATAAAAAGAAAGAAAAAGAAATGCCATGAAGGCCAGAAGCTATCAGGAAGCAGCTTCCTGAAAGGTTACTGGAGGACAAACTTTAAGAATAGCAAACTTCATTGCATTCAATTAATACCTGTAGAATAAGTGAGGTAGTGAATCTTCACCTGATTCTATTATGCGTTTGAATGACTTTACAACTCCTCGCAAATGACTTAAAGCTTATGGAACAAACATTTGGTTATAATTTGACTTCTTGTGTGAGTTTTTCTATAGGGAGAGCATGTCCTAGTCACACTGATGGGAATAATAGAAATGCATTTTATTGAAATAACCTGGTTTACAAATTTTATACATCACTTTGATGATAATGAGTCATTGTGAGGCAGCTCCTGATGAAATAAGCCTTCTGAACCTGTAAGACTGAAAGGCAGAGTTTGGGCTTAGGGAAATTTATAAAGCGTTACTTTGCTGCTATCCTTCTCCAGATATCACCACCTCTCTCTTGTTTCTTATTTAATTTAAAAAAAAAATTTAATTAAAAAATTTAAATTTATTTACTTTTTTAGTAATCTCTACACCTAACTCATGACCCTGGGCTCGAACTCATGACCCTGAGATCAAGAATCACACACTCCATGGACTGAGCCAGCCAGGTACCCCTCTCACTTATTTTTTTATTTTTAGTGATTACAATGTTCACTATAGAGGATGCAGGAAAAAAAGAGTTGGGGATGGTGATGGGTTGAGATTCAGTGATGAAAGATTTGACATTCAGCACAAGAGATGTAACATGCAATTGAAATATGAGTCTAGAAGTTGCTTGGGGCTGGAGACATGGATTTGGAAGTCACCAACACATTGAAGGAAGCAATAAGATTAGGCAGGATACCTCAGAAAGGGTGAGTAAAGTGAGAAGACAAGGGTCAAGCCCCCAGGATAGCCAATATTTAAAAGAAAAGGGGGGGGGGGGGAGAAAGAGTGAGCCAAGAGGCAGAAGTGTATCTCTGCAGCATAAAATAGGAAGGAGAATGTTCCAAAAGTGAAGTAGTCCAGAGGATGGAAAAGAAGTTAAATAACATGAAGTTAAAAGAGTTCATTGGATTTAACCAAACAGGTTGTTGATCTTGGAAAGGATGATTTCAGTAAAGTTGTGGAGGAGAAGCCAAAGTTTAGGGATTGAGTGGTGAATAAAATTTGAATAAATAAGGATGAACATGTGGAAGTGGATGAAGAAAGTATTAACACCGTGTGAATCTAGAAAGTTCCAGTCCAGTAAATTAATTAGTGGAAGTTTCAAGAATAGAAATGACTAAGATGTGCTGTCAAGGTGTGAAAGGTATTGAGTGATTTTTATACTTCAGTTTCCACTCAGACAAAGCAGCCTTTCTCAACTTAGATTTTGTAAGAATTCTGCCTAATGTGCTAAGGATTCCATTGTATGTGTCGAACTCTCCTATGCATTTAGAATGGTCCTAGTTGTATACTAGCCTTGGAAGAATGTAGACAACATTCACTCAAATAACTTCCTGTTTCTAATTCTGATGCATTCATATCACCTGGCAGTGTGTTAGAAATGCAAAATCTCAGGGGCCATCCAGACCTATTGAATCAGAATCTGCATTTTTACTATAGCCTCTTATGATTTCTACCCACATTACAGTTGGAAAGACACTGGTTCTGAACCTTGGCTGCACTTTAGGATCACCTAAGGAGCTGAGAAAGAATACTGATGTTCAGCCCCCGCCCATCAGAGATTGGGATTCAATTGGTCTGAGATGTGGTGTGGGCATGGCTATTTTTCAGTTCACCAGGTGATTCTTGAGTGAGGCCAGGGTTGAGAACAGCTGGACCTGGTAAATAAGAGCCCAAGGAACATGGAGCATTTGAGACAAGTAGATTGACCACTGATCAGTAAAATGAGGGCGATGGTGCTTTCTGATTCCTTGATTCAGTGGGGTGGGAGGAAGATGATAAATTACACAAAACCCATTAACTGCTTTGAGTTCCATACAGGAAAGTAAAACTTATAAATATTACATAATATAATTATATGGTAATGAAGACAAATATGCAAACACCTAATTGAAACATAGAGAATAAGACACAAAATGAAACAGACCTTGAGAAAGCTTCTTAGGAATTGAAGAGCAATAAAAAATAATAAAGTGCTTGTCTGGGAAAATACTTTTAAACTATAACTTCCAGATGAGTTTTAGAAATATATTTAATAACTATCCTCCCAATATTTCCTCAAGAGCATAGATACTAAAACTTCCACTGTACAAATTTTTAAATCTTATAATGGTTATGGTAATTGGTGGTGGCTGTTATTCCTCATTTTGTTTGGAGTTAGTCTGTAGTCCCCATTCCTTGGGGTTTGCTGGTTCAGTCCTTTCCCTGGTCCAGTCAATGTTCCATTGGAATTGTTGGTAGTGCACACAGGGTCTTCTCTTGGCCAGAACACAGTACCATCTGTTGGTTACTGCTAATATTTTAAGGTGCACAGTTTTCTTTGCCTTGTTTTCTGTAGATAATAGTTATTGCTAATAGGGATCTTGCAGGCCAAAAAGCTAAAAAAAATCAGTGGGCATGGGATGAGTACTTAAGTGTTTGTGTTTGTTACTTAACCCAAAGACTCTTGTGTTATGATAAAGTTGGCTATGGAATGGGTTAGTCTGATACGAGGTCACTTGCCAATTTCAAGGAAATTTTGTGCAAAAAGGTACACAGTAAAAACACACAATCTTCTACCCCATGGTACATTCTTCTTAGGTATTAGTTTGGCTCTGAGACCTCCAGAGGCTTATTTAAATAAATAAATAGATAGGTAGATAGATACAATCCTTAAAAATCCAGAGAATGAAGCCCACCACTTTCTAGTATACCTGCTTGTTTTATGTCTAAAAATTATGGTCCCAGAAGCTTTAATATCAACCAAAGTGGCAAAATCTTACTAAGACAATCTAAAATTACAGTGGCCAGTACGGCAAACAAACATTCCAGTTACATAAGGCCATTGATTTAAGAAGTGCACTTGAAAGTAAGGGTTTCTGAATTAAACAAACAATGTGATACCTATTTTAATTGGTATGCAAAAGCTTACAAAAGACTTTAAGATTCCAAAATAGTTTCATTAAAAGATTCCTTACAGGGGAGCCTGGGTTGCTCACTCAGTTGAACCTCGACTTCGGCTCAGGTCATGATCTCGTGGTGTGTGAGTTCAATCCCTGTGTGGGGCTCTGTGCTGACAGCTCAGAGCCTGGAGCCTGCTTCAGATTCTGTGTCTCCCTCTCTCTCTGCCCCTCCCTCGCTCATGCTCTGTCTATATCTCTGTCAAAAATAGGTAAACATTAAAAAAAAATTAAAAACAAAAAGACTCCTTATAAAACATTAATGAAAAATTAGAGACTGGGGGTCCTAGGTGGCTCAGTCAGTTAAACCTCAGCTCAGGTCATGATCTCGCAGTTCGTGGGTTCCAGACCCGTGTCAGGCTTTGTGCTGACAGCTCGGAGCCTGGAGCCTGCTTTGGATTCTGTCTGTCTGTCTCTCTCTCTCTTACTTGCTTACACATACTCTCTCTCTCTCTCTCTCAAAAATAAACATAAAAAAATTAAAGAGACAAGAGGTACCTAAACAAAAAGTAGGACAGACATAACTTACTTCTCTCCTCTATCCTTCTTTACCTGAGTACCTATGTTTTACTAATTCTCTGTCTCTGAATAGCTTCTCCATTCTGAAGGTAACTATTTATCCTTTAAAATAAAACCACCAGAGATTGTAGCAATCTTCTTCAGATAGTTTTTACTCCTTGGTCAAAGATAGAAGTAAGGGTATAATTAAAATTTTTTCTAATCTCAGTGAGGATCCTCAAAAATTTTTGAACAGTTTAGAAACCTTATTGGGGCCTATGACCCCAGGCTACCAGATATTTATCAGTTTGTTCATACGTTTGTAGGACCTGGGGAAGCCCAAAATAGATTCAGGAAGCAGAATGGCATAATCCCAAGGACAATATTTGAGATCTTTAATCTCCAACACACTCCTTTAATGGGCCAGAAAAAAGTTTGCAATATAGCAAGTTACCTCTTAAAAGCCATTCCTAGAGTCTTTCCTGCCTGCATTACTCCGTCTATTATTCAAACATGCAAACAAAAGAAAGATCAATCTGTGGCCGACTTCAAACCTTGTTTGGAAGCTCTCTTCCTATGGTATATTCCAGAAGCCAAACAGTAAACAAGGCCACCGAATCTGCTTTAGCTCCCCTATTTGTAAATGGATTGTCTCCTGAGATTAGTGGGTGAATAAAAAGACAAACACATGGAGAGGAAGTCACCAGTCCTCCTGAACTCATGACCATAGCTAAGCATTTTGAAAGAACTTTAGAACAAGATCTTAAACAAAGGTCCACTAAAATACGAAGTCTCTAAGGCTAAAGACCTAAAAGAAAATAACACCTGGACCTCCCAAATAACAACTTCCTAGGGGTCCAACACCAAAATGATGGCCCAAAGATCAATATTTTACTTGTAATCAACTGGGACATTGGGAAAAAATGGTCCTCAAAAATCCTATGCAGAGTCCTCCAGGGATGACCCTTATACTGGCCCTTCCCCATACTAATGGGACTCCCAGGGACCCTCCTTTAAGCTGCTACCAGAAATAACCTTAAATAACCAAGGATAAACTAAAATTAAAATTAATGGAAAAAATCTTGTCATTCTGGTAGATACTGGGGCTACCCTTTCTACTTTAAACCCTACCTTCATAGAATAACAAATTCTTCAGTGGTATCTAATAAGGTTTAGAGAGAATTTCTGTCTCACCCAATACAAATGACTCTGGGAACTTTTACTGAAAAACGTTCCTGGGGCACCTGGGTGGCTCAGTTGGTTAAGTGGCCGACTTTGGCTCAGGTCATGATCTCGCAGTTCATGAGTCCGAGCCCGGCTTCAGGTTCAGAGCCTGAAGCTGCTTCGGTTTCTGTGTCTCCCACTCTCTGCCCTTCCCCCTCCTCTCAAAAATAAACAAACATTAAAAAAACAGAAAAAACATTCCTTTTTGCTATGTGGTATAGCTCCAGTCAATCTATTAGGTAGATAATTCCTTTCTAGAAAAATTTTAAAAAGCTAATGTGTTTCGCTCCAATGGAAACCCCACCTTAAGGTTTTCAGACCATCTCAAACCTGACCTTTTATGTTCTTTAAAATCTGTCCTTGACATAGAAGCAGAAGAAATTCCAACAAAAATCCCCTACTTTAACTGAGGTGTCCCCAAATCTTGAGCTACTTCTAATACTGACATTGGGAGAATAAAAAGTGCAGATCCCATAAAAATTCAAATAGATATAACTAAATCTGTTCCTAAATTGCCTCAATATCCAATAAAGCCTGAGGACATACAAGGCCTCACACCAATAATAAAAGACCTAATTGCCCAGGGGTTAATCATTCCCTGCACCAGCCCCTGTAACACACTGATCTTACAGGTCCAAAAGCCTAATTGATGGGGATGAGGATATGTCCAGGACTTAAGAGCTGTTAACAAGATATTATTCCCCACTTCCCAGTCTTTCCAAATCCAAATATCTTTCTGTTACACATTCCACAAGACTCAAAATGGTCCACTGCTATAGACCTTGGTTAAGCCTTTTTCAGCAATCTACAGACCCCAACAACCAATATCTATTTGTTTTTACTTGGAACAATCAATAATGTGCTAGGACAGTTGTGCCTCCAGGGTTCACTGAGGCCCCTTCCTGTTTTTTCCAACTACTCCACCAAGATTTAAACACCTCCAGTTCCCCTGGAAATTGACCCTTTTATAATACCCTCTTGCTATGTTCAGTTTCCAAAGAGATGCCCATAAAAGATTCCATTTATTTACAGCAACAATTAACTGGAAAAGGACGTAGAGTCTCTAACGAAAAATTACAATTATATCTGGATACTCTTCATTACCTGGGTCATAATTTAAGTGGTGAAGGAATCCAGTTGTCTCCAAAAAGAATTAAGTTAGTCCAAGAATTTCCCAGGCCCGTAACTAAGCTATAGCTTTATAGATCCTCATCCTGGCTGGTTATTATAGTCTGTGGGTTCCTAACTTTTCACTCTTGGCTTCCCCACTCTATGAACTTAACAAAAATCTCAGTCCTTGAACCCCTTTCTTGGGAACTTAAATATGAGAAGGCCTTTATAAGACTAAAGCAAAAGCTGTAAGAACCACATTCCCTAGGCTGCCTAACTATTCAAAACCTTTTATCTTATTTGTGCACAAAAGAGATAATGAAGCCCTGGGAATGCTGATGCAAGAACACAGTAATAAACACAGGTATACTGCCTATTACAGCATCCATCTTGACTCAGTTGCTCCTGCCTGTCCCAGCTGAATTCAGGCTATAGCTGCAGCTGCAAAGTTAGTAGAAGCCTCCGAGGGTTTAATCTTAGGAAATGGCATTTATTTACAAACTCCACACACTATTCAAAGTCTTCTTACCCCAGATTGACTCAACATTTCTCTGCAAGCATACTAACCTCCTATGATACACTTTTGCTTTCACCACCTAGTCTGCACCTTAAACGTTACAATGTTCTTAATCCTGTACATTACTACCACTGCCTGATGAAGGCAAGCCCCATTACTGTAAAGTAATAACATCCTATGTCATGATACCACGTCCTGATTTATGAGACACTCTTTTGACTAATTCTGATCTAATTTTGTTTGTTGATGGGTCATACTGTAAAAATGAGAAAGGGAATTTTCAAGCTGGCTATGCCATTACCACCCGATATGAACTACTTGAGAGGGGAAATCTCCTGCAAGCTAAATCAGACCAACAAGCAGAGCCCCATGCCTTTACTAGAGCATGCCAGTTATCAAAAGGACAAATTGTTCATGTTTATACTGATAGCTGATATGCTTTTGTGGTTGTCCCTGATTTTAGGATATTATGGAAACAAAGAGGTTTTCTTTTTTTTTTAATTTTTTTTTCAACGTTTATTTATTTTTTTGGGGACAGAGAGAGACAGAGCATGAACGGGGTAGGGGCAGAGAGAGAGGGAGACACAGAATCGGAAACAGGCTCCAGGCTCCGAGCCATCAGCCCAGAGCCCGACGCGGGGCTCGAACTCACGGACCGCGAGATCGTGACCTGGCTGAAGTCGGACGCTTAACCGACTGCGCCACCCAGGCGCCCCTGGAAACAAAGAGGTTTTCTTAAGTCTACTGGGATCCCAGTAACAAATGGGCCAGAAGTAAATGAATTTCTTACTGCTATTCTCCTTCTGAACTTGCTGTTGCCAAAATTGAGACTCACTCTAAATAGACTGAACCTGAGTATCAAGTAAATGTTCTAGCTGACTTCCATGCAAAAGCAGCAAAACAGAATCTATAATGATTATGACACATGTAGATGCAATTCATCCTGCTTCTATAAAAAATGACCTCTTGTAGTCAGACTTTTGCCATCCTGATGTTCTGACTTTTGCCATGCCTTCTGACATGGCAATGGTGTTGAGTCAGAAGAACTAAGATGGTCAAACAATGGTTGTAAACTCATGAACAGTTGGGGCTATGAGAAAATCAAGATGGCCATTTTGGCTCTTCCTTGGCTCCCTGGAAAACCACATTTCCAGTTTTTGCATTCCTTCACCCACCATGGTACATTTAAGATGACTCAAATTAAGAGCACCTGGCTGATTCAGTTGGAAGAGCATGTGACTCTTGATCTTGGGGTTGTGAGTTCAAGCCCCACACTGGATGTAGAGATTACTACAAACAAACAAACAAAAACAAACAAACTTAAAAATAAGATGACTCAGGGCGCCTGGGTGGCTTAGTTGGTTAAGCGGCCGACTTCGGCTCAGTTCATGATCTCGTGGTCAGTGAGTTCAAGCCCCGCGTCGGGCTCTGTGCTGACAGCTCAGAGCCCGGAGCCTGTTTCAGATTCTGTGTCTCCCTCTCTCTGACCCTCCCCCGTTCATTCTCTGTCTCTCTCTGTCTCAAAAATAAATAAACGTTAAAAAAAATAAAAAAAATAAGATGACTCAAATTACAAATAAGCATCGGTGAGGAGACTTCTACAAAACTGCAAAAATAGTGTATCTTCAATGTCTGACTTGTCAGATCCATAATCCTGAAAAATTTATTGTTGTTCCCAGAGGCCTCAGACCTTCTCTCTCTGGACCCTTGAACACATGCAGCTCAACTTCACTCAATTGCCACCTAGCTTGGGTTATCAATATGTTCTTATTATTGTATGTATGTTTTCTGTGTGGGTTGTAGCCTTCCCCTGCTGCAAAGCTGATGTAATACAACGGCAAAGAAACTGTTAGAGAACATGTTTTCACTTGGGGTATACATTCCATAATCTCCATAGGTGAAGGCACCCACTTCACTGGGAAAATCATACAGCCTTAATGAAAGATTTACAAATTTCTTGGAATTATAACTTTACTTATCACCCTTAAGCATCAGGCAAACTTGAAGAAAAAAAAAACTAATGGGATCCTCACACTTAACATCTCTACACTCGTTGACACTATGGACTTTCTTGGCCTAAGGTGTTGTTTCTGGGCTTAATGATTCACAGTTCCCACTGAGGGAAACATAAACCCACTTCACACAAGATAGTCACTAGTAGGCCAGTGTCCCCTGGTATATAACTCTGTGCTAATCCCTTGTTATCCCACACTAATGTGACCAGTTACTATACATCTTTAATGTCTTATGCTGAAGCCTGTATCAACAGCTTAAAGAAGCTTTTCAGGACCCCAGTTCAAAGGATCCTATTAGTCACAACCTGGAGCCTGATGAGTGGGTACTCTGGAAATGTTAACAGGGGAAAACAACCCTTGAACGTTGTTGCAAAGGATCCCACCAGGTGCTTCTGACCACTGACACTGCTGTGAAATTAAGAGGCATTGACCCTTGGGTACACATCTCAGAGCTGAAGAAAACTCCACCTGACAGCTTATCCTGTGCAGATGGAAACCTCCAGATCAAATTGATGAAGACAAATCACTGAAATGGAGGTAGACCACTTCCACCCAAGATGCCAGATCAAGACTTCATACTTTAAACACGAAACACTTTATTATTCTCTTTTTTTTTTCTTTACTCTGGTACTGGCCTGAAATGCTAACACTCTCATCTGTATCTTTCAGACCATTACTGAGGAGGGTAACATTTTAGGGTGCTAGATTTCTCAACAAAGATTCTGATCTGTCCATAATGCTAGAGAGCCCCTTTCTGCCTGTGATCAATACCTCTTTTATTCCCAATGTCACTATAAGTCACAATTCACCCCTCCTTACAAGTTTCTTACTGAGTTCAACACTTATGGCCCATACATCCTATGCCTTATCTTTCCCTAATTATATCTGTGCATAACTAGTTTGACACAAATACCTATGTAAATCTTAGTACATTTGTACTCCCATGTTTCCATCATTATTTATATTAGGTCTGCCCCCACTCACTATGAGATCTCAACAGCAGCACCCATCTCTGTAAGACATTTAGAACAACTTTTTATTTTAAGCTAGGAGATTTTCTTTTGGTATGTGCCAAACACCTAAGTGACTTGTGTCTTGAACAGGTAAATGCAGCAATCCCTGTGAATGAGTCTATTAATGGCACCACCTTAACAGGAATGGTTTGTGCCCCAACAGGGTTTGTCTTTGTCTGTGGTGGTTATCATTACCTTTGGGCCTATGAATATCTTGATACTAGTGCACAGACAGATAATGTATGTTAGGTTATATCTTTGTGTCCCTAACTTTCTACAAGCAACCTAAGACACTTCACTGGTCAACTGACTTGGATTTACACTGTCGAGTTAGGAAGGAATTATGAGGGGGCATTAATGACTCAGGATTTACCTCCTTTGTCAAGGCCATACATCCCTGGTTAGGAGTAAATGTAAATGAGACTATCATCAGAAATTTCTTCTTAATTCTTGAAGATATTGTAGAACCCGTTGCTAAGACAATAACTGCCTTAGTTAGGCAGTTGCTAACCCGTTGCTAAGACAATAACTGCCTCTTAGATGTTCTGACCAAAGTTATTCTTGATAGTAGAAAGACCCTTGATTATCTTTGAGCTGAGCAAGGAGATGTCTGTGTTATGGCCAACACCACTTGCTGCACCTCAACTAACTCTTCTGGGGAAGTTGAAACTCAAGTACATAAGATCACTTGGCTTAAAAAGGTGACTCCCTCAGTAGGGTCTTTCTTTGACTTATTTTATTTTGATCGGTTTGGATCTTAGGGACCATGGCTCCAAAGTGCATTCCAAAAAAATGGAAATTATTCTGCTTGTAACTATAAATTCATAATAATCTCCTTGGCACATCGTATTCTCTCAAAAGCTTTAAGTACATTTTCATAGCTGCTAACCCCCAAGCAAATCATCTCCCTAAGACTGAAATGTTGGAAGAGGAATGGAAAGGATGACTGACTTAAAATTGTGAACCTGAAGTTTGTCTGTGACTATGGCAGAAATTAAAATGAAAAACATCATGACTTGTGAATACCACACAAAGGATCAATAAAATTTTGCAAAAACTATGGGAACTACAGAGTGGTATCTGAGAGTGGTAGTAATGTCTTACATTTTTATCACGTCTCTCAATTAAGCTGAGATTCTAACCAAAAGATGAAGGGTTGTTAAAAAGGAGCCACCAGGCCCCAAATAGAGTCACTTATGCTAAGCCCCACATCAGCAAACCTTAAACCTTATAAGCAAGACTTAATACCTAACATAACTGCAGTCTTAGCCCTGTTAGGAATGTGACCTTTAATGTAGCCAACCTGGAATTACCTGGTCAGCACTAGGAAGTATTCTGCTGCTGATAGGCCCCTTCTTTTCCCCTTAGGTGCCTGACCTTGCCTGAAACAATGTAGTCCTTACTGATTAGGTCCTTTTCTCTGTCTCCTCTCTGCCTCTCAAAATCGTCCATTTTGTACATATCCTTGGAGCTCCTTCCTATTTGCTAGATGGAATGCTGCTCGATTCATGAACTGTTAATGAAGCCAATTAAAGCTTCAAATTTATTCAATTAAATTTTTGTTATTTAACATATCTTACTAAACATAACTACTCTGTGCTCTTTGAGTTCTGGTTTCTTTCCCCAGTAGAAGTGAAAATCAGGTATTTTATCACAGTGACAGTGTGGTATTCATTTTTCATATTTCTAGTTCTTGGAAGGGTTCCTTCAAAAGCCACAAAGTTCTTTAATTGTCCAGAGCACCTGCTTCAAAATACCTCAGTGTTAAACTATTTGTTTTTTCCCTTTAGAAGACCATAGTACAAGTTCTGTTAACACTTTGACATCATGCCAAAATATACAACATTCATTTAAGATTGAGTATTAAAGGCCCTATTCACCATTTTTTTAAGAGGAAGGGAAAAAAGGAATAAGGGTCTTTCACACGTTCCTCTGTAATTATAAATGTAAAACTATTCTGGATTCATCTACCTAGCAGATGGAAATATTGTGAGAGTTTACTGTATAGTTCACTCGTATTTTCCAGCAAAAAATATTGATTTTATTCATTTATTTTGGATTTCTTTTGCCCTTTTTTTTTCTCCTGCTACTCAAGGTGCAAAAATAAGAACTTTTTATATTAGTTAAATCAGTCATGCATATAGGAAGGTGCCTCCATGCCCAGAATAAATGCCACTGGGCATCTAACCACAGCTCTGGCCAACTACACATAGCTGCCCTTGTTCTACCAGGCCTTACCCCTCTTCTCCTCAATGCTTTCACAGTTCCTGGAGCCTGGACACATTTGAAAGGTGTGCTTGCTTTGTGTACTTGCTGACTGGTAATTCCTATGCCTTGCAGCTTCAGAGTCCCCTGCCACTCTTTCCCCTGGCTTTTCCAGTGGAAAGATATTGGTGAGCAGTTTTGGCAAGAAGTTAAAAGGTATTTTCAATGAATTTTACTTTGTTGAATTAAGGTAGATATACATGAGTGTACATGGAGAAATGGCATGAGATATAATCACACACACACACACACACACACACACACACACACACACTGTTAGAAGGTGGAGGAGGGAGAGTGAAGTATCCTTCAGCCTGTGAAGGCACTTTGAGACAAAAAAACGAAGCAAGCCACTTCATATTGTTTACACAGAGTTTTATTCAGGGTAACTGTGACAGGAGATTGGGCAGACAAATGATCCCAGCACTAAGCAGCTATTCTCCACCTCTGTCCTGACCATAATCCACAGCTTTTGTAGAGCAAGGGACATTATGGTGAGGCCAAAGGGTAGTTTTCTAAAGCAGCACCATCTGTGAGCCAGAGGATCACTACTATTTAGCTAAATTGGTACCTTGTGTGTGCCACTTTAGGGGCTATCCCAGCATGTTCTGGTCAGGGCATGTATTAACTTCCATAGGGTCTGGAACACATAGCTCTGAGGTAGGTCATTATGTGGGCATGAACAAGATGGAGGGCCAAAGATGGAGTCAGCATCATCAGCACTCTTATACATGCACAATGCTTATTGTTTTTGCTCCTTGCACAACTTCCTTCTGAGGACCTCATACAGTTCACATTTTCTATAGTCTAGAATGGACAAACCAGGCAAGGCTAACTCAAAGACCACCTCTGTAGACTAGCCAGTGACCTAAGTGATGAATGACTCAGAATCCCAAGAGGGAACCTCAAACTGAATAACTGACTGAACCAGATTCTCTTAAAAAATATGAAACTCAGAAAATGTGTTGAACTAGAAACTGAGATGTAAGGAAGGGACATGTAATCTCCACAGTAAGAAAATAATGAAGCCCTGTCTTTGACTAACATGATTGAATGGCCCCTGTGATCCAGTAGCCCTGGAAACCTCTGAACTTCCAATCTCCCTGAGTTTTTCTTCTACCATACTTTAGTTATCCCTTCATTTGGCCCATATCACTAATTCATGTCATTGTATAACATTGTATGGCATCGTATGATATATAGATTCCCTTATACATCATTAAGAAAGAATATTCCCTACAGCTCTTTCTTGCCCCTCTGTCTTTTTGTCACATGCATCCAGAAAATCCTTAAAAAAAGGATAGCCTCCCTTTCTTTGAGTCTGCACCCTCCTGTAGGAATTCACACAATAGGACAGATTGTTTTCTCTAGAAATTCATGATCATCAAGAAGGAAACCCCTTTGCTTGGCAGCTTTTTGATATTTCTTTAGTCATCTCACACTTACTCCCTGAAATTATTTTTTCAAACATTTGCTGTTGTCTTCAAACTAACTTTCCTTATTTCTGGCCACTTCTTGAATGCAGGAATTCCCTCATCATTCTAAAATCAAATAAATATCCTACCCAAATATGCCTGATCAGTGTTTCTCCCTTCTTCTAAGATGAAGAATTCTACTTTTTTTTTTCTGGATCATGCCTTTTTTGCTTTTGAGAAAAATCTGCATTTAGTTTTTCTCACTTCGGTTGATTCAGTGTCTCACTCTTTCAACTGGGTTCTTCCCACTGACCTTTTTTGTTTCTTTGTGTACTTAAAAAATCTAAAGTATTCAAGAGAATAACATTACAAATGCTTATTTACCCACTTCCCAGAAATAATAAATGGTTTATGTTTTACAACGTATGCCTTAAACTTACACTTTATGCGACAAAATAGACAGAAATTATAAAACAAATACACTTTGCTGTCTTTCTCAATCCCAATTCCTCTCTTTCTTTTCTTAACCAAAAGCAACCACTCTCACAAAAGCCTTTCTCACCCATCTTTATATGTTTGCAATAAATCTGAGTATTCATAAACAATATGTGGGACTACTTTGAGTTTAAAATATCATCTTAAATAATATCATGTTAAATAAAATATCTGATATTTTATTTAATATTATATAGTGAAATCTATTCATGTTGATACATATACTTTTAGTCCATTCTAGTTTTCTTCTACATATTATTTCATCATATGTACTTATACTTATGTAACCCTGCATTTTTTTCTCTTACAAATGATGCTGCAATGAGCATCATTTCACTTGTTTCCTACATTGGCTTCTTAAACCGAGTCTGGCCCTATTCCTCACCAGATACCACTTTATTTCTCTGATTTCAGAATCTGTTTGTCAGAGTTATCTAGACATGATGCCATTTTTTTCTCATCCCTCACTTACTCATCAAATTGCTTCATTTTCTGGTTGCTCCATAATTCCATCAAAACAGCTCTTGCTTAAGCAAGCAATGAGGAAGCTGAACACAATAAATGTGATTCACAGCACATAAACTCTATCGTTACTATCTCTTGTTCTAAAACACTAGATCCAACATTCATTTGCACTGAGGTCACAAAGTCAAGTGCAAGGTGACAATGGATCTAACAGCGACAATGAGATGTTTCTAGGGTTCTATTTTTAAAGTTTAAAGCATTATGACATCTCACAGAAGGAGAGAGGATAAGCATTCAGAAGCAGCCTAAACCAAAGAGGTGATTTAGTGAATTGCCCCAAGTTCCATGTAATAGCCAATGTGCAGGAAGAATCGTCTAGTTCTCATTCATATATTTAATTATTCCCCGAATAAAAAATATTGAACCATGTACTCAGTAAAGTTGTACGAAGTTCAATTAATGACAGGAAGAAGAAAGCATCGTTGTTGCTTTCCTGGAATTCACAGATGAGGACATTAGATATGATAAACTTTGTACTAAGAGGAGGGGGGGAGGTCTTTGGAAAGCCATTACAAAGGGGGACCGTTAGGTGATACTTAAAGTCTGAGGATAAATTCACTTGAGAAAGAAGAATGTGGAAGGATTATTTCAGACAGAGAGGAACAATACAAGCCTAACAGCACATGGAGTTTGACACAGCAGGCACTCCATAGATATTTGGTAATGGTGTAATAAATGAATGAAAGGAGGAAATGGATCCTTGCTGCCGAGGGGGGCAATAAGAAAGCCAAGGAATTTTTCTCTCATGGTTGCACTGTTGTGATCCATACTGAAAGAAGTAAAAAAGAGGAATAAAGGGTTATTTCTGTGTCTTCCATGTCCCTTTACATAACATGATCTAAAGGCTGTTACAATAATTCATTTACTGTTAAGACTCCTCATAAATGCTTTTAGATGGGTGAGTTTGATAGTGATTGAGCATATGTCTGATTTTTTTGGCAACCCCATAGATGGTTGTCAAAGTATGGTGGTGAGGTGATTGATACAAAAGGCACTGACAAAGCAAAGGATAAGCTTGTTTTATTTATTTATTTTTTAAATTTAAATCCAAGTTAGTTAACATATAGTGTAGTAATGGTTTCAGGAATAGAATTTAGTGATTCATCACTTACATATAACACTCAGTGCTCATCCCAACAAGTGTCCTCCTTAATACCCCTTGCCCATTTAGCCCATCCCCCCACCTGAAACAGCTCCAGCAACCCTCAGTTTGTTCTCTGTATTTAAGAGTCTTTTATGGTTTGTCTTCCTCTCTGTTTTTATATTATTTTTGCTATGCTTCACTTATGTTCATCTGTTTTGATTCTTAAATTCCACATATGAGTGAAATCATATGATATTTGTTTTTCTCTGACTGACTTACTTTGCTTAGCGGAATACACTGTAGTTCCATCCACTTGTTGTAAATGGCAAGATTTCATTCTTTTCATTGCTGAGTAATACTCCATTGTATATATATACCACATCTTCTTTCTCCATTCATCAGTCGATGGATATTTGGGCTCTTTCCATACTTTGGCGATTGTCGATAGTGCTGCTATAAACATTGGGGTGCATGTGCTCCTTGAAACAGCATTTATGTAGGATGAACTTGTGTTAAAGTAGGTAACAACTTTCTCACAAGGATGGCTACACAGCACAAGGTCTCCAGGTCAGACGGGCAACCTTCTGTAGTCTTCAGATTCCCCCAGAGGTGTTCACCTGTCAATGATGCCACCTGATTCGAAGAGTATACTTCCACGTTCTGTAAGAAGCTCTTATTTTCTGATCTCTTTAAATTATTTATAATTGTCTGGCCCTCCCAAATGTTCTGAAGACTCAGATTATATTCATGTGTGATCATCAAGCAGAAGAAGCTAAAAAGAGTCTCAATAACTTCTCAGGTACTTTCTATAAATTTGGGTAAATTGGAAGTATACCACCACCCAACATGTGTAGATCCAAACCTTCAGTCTGCTTCAGTTTTATACTGGCATGCCCTAAAATAAATTTACTCTTCAAGACATAATGGTTTTTCAACATGAATACATCAAGTAGAACAAGTTTCCTGAAATGTTCTTTAATGCAACCCACTGTTTTTCTGTCCATTAGTTTAAATAAGACAAACTAAAATTGGTGAGAACCTTTTTGACATAGTCATAGAAAAACTTCCAAGAAGTGAATGGTATTGCAGTTATTTCAATTAACAAATATTTGGACCATACGTAATAATATTTTGGGCTAGATTCTGACTTCTTGAATGTATGTCCAGTGTGACACAGTCTGTGTTAAGTATGTTTTACTGTAAAATGCTTTCTGCCTACAAATATAATAATAGTATTTATTTTATTATTATTAACCAGTATCTATTTCTACATTATTTGAAGAAGACTAATATGGGATAGAGAAAGAATGGGGAAAGTATATAGAATGGAAATGTTCCTGTAGTTTGAAGCCTAGAGATTATCCTTATTATTTACTATCTTTTAAGATTACAAAGGTCCTGGAACTCATTTCTGTCCATACTTTGGTTTCTGCTGGGAGATAGAGAATAAATGGAAAATAGTTGCCCTCCATCTCTGCTACAATATTAGCCAGAGTCAATTTTATAAATTTTGTGACTTAAGACTGTAATACACTGGAGAGAATCTTTGAAATCTTTACCTAACTCCTTTGAATAAAGGCTGTAAACTGAGAGTTGACACCATAAAAAGCTATGGACTAGTGGCTAGATTCATAGGGAACTAGTGTACTGAGTACATTTATAAGTTCTCCCTGCCTTTTTTTTGGTAATTCCTATTTTCTTCATCAGTGAAAGTGGTGAAATATCAGTGAAATAGGTAATTCCTATTTTCTTCATCATTTGTTAGTTAACTTGCTTCTGTAAAATCACTTGTTTTCCTACATTAGGAATTGAGCTGAGGATTAAATTTAAAAATTAAGTTTATTTAGTCACATAGTACAAGCTCCCCAAAATGCAGGCTATCATCATCATCATCATCATCATCATCACCATCATCAAGTATTAACATTAACCTGGTGTTATAAAGTATTTGAAGTGGCTTTCAGCAAAAGACACAAATACACAAATGCTATTAAAATAGAAATAATGATTTTTTTAAGTATTACATTTTATTCTGAGATTTTAGGCAGCCTAGGCAAAAATTTATGCATAATTACTTATATAATAATTATTAACTGATAAAAGGAAACATACAAGTTATTCAAAAAGATGGATTTATTTTCTTGATATTGAAGTATAAACGCCATTTCTTATAAGATACAGTTTATCAACAACACTAAATCATGCAGTTGACAATGTAACTCATCAATTATTTTATAGTAAATCCAAGGCTTTCTTTGTTAATTTAATAAAAAATAAAGGACCTATCATTATGCTATCACTTAGTCAAAATATTTACAAGTGAATTGCTTAACTTCTAGTTATAGAACCAAAAACTAGGATGTAAGTTAGATTTTCTAGAAAAAGTATCTCAAGTCAATAGCTCCCCAAACTGATTATATACCAAAATTATTCAAGAGACTTTAAAAAAATTCTGGGACCTTACCCCAGATCTACTGAAACTGAAACTGGTTTTCTTTGGTTAGGATTCAGGCATATATTAAAAAAAAAAATTAGTTCTGATGATCATCCAGATATAGGAATCACCACCTTAAGCTGTCTTCTTATCCACCACTTATTCTAAGTGATTAAAATAAATAGAAATTTCAATAAACATTATTTAAAATTTTTTTTAGTGTTTATTTTTGAGAGAGAGACATAGTGTGAGTGGTGGAATGACAGAGAGAGATGGAGACAGAATCCAAAGCAGGTTCCAGGCTCTGAGCTGTCAGCACAGAGCCCAACGTGGTGCTTGAACTCATGAACTGAGATCATGAGCTGCGTTGAAGTTGGATGCTTAACTGACAGCCACCCAGGCACACCAAAATAAAGAGAAATTTTAAATTATGAATCATTTCAAACAAAATATAAGACACCTATTACCATGAAATATAATAATAATCAACATTTTTGACATACTTGCTTAGACTATTTTTAAAATTTTCTTTTAAGAAATAGGTGTTTTAAAAACAGCCTAACCCTGGAGTGCTGGGGTGGCTCAGTTGGTTAAGTGTCTGACTACAGCTCAGGTCATGGTCTCATAGTTCGGGAGTTGGAGCCCCACATCAGGGTCTGTGCTGACAGCTCAGAGCCTGGAGCCTGCTTCAGCTTCTGTGTCTCACTTTCTCTCTGCCCTTCCCCTCTTGTGCTCTGTCTCTGTCTCTCTCTCTCAAAAATAAATAGACATTAAAAAAAAACAAAAAACAGCTTAACCCTGATTCTATCCTTTCCTTTTCAGAAATAAACATGATTCTGAAGTTTGTATGCATTGTTTCACGCACATTTTTGTGATATTATTACACATGAAGATACTATAAATAATACATCATTATTTAGTATTAGTTTAGTATTGGGATTTAAAAACATAAACATGGATATAGATATAGGTAGATACAGATAAACTTACTGTATATAAATTTTGCAAATTGGTTTTTTACTCAATATTGTTTTTAGATTTGTCCATAATAATGCAAGTAAATCCAGTTTATTCATGTTAATGGCTGAATGTTTTATTGATAATTAAACCATTTATTTATCCACTTGGCATTATTTCCCAAGAGATGAATAATTAACCTATTTCCATTTTTTTCAAAATTGCAAATAGTAACAACACAGACATCCTTCTATATGGTTAAACTTGGCTTCTTCAGTTAAGTTTCTTTCTGTCCTAAGAAACAGAAATTTGGGGGGCCTTACCCACCATCCCCTCATGTTCATACGCTCATATGATGTAGCGTATTCCTACAGCTTTGCACACACCAGAGGTTTCCTCTTCCAAGCTTCTGCATCTCTCTGCCTGGGGGCTTTTTTTGGTCCCTAGAGAAGCTCTGCAGTGCCATAAACTGGCTAATAGTGCCGAGAAATTTACATGCCCAGGAGTAACTTTCAATAAACATGAAATGGGAATTGGTAGAAAATACCTGGTAGGACATTTCTGAGATGTGTTCTAACAATTCTCTCAGAGGACTCCCACCCAGCAGGATGCTCCTCTCAGGGACCTTGAGAATCCTTTATCTGCTAGTAAAGGCGACCCAAGCATTGTTGAGAAGATCAAGGTGACTGTTCTTGGTAGGCCAGGGTTAAGAGGAGCAGATGCTGCTCTAGAACTCCATTCCTGATTTCAAAGAGATGACAGCAGTCTGTAACTGGAGGCCAAGTGGTGGCATTGAACTGTTAGAGGCAAGCAGGCATAATTACCGTAACAGGCAGTGAAGCTAAAGAGGCAACTAAGATGCTTAGACCCTCTGGGATTTGTTGGCAATGGCTAACACGTTGTTCCCAGGGGCAAGATAGATGGCCACACACGATGAGAGGATAGCTTAATTTATATAAGCTAAAAAATAAAAAAATAATAAATAAAAAGATGATGGGTAGAAAGTTAATGTCAGTCACTATAATGGAAAATTATGATCTTTCATATAGCATCTAACCTGATACTGATACCATGGGACCCAAAATGTCATCATGGTGTTGCTGATAGAATAGGGCTGATACAGAAACTAGGTGATAAATGGAATCCTGGCCCAAGTCCACTTCATGTTGGTCCACTGGGTCCATGGACACATCCTGTGATCATTTTCTTAGTCACCAAGTGCATTATAGGGACATAAGATTATATATATATCAGAACCCTCACATAATTCCCTCACTAATCTTTCTCCACTGCTATTAGTCAAGATGATAAACTAGAAAATAAATTAGAAGTAATATCACAACCTGTGTGTAATAGCAGAGCTTAATACAATCCTAAAAAAACATAAATGATGTAGGGGGTGATTTCCACAATTTCCTCATTTTCTTCATCAGTATGGCTCCTGCAAAAACCCAATGAATCACTGTAGATTAAAATATACTGCCATGAACTTAATGAAGAATAGCCACAATCATAGCTGCTGTGCCAGAGATGGTATCCCTACTAGTGGATCAGTCCAGGCTCTGAAACTTTGTATAACACTAGTGATCTGGTAAATTGGTAATTTTTAAAGCCCATCAAAAAGGAGGATCAAAAGTAGTTTTCTTTCTTCTGGGAAAGACAACAATACATATTCATAGTCTTGACTAAGCATTACATTAACTATGTTGCTCATTCACAATGTAGTCCTAAGGGACCTTAGTCATCTTGACATTACATAGAATATCACACTGGTCCACTGCATTGATGACATGATGCTAATCGAACCTGTTTTCAATTTCCAGAGAAGAACCTGAGACAGAGTTTCAAGTACTATTAGTTCCTTTGGGGAGTGTTCCTAGAAAGATCATAGTAGAAATGAGAAATGAGACAGAAGAGGAAAAGCAAACAATAAGCATTGTGGATAGAGTTTAATCTCTTTGGGAGATATTGCATTATAGCATCTCAGAATTATCTCACCCAATGAATGAAAGTGCTGGGGGCTTATAAATAAACTCCCATCAGTCACCAGTCTGGGTTCAAATCCTAAACGTATTTTATCACAGATTGTTGCTGTCTCTGCCTGATATTATGTCTTTGTGGATCTGGCAATGCCCAGCTCATTATCGACAGCTACAGTTGCATACAGTTGGTATCAGTATCTACTGGGGCCCAGTAATTTACCAGGAAAAGCTTCACAAAGAGTGACTAGTTCTGTGCACTAAGGCTTTCTTATTGAGGCTTTCTGGAAACTGAACAAAGCATCCTTATCTATCACAGATATGTCTAACATCTTAGGATGTCCTGGCATTATGGCCTGAGTGCCAAGGCAGTTTATACCATAGTTTGCACCTGCTGCAAAGAATTGTCCTGGGCTCTCCTCAAAACTAGGAGCCTTTTGAGTCAACTAAAAACTTGGTGAGAGCAGTATTCTCAAGTATAAGATTTACTGTCTCCAAAATTCAAATAGGCTTACTAAGTATTATGCTTTTTTTTTTTCTTTCTTTCCTTTTTTAGTGGTCAGAGATAAAAATACAATGCCTAGTATTTAATTGTAGAAAGTGTGCCCTAACATGCTTAAGACCACTGATCCCTAAAAGTAGTACTGCAAAACAAGCCCCTAAGTCTTTGTAGAGCTTATCTTTTGCCCCCTGGAATATGTGTCTTTGTAGGACATCCAAAGAACTGGCCACTTCTTGGTTACCAGGTATAGCAGACAGAGTTGGTATACTACACATATCTTTTTGGGTTACTGTTGACTCTTGTTGCATATACCCTTTGAATTCCAACTGTCATAATCTGCATGTTTTTGGATATCTTATTTATCTGTAGTGGCTGCTTTACCCACATGCATGGCAAATCAGAAATGTCAGTGAATTATTACCCCCACCCCAGGGCTACTCAATCAATGAGCAGCATTGAGATATAGCAAGGAGGCACTCAGCAAAATTTAAGAAGGTGCTCACTATCAGGTACCTACCCTGTATGATCCTGAGAGCTACTGCCTCTTTAGGTATAAAATGTACACCAGATTTCAAAGACTTGGCACAAAAAAGAGTGTAAAATATCTTATTATTTATATACTGATTGCATTTTGAAATAATGGTATCTTGGATATATTAAGTTAAATAAAATATTAAATTTAATTTCACCCATTTCTTTTATATTTTAATATAGGTGTCATAATGTTTAAGAGTATATATATATGACTTGTACCCCAATGTTTATAGCAGTGCCATCAACAATAGCCAAAGTATGGAAAGAGTCCAAATATCCATCAACTGATGAATGGATAAAAAAAATGTGGTTTATATATACAATGGAATACTACTTGGCAATGAGAAAGAATGAAATCTTGTCATTTGCAACAATGTGGATGGAGCTGGAAGGCATTATGCTAAGTGAAATAAGTCAGAGAAAGACAGATATCATATGTTTTCACTCATATGTGGATCTTGAGAAACTTAACAGAAGTCCATGGGGGAAGGAAGGAAAAAATAGTTTCAAAAAGAGAGGGAGGGAGGAAAACCACAAGAGACTCTTAAATACAGAGAACAAACTGAGGGTTGATGGGGGTGGGGGTTGGAGGGTAGGGAAAATGGGTGATGGGCATTGAGGAAGGCACTTGTTCGAATGAGCACTTGTTGTATGTAAGTGATGAATCATGGGAATCTACTCCTGAAGCCAAGAGCACATTGTATTCACTGTATGTTAGCTAACTTGACAATAAATTATATTAAAAAAAACAAATGAAAGTGTTAATTTTAGTTCCATAAAAATGAATGAATGAATAAATGGAATTGTATGATAAAAGAAAAAAAAGATTGTATATATGACTCACACTTGTGGTCCAATAGTATTTCTGTTGAACAGTACTCAGATCAGGTATCGTCAAACTATGGCCCATTGGCTAACTGCTTATTTTTGTTAAAAAAATATTGGAAAACAACCATAACCATTAATTTCTATATTGTCTATGACTGTTTTCAGGCTACAATCACAGAGTTGAGTAGTTGATGGAGATTCTATGGCTTGCAAAACCTATTTACTCTTAGGTCTTAAAAGAAAATGTTTGCTGACCCCTGGTTTATGCCATTTAAAATTATTAATTTTATTTTTTTAATTTACATCCAAATTAGTTAGTATATAGTGCAACAATGATTTCAGGAGTAGATTCCTTAATGCCCCTTACCCACTTAGACTATCCCCCCCCCTCAACCCCTCCAGTAACCCTCTATTTGTTCTCCATATTTAAGAGTCTCTGATATTTTGTCCCCCTCCCTGTTTTTATATTATATAACATTTAAAATTAATATTATTATGAATAAAACAATTTTAAATCTCCACTTTTGCTATTTGTTTTGTTGTTGTTGTTGTTCCATATGATCTGTGTTCCTTTTCTTTCCTTCTACTTACTTGCTCAGTTGAGTATAGTTTCAGTATTCCATTCTATTTCCACTATTGTCATATTGACAATGGTTCTGCTTTCCTCCCACCACAGTAGCTGTTCTTTGGTTGTTCTTTAACTTGCCACAATCTATATTCAACTACTCTTATGCCACTATAAGTTAAGAACCCTAAAACAGTGAAGGTTTATTTCCTCTTTTTGATATTCTGTACTGTTGTCATACATTTTACTTCTCTATATATTATAAACCCCATAATAAATTGCTATTTTTTGTGCTTTAATGATTATCTTTTAAGGAATATAGAAAAAAGTATTGTATATAACTTTATATTAACCATTTTCAGTGATTTTTATTGCTATGTGTAATTTTGAGTTTCCAATGACTATTATTCTTCAGGCTCAGTGCAAGTCTGATAGCAATGAATTCTATCAGATTTTGTTTGCCTAAAAAGAGTGTTTTACCTTCATTTTAATGAAGATAGTTTGTTGGAGATAGAATTTTGATTTGAAAGATTTTTACTTCCTTTCACTCCTTTAAAGGGATCATTGGATTATCCCTCAGCTTGCCTTGTTTCTGACATGAAGTCACGGTATTTCTTATGTTTAATATCCTACATTTTACTATGTTTTTTTTCTCTGACTGCTTTTAAGACTTTTTTTAAGTTGTACCTTAGGTGGTTTTTTGGGAAGGGTTATCCTGCTTGTTGTTTTCTGAGCTTCTTAGATATGCCTCTGCCCCTTTTCTCAACTCCAATTGCACATATGTTAAATCAACAATCACTGACCTATAGGGTAAGTATCTACTTTTTTTTATTCTTACAGCAGTTTCTGAATTTTAATTTATACACTTGAATTAGAAAGTCTGAGGTTAATCAATAGCTTTATCCTCCTCCCAATCAATACAAGAACCTTAGGATGCTTTAGCTCCATCACAGCCATAATGTATAATAATCCTATTTTTGGAATCTTAGACTACATTATCCACCAGGAATTTAGCTCTGAGTGACATCAGCAAGATGGCCAAATAAAATGTCCCTCACTCATATCTCTTTCTCAACAACAGTCTCTTAAATAAATGGTATTAGGAAAAGTGAATAATCACATACAGAAAAATGAAATTGGACCCCTCTCTTACATCACTTATATAAAAATTAACTTGAAATGGATTAATGACTTAAACATTAGACTTGAAACAAAAAAAAACTCTTAGAACTTAGAAGAAAACAGAGGGAAAGTTCCTTGGCATTAGTCTTGGCAATGATTTTTGGATATGACACAAAAATCACAAGAAACAAAAGCAAAAACAAAGCTACATCAAACTGAAGGGCTTTTTAACAGCAAAAGAAACAATGAACAATACAGCATCCATTCTTGATTAAAAATATACCTCAACAAAGTAGGGATAGATAGAACATACATTGACATTATAAAGGCCATATATGAAAGATCCATAGCCCATAGCTAATATCATCATCAATGGGGAAAAGTTGAGCACTTTTCCTCTATGGCCAGGAACAACACAGAGATGTCCATTCTCACCATTGTTATTTAGCATAGTATTGGAAAACTTAGCCTCAGTAATCAGGCAACAAAGATAAATAAGAGGCATGCAAATTGGCAAGGAAGAAGTCAAACTTTCACTATTTGCAGACAACATAATACTCTATGTAGAAAACCTGAAAGACTACACCAAAAAATTACTAGAACTCATACATGAATTCAACAAAGTCACAGTTATAAAATCAACGTACAGAATTATGTTGCATTTCTATATATCAATAATGAAGCAGCCAAAAGAGAAATCAAGGAACCTATCCCATTTACAATTACAGCAAAACCCATAAGATACCTAGGAATAAATCTAACCAAAGAAGGAAAGCATCTGTACTCTGAAATCTATAGAACACTTATGAAAAAAATTTAAGAAGATACAGAGAAATGGAACAACAATCCGTGCTCATGGCTTGGAAGAATAAACATTGATAAAATGTCTATACTGCCCAAAGAAAATTACACATTTAATGCAATCCCTATCAAAATACCAGCATTTTTCACAGAACTATAACAAACAATCCTAAAAATTGTATGGAATCACAAAAGACCCTGAATATCCAAAGCACTCCTGAAAAATAAAAGCAAACCTGGAGGCATCACAATTCCAGACTTCAAACTATATTACAAAGCTGTAGACATCAAGATAGTATGGTACTGGCACAAAAACAGACACATAGATCAGTGGAACAGAATAGAAAGCAAGAATTGGACCAATAACTCTATGGTCAACAAGTCTTTGACAGAGCAGGAAAGAATATCCAATGGAAGAAAGTGTATTCACCAAATGGTGTTAGGAAAACTGGACAGCAACATGCAGACGAATGAAACTGGACCACTTTCTTGCATCATACACAAAAATAACTTCAAAATGGAAGAAAGACCTAAAAGTGAGACAGGAAACCATCAAATCTCTAAAAGAGAACATAGACAACAACCTCTTTGACCTCAGCTGCAGCAATTTCTTACTAGACACATTACTGGAGGCAAGGGAAACAAAAGCAAAAATGAACTATTAGGACTTCATCAAAATAAAAAGTTTCTACACAGAGAAGGAAATAGTTAACAAAACTAAAAGGAAACCTATGGAATAAACTTGTAAATGACATATCTGATAAAGGGTTAGTATCCAAAATCTATAAAGAACTTATCAAACTCAACACCCAAAAAACAAATAATCCAGTTAAGAAATGAGCAGAAGACATGAACAGGCACTTTTCCAAAGAAGACATCCAGATGACTAACAGACACATGAAAAGATGCTTAACATCACTCATAATCAGGGAGATATAAACCAAAACCACAATGAGATACCTCACCTGTCAGAATGGCTAAAATTAACAACACAAGAAATAACAAGTGTTGGCGAAGATGCAGAGAAAGAGGAACCTTCTTGTACTGTTGGTGGGAATGAAAACTGGTGCAACCACTCTGGAAAACAGTATTGTTTCCTCAAAAAGTTAAAAATAGAACTACTCTACAATCCATTGCACATTGCACTACTTGGTATTTACCCAAAGGATACAAAAATACAGATTCAAAGGGGTACATGTACCCTAATATTTATAGTAGCATTATCACCAATAGCCAAACTATAGAAAGAGCCCAAATGTACATTGATGAATGGATAAAGAAGTTGTGGTATATGTATGTGTATGTGTGTGTGTGTGTATATATGCCATTAAAAGGAATGAAATCTTGCCATTTACAATGATGTGGATGGAGCTAGAGTGTATTATGCTAAGCGAAAGAAGTCAGTCAGAGAGACAAATACCATATGATTTCATTCATATGTGAAATTTAAGAAACAAAGTGGGTGAACATATGGGAAGGAGAAAAAAAAGAGAGGAAACAAACCATAAGAGACTCTTTATAGTAGAGAACAAACTGAAGGTTGATGGAGGGAGGGGGCTATGGGCTAAATGCTTGATGGGTATTAAGGAGGGTACTTGTTGTGTTGAGCATTGGGTGTTATATGTAAGTGATAAGTCATTAAATTCTACTTCTGAAAACAATATTACCCTATATGTTGACACACTAGAATTTGAATAAAATTTTGAAGGAAAAAAGGAATCAATCACAAAGGGGAGATTTAATTGATCATGTTGATCAGAGTTTAGGCTCTCTGTGTTGTATGCCTCACCACCTTAAAGAAAAAGAAAAGAAAAAAGAAACAATCAGCAAAAGAAAAGACAGCTTTTGGAATGGGAGAAAATATTTGCAAACCCTGTATTTGATAAGGTTTATTATCCAAAATACATAAGAAACTCAAATAACTCAGTAGCAAAAAAAAAATCAATTAAAAATGGCCAAAGAACCCGAATAGACATTTTTCTCACAAAAAGACATACAAGTGGCCAATAGATACATAAGATGGTCAACATCACATAAAAAGATGGTCAACATCACTAATCATCAGAGAAATGCAAATCAGTACTGTAATGAGGTATCACCCCATATCTGTTAGAATGGTTATTATGAAAAATGACAAGAGATAAGAAATACTGATGAGAATGTGTAGTAAAGGGAACTCTTACCAAAATGATGCAGATGTTAGAGTTGGAAGTGAGGGCACACCTGGAGCCAATATTGGAAAGAAGGGAGAAGGAAGAGGTCAAGGGAGTATGGGCAGAGCATTGGCAGTGTCTTGGACAGAAGGGAATGTTTGTTGTACTTCTTTTCTTTAGTCATCATGATTGCTGAATCTGAACTTTATATGACATTTAGGGAAAGTCTCCATTATTTTTTTTTTTCTTTTTGAAGTGTCCTGCTACCATTTTCTTTAATCTGTCTCAGTATTTCTATTAGGTACCTTTTATTTTACCTTAATTTATTCTTCATCTCTCTTAACATTTTGCAATTTCTACCTTTTATGTATCTGTGCATATTTTGCATAAGATCTTCAGGTTTGTTTTTTATTTTAGTGATTTTTTGATGTAGCCAATCTATTTTGTAATATGCCCATTAAGTTTTTAATTTCAGTAACTATATATTCTTTCTTTTTTAAAAAAATTTAAATGTTTATTTATCTGAGAGAGAGAGAGCACAAGTTGGGGCAGAGAACAAGGGAGACACAGATTCTGAAGCAGGCTCCATGCTCTGAGCTGTCAGCACAGAGCCCGATGTGGGGCTTGAACCCACAACTGTGAGATCATGACCTAAGCCAAAGTCAGACACTTAACTCACTGAGCCGCCCAGGTTCCCCAATTATTTCTTGACGTTAGTGGTTCTTTTGCCTTTTTGATAGTGTCATTCTTGCCTTACAGTTTCTATTCTTTTTGTTTTCATGTTAAGCATATTAATTTTTATACATTTTTTTCAGATTTTTTTGGAATCTCAAACTTGGCGATTATGTGTATTTAATCTTTCTAATAAGGGACTGTTTCTTTGTGTTTAAAAAACAACTTCTATTGTAAAGTCATCAGCATCAGGCATTGTGTGTGTATATGTGTGTCTGCGCGCACGCGCGTGTGTGTGTATGTGTGTGTGTATGTGAGAGAGAGAGAGAGAGAGAGAGAGAGAGAGAGAGAGACCTAAATGGGCTTTAGTCGTGGAAGTATTTCTCCAAAAGAGTTTTGAATTTGCATTTGCTTATGCAAGGTGCCTGGTATCAGTTTTTTTTCCTGCATATTTCTTGGTTTCATAATTCTTGCATCCCTTGCCAAAATGTGCAAATAAAGCCCAATTTGCTCATGGCTTATGGTATCAATTTTCTATGGTGGTATAATTTTTTAGTTCTTGACCCATATCTTCAGGTAGAAGCAAGGTTCCCTGTCATTTTCCTGGCCCAATGTGGTGTGTGTGTGTGTGTGTGTGTGTGTGTGTGTGTGTTTCCAGTATCTCTTTTCACTGAGGAAGAAGCCATTGATGGCTCTAAGTTATTGGGGTCTCATTTCTACTTTCCTACTCAAATATGCTCAAAGCTTCATTTCTTGTTTTCTAAGTTTCTAAAATTGTTTTTTATTTAGAGAGAGAGAGAGTGCAAGCAGGGGAAGGGCAAAGAGAGAGAGGGACAAAGATCTGAAGCAACCTCTGTTCTGACAGCAGAGGGCCTGACGCAGGGCTTGAACTGATGAACTGTGAGATCATGACCTGAGCCAAAGTTGGAAACTTAACCAACTGAGCCACCCAGGTACCACAAAACTTCATTTCTTTTTGTGCTATTATATTTTGAATGCAAGCTTCTAGCTACTAGAGCTCATTTCCAGATCACTACAATATCTTCTAAGACACGTGGGTGCTGGATTTCAGGTCCATTTTTACTTCAGCATCGGACTATTTGTCTTTCTTTACTGTGAGTACATCATTGTATTTTCTTCCTTTAATGCCATAAGAAAATTCATTTATTTTCTTAGGTTAATAATATGGAATGCAGTGAAGTTCCCAAATATCATGGGAAGATTAAGAAGTACTCTGGAATAACTTAGTTCATCATGCACCTAGGATGGGCTCCTTTTGAAAGGAAATGGCAACTGGCAATCCAAAGTATTTTGTCTCAAAGAATGGGAGTGCTGTTTTGTTGTGTTACTAATCAAAAAATATCCCTAGGCTTAGGTAAGGAGGTATGTAAAAACTTTACTATTATCTTTTACCTAATCTTCTTGGACTGAGTCTTGGTCTTTTTATGTTTTCATGATGTTAAGCAAACATGCACATATATCACACATGGTACTCTTTACTCCCAATAATATATATAAATATTTATTTGATTTGACTTTCCAAAAATTTGAGTATAGCTACTTGGAAATATCAGGAGGTCTGTTTTCCTGTATAAAACTTGGTACTGGTATCTATAAGTAGTTGGTTTATTGGATCCAAATTAATACAGGCATATGCTTTTAAAGGAATATACAATATTGTCCCAGAGTCTTTTGTTTTCCTCACTAAATGTGATATTGGTTATATTAGTAGGAAATACTATCTCAAATCCTGAGTGTTCAAATTTAAACACTGAGAAGAATACTGACTTTTGTTGAATGCTTACATGAGTGTTCCAGGCTAACATTTATTATCTCATTTTATCCTTATCTCAACTATGCATTTAAGTATTATTTCTAATTTTATAAGATGAGGAAGCTGAGGTTTAGATAAGTTCATAAATTTATCTAAAGTGACATAACTAATAATGATTGTGTATGACTCTAACCCATTTGTTCTTTGCACTATGACGCTGACTGTGAAGCAAGAAATTTTTAAAAAGTTGTAAAGACAAACTATCAATCAGGTTGAATTTGCAGTTCAAAAAGTACTTTTTTCAAATCAGAACATGTTTTGATATAGGGAATGAGAAGCTTACAACTATTGGAAGTGCTAGAAGAGCAAGCTCTGGGTCAGAACCCCAAGAACAACTCCCAGAGGAATAACCTAGAACTGGCCCAGCAGGAGAAGCACAATTTAGAAAGATAAGAAACCAGGAATCCACCTCTTATAAGCTCCCAGACCACACTTTTTAGGTGTGATTCACTTTAGGGCACTGCATCCACACTTGTTGACTTCGGTAGATCTTTCCTCAACAAACAATTACTATCCTTCACCCTGACATTTGACACACAGACATCTGCTAACACTACTACAGCAAACCTCAGTATTCCCAGGACTGTGCTTGCCCACAGTTAATAGAATGGTAAAGTAGTGGCCTTTGCCTCACTTACACTTGCCAAATCTTTCACAGATGTATCTGCTGGCACAGACCTAAAGCACTTCTGGAACCCTAGCTGCAAGGGAGTCTAGGAAATGTGCTTTTTAACTTTGTGGCCTCTTCAGCAGAAAATGACACACTAGAAGAAGGATGGACTAAATATTGAGTACCAATTCACTGTATTCCCTTTTCTGGGAAAATCATGGAAAGATTCATGAGGATATTCCTTCAGAGATCTGGATCTAGAGACATTGGGAAAGTGAATCCACCTATGACAACAAGGAAAATATCCTAGGAAAGAGATTGAAAAAATTATCTTCCTAAGAAATACATCATAGAGAATTTCACTGGGGTGCCTGTGTGATGTATCTACCCAGAACTACACCAGAAATACACATTTCAAACTACATTTTTCTCCGTGATTTGTGATCCTTAAAATGTTTATTATTTTTGTGAGTTGAAGTCAAATTTACTTGATAATAGTTTTTCTAATTAAAAATAAAATACACTAAGCCTCTGTAAATAAGTGGCAATATTATCGTTAATAATATGAGTTAGTCTATGTATAATACCTGGCAGAGAAAATACAAAAATTTTGTAAGACTCATAGTCAAAAAATGATTTTATTTCCACTGTTTAACTTACAATAGCATTCTCCCGTATATTATGTTACCAAAATTTTATTCTCTTCAGGATTTCTACATCATTTCACTATATCCCATATTATTAGCCTAAGGAAATAAATGCATGTTCCTATAGGAGCAACTGAATTCTTTGCAGATATTTTCATGAGATCAAACCAAAATGGGAGGTAGGTTGTGAAGTTGTGTTAAGCCTGCTGCCTGATTCTCATTAGACTCATTCTACATTCTTTTAAGTCCTAGGCACATGTTCTTTAGTTATTTTCATGACTGCTGTAATGGAATTACCATTTCAAGTTTGTAGGATTTGTAGGAGAAACATGATAGGAATAGCAGGAAGGAATGGCTCACTCATAAACAATCTACCAAAATTTTGAATTGATTAGGTTTGAGTGGCTAAAAGAAGAGAGTGGGGAAATGTAGTCTTAGTTTTCTTTTCCTCCAGTTTCCTGTTGCATTATGTGGCTTCTTGAATGTTGCGTAATATAAATCATCTTATAAGCAGAAGACGACTTTTAGCTTGCAAACTCAGCAGATTTACTTAATTTCATTTTTCCAGTTGGATATCTGCACCAATTCAGGCCAAGAGAGTATCTCATGTCACCTAATGCAACAAATAGGTCCTGGAGCATTTGCGGCAATATCCACAATGTTGGCAGACTAATGTTTCCTTTCCTCTGCCAAGCACCATCAACATTATTTTTGGGTGGATCTGAATCTGAACAGTCCAGAGTTTCCATTACATAGTCCTAATTGTTAAAAAGGGGACCTGCTATAATTCTTGAAAACTAGTCTGTTTAGTCGTAGTCGTTACCATAACATCAGATTGAAATATTGCTTCTCTCTGTTGGTTTGGCCACAGCATAGCAGCCAGCCTAGTAGCGTCAAGGCATTAGGAAGGCAAAGCAACCCACAGTCAACAGTATGAATGGAACAATTCACACTGTTGTACATAGATATAGAGGTTAAACCCAAACACATGAAAAAGTGATGCTGGAAGCACTTGGGAACAGCTGGGCCAGATGAATAACTCAATTGGATGCCATGAGGAACAAATTAAACAACTGACTGGAGACCGGGCTGCTCCTGTGACAGACACTTTAATCAGGAAGTCAAAAGCTGATTGACAAGATGAAAAGCTGGGTGACATGAAAAATGGAAACAGAAGGAACAACACAAGAAAAGGGCACCCCGGGTCAGCATGCTGACAAAAATAATCAAGTACGACAGGCCATAATCCAATCTTCGAATGTTTGGCATGGTGCTAGTTATGAGAATCTGCAGCCAAGAGGAAAGAAAACTATTATTAAGCAAAGAAATTATCTGGCTTTCTAGAACTCACTATTACATGTTCACTAGAGGATTTTCTTTTTCCTTTTTTTTGAACCAGTGTAATAGCTTTTGTTGAGTGTCAAAAGATCAATTAAAAGTGCTAATATATCTGGATATAAGGCCCGAAAAGACAATGTATAACAGTGTTTTAAATTCATACTTAAATAGGTAATATACACATCAATTGCCTCAAATCACAAAGTATAGGACTTTCTCATGCTCTTCTATTCAAGACATAGAGGAAGAAGAGGTAGCAATTATTGAGAGGAGGTTTTTGTGGCCCACTTAATAACTCTTATACTGGATTCTTACTGCTGAATTACTGTTGGAATCTGCAGCCCAGCTTCATGCCAGATAAGACATTTATCCGTGCTGCTTGAATTATTTCTGCTATGTCTCAGAATACCACCAAAGATACATTTGGAGATAAACTATCTGAAGATCGGGATAAGGATGGATTTTTTAAAAAAGACAGACAATATAAGAGTTTGTCACTCCTGGGATAAATATGTGCATTCAGGTTATGTGGCTTCGGCTCATGTAGTACTTTTATTTCAATAGCATGTAGTTGAGCGGAAGAAGGCCCAGAAGTATAAGCATGTTTGTGGAGTGCAGACAGTATAACATCCTGCCTTTTCAATAAACCCATCGGCCCTTTGGAAAAGCAGAAAATTTGCAGTAACAGTTAAAGACCAGTCGACACTGTCTCCTTTGTATTCCAACACTGGAGTTAAACCTCCATCTCAAGAGAAAAGGAGATATTTTAATTCATTGTCTTAGTCCACTGGTTTTCAAGCTGTGTTTCAAATCTCTGCGGGTTTTTGAAAGAAAAGTATGGTCATGAAGGACATGTTTCATTTGTATCTACTCCATTACCTTGAGGCCCCACAGGCTTAGGAGTTCTGGGGCATAAAAAACACAGTGGAAAGGTTTTTTGGACTCAAAACTTTGTAAAAGAAGAAAAATATCACTTTGATGGTGCTACTCTTAGGTGAAGTCACTGTTATTTGACTACACTCAGCTCAAACTGGGGGACCAAGCTGGCATACTTCACATGGATAATGTAACTTATAGAAAGTCAAGCCTAATGTCTTATCTATGGAATTCTAGATGTGTCAGGGTCATCGTTGATGACCTTCCATTTTATAGACTATTCTTGAGTGTGTCATTGCAAATCTTAAAACTTGAATCATACTTCTGCCATGTAGGTAAATTCACTTGAGTCACAGATCTCTAAGAGCCTAAGCGACTTCTTCCCACCGCCTTTATGGGCATGTGTCTAAGCTGTCAAATAAATACCTGAAAAGGCCTTTAATTTTGCTGTGAGCTCAGGGCTGACCTTTGAGGGTTACTAATGTAAAGGTATCTTAAAGGATAACACAAAAATTTTAGTTAAGTCCTCAAAGCTTAAAGTCACACAACATCAAGCATGGCAGGGAAAAGTGTATCTAGTGAATTTCTATTCTGGTTCACGTCGATCTTTTTGAAGGTCTTACTTATGCTCCGCCTATCTTCCAAAAAAGGGAGCTGCATATATTAATCTAAAATAACCTGGGCTGACTTTGCTTCCTATACCTGCTTTTGCTTCCATCATGCTCCCACCTGCCTCTAAACTCCTAACTCTGTGATCTCAGTGTTCCCCTACCTGCAGATGTCAGAACCCGGGCATTATATGTGCTTTCCCCAGACGTTGTATTTTCCCCAGGTCTTTGGCTTCATTGTTTGTTCCCTGACTCAGCTCTTGTCATCTCCGCACTCCAGGTCTTTCCTGATCCTGATCTTGTGGAACTAAATCGCTGCCCCCAGCTACTCAGTCTTTCCTGGCCTCATGGAGGGTTGGGGGCAGGTGGAGAAATGTGGAAGACTTAGATAATCGCTCATGGCAATACTTATTATTATTATTATTATTAAGCATTTTCATCAAAGACCCCATGATAAAATAGGATACAATGTTTAAAATAGACTCAGTGCTAAAATTGTGAAGCATTCAGAGAAGATAAAACTTGACATGTAATGTATTGTAAGATAGAGCATGTAAAAATAAGTTTAAGTATTTAATTTATTTGACCTAGCATAGATGATTTGGGTGATGTGAAATATTTGTTTAATGGTAATTGCAGTGAGATCTTTGGCTTTTCCCTTGCCATCAATCTTTGCAATTTACCAGCAACCAAGATTTATCAGTTATTCTTCTTATGAAATGTGTTTCATATTTAGCCTCCATTTTATTTCTAGTAACACTATTCTAAGACTCAGATTTTATATGGTATGTGAAAGAAAGGCTGGATCAGAGACGTAAAATACTAAAAAGACTATAGTACCTTCTACACTATGAATTTTAAAATAAAACAACACAAAAAATTTAAAAATATATGTGTAAGAAAGTCTGACAAAGTTTTGGGGTTTTACTTGGTACCTATTTCATAGCCCTTTTTAAAATCATCAGATATGAATATCACAATTTTCTAATTTTTGTTCAATGCCTTCATTTTTTAGGGTCTTAAATATATCTTTGGGGATTAATTGGACAATCCATTGCTGGATGGGGATTATAGTAATTTACCTCTTCACAAACTCTGAAGTTATATGTATAATGCAAAATATTATACAATATACTATAACACAAAAGTTATACATAGCTGAGATTTTAATTTTCTAACCCCTCATATTTTTGTAACTTCTAGGTTTACAAGTATCAACAGCTGACTGTTGTCTGTAAATCCATAGCAGGAAGAAAGGAAGAAAACTGTCATTCAGTAACTAGGAACAGTGCTAGGAACTTTAACTCATTGTCTCATTGATTCCTACAAATCTGATGAACAAATATTTTAAATAATCTAAATAATCTGCACAAGGTCACATAATAAGTAAATGGCAAAGCCAAAATTCAAAACTAGATCTATTCATTTCTCCAGATCAGTCTAGAATATGACATAGAGAATAGCAGAGATAGGGGGCGCCTGGGTGGCGCAGTCGGTTAAGCGTCCGACTTCAGCCAGGTCACGATCTCGCGGTCCGGGAGTTCGAGCCCCGCGTCAGGCTCTGGGCTGATGGCTCGGAGCCTGGAGCCTGTTTCCGATTCTGTGTCTCCCTCTCTCTCTGCCCCTCCCCCGTTCATGCTCTGTCTCTCTCTGTCCCAAAAATAAATAAACGTTGAAAAAAAAAATTTAAAAAAAAAAAAAAAAAGAAAGAATAGCAGAGATAGGATATTTAAGGCTTGGTTATTGACAAGAATTAAGGAAGTGGGGAAAAAAGAATAAACATTAATTTGGGAAATCTTATATGGAGTCTGATATCAGAGCCCAGCAGTAACAATGCCATGGAGTTGGAGCCAGAGTCAAGAAGTAGAGATCAGGGACTAAGGTCATGTTCATACTCTTAATGAAAATTAAGTATTCACTCATTCAGTACATTTTAGTCTGGAGGATTTAGTTTTAATGGCCACAGATTCCTGCCATTCCAGAGTGCACATCCCTTTGCACTGTGACTGCCACTCTTCTGATTGAGAGATAGATCTGCTTCTTTACCTCCTTAAATCTGTACTAACCCTGTGAATCTCTAATCTATGGAATATGACAGAAGTGACATTGTACAAGTTCCAGATCCTGGCCCTCATGATGTCTTAAAGTTTCTACACTTGCCCTCCTGGAATGAGGTCCTGAGATTTCATTTAAGAAAACCAGCCTGGCCTACTGTAAGATTAGAGACCACACAAAAAAGAATGAAGATTTCCCAACCATAGTTAATACCAATCATCAGATATATCAGTGCAGACCATTTTGAACCTCCAGCTCAGATAAAACTCTAGTGTGAACAAACACATGAAACGAGCAGAGGAACATTCCAGCAACCCACAGAACTATATGGGAAGTAAGAAATCATTGTTTAAGCCACTAGGTTTTAGAGTGGTTACACAGGAAAAGTTAACTAAAACAGAAATTAATATGTAGAGGTGGGATGCTATCATATCAAAAATCTAAAACATGTGACATTGGCTTTGGTAAGGGAGAAGATTGGTGTGTAGGAATGCAGTGAGGAGATCATTAGTAGGTGCTAGCTTAATAAGGAAATGGCTAGTGGAGGGTGGAGACAGGACCATCCTTATTATATATATGGTGGCTAAACAATTGGCAAAATGTTGCCTGCTATACTGGAAAGATAGGAAATTTTTCTAATGAACTCATGGATCTGGCTAGGAGATTTCCAGGCAAAATGTTGCAAGTACGAACTGGCTTTTTTTTAGATAGCTGTGTATAATAAAATGCAGTAGAAAGAGATTTGAAAAGTATTGTTCAGTTTGGAAGTAGAATTTAGATAAAATATAGAAGACCCAGGATGTACTAGGTTGGAAGAGATTATCAGAGAATTAAAATGTGGGTGAAAAACTAATTCCAGGCTACCTCAGAATAATCTGAAGTGATGTCTCATAGACTTCTCACTTGAACAAAAGATCTTCTATGAATTTGAGCATATCACCTAAATTTGGCACATTTCTATAATTAGAGAAAAGGCTGCTTGTCTTGGTAGGAATAGTGAGCCTGGCTATGGTCTAACAGATTTTAAGCTGATCCATATAAATACCATGGAGAATTTTAAAGGAGCTGCATCAGGTTGGTAAAAGGGAAGGAGATGGTTTAAGCCTCTGGGCCATCATCTTCCTACAGGCACAGAGCAGACTGAAAGAACTACTTAGATCAAGCATGGGCTATTTTTTATGGAAAGAAAAGAACTTCTCACAGGGTTGAGCAAATAGTCCAGGGTGTAGAGACAAAATGAAGTAGAGAATCACTCCAAAGTAGAGGAAATAGGCCCTAATCAGGGAATAATCCTTGTCCTTGGATATTTGCCTGTTTGGATCACACAGCTGCTGCAGACCAGTGACTGCTATGTGCTTTCTTTTTTTAAAAAAGGAGTATTAAGTGTGGCTATCTCTTCTTTGTTTCACCTTTGTATCATAGATATTTGGGTGGGAGAGGGCAGTTTTGGTTCATGGGTCTCTGGAAAGCTGAGGGCTCCACAGAGAAATCCCATTTGTAGGTGGACCAGAAGTGAATAATAAGCTAGATAATTTCAAGCCTGATACAATATCTGGGATAAAACTTTTGCAGGTACTTTTCCAAGCTTATTTTACATGTGGGAGACTAGGGAGAAATTTGTGGCCAGAGAGCGGAAGGTGGCAAATTGTTTCACAGAAAAAAATGCCATGCATCCCAATATGCATGCCCCTTTGCTGGCCCTTTCATCCAGAGATAGGTTATATTTCTCTATTCCTTTCAATCTGGACTTTTCTGGTGACTTGCTTTGACCAATAGAAAGTGTCAGAAGTGGCAAGGTGTGAGCTCTAAAGCTTGTGCCTCAAAAGGGCCTGGAAGCTTCTATTTTTGCTCTGCTGAAACCCTGAGATCTCCACAGAAAGAAGCCAATCTAGTCAGCCTCCAGCACCAACTACCAGATGTCTCTGTGTGGCCATCCTGGACCTTCTAGCCCAGATGACAGCGTGAATAAGTGAGCTCAAGTGAAACCAGCTGAGATGCTGCCCAGCATCCTACAGGATTGTGAAAATAATATTTTGTTTGCCTTCTTCAGCAATTAGATTTGGGGATAGTGTATTATTAAGTAGCAATAATTAACTGAAACCCATTATTATGAAGCAGAAACCATGGTGACTAAAGTAGATATGGTCTTCACCTCATGGGAGGTGGGCTGTATAGTGGAGAGAATAGCAGTAGATAAAGAAACAAAAATGCAATGACAAATGAGATCAGTGCTGTGAAGAGAAAGAACAAGGTGCTGTGAGGGGCTCAGGAATCCCACAGAGCCAGGTTGGACCCCCTAAAGGTGCTGTTGGAATTACTTGGCCATACTAGGGCAGAGGTCTAAAGAAGATTCACTGATGATGATCATCAGTAACCAAGGGGACCAAGCATGTGTGGTTGGTATTTGTAGTCTGGTGCCAGGGCCTAGGCCCAGCTACACGTTACTAAGAGAAAATAAATCTAAACCTTTTAGCACAGGGTCTAGCATATAATAAGCACTTGGTATTAGCTTTTATTATTACTGTGTTTTTATATTATTGGAAGGTATGGAAATGTACAATTAAAAACCAGTTTAAGAACAGAAACACAACTCTATTTTTGGAAAAGGTTAGTAAAAATAATTACTATTAAATGCTTCTAAATCCAAAATAAGACTTTCAATGGGAGAAAAAGTAGAATATAGTAATACAATTCATTATGTGAAGCCCCCAAGGCCAGATAGGTGTCAGAATTTAAAAAGTTTAGGATTTTAATAATTTTTTTAAGTTTATTTATTTTTGAGAGAGACAGAGACAGCATGTGCGAGGAAGGGCAGAGAGAGGGAGAGAGAGAATCACAAGCAGGCTCCATGCTGTCAGCACAGAGCTCGATGTGGGGCTCGATCTCATGAAACAATGAGATCATGACCTGAGCCGAAACCCAAAGTCCAACACTTAATGTGAGATCATGACCTGAGCTGAAACCAACAGTCTGATGCTTATCCAACTGAGCCTCCCAGGCACCCCCCAAAAGTTTAGGAATTTAGAAAGGTAATTTGGTATATGTACCATACTTTAAGCAACACCTCCAACAGTGTCTGTGATGTTACCCCATCATTAAAGTTCAGCAGCAAAATGTGTGAATAATCACAATAAATGAGACAAAAATTGGAAGTAGCTTTATGCCTGTTCAGTTATCAGATTTATAAAAAATTAAAAATGTGGATCTCCAGAAGATTCTGGACTTCAGAATTATGAATAGAATTGTGGACTTAGAGAAACATGGTGCACATGATTGGTCATTGACATCTTAATGAGCTCAATGGATCCCTGCTTGTCCAATGCAGCTGCAGAAATCTGTCTCAGCTTTACAAGTTGACAGAAATAAATCACACACTATATTTTCCATACTATGGTTCGTTTCACTGGCTCTGTGTTGGTACAGCTGGAGTGTAGCAGATTCAGGTCCTTGTGAACGCATGTGTAACCCTTGTTTCCCTGAACCATGCCAGCAGTTTGAACGAATACCCGTGAGTATGAAGGATAATAATTTTCTCTGAGTCTTCACCTATTATTGCATTGTTATTCCTGGATTTCTACCTTCTCCTTCCTCATCTCCATGTGCTCTCCCACCTTGGGGGTGCCGATGGCTCACAGTATACCTTGAAAATGTGTTATGTGATTGACTGCTGGCAAAGGCCCTGCTGGTGCCATGCCTCCTGGGTGTCATCATTTCTGTATGTCACTAAGTCATTCCTTAAGTCACTGCTGTTTTCATTCCCAGCCATTTCTTCAGGTGCAGCCACTGCCACTGGTGCTGAGCAGGGTTCGAGGTAGAGTTGAGTTCCACTGTTCATCTCATTCCTTAGGTGTTTTAGTCTAAATAAAGTCTCTCTCTCTCTGTTTCTCTCTCTCTATCTCTCTATATATGTGTATGTACACATACACACACATTCACACAGCCACACTTCTCTTAGGTTGCCATGTTTTGAGTATACTCTCTTCTGTAGAAAATTGAATATATTCCCCAGGAATTGAGCCAGAGGATATTTACATGTCAACACCCACTATTATAGGGTCATCCCCTCATTCAATAAATATTTATTGAATGCCTAAAGGTGTCAGGCATTAGTCTAGGCAATGAGGGCCAGTGGACCAGATAGACCAAATTTCTGTCATGGACTTTACATTCTAGTCTCTGTTGATACTGTTTCTTCTGATGGACAGTCAGTTGGGTCACAGGCTGAGCCATATGACCAGAGGGCTTTTAGTTTATAGAAAGCTGACTTTTTGAAATGTGCCTTAACCCCAAAAGGCTGGGAAGAGACTTGGCCTTACCCTCTTTGCTCAAAGTAGTAATTTTGTGAGCTAAAGCCTGGTTGTTAGACCTAAATATTCTCTTTTATCCCAACAGGAGGCCTCATCACAAAAATCAGTTCTGTGGTCCTGCTCTGATATCCCAGAGTCTCTGTGTCTCCAAATAATTCTTGCCATTCAGGATATGAGTTCTGTTCAACAAAATGACAGGAAGAGAACTCAAGTATGGCCCAGTTGAGAAATAGCTGGTCTTTACCCTCTCTTCTCTTGGCCATTGTAATAGCCTTTGAGGTTGGTTTCCCATCTCCAGTGAGTCCTGCTGCCACCGCCACTTTCCTGCCTAACATTTTCAGGGGCTCTCTACTACCTAGAATGCCTACTCTTTAGCTTGGTATACCAGTGATCACAACCTTTCCCACCCCATGACAGGTATAGAAGATGAGTATATTTTCAGACTGCATTTTGACAAATGGAAGAGACCATTCTTGGCTAGAGGTAATGGCCCGGGATCTCTGACCACCCAGACTCTGCTGGCCAACCGAAGGAGGGTTTAAGAGACCAATATCTCTGCACATCTGTAACCCATCTACTTACCACACAAGGAGTAAAAAAAAACTGATATGCAATAGTCTTTACAATGAAGCACAAACCACATTTTGCTATCATCTTTTAAATTACTCTATACCAACTGGTTCCAAAGAAATTTAAGTGACTTTTCTAATTCCATGTCCTTTCCCTTTCACCTTGAATGTCCTTTGCTAATTCGTTCTCCACATTCAATCCTCTTTCAGTCTTCCATGATTCTGCTATTCTCTCTTCCTGAAATGTCCTTCCAACTTTCTATGGAAGCTCCTGCTCATACATACTATAGGTACCATTTCAAATGTCACTGAGGACATTCCCATCTCCTCCAGGCAAGTTTAGGTTGTTCTCTCCTCCGACTGTCAGAGCACCAATACATGTATTGCCATACTAACTACATTATTGCCTGCATTCATTGGGAGCAGAGGCTGTGTTTTCTATAATGTTGTACCCTTCCCTGGGCTCACCATAGTCCCTGCTAGCTCATAGCTCAATATGCTTTTTGCTTAATGGATGAATGATTAAATCAATAAATGCTGAGCTGGAGAAATTGTTCATGCATTGGATTTGCATGAGACTTTGGATAAGATTTGGAATCTTATTGCTTCTTCTTATGCATATGCTGAGATGACAACATTTGTCTTCTCTGAAATATAATACCTTAAAACTTAAAATATCAAGCTATTGGAGCTTTGTTGGTATTATGTCCATGGTCACCCTGCCATTAAACTTTGGCTGCCCTAGAAATGTATATTGAATCTATAAATTTAGATCTAGAAATCTTATCAACAGAATTTTGGCGCATATTATGTTGTCAACTTCTCTCTAATAGCTGCTTATCTATTATAATAATCTAACCATATTAGAACTAAGAACAAAGTTGTGGAAACCACTCATTTTACAAGACTGTGAATGATTTTCTGAATTTGTGTTAGGTAAAGAATCTTGTTATGAAAAGAGTGCCACCTAAGTGCTAACTTGAGGATGCTCTTCAGTCAAAAAGTTTGAGGAAATATGAGCTCAGCATCATGTGATAGTTGACCCACCAACAATTTTACATTGTATAGTCCTTAAAATAGGCAAAAGTACCACAAATTATTAGAAGACCTTTGCATTGCATTTGTACTAGCCATCCCCCTCCCTGCACCCCCCAACTTCAGGTGGGTAATACAATTCTCATTTCATCAGAATTTCTGGCTTTTCCTCTTTCAAATGTTTTAGGAATTTGCCATTGCAGAATTTATTGTAGCCCGTAGCCTGTAGTCTATGGGTATGTGACAACATGTGAATGCCCAGGAATGCTATATGTGAATTAGGCTGCCATGTTTGCATTTCTAAACAGGATGACTTTTAAAAAATCATTTAATCATACATGAAAAACTATCAGTAATGAGGGTCAAGGTATTTGATCTCTCTTCTCTGATATTCCTGGAGTGACACAAAAGGTTGAATTTTTCTCTGACTGTTATATCCAGGCATTCAAATAATTTCAGAGGTCAAACTAATAAAAGAACATGAAAAATCTGCATCATTTTTAATCTACAAGGAGACATTTTAATTATAATTATGGGTGGTATTTTTGGCCTGATAAATGTGTTTCTTATAAGGCTATGTACATTTATGAATACTGCGTATTATATATGGAATATGTCTATCTATCTATCTATCATCTATCTAATCTATCTATCCTTCCATCCATCCATCTATCCATTTTTCCTTCCATCTACATCTACACACACACACACACACACACATACATACACACATGTGTATATATTCAAAATATTACTAGAAGTAACTTTATTGTCATTTAGGCTGTGGATGCCTGGATGTTCTCTATAGGCTTTTTTTTTTTTTTTTTGAAGAAAGGAGATATGATGCCCCTGTATCAAAGGGATATTTAAGAGATGGATAGTAAACATACAAAACCTTTATTTCATTGGGAGGTGCCATCTTTTAAAAGTATCATCACTTAGGGGTGCCCAGGTGGCTCAGTAGGTTAAATGTCCAACTTCAGCTCAGGTCACGATCTTGGGGTTCATGAGTTCGAGCCCCTGCATTGGGCTTGGTGCTGACAGCTAAGAACCTGGAGCCTGATTCAGATTCTGTGTCTCCCTCTCTCTTTGCCCCTCCCCCACCTGCACTCTGTTTCTGTCTCTGTCTCTCTCTCTCAAAAATAAACAAAACCTTAAAAAATTTTTAAAAAGTATTGTCACTCAAACATGTAGAAATGCAAACTTTTTATATAAAGATAGTGCAATGCTTCCTAGCAGTATATTACTCTTTTTGCCTAAGCTAACCTATTCCATTCAACATCCTATATATCTATAACTGATTGCTTGAATTAGTTTATTTTGAAATTAAATAAGAATTCCTATTTTGTACATATAGGTCATGTGGATGACAAATTGAAATTATACCAGTTAGTGATCTAACATGTACTTTTAAATACTCTCTGGGAGCACCAGTTCAAATTCTAGAAGCCCTTTTGAGAAACATAAATTGAATACCATGTTTATTCTGCAAAGGTCTTTCAGATGAAGCCTTAAAAACTGAAGTCTCCCTGAAATTTCTCTGAGGGCATGTCTGCATTAGCATTTCAATAATTCAACCTTCTGGTGGTTCCTTTGAAATTTCTTTAATCTCTGGCATTGAAACACCTAAAATGTATATCATGGGATTGTGAATCTTTGCACAGGAGTGTTGCTATTACACTGGGCAGATCTGAGGCAAGACTGGGGACCATTCCTGGCAATGATGACTACCAGTTTGCTATAAAAATTATCAGTTAAAGGCCACTTATAAGTGGGAAGCAACTTCATTTTTTTCCCACAGGGAAACAAGAAATAGCTAATTACATATCTTTACTAAAAATACACTTAAAAATTGGGCAAGTAAGGGGCACCTGGGTGGCTCAGTTGATTAAGTGTCTGACTCTTGATCTTGGTTTAGGTCATGATCCTCACAGCTCATGAGTTTGAGCCCTGCATCAGGCTCCACGCTGACAGTGCAGAGTCTGCTTGGGATTCTCTCTCTCCTTGCTCTCTGCCACTTCCCCACTTGTGTTCTCTCTCTCCTTTCTCTCTCAAAATAAATAAGTAAACCTTAAAAAATAGGCAAATAGTTGGTGTTTATTTTTAAAAAGTAAAAAATGTGTAGCTAAGTAAAGAGAGGAAAAAGTTACTTAGTAATGTCATAACCTAGTAATAGTGACTATTAAAATTTTGTATATACCTTTTCCGGCTTTTTTCTTTGGTATACATAAGAAAAATATATAAATAAATTTGAATTTAAGTTAAGAAGGAAGAATATGCAAATATCATATCCTTATGTAACTTCAGTGTCCCTTGGATGTCACCAGTTTGTGCATTCCAGGAAGATCACCTCAAGAGTTTGTATTCCTAGGTGCACATGATCAACCATCCCATCTTCTAAATAGAGGATCTCTGTTAGATTTCTTAAACAACATTTTCTCCCTTCTTCTTGAGACGGATCTGGTATTCAGGAGGTCTAAGAAAACCTACTGAATGCCTAGAGACCACATGGAGAGAGGTCCTGGAGATTGAGATGCCATCTGGGATGTCCCCAACCTCACCAAGCTCTGGGATGAATGCAGAGAACCGTTCAGCTGTGTCCCACTCAAATTCTTGATCTACAGAATCATGAGAAAGAATAAATTATGCTTGTCCACAACAGATAACTGAATCAAATATGAAACCCTGAAGCAAGATTAGGCTTGGTCTCATATTTTAGAAATTACCTTTTATGCATAAAACAGAAAAGACCACAACCAAACAAAATACTACTTCCATAACATCAAAGTGTGTCTCTTGTTCATATAATGTAAATGTCAAAGTAAACAGTTCAACAGCTAGTGTGAAAGTTTTATTGTCACCAGGCCTCAAAGTTGTTTCTTTCTGCTTCACTTTCTTAACATATGGTTTTTATTCTGAATCACCTCATGACCTAATAAAGCTGCTAGAGCTCCAGCTATCAGCCACATTCCAGCTATCAGGAGGAATGATGAAGAAAGGGCAAAAGAGGCATACTGCTTGGTTCAGTCAGCTCCCTTTAAGGAGTCTTTCTGAAAGACTTATACAACACTACCATGTGGCCAGAATTTAGACACATGGTCGTACCTCAGTGAAAAGCAGGCTGAGATATTTAGCCATTTGGTTAGGCACAACACCATTCCAAGAAAAATGGGTTTCATACTAAAGCAAAAGGAGACAATAGATATTGATTGGTAAGATAACAAGCCATCTCTGAAGCCAGCCTTGTCCTCCCAGTGCAGAAAGACATCACAGATACCTGATTTAGAGTAAGTTCTATACAGTCTCATACTTTATAGAAGCTATGATTTTCCTTAGCATTCAGGTTCTACATTTAGATGATGGATTCATTCTACTTCTCTTTTGTTGGTTTTCTCTCAGAAGCTCCATTTTTCTCCTTGCAACATGGCTTCTATTAAGGCCATCTGTTCATCAGACATGTCAATAGATCCAGTGTTCATCAATGGGTGGTTTATCTCTTTTCTCATGAGGTTCTGGAACTTAAAATTGGGGGATTACCCTTTCCCACAGTGGAATCTAAAGGCCTACATAGTACAGATGACCTTTAAGAAGTATTGCCTAACTTCTAAATAGTACATACAGGTTGGAATCCTGACCCTAATTATCTGAAACTTTGTGTTTGTGCAATAATTAATACAGAAATAGTAGCAATGAAGAGAATATGATAGAAAGTGCAATAATAAAGGGAAAATAGAAATAATGAAGGATAAGGAAAAAGAGAGAGAGGGAGAGAAGGAGAAGTGAGAGTGGGGGGAGAACAGGAAGGCAGAGAGGCTCTGCTACTTAGTTTCTTGCATTTACCAACATCTTTTCTCCCCCCCCCCCCCACACTGTCCCAGGACATTTGCACTTCCTATTTCCTATGCTGGTATACCCTTGCCCACAAACCCCTTTATTCAGCTAGTTTCTGCAATCCTTTCTGTTTTAGCTGTAACGTCATTTCTTCAGAGACATTTTTCTCTAACCAATTTATCTCAAGTAGGTGTATCCTGAAGAACTCTGTCTTATTCGTCTCATTTCTTTTCCTTCATAGCACTTGTCATCATTTCTAATTCTATACTCATTTATTTGGTCATGTGTTTAACATCTGTCTTTCTCTCTGGACTATCAGCCTCATGAGACAGGTACCTCACTGTCTTTGCATCCCAAACACATGGTACAATATGGGCGTACCATAGATGCCCAGTGGCTATTTGCTGAATGAATAAAAAAAGAGGGGAATTCAGAGAAAACAAACTGTGAAGTGAGAAAGTGAGAGAGACTCATCTCATTGTGGGAAAAGCATTAGCTCAGAATTCTCTCTACTGCCCTCTCATTCTTTCCCAGACAATTGGTCAAATCTTCACAGGACATGCAGAGGTAGGGCATAGTAAAAAGTCTTAAGGCCAGGCTTCCTGGAAGATAAGAGTTTTCTCACCCTGACTCAAGACAGATCTGTCCCTATGCCAGAATATAAGTAATGAGACCAAGGATTTTTAACGTGAGAGCAGTTTTCCAGTTCTGGTGAATTTCCTGAAGACAATAGCAAAACAACAAATTTATCATCCAAACTGGTCAGAAACATATTTTAGATAAGAGTGATTTGTCAACTATTCTGCATTGGCATGGTGGAGGTTGGTTGCTCTTCTGTCTTGAGATACATGAGTTATTTGAGAAATACCTGCCCACCCACTCAGCACAAGGTAGAATAAGTACCTTCTCAGACTGTACCAGTGTATAAAATAATCAAAACTGCCTGCGTGGTTGGTCATCTGCTGTAGGAAGTATAAGAAACGGGTTAATTAGAAAAGAATGGAGTAGTTCTGGGTGGGGGGTTCGGGGGGATGGAACAGGAAGTCAGAGATAATCTCAGGACCTAAAAAAAGGTCAGCAATGAAGTTACTACTTACTATGACTCACTGGTCCTCTGCTGGTCAATTCCTGTGACACCCACTGTGTGACAGCTTCCTTCTCAGGGTCCCTTCCTCTTGTCTTTCTCCCCAGACCTGCAAATACAGTCCTTTAGAAACTGTAACTTGAAAGTGATCAGAGCATTCAGGATAATGGACCTGAATGTTAGTTTGGATTGATAGCTGTTGGACTTAGTTTGTTCTTCCTATGCTGACGTGAGTTAATTCACTGTTTTCTGTCCACACATCCATTTTCTTGTCACCACATGATGGAGAACATTCTACACACTGCTGCCAGATTAACCTTCCCCAAACACTTCTTTGATCATGTCTCTCACTTTGTTCCAAAAACCTTAAATGGCCCTCTGTTATCACTTAGGGCTCAAATGCTTTAGTCTGGTCTTCAAGGCCTGCCACCATCTGACCCTATTGTGAATTGTTCCTGCTGTTGAATCCTGTTCTGTAAATAGGAAAGATTAAGGAGACAGACTCCTCAAAAGTTATCAATTTTCTAACTTGGCCTTCAATGATTTGGTGTAAAAATCATAATTCATGTCAATAACTGATCCTGTTAAACTTGCTACATATTAAATGTTCCATGCATTTAGAGCATCAATAATATTTCAGCTATAGGAATTATGCAGAAATACCTTCTATCTTGGCAAGTACATGCAGTAGTAAATCCCCTGGGCAGTTGAGACTACTTGGAAAATTTAGACGTAGTACCATATCCAGAATAATATAGTGATCTCTCACCACACTGAATATGATCATCAGCAGCAATGATTTAGAAAATGAACATGATTTATATTTTTATTTTTGAGCAGTAAATCTTTTTTAAAATTTATGGAGGGATTTAGATTTATATAGTAGACTCTAGTTTCCATCATGTGGTAGTAATCTTAATGGCCACTTTCAAATTCCATTCATCTTTACACTAGCCACAAAGTATTTGGAGACTAAAATAAAGATTTAGATGGCGATTTTGTTAAAATGCCCAAAGTTTGAGTTCTAGCCTGCAAAATCAAACCCAGATGGTAGGAATTTTTGAGGTAGTGAAATTCACCTTTCAGGAGGCATGCACAATAATATTTCATTTAGCAGATCAGTCACATTAAGACATTGATGCCCTATCCTATTCTCTTAAATATAAAACTACAGATAGATTTTACAAATATGAAAATATAATGACTGCTTTGAAATATCTTGATTAGATCCACTCAAATTTATTACAGGCATACTTTATTTTATTGTGCTTTGCCTTACTGCTCTCTGCAGATACTATGTATTTTACAAATTGAAGGTTTGTGGCCACTCTGTGTCAATTAAGTCTATGGGTATGGTTTTCCCAACATTTGCTTACTTACTGTCTCTGTGTCATATTCCAGTAATTCTAGCAATATTTCAAACTTTTTCACTATTCCATTTGTTACTGTGATCTGTGATCAGTGATCTTTGATGTTACTGTTGTAATTGCTTTGGAGCATCACGAACTGTGCCTATATGACAACAAACTTGATCAATAAATGTCATGTGTGTCCTGACTGCTCCACTGATCGGCCATTCCCCTGTCTCTCTCCCTCTCTTCAGACCTCCCTATTCCCTGCAACATAAAAATATTGAAATTAGTTCAGTTAATAACCCTACAGTGGCCTCTAAGTATTCACATGAAAGGAAGAGTCAGTGGATGCAACAAACTTCATTGTTGTCTTATTTTAGGAAATTGCCACAGCCACCCCACCCTTCAGCAACCACCACCCTGACCAGTCAGCAGCATCAACATCCCAGAAAGACCCTCCACCAACAAAAGGATTATGACTCCGTAAAGGCTCAAAAAAATTAGCATTTTTTACCCGTAAGGTATTTTTTAAGAAAAAATTTTAGTTTATTTATTTATTTTTGAAAGAGAGAGAGCACAAGCAGGGGAGGGGCAGAAATAGAGGGAGACACAGAATCTGAAGCAGGCTCCAGGCTCTGAGCTGTCAGCACAGTCTGACACGGGCTTGAACCCACGAACTGCGAGATCATGACCTGAGCCGAAGTCACACATTCAACCGACTGAGCCACTCAAGTTCCCCACCCACCAATGAAGTATTTTTAATTAAGATGTGTAGGTTGTGGGTTTTTGGGTTTTTTTTAGATATGCTGTTGCATACTTAATAAATTACAGTATAGTATAAACATGACTTTTTAAGAAAATTTTTTTCTTAATGTTTATTTATTATTGAGAGACAGAGAGAGAGACTGAGCGTGAGCAGGGGAGGAGCAGAGAGAGAGGGAGACACAGAATCTGAAGCAGGCTCCAGGCTCTGAGCTGTCAGCACAGAGCCCGACGCGGGGCTCGAACTCAGAAACTGATAGATCATGACCTGAGCCGAAGTCAGACGCTCAACCGACTGAGCCACCCAGGCGCCCCTAAACATGACTTTTATATGCACTGGGACACCAAAAATGTCTTTTGACACATTTTATTGCGATATTTGCTTTATTTTGGTGGTCTGGGACAGAACCTGTAATATCTTTGAAGTATGTTTGTATTACAGCCCTTTGTCTATCTCAACTTTCTTCCAGCAGAGTGTTTGAGATTATGAGTTCTGCTGTCACAGTACTTGGGTTCGAATTCCAGCTTTCAGTTTTCATGATGTGTTAGAATGTGGTGTCTCAGTTTTCTCATCTATAAGATGGAGATAACAACAGGGGTGCTGTGAGGATTAAATGAATTAATGCATGTAAATTATCTCACACATAGAAGATCAACAATGTCAGCTCTTACTATTGAGTAAATTTATTGTCTTTAGGAAGCATATAAAGTTGTGGTTGGGGTTGGGGATGTGTGTAAACTCAGATGCTTTCAGAGGCCAGACAGGTAATGAACTGTGTGAGTGACTTGGTGGTAGAGATTAGTGGAGTCTGCAGAGAACTATAAAACATGTACCCCACTTAAAGTCTTAGAAACAAATAAAAGAAAGCACAACTGTGTGTTAACCAGCCAAGACACATCTGTGGGCTAGGCTGGACCACGCCTGTGGACTGTCCACCAGTTTTGACCCCTGGGTAGCAGGAAGATTGCCAAACCACAAGTCAGGAGGTACAGGTGTGGCCCTTCTCTGCCAAATTCCAGCTGTGTAAGCCTGGCCTGGCTCCTCACCTGGCTTGGCCTCCGTTTCCCTATTTGCAAAATGAGAAAATAGAGGCTCTTTTTATGTCAAATATTCTACTTAAATGGAGAAAATGGGGAATAATGATTTTTAAAACCTACTCATGTTTTTAAAAAGGCATGTAGGGGCGCCTGGGTGGCGCAGTCGGTTAAGCGTCCGACTTCAGCCAGGTCACGATCTCGCCGTCCGTGAGTTCGAGCCCCGCGTCAGGCTCTGGGCTGATGGCTCGGAGCCTGGAGCCTGTTTCCGATTCTGTGTCTCCCTCTCTCTCTGCCCCTCCCCCGTTCATGCTCTGTCTCTCGCTGTCCCAAAAATAAATAAACGTTGAAAAAAAATAAAAAATAAAAAAAAAATAAAAAGGCATGTAAATAAAAAAGGGCCATTTACCATGCTTGAGAAATCTGAACAATATGTAGTGGTTCCTGAGGGTAGTATCCTAGTAGAAGCTGAAAGCATTGCCTGGAGGAGAATTTGACCCCAAATCCCAAATGCAGAGAGAGGCACAGGTTGAATGGGGGAGAGGAGAGCAACCTAGATCAGGGGCCCAGGCAGAGGCTGAGAGGCCAGCTCTGCACAGGAGACAGTGAGGCAGTGTGTTTTGTTGAAGTAGGGATCTGGGTAATAGCAAATGATACTGTCTAGGGTGGGACTGTGGGAGGGTTTCAGAACCTGGTGATGTTAAGTGGCCTGGGCATGCTGGAGTTAACCTTTGGGCTACGGTCAGGTGGAGAAAAACCCAAGCAACGTGAGCAAGCCAGTATTTCAGTCTCTAGACATTCCTTTCTGTGTCCTGTTCTTATCGGGAAAACTGAATTCTTACTTGCCTTGATATTGTTCAGTTTTTCTTGGCCCCTGACCTTGCTGCCTAGTTTTGTTTAGGGTAAGTTGCTCTTTCTAAAGGTGGATGCCATCAATCTAGAGCTCCGATCCCATCTGCTCTACTTAACAATGTTACTGACGCCCCACCCACTGCGAGACGGGGTCTATGTTCACTTGCCTCGTATCTGGGTGGGGGCTTGTGACTGCCCCAACCCATAAAATGAGGTAGAAATGAAGCTAGGGGATATCTGAGGCTGTTCTGGAAAGGATGCAACCTTCACCTGTCTTTCTCCCTTGAGACACTTGGCCTTGGAGCCCAATTGCTATGCTGGGGAGACCAGGTGGAGAGATCTTATAGAAACAGAGATCCATGTCCAAGAAGTCCCAGCTGTTCCATTTCAGAAAGTCTCCCCAGGCTGCAGACCCATCAGTGAAGAAGCCTTTGCAAGGACCCCTTCCCTAGTTACTGTCTGACTGCAACCTCAGGAGAGATCCAAGCCAGAACTGACCAGTTAAGCCACTTTCATATTCCTGACCCACAGGAACTGTGAGAGATAAAAACTGATTGTTGTTGATTCAAGTCCTTAAGTGTTGGGGTAATTTGTTACCTAGCAATAGACCAATATGTTAATGCATTGCTGAATCTCCTTCCACTTAGATTTTGATCTTCATGTTTCTAGGCCCAATTAGTAAGCTAAACTGAATTTACCATGGCCTTTTCTCAAGAGTTCAATTTTTCACATTTCAGTCCTTGAATTTCATTCCTGATTCCAGCTAATTCATCTGTTTCTATTTAATTTAAAGACATTTCAAACAAATATGCCTACAAAGACCATGCAACAAATGCAAACAAGGGAAGTAGACTCAGGTAGAGAGACAAGGGAGCAAAAAGAATTGTAGTAAATTGGAGAGCCTATGCCACATTCAGTATCCAACTATGAGAGATAGATACAGGGGGACTGTGGCCTAATGATGCCAGATTATCAGTTTTTTTTTTTTTCAAAAGAAGCCAGACATCTATATGTTTGTAAGAGATCTTTTGATAAAAAAAATTAAAGTGCTGCTCAAATTTGAACAATACCATGTTAATTAAACAAAATATATACACTGGCTGAACTTTGCCATGAGTTGACAAATTGCAACCTTTAATTTAATGGTTTTTAGCCACTGTACATGCTGGGAAGGCTTCAAACTCAGGATGAAGAGATTCCAAATTTCTTAGCTATGATAAAACTGAAAAAGGTGACAGAATCAAAACAACACTTGAGGGAAGATAATTGTTACTAGCAGTTGAATGGGATTCAGTTCTCAGTCCACTGAAGTAATTGGGTAAGGCCATGTGATCATGGAGTGAGCCTTTGTGGCCAATATAAGGTAAGCAGATCCTTCCCCCTGGGCCAAGCATGGGCACCATGATCCTTTAGGGAGACTCAAAAGGATGTTGCCCTTAGAGTGAAATCCCATTGGCAGCCACCTGCTGCCCCATTAGATGTTTCTCAACTATCTCAGTGCTTCTCGGGAGCCTCATACACTCACAAAGCCCCCAGAAGGCATTCTCTTTCCATATCTCCTGGAAAATATCTACCAATTTTGATAGATTCTGATTCTCCACTCTCTGAGCCTCTCTTTTCCTTTGGTCAGTTCAGCTCTTTTTGAAAACAAAGCCTCTTATGTCTACCCTGGGGCACACAGAACTACAGACTGAGCAACCATCTGGGATAGGAGTGGAGGTCTGGGAGAGTGGCAGCAATACTTAATATTATTGAGTTGAAATCTCAATAAATTATCTCAGTAAATTACGCAATCAGAAAGATGAGCTCCTTGTCAATAAATACACACAACACCCAGCCTACAGACAAATGCATGCAGAGTTCACTCATACAACCCAATACCCATAAACTACCTCCATAAAGCAATGGAAAAGAGGAACTGAGATTAATGAAGTTCTTTCAGCCTAGCCCACACAGGCTGACATTAATCTGCATGGATATAACCCACAGCATTCATTGTACTAGAGTACACATTTTAGAAAAATGATTTTGCTTTTTTCTTATACCTGATAACCTGGAAAATATAGTCATCTGTACTCTGTCCCGCAGGCATTAGTGCAAATCAGTAAAGAGGTTCCATTGACGGCTCTTTTTCGGACTCTAACCACAATTGAACTCTCTGCTTTCCATCACTCGCTCACCCCGTTGTGTACAAAGAAGCAGATATGCAATATAGCAGGAGCCCCAAGAAAAGGTCTGGCTGTTCTGTCAAAACTATTTAGTTCAATATTGTTCTCAATGTGGCACCATAGCCCTGGACATGACACCCAGCACGTCCAAACAGACATGATTATATATGAGACAGAAAGGCACTTACATCACTGCGGGTTGTTATGCTTTAAAGGGCTTTTTCCCCCCTCTTCAAATTAAAAGTTTTCAAAAATGAAATAAAAATAAACCTTTGAAGAAACCAGATTGAGACTGAATTTGGAAGGCCCTCCTGCCTAGTGTATACTAAAGAAACATTTTCTGGGTTTGTCCCTGATGATTTTCCTTGTAGTTGAGAAACACAATCCACTGGGAGCTTTTGTGGCAGAACAAGAATTTTATGAACACGAACTTTACAAAGACTTCCCTAGGAGATTTAAGGTCTGGAAATCAATAGATCAATCAGCAGCTTTTATCAATCTATAATGGTTCTCTCTCTTTGGATGTTTGGATGAAAATGGGATCAACGTAAATTGAACACGGAATCACTTATTCTTACAAGTTAAATTTGTCAAACTGTAAGGCACATAAATGACATGAAATATAATCATTTTTGAATTTGGGACCCTTCAGGGTGCATGTTGATTGAAGAAAAAAGAACCAGATGTTTCTTCAGCAGGACTCATAGAGGCAATCTAAATATTCTTCAATCCCTGACACTTCTGACCATTTCCCAAGGAAACCAATTCATTAGCTAATTATTGGGTATACTTATTGTGTAATATATAATTGGCCCAGGGCAAATAGCCTTCAAAGAGGGCTGGCTGAGTCTATAGAATCTGTTTTTTGCCAAATTCTTCCCAAGAAAATAGGGGAGGATTAATGAGACCTACCTCATCTTACTTCCACTTTATTTTTAATGATAAAGGCCTGAGTGCCTGGAACCTTTCCTTCTTTATGAAGTTAGCTTGGCAGGTAGTTCATGGGCAGAAGAATTAGGAGGAAACAGGAAAATTATGTTGGGAAATAAGAGTTACTTACCCAGTTCTTCCTGAAAAAAAATATGGAGTTGTATTTATATTTCCATTTTTGAGATGTACAAAGGTAGCTTGAGCATAACATCTTTCATTCTAAAGTTTTCTTTTTAATCAAAACGAGAACCAGTCCTGAACATTCCCTTGTATTTTGCTAGCTTACCATCATCCCAATATAACAATAACAACAATCAATACATGTTGAGCATTTCCTATGTGCTTAACACATATTATCTCATTTAATCTTACAGCAAATACCAATCATGCTCAGTATTGCTGTCTGTCATTATCCCTATTTTGTAGGTGAGAGAGTGGAGACAATGAGAAGTTAAGTCCCATATAAGGTTGCCAGATAAATTATAAGATGCCCAGTTAAATTTGAATTTCAGATAAACAATGGATACATTTTTAAGTATAAGTATGTCCCAGGAAATATACCAAATATACTACTATTGTTTATCTGAAATTCAAATTTAACTGAGCATCCAGAATTTTTATTTACTAAATTTGGCTAGTGCCTGGCAGAGCCAAGCAGATTTTTCTGATTCCCAAGCTAAAACTCTTAACCACTACACTAAACTGCCTCTTTCCATAAAAATAAAGTTTGAAAACTCCAAATTTAGCAAAGACTATTACTTATTTAGACAGACAAACTAGCAGTGAAAGTGGGACAAATTAAGCTACTTTATAGAAGTGGTGTGACAGGCATTCCTTTTGTCTTTGCAGTCCTGGAACGAGATGTGGGGAAGTAGGAATCAGCTGAATAGTCAAAGAGCAGGGCAAGGAGATGCTTGGCTCCCTGCTAAGAGGGATTGAGTGCTTGGCATGAAGTCAACACGGTGATAGGACTACTGTGGCTGTCAGCACTTCCAGAGGAGTATCAAATGCAGGTTTGCTTTGAATCGAATGGTGAGTCCTGGGACCTCTTTTCCTATCTCTACCTGTCTCTACCTGGAACAGTGCTTTCCATTTAATACCCTCGAATTTAGCTTCTGAGACACTACACAGAGGATTATGGCGAAAGAGTTAAGAGTAAAGGCTCCCAGGTCTGACTGCTTGCTTTGATTTCCTAGCTCTCCCATTTCTGTGTGCCTCGATTTCCTTCTGCAAAAAAGTGAAAAATAGTAGCTATCTCTGTAGATTTTGTGAGTTTGCATGAGTAAATATGTGTGATCATTATAATAATAATAATCAGCAGTGTGTATTTTCTACATGCCAATCATTCGTCTAAGTGAATGGCATGGTTCTTAAGTAAATCCTTAAGCGAATTATTTCACCCTTAAAACCACATTAGGAAATTGGTTTTATTATGATCACTTCCCTCTTTATGAATTAAGAAACTGAGGTATAGATGAAGTAACTTACCCAAGGTCATATAGTCAGCAAAAAAAGAAGGTTTGGAATTCACGGTCTGGATTCTACGTCAGTGCTCTCAATCCTTTTACTATATACATGGAATGCAAAAAGACCAGTGTCTGGCCCAGAGCTAGCCTACACTGCCTGTTAGCTGCTACTATGAACTGTCAAGAGAGGTTTGGGCATTACTCTGATTATCCATTTGGGCCATAATACAGGTTAATACCTACCAACAAGTTCCCCCATGCTCTTCTTCATCCAAGGAAATTCCCAAGCTTCTGGGTGGTACCCTAGATTTCTCTGACTCTCTCAACCCCACATCCAGCCAGTTACCAGCTCCTACAGAAACCACAGATTCTGGAAGATTCTCTTCCCCAGCCCCATTGCCTCAACCTCTGTTCTAGCCTGAATCCCTTCTCTCTGGCACTTGTACAATGTATGCTTGAAGAATCTCCATTTCTAGTTGAACTATCCCAATCTTTCCTATACTCTATCACCAGGGACAGCTTTCTAAATAGAAATCTGACTATATGCTCTCCTGCCTAAATCCTGTGATTCTCCAATGGCTTGAAGAAAACACTCAAGCTCCTTAGCCCCATAATGCAAATTCCATGACCTGCACACTCATCTCTAGCTATTTCCCATATGGATCCCATATCTTTCATTTCTACACTACTTTTTAATTTCCCTTAATATGGCATGGTTCCTCATTATTTCATGCCTTTATGATGCTATTTCTTCCTCTCGGAATGTCTTTCCCTTTTGTTCTGCTTGTTAAACCCCTATTCATCCATTCAGACACTAGCCAAGATCCATGCAGTCTGAGAAGACTTCTCTGACATCCTCCGTTTCACTTGGAGGATGTGAGTTTCCTTGCTTCTTTTCCCATTAGTCATGAGTATCTTCAGGGCAAGGCCTTTATTTATCTTGGTATCTCCAGCTCTGAGCAGACAAGTTTGTTAAATAAAAAGTGAATGTTTTATTGACACAGGCTCAATAGCTATCTGTCCACAAAACAAAGCTAAATATAGCAAGAAATGGAAGGGAGCTAGAAAATCACAAGATTAAACTATTGTCTTTCAATAAATAACACCCAGGAAGGATAAGATCCTGCATCCTTTTCCTATGGTTAAAGAATGATCAAACTACCTAAAAATTGGTAAAGTCCTAGCACCAGAAATGCAGGACCTAAAACCGATATATCAAAGCACATAAATATTTGTAAGACTTCTGCAAAAAGTCAGAAACAGCTGGTTAATTCTGAGCCTTAAAAGCACAACTGTAAATATTTTTCACAAAGGAACTATATACAGGAGAAAGAATTCAGCCAACACTTGTTGAAGAGTGAGGTCACTAACTAGCTTGGCTACTCTCTTTTGAGAGACATTTTAGTGTTTTGGGGGTATGGTCAATAAAAAGGGAACTTGACTAAGATCAGAAAGCTGGACAAGCACAGTTTCTTAAAGATGTTTCTCCTTTCTTTTTGGTGCCAACTATTTAGAGATGCATTGTAATTAAGTTATAATTGCTTATTTCCCCTGTCTAAACAAGGCAGGTGGTTCCTTAATATTGCATGTTAACTCTAATTCAATTTATTGCCTTACAAGTAAAATTTGGCCCTAATATTAAAATGGCAGGTAAAAATTTACTGTTGATCACTAATTTAAAAAAAATATATTGGCTTAATATTGTTAAAAATTAAATTTCAGAGTTATATTAAGTTTTCATTCTTGAAATCCTAGCCTAGGTAACTGAAGCAAGTTTATAAAGAAAAGTGCATGAGAAATAGAGCTAGGGGTTAAAAATCTAATTTCAGTCTCTCATCTGGCTACAAATATGATTCCTTCTTACCTTCTCTTTATCCTACCTGTGCACCCTGTACACTTGAGGCTTTGAGGAATAGTTTTGTCCCATGTAGAAACCTCACTGTCAGTTCCTTTAACACTCTTCTGCTTGGATTCAGCCTGTTTCCACCTTGGTAACCTGCACAAGTTCACTGAGAAGGGAACCGAACCATAGGTGAATTGGGAACATTTTGCTTTGGGTAAACAAAGGGTACCGGGTATGAGGACTTTATAACTCCTTAAACTTTCCAGAGTTATTCATTTTTGTGATGGAATTTGAGGAAAAAGTCACAAATACCTTTCAAAATTGTACGGACACTTAGAAATGATGGGAAAAGATTATTAGGACAATGAGGAAGACACTTACTGTTGGCTAGGATACTTAGCCTGATGTTTCCTCAGTGGCAGTGGTGGGTGGGGTAGGTAGAGAAGGAAGAGAATTAGCCGTAGGAAGGCTGACATAAGGGGCTCAAAAACTGTTCTTGAAGAAGTCAAATGGACTCAGGTCAGAAGATGTGGATGATACACTTTTGCTCTTTCTTTGATTGATGAACCAAAGGCTAACCTGGCCAGATAACTCACTATTCTGTAACATGGGTAGGTCATATGGTTCCTTGGATTGCTCTTCTTTGGTTCTTTTAATGGATCCAGATTACACATTAATTGCCATGTAAAGAAATAGGCTTTTCCTGAACTGTCTTCTCCCACCGCAAATCCTGATCCTTTACTTTTTCAGCACTTTTGCAAATTTGTAATTTCATGTGTCAGCCCACTTATTGTTTGTATTCTCTCGTGAAACTGTAAGCTCCATGAAAACAGAGATCCCTGAATATCTAAAACATAGTCTCATCTAAGGCATATAGTAGAAAGTCAATAAATGTTTGATGATGAGATACCTAAATTTGTCATTTCATCAAAAGTGGTTAGGAAGCCATGGTTTTAATCTAACAGAGCCCAGTTGCTGGTACCTAGAATTGAGTGCTCCATAAATGTTGAATGGTAACTACAGTCTACTGGAGATGCTACATGAGGCACATTACAGATACAAACCTGCCTTCAGCATGTTAATGATCTAAAAAGACCCTGTACAAACTAATTTCACATGAATGTGTGCTTAGTAAATTAAATCCATTGTGCTTCTGGATTGTTTGAAGAAAGTGTGAAAGCTCGATCTCATTGATCTCCAGGATCTCTAAATCCCTTATGACTGGGGCTGCTGCCACGAATTACTCTTTTCGCAAGAGTTTCTCATGTTTTTCAATATGAGTGTGTGAAAAGGTCTGAGCATCAAACAAAGCCCAACTTCACAATGTCTTGTAGTTTAAAAAAAATTAAGCCTATTCTATTACAACCAGGAATGGGAAGCAGCTATTAAATCATTCCCTTAAGGTATTTTTATTTTGTTGACTCATGAGAGTTGGCTCTGGCTCCTCCAAAGCATTCTGAAGCCATATTTGGAGAACTTTAAGTTGGTGAATTTACTTATGTGCAGAAAATATTGAGATATTTTTTACATTCTTTGCTAAATCATTTTGGTTTTCTTAAACAATTGGTATTCCTCCTACTTTTTCTTGCATTTATTCATATAACTAAATAAAGACTTAGCTGCATTTGTCAGTGAACTGAAACCAACATCATGCTTGTCTTCTAAAAAATCATAACTTTCCATCCCAACTCTGATCTCCTAATGAGACATTTTGAGAACAAATAATGACCCCAGTCATGTTATTTAAAGATGTTGGAATTCCCACAAGAAAACTGTTACATAAATAAAAAGTGATGTCATTTATATTAACAATTAATAACACCATGACAATAAAGATGAATATTCATTTCTGGAACACAAAAACCCTAACAGGTTTCAAAACTTGGATATTTCCAAGTCATATTGAGTAATACCTATACAAACTTGTTAACATATTAAATTAGCCTGGAAATTTTGTAAGCAGGAAAGAAAAATCTGCCCTTCTGAGCTTTCTGCTATTTCCTGCCTCTCGTCAGACTGGAAATGTTTGAGGACTGCCTTTCTCCTGGTATTTCAACGTGCTGGCTTCTGGTCCCAGATGGAACCAAGAAAAGCAGAGGAGTGTGAAAAATAAAAATATTTTCAGTGTTGTTAACCCAACCTTTTAAAGCCTTAAAGAGATTTCCTTTGGATTGGTGAAAGAAATGATTAGAATTTAGGGGTGCTGCTTTCCTCCCCAGGCCAGATAACACATGTTCTCATGTTTCTAATGTCATAAAATATACTTTAAACTAACTAAAAGCCAGATTGTCTACAGGTTCAGCTGAGCAATTTGGCTTTTAAAAAAAATTATTACTTTTGAAGCTAGGATTCTCCTGTACGTGGAAGTTTCTAAAAATGTCTATTCCTGCTATGTTTTTAATGACTTCTCCCATTGGAAACCCAAGAATGAGCTCTCCCCGTGGCCTGTGAAGACCCATGCTTGTCCAACATCATGTAGCAGGCTTGTTTCACAACAGAAAAAAGCCATGGGAACAATAGTTCCAGCTAAACTGTAAGAAAATTACAAGGAGAATTGAGCTAGTTCTTTACCACAAAATAGATTAAGGGTAAAATATTCAGATATTTTTTCTTTAAAAAAATAATTGGGGTGCCTGGGTGACTCAGCTGGTTAAGCACCTGACTCTTGATTTCGGCTCAGGTCATGATCTCACAGTTCATGGGATTGAGCCCAGGTCAGGTTCTGCAGTGACAGTGCTAAGCCTGCTTGGGATTCTCTTTCTCTGCCCTCCCCCACATGTGTGCATGCATGTGTGCATGCCCCACCCCCATCAAAAATAAATAAACTTAAAAAAGCAAACAAAAATAATTTTAAAAATCTCAATTTGCTCCAGAGTTTTTATAACAACTCAGACACAGCAGCTCTGTTTATTTGCCTGTTTTCTTTTAGTTTTTATTTTCTTGAACTGGCTGAATAACTACCTGGATACTTCTTATTGTATCTGGGTAAATAAAATAATATCATCAAGTACCAGAGGTTATTAAGGATTTTTTGGTAGATGAGGGATCTAAACTTTATCAAGTTCTTCCTGAACTCCATGCATTGCCATAGTCGCATATATGTGTTATATCATTTAATTTGGAATAACTTCTGATTTTACAAATATTACTGCTGACACTCACAAGCCAAGGAATATAGGTGGCTTCTAGAACCTAGAAACCTCCAGAAGGATTGCTAACATTTTTGCTTTAACCCAGTGAGACTGATGTTGGACTTCTGATCTCCAGAACTTTGAGATAATAAATTTGTATTGTTTTAAGCCAATGAATTTGTGGTAATTTGTTGTCACAGAAATAGGAAAGAAATATGAACACTTATTAAACACTTACTATGTAACATATGTAACATATACTGAATTAATCACTTTATATATTAAGCCATTTAATTTTAATAGCCATTTTTTTACAGGTGAGGAAGCAGACAATGGGGGATATTAAGAATCATAGGGCTAATAATAGGTAGTGATACTGAGATTCAGTGAGGGTTTGCCTAATATTTGCATCCCCTGTACTTCATGAAATGCCAAGATCAGAACTTTATAATCATTATCTTCTTTAAAAAAAGTAAACTCTGTGAGATCAGCATTATTCCCATTTATAGATGGGAAAATTGCAGCATAAAAGATGAGGTAACTCACTAAAGGTCATGGAACTAAAAGTCAGAGCCAAGATTTGAATCAGACTGTCCATCCTAAACTCATATGCATAGCTACTACAAGGGATTGAGAGCAAGGCAAACTTCAAAATGCCATTACCTAGTTGTGTGTCCTTGGGCAAGTTGTTTTTCAGTTCAGAAAGCTTCTGGCATTTTATCCATGGAATAAAGATAACGATTCTCTTTTCATAAGAATTTTGAGAGAATGGCATGTAAAACGTTTTACATTATGTCTGACACATAGTAAGTGCTCAGTAAATGGCAGCTGTTTTATTGCCAATTATACAACCTTTTCCCTCTGCTATGCCATCCACAAAAATTCATGCTCCACTTTCTAGAGAGTTTTGTTACAGAGAGAAGACAGTTGTCCACCCAATAACTATTCTCCTCAGCCCCACTTGTTTCTAAGTATGGCCATGTGCGAATTATTTCCAAAGCAATGTGAATGGAAGTTATTTCTATCAGGCCAAAGACTTTAAATGCAATCAGGATTTATCCATTTCCTTTTTCCCCCCACTGTTGACTGTAGAGGACTCTGAGATGCTGATGGATAGAGGAGCCACAAGATAGAAAGAGTACATACCTGAATCATCATATGGAGGAGAGCTTCATGGCTGTTACAGATGCAAAAAATAAACCCTTCTTTTGTATGCCTATGGAAATTTTAGATTTGTTTGTTAACACAGTTGATGTTAGACTAAGTAATAAGCACATACACATTCTTTGTTCTTTCTTTAACACTTTGCCTCTCCTGAGAAGTGCTGTACTCAAACTTTCCCCTTTTGGGTATCATCTGGCTATCATTTAATGTTGATACAATTATGTTATAGAATCCACATTTCACATTGGAATTGCATCAGTGGTTCCAATGTTATTCTTTATAGTGATTTTCTTCTGTTCCAGAGTACAATCAAGGAGCATGTATTGCATTTATTTGTCACGACTTCTTAGTCTCCTTAAATTAAGAATGACTCCTCAGCTTTTCTCATCTTTCTTGACCTAATATTTTTGAAGAGTACAGTCCAGCTACTTCTTAGAATATTTCTCTCCATTTAGGCTTGTTTGTTGCTTTCTCATGGTTAGATTCATATAATGTGTTTTAGTCAGGAATACCACAATAATGACGTGCTGGTATTCTCTGTGTTGGGAGGCACATGCTGTTGGATTGTTTCAATGTTGATGATGTTAAGTTTGATCATCTGATTAAGCTAGAGTCTGCTAGGTTCTCAACTGTAACGTTATCCTTTTTCCAGGTGATGTCATCTTAAAAAATAAATATTCCAAATAAATATTGAAAAACCACAAACAAAATCATAGAGAGTTTAACATTCCAAATACAAATATTAAATGTAATAGGTATGAAATAATTTACATTAGGACACTCACATATCAGCTGGAGAATTAAGTCCAACTTTGAAATTCATAAATATAAGATAAATGTGCCATTGGAGATTCTAACACTGAACCTAATATTTTTCAGTAATTTTCATAGACTCCCAAATTAAAAAAGAGAAATAAGCCTATTTCTTTTATAGTATTTGCCTTTGCTTAGGCTCCCTAGAAAGCAGAACTTGAGGGAAGAATTAAGTGCCAATACTTTATTTAGAGCTACAAACCCAAAGAGATGAAAATGAGAAAGAGGAAAAGAGGCAGACAAGGACAGGAAGCAATGAAATGTGGTACATCACAGCTCAGCCTATGCTTCATGATGAGCCTCAATGATCTAGAAGTTCACTTAGGGGATATGTTTTCTCAATAGGACACATGACAAAATGTGGACAAAGTGCTGACAAAATCTCAGAGCAGTTCATGGATGAGATAAAGGACAGACAATACTTATCAGTCAGAGTTCACCCATGATGCATTAATGTCTGGGTTGTAATATCATCTGGCCCAGGGGACACAGACTCTACATAATTCAGACTTGATGGGCTAGCCAGAAACTCTGGCCATGAGGCTGGTTGGCTTGACTGAGAGACACAGAAGAGAGGGATACAGACAGACAGACAGGCACTCTCAGCAAAAGTGACTGGCTGGCCCCAGACAGTAAGACCACATGGACAGAACATACTGGCTAGGCCAGATTTAAATTAGAAGGGAAGCATATCTCTTTTTTTATTTTTTATTAAATGTAGTTGACACACAAAGTTACATTGGTCTCAGGTATACAGCATAGTGATTCAACTTCTCTATATGTAATGCTATGCTCAGCACAAGTGTAGCTGCTATCTGTCACCATACAACACTATTATAATATCATTGACTATGTCCCCTCTGCTGTGCCTTTAATTCCCGTGACTTATTCATTTCATAATGGGAAGCCTGTATTTCCCACTTCAGAAGGGACACATATCTTGTCTGATACAGTATGTTTCTTCTCTGAGTTTTCTTATTTTTTTAGCAGTGCATGGCTGGTATTTTAAAGTGATAAAAGCATCTTTGTTCTGAACTTCTAAACTAGACAATTGACCCAAATGGACCTATCAGATATCACGGCACTCAGTGGAGATTTGACTGTTATGATTCAGCAAAGATAAAGAACAATGCATAAACTGAGCATATGATTTTTTTTTCCTTTAAACATTTTAAAGGACAGTGTGGGGGAAGTGCCAAGAGATAGCTCTTTTCTTCCAGTGACAAAAGAGAATCATTGTGGAGAATTGTAATGTCCTAATTAAGGTTCACAATAATTTGTACAAATACAAGAGGTCAAAGAAGAAAAAAATAATAGAATGGGTCAAGCAATTGGTAATAGATTAAAGAAATGTTCACTTTTAATAAAGTGGAAATGGCTGAATTGGATACAGTAGTTCAAGATGAAAGATTTAGTTAGTTAGCTTGTTGTATGAGAAATAAGCATGGGTATTTTAGAATACATTTCTCCAAAAATGTTTTCGTGGCAGAGAACTGAGTTAGATGAGATGAAAGGCCTCCACCATCAAATGGAGTCTTGAAACATTTAGAGAATGGAAGAAACAATGCAGAGACACACTGCTTTGATCTAAGTGTCCAGAATGTAACTCGTGTGTTTTGTAACATTTCCAGGTCAATGCCTGCTATTTAAGACATTATATAATGGGAGGGAGAGAAAGATGTGTGAGTGATGGAAAGACACATATATGCAGATATTAAATTCATTCCTTTTTCAGGGAACTAGTCTCGAAATATCGATTTCATGTCCTCCATGAAGAGAATCAATTAATTAAATCAGCAGTAAAGAATGAATGAAATGATCTTCTTTTCTTGAGGAGAATGGTTGGATTAAGCAGTTAAGTAAAAAAGAAAGCATATGGACTACTTTGGCTTGCATTTCAGTAACTTCTGGAACAAAAACAAAGGTCCACTTGTTTAAGATCTCAAACAAAATAATTCTAAATATGACATTTAAAAATAAACACAATAAAAATTCAGTCCTCAACCAAATATCCATAAAAGACAAACAATTAGAGCAATTCTTTTACTGCTGTTAATATAACTATTAATTACATTTCTATCATGATGAGTCTTATTTAGCTAGAGTTTTTTTTTTTTTTTGTAAGAGAAAAACAGTAGCTTTTTTTTTTTTTAGTGGCAATGAAGAGGAAAGAATAGATACAAATTTTAAGGTTGTAATTAATTATTTTCAAAAATACCTAGGATTATGAATTATCTGAAAGAAACATCTGTTACAAGACCTTGAACATTATGTAACTGTATATCTATAAATATTATTTCAATAATCACTTTGCTTATGTTGCCAGTTATTTGTGTTGAACCATAGCTCAGAAATAGAAAAGTCACTCAGTAAGAGTGACATCATGGGGCTTCCATATTCTCTCTCAATGACTTCCAGATCAAATTTTCTCAGTGTATAAGTGAAAAGATGATGTTTCTAACAGTCAGCCCTGCAGACTCAACCTGGGATCTGAAAATCCAGCTGTGTTCACTTTACTTCTTATACCGTCCCTGTAATGAACATGTACATGGCTGACAACTGTGTTGATGGTGCGTGAGGTTGAATATAATCTAGCTTGTCTCTTCTGTGAAGGATTTTCTGGCTCGGCTAGCCTAAGAAGAATAAAGAAAAATGAGTATTTGGGGTCATTGTTTTTATGTTTGTATATTTTGGGAGGGATTAGGAACGTGAGGGTATAGGACTTGAAAACACGAAGCACAAAATTATTGAATATGAAAATGCTACTTTTATAGCAACACTTTGAATTCTTCTTCACATAATCTATTCTCTATGAAGGGATGGTAATTGAGGCTCTATGCACCTCACCAAAGAACAGCCCACACACTTGTCACTGCTGTGATAAAGAGATGATTTCTGTGGGCAGCAAAATATTTAAGAGTTTAATTCTCATCTGATGTCACAAAATGCAAGTAATTCAAAATCATCCATGTGCTAGAACAAGTTTTATATCATTTGAAATTCATCCTCTTTAGAGACTTCACTTGCCAATATTGTAATCATATAACTCTCACCTGCCCTGAGCCTTCTGTAATCAAGTCCATTGTCTCTCCAGAATCTTTTTTACAGGTATATTCACCCTTTTCCCACTTCCTTTCTCTCACCACAAAATCTGCCTGCTACCTTTCTCTTACTTGCTCCATCACACCAAGGCAGTCAAGAGTGTTATAAATATGAAGAACTTTGAAAATCGAGTTTTAAGGAGCTTACATGTAAGCCTGATGCACAAATATAAGAGTCAGGGATGCATAAATCTATGTAAGGATGTGCACTGATAGATCATAAGTGCCAAGAGATCCAAGGATAGGTGGGAAGATGAGAAGGTGGGAAGGAGATTAGAGCCGTGATTCCAGTGACAGTCCATAGAAGTTAGTCTGGAAGGAGCTCAAACAGACATTCCCACTAATTGTAACTCCCCATACCTCTGGACACCTTTACGCTTTCAGGTCTCAGCTCTAATGCCCAGAAAGACAGGTGCTCCTTAGCTCTGTAATTCTCCATCGTTTGGCTGTTTACTTCCTTCCCTGTCACTGAGCACAATATGTAATTATCTTCTCTATTAATTTAATTTGTACAGGCATTCCTACTAGATTGCAAGATCCTTGAGATTGGGGATTACAAAACAGGATCTTCATAAATATTATAAAAGAAGGAATCGAATGGAGTATTGCATAGAGGCAAGATGAGAACACTTGAATGGTGGCCAGAATAAACAGGGCATTTTGATGAAGGGAAAAAACATATCCTATAACCAGAAGCTGAGATTTGTGTCATAAAGTTACATGTAGCCCTGATCTGAGCACCGGTACAACAGGAGCTAGCTTGAGCTTCCCCAGTGACAGGGGAGCAAGTGTTTGAGCAGATTTCCTCTCAAGGTTTGCAATGCTAGGAAGAACTGGCAGTCAGTTATTTGGTGATGATCAAGACAGTACAAACATTTTTATTTTAGCACAAACATATTTTAAACTGGACATGTCATCCACGCTTAGAGAGTGAGAGGCTTTTATTTGGGTCTGGAAGCTGGTGCCCGTTATGTGATTTACTGATAGATGGAATGTTCTAATCAATGGAGCACTCAGCACAGGAGAGCCTCTAGGAGAGAAGGGAATTGGCGACTGTATGCCTTCCATTTGTGCTCTGACGGTCACAGGCTCTTCTTCAAAACACTCGATTTACTCAACCTCCAAGGAAACTGGGGCACTAACCATTTGAATAATTAAAGTCCATTAAAAAAATAGGCTTATAAAACCCCTTTGTGGCATTTTGTCTTCACCACACTTAAAATATAATGCAGTGGATAGAGTATGGAGTTTGGTGACTGAAAGTGAAGTCTGGATCCTGGCTCTGAGACCTTATGCAATTATTTCATTTCTCATGAGATAGAGTTTCTCCATCTCTTGTAACTCAAGGTTAACAGCAATTGGGTTGTTGTAAAAATAAAACAGATGTGAAAGTATTTTTCCAACTCTAAAATTATAAACACATTTTAATAATTGTTTTATATATTAACACAGAAATTGATGTTTCTTCATAGAGCTTATGTCAGTTGACCATCTTTTCCTATACTGTGGTCTGTAAAGATGTAGGTTCTGAAGCTGGGCTACCAAGGTTTGAAACCTTAACTTTTCAGTGCCTCAAACTTTTCATCTCTAGAATGGGTGTAAAGATAGGGTCTACTGCGTATTACTGTCTTGAATACAAAAGGAGGTAATCCGCATAAAACACATAGCACAGTGTCTGAGACATTCATAGGAGGAGCTCAATACACGTTACGGATTATTTTTACTCTGTGTTCACCTTGGGATGGCCCTTGAGATTTTTCTTAATCAAGTCCCGGTGCATTTATATAACATTACCACTAGATGGCAGATACACCATTTTTATTGCTCAGAGTGGTTCCCAGCAGCACTTCACCCTTTGCCTCCTCCTGGCATTCAAGGACCTCGGGGAACCTCAGAAATAGCACATTGAGTGAAGTAATAACATCCCTCTTTAGGAATAAGTCATTTATAAGTAATGTCTGTTAGGAAGTTTTTGTGTTGTAATCATTCAGGGTAAGAATCAAAAGAAAAAAGAAATATATATATAATCCCCATAGTATATACTTTCTCCTCTAAAAATATCCCAAAGGAAGGCAGGTAAAAGAGCATTTCTTGAGAATTTACAGTATACATTAGATGTTAGAACTGGTCTGTGGATTTGAGGAAGAACAAGAGATAATGAGCTAGACAATACAGTGTTCCTGTCCTCATGTAACTCACAGTCTAAGAAGAAACATAATGATACGATAGGATAGGATAGGATAGGATAGGATGTGATGTAATATACACATAATGATATATCATATTTAATAATGTTATGTGATACAGTGATTATCAGTGTAGTACCTCATCGTTGACCCTGGTTCCCAACTATTAATCCATTGCTTGGGAGAGCTCAATCAAGTAAGAGACTCAAGATAGTATCCACAAAAAGGAAACATTGAAATTAAGTCTTGAGAGTGATGAAGGGGATAGTAAATGAAAAGAGGAAAATGGCCTTCCAGCTCCCATCTTCCCCAAATGCACGTATAAAAAAGTTGTGAAAGGGCATGGTGCATTTTGGGGACACAGAACATGCAGGGCCATGAGTGTTATGTAAGGACTAGTAGACAGTCTTACGAGGAAGGTCACAAGATCCAAATGAGTTTTAAAAAGTAACTTTCACCAAAAGGCTAAACTGTATGGAGGCATGAGGCTTGGATAAATGCTAGTCCATTTCACTGTAACCATGTCTTTATTTCCTCCCCTCCCCCCATCCGCAGTTTTGGAAATGAGTGTTGCTAACACTAAATAGGTTTTTGCCAAATACTCTGATTTCAACCCAGAGATAAACCTCCACTAGCTGGTTAGGCCACAGATTAAGTTGGCCTCAAGAGCCCTTTGGAACCTCAGGGTAAGTTAGGTGGGATGACTTTCCATGCTTCTTGTCCTTGTCATCCATTCACATAGAGCCTTGGGAGCCATGGTCAGTATTTTGGAATTTATTCTAAGAGCAGTGAGAACCTACTGCAGATTTCTTTTTTTTTTTTTTTAATTTTTTTTTTCAACGTTTTTATTTGTTTTTGGGACAGAGAGAGACAGAGCATGAACAGGGGAGGGGCAGAGAGAGAGGGAGACACAGAATCGGAAACAGGCTCCAGGCTCCGAGCCATCAGCCCAGAGCCTGACGCGGGGCTCGAACTCACGGACCGCGAGATCGTGACCTGGCTGAAGTCGGATGCTTAACCGACTGCGCCACCCAGGCGCCCCTAAAACCTACTGCAGATTTCTAATGAGGGTGGGGTGTGATGAAAAGGACCTGAGCTGAAAAGAGGCCAGTGGATTAGAGGGTACCCAGAATGAATGCCACAGCCTGGATGAGAGACAACAGTGGCTTCAGCTAACACCAGTAGAACTGGAGAGAATGGACAAATGTGTGATATGTTTAGTAGGTGAAATACCAGATTTGGCAACCTTAGTGCTGTGAGTCTTCCAAAAGGCCCTCTACTGAACATTTAATTTCAGCTTGTCTCTCTATTGCTAAATTCTTTACATCAGAGCTGTAGCAGAAAAGGACAAACCTCAGATCTGCAAACACAGACATATTTTTATCGGCTCCTGATGTGGGTCTTCATTTCATAATTTGGTTGCCTTAGAATACTGCCAAAGTTGTAGCTTTTCTACTGCATTAGTGAGGAAGGGCTAGGGTCTGTGGGGGTAACTGGTGAAATTTCAGCGCTGAAGCTCACATAAATCTGTTTGTACTTAGGGGCCGCACTGGACGTGAGTGAGCGAGAGGGGCAGCTCCACACGGTCACTCAGAAAACCAGCCTGACCGAGGCCCAGCCATCTTGTAGCTCCTCCCCTGGAACATGAGGCTTCCTGAGTGGCCATTACAGGAAGAGAATTGAGAATCCCATGTGCAGCTTTCCATGCTGCGGCTCAGAAGTGACATGTCATTTCCACACACGTTTCATTCGATTAGTTGCAATGGCCCCACCTAACTGCAAGGGGGCAAATGGAATAGCTAGGGGCTATTGCAGTTTCTGCCACACACACAATGACCACTTTTCACATACAGGCACTGAAAAAATTATTCCTCGGAGATAATGCACCTGGATGAGGAGGAGAGCGTAACTAACCCATAGTGAGAGGGGGATCACTGGGTTGTCAGCTAGGCTCATTCACTGACTAAGGAATGTTTTCCTTCAGATAAACAAGATTTAAAATTGGGCTTCAACATTACAAACAGTTCAGTCAGGGACCTTCAGGTTTGTAGAGAATGAGCACGTTCAAAAATGGGAAATCCGAGGTCGGCTCTGCTGCCTGGTGGTCGGGAGGGCGGTGGGCTTGCCTTTTCAGGGTATATGAGGTCGGTGGCTTCCTTGTTCTTCTACCCCTGGCTCTTCACTGCAACAGAATCTTTTCTAATTGAGCTGTCAACCCCTCAGTCAGATTGGCAGCTAGAGCCCCTTCTCAAGGCTGGGCTGTTGAGTGGAAAAGGATTTAAACTGACATTAACACCAACCTGAGCTGCGCATGAGGTACATTGCTTTATCCCCCACCACCTCCCGCACCCCCCGCCACCCCCCACCACCTCCCCCACCCCCATTACCTCCCCCACCCCCCACCTCCCTAACGCCCCCACTCCTCTCCTCTCCCTTCAGATTCCCCGATAGAGCCCTGCCTTCCACTCCTTGAGTCATTCATTACCTGCTACATACCCACGCTAGTGGAAAGACATTTTGCTCATCCTCCCTCATTTAGTTCTAAACGAAAAGCAATACAAATGGAGTCAAAGGGTCTTTCTTCCTGTGTGACTTGTTTCTACCCCAAAAGAAAGTCTTTTAAGGCCAGCAGGGTACCATTCACAGGGGCCTCGGCTTGGGAGGCTACTGTTCTGTTCTCTTTGCCCATCCCTTCCCTTAGGCAGAGAATTTCCTCATATTACTACCTCTAGGAGCTCTTAAATTACAAATTATAGAAAAGGTGATTGTTTTTGAGATCAAATCTACATAACTAGGAATTAATAAGATAATTTTCCAATGATTTGTGTGTATATTAGATTCCCCTTCACTTCAAAATGCTATTGCTTGTCATATAGGAAAATGCTAAAAAATATAGTCTATAAAAATATTTCAGTCTGTGTGGTCACAGTTTAAGTGACTATGACAAGTTGCTTCTATGATTTATTTTTTCCCTTTGTAAAGTGGAATTTCCCCAAATGTAAATGACCAATACTAAGCATTGCCTAGATCATTGAGTTGTTTCAGAATAAAGTGATGTATGTGGAAGCCCTTTAAAAATCTTTTAACCACCATACAAGCATAAGATATTCCTATCATTAATGCTTCTTTTGTTGTTGTTGAAAAGATGAGTGATAGAATTGACTTCAAAAATAATTTTCCCTGTCAGGAAACGATGCTACACATGGTCCCCTGAAAATATTAATGGGAAGATAATAAACAATCACTACTGAGGAAGATTTTCAAAGTAACCAGTGTTGCTTTGCAAGCATAGGAATATGGAGAACTACAATCATCCCTGCCTCCTTCACAACTCTTTTTGAATTAGTTCATGCTCTTCACTTCCAAAGTCCCTTCAAAATACTGCTGTCTTGGTGGCTCAGTCGGTTAAGCCTCTGCCTCTTGGTTTTGGCTCAGGTCATGATCTCACAGTTTTGTGAGTTCGAGCCCCATGTGGGGGCCTGTGCTGGCAGCGTGCAGCGTGCTTGGGATTCTCTCTGTCCCTCACTTCCTGCCCCTCCCCCACTCATGCTGTCTCTGCCTCTTTCAAAATAAATAAACAAACAAAAAACAAATAAAGTCCCTTCAAAATAAATGATAACAAATCTTTTCAGTTTGGAATGAGGTAGGGGCACCCTGTTTTGTATATGGTTATGGTATTGCTGATGGAGCAGAATCAGAGTCTATTTCAATATAACTGATGACCAGAGAGCTTTAGGGGGCCACCTGCTCCCTGGATTAGGAGACACTTTATCTAGAAATACAGTGCTCATCATCCTTGAAATATAAACTATCTATTTATATCTCAAATAATGATGGGTTGAAGTGTTATTATGAAAGGAAAGACACAGATTTCCTATAAATGTGTTTTTCTTGTGATAATATGTGAAATTACATTCCATGTTAAATTGCTTGAGGCAAGGAAGGTTTAATATGTATCTAAATAATTAAGCTAATTGTGTAAAAATATATTTGCAGAATTCACCAAATGTGTTAATACATTTCACATCATGTTTACCCATTTTACATGACTAAAGTTTGCTTTGCGAAATGTTCTCCAAAATACCGAGAGGCCTCAGAGTCTCCACAATTGTTATCAACATTCAGTGCTCTCTGGTGAGGAAAAAGAGGTGTGAAGAGTCACATCTTGAGAAATGGTATGCTGTCTTTTCCTTTCCTCCATTCTACACGTTTCTCTCTCTTCTTCTCTACTGAATTTGGAATTCATACTCTTAAGTGTGTACTTTGGGGTATTCATGCCATATTTCTAAAAGGCATCGTAAAAACAAAAAGACACATTCTCAAGGTCGATGTTCCCATCTCAATTAATTTTGCAGGACCAAGAGTCTGCAGTTTGCCAACAGACTCCCATTCCAATGTGTGGGCTGAGCTGATGTCACATGACCTTTTCAATCTTTCCCACGTGTAAATTGCACAGAATGCTGGGTGTGGAGCAAGACTGCTGCCATGGAAAGAAGAAGAAGAAAAATTTTTACTGCTTCTCATCACTTCTTAGAATGAATATATATTATATTTTGGTGTACAAAAGAGTGATGTGGGTCAGGCCATGTTTTGGCATGTGAACATCTTGTTAATGCCAAATGACTCAGTTTTTTGACTGGATGTGTGTTCCTGTTGCTCAGTTAAGAAGTGCTGGTGTGCTGTCAGCACAATTTATAAGATGAATAAGTAGGACTGCATCTCCGGGATGCCGCTCCCACTCTCCCTCTGGGAGTACTCCTCAACCTCATTGAATTTCTGCTCAATGTTAACTCCTGCCTTGCCTTTCCCCTCTGACTTCCTCTTCCGTATGGCTTATGGGTCTCACATCTACTTGCATCCCAGTATCTTGAAAACCTGTGGCACGGATTTCATCTTCCCCACTAAATGAGGCTACCTGTGGTCTATGCTTTCTTCATTTTGGGTAACTCTTATTTTTCTAGATCAAAACATCCAGATGAGCACAGATGAGGATCTCTAGGGGCACACCTCCAGGGGCACAAGACACCTCAGGGACTATGCCAGAAAATCACGCTCCAAAGGCCTGCACACAAGTTGTCACATAATCTTTACATTTGAGACCCAGGGTGGAGGATTGTCTCCAAATGTACGTTTCTTCTTGTTTGTTTAAATTTGTTTTCAACAGTTTTCACCTTCAACTTCACTTCTATGGCAGTAAGTTAGCTGCCTAGGGAATGGCATTAATTTTATAGTGGCTCAGAGGCCATTTCGTATCCAGAGCTGATGCGATGGACCTAACATTGCACCTGACTCAATAGTAGGAGTGTGTGAAAATGCAGAATCATTGACCCAGTACCCTGGGTTTAGACACTCCATCATTCACCTACCACTATCTGCTTCTCCTTGCTGCCATTCACTAGTCTCTTCCACATTCCTCGAGTATCCTGGGTCTGGGCTTCTTCAGTCTTTTCATGACATAATAAATATTACTGGGGTGTCTGGGTGGCTCAGTCAGTTAAGCATCTGACTCTTGATTTCAGCTCAGGTCATGATCTCCTGGTTCATGAGTTCAAGCCTTGCATAGGGCTCTGTGCTGGTAGTTCAGAGCCTGCTTGGGATCCTCTCTCTCTCCCTCTTTTTCTATGCCTCTCTCTCTCTCTTAATTAATTAATTAAAAACTTAAAAAGTAATAAATATTATTTACCATTTAGGAAACTGTTGGGAATTGACAGCCTACAATGATTAGTAGACTACCACCTCCACCATTGTCATCATCACCATCACTACCAATAGCTCAGTCCCTGATATGTGTCTCTTATGCTAGAGAATAAAATTCACTTGGTTATAATTCTTTGGCTCACCATCAGCACTCTCCTTAGAACCGTACTATACAATACAGTAGCCACAAGTCACATGTGGCTACTGAGAACTTGAAATGTAGCTAGTTCAAACTGAGGTGTGCCATAAGAATAAAATACATGCTGAAAAAAGCATGGGAAGTAGCTCATTAATAATCTTTACAGCGATTACATGTTAAAATGACAGTGTCTTTAATATAGCAGATTGCATGGAATATATAAAATTAATTTCTCCTGTTTCTTTCTACTTTTTAAAATACCTACTAGAAAATACAAACTTATGTATGTTGCTCATGTTTGTGGCTCATAATATAGTTCTATTGGACAGAGCCACCCTAGGTTATAATTGCTCTGACTTTCCCTTCAGGAATCTCAAACCTAGACGGAGCAAGAGACACTCCTGCTTTCGATTATGGATTTGAGGGTCTAGGTTGCCCAGGGCAGCTGGGTCCAGCCTGCCCTGCCAAGAGGGAGTAACAGGAGAAAAACTGATGGGCGTGCAAGTTACAAGTCGGTTACTAAGAGCCTAAGTGGAGCCCTCAGGAAAGAGTTATTGCCTCTTAAATAGCACCTTACTCTCTGGGAGTGAATGAAAGGAGGAGCTCTTTCTGTTAAAGTCATTTAAGATCCTTTGCTGAAAGGAACCATATGCTACACAATGAAATATATTCCAGGCAAGATGCACATGTTTTGCACAATAAACACGTATGCAAATCTTGCAAAGATTTTTAAGGGGGAAAATGGGCTGATATTATTCGTATCTGTATCATTTAACACATCCTCTTTCTTCTAATCAGAAGTCAAATCCTGATCATGGCCTTCCTCCTCTGCCTCCACCCTGACAGGGAATGTTTTTTATACAAAAGCAATTGAAGAGTTTTGTTTTTGGTCTTGAGGAATTTGTTTCTGGTGGCTGCAATTTAAGGCTTCCTAAATCATAAGTTCCTAACAGACTGGCAAATATCCCGTGGGCCTGGCAGCATCTGCAAATGCCTCCTTCCTCCCTGGGACAATCTGGGTGGGAACAGCACTGAGCCAAAAATCCCAAGACCTGAAGCTGCGGCCTGCCCTTTTCAAGTCTAAGATTCACAAAGCATTTTCTCTTTAGGACTGTTCTCAGACTCGAAATATTTCGAACACAGAGCTGCAATCCATAATTGGAGCTGGTATCGAAAGGAAATTAGAATGCTTCCTGAATCACATCCATGCAAGTTTTCTCTCTGCCTAAATGAGTCTCCCATTGCAGGTGATAGAGTACGAGAGGCCTTGTGGGGTCCCAATAAAGTTATGCTAGCTGGTAAATAAACATGAAAATTCAGAAATCAGTGTAGTCCTGGGAAATTCCAGTCAGGGAGTAAAAGGTCTCACTGAGCATGGTGCTATCCCTTTAATTGTCCCCTGCTCTGTCTGTTGCTTCCCATCATACATTCTTCTGAAAAGCCATATTGCTACAAATACACATTTAGAATTTGATTACAGAGTCTCATCCATTTACATGTACAAGATAGAGCCTACTGTGACAGATTAATGCTCCTAAAGTTTGTACAGGAAGGTTAAATAAAGTGTTACTTTTACGACACCGAATATCTTTATGATGCTTTTGCTAAATCAGAGACCACTTGGTGATGCTGCAGATGTGCCAGATACTTCTCGCGGGCTGGCAGAGTGCCACCGAGGCTTTACCCATCTATCACGCTCCTTACCTTTCTGCACAGGCCATCCTCTCTGCTGTGTGCAATGCAATATTCTCCAGGCGGCTTTCCTTTCTATAGTTTAGTCAAAGTGAAACAATTCAAGTCCTGTCATATCGAGACATTGCAATGTTACTAGAAAGAGTGAAACTTGAAATTTCACACACAATTCTGCTCTTTCTGACACAGACAAAACACATACACTCACACACACATACGCGCGCACACACACACACACACACACAGTCCTGGGGATTGTAAGGCCATAGTTAAAACTCCTACCACATTTTATCTTCTTTGCCTTCTGCCCTGATTTTTTCATATCCATCCACTTTAGTTGCCTTGCTTTTTCTTCCACGACGAAGTCTAGAATATCCTATGATGATCTTTGGTCACACTGAATTTTCTACTTTCTTTTCAATATCTATGCAGTGTCATCTTAATAGGGAAGACTGTTTGTTTTTCTTAATGTTATTATGTATACTGAAAAACTCATGTAAAGGCATGTCTTGGCTGAGCCATAATTTGGCCAGAATTACATGTCCCTAATGCTTGCTGTTGCAATGGGAGACAGAGAGAGGAGCTAAAGAGAACCCCTTCAGGTATCCTATGTAGGTTTGAAAACAGTGACAAAAGCCTCTTAGGGCCTTGGCCTACTCTAATGGTGAAATGGTATAAATTTCAAGCCATATTGGATGGTTTAAAATCAAACAGGGTGTGTAAGAGAAGGTCAGATGGACTGAGTTGGCAACTCTGTATTTTGCATCTGAACAATTAAAGGACCTTAAGTGTCTCAAGGAAAGGTTATAGCAATGCAAGGAGTGTTCTTTTTCTGCAGGAGATGAATCTTCCTAGTGAAGAAAAAACTTGCTGCTTTGCTAGCACAAAAAAGAAGCAGGGACTTTGGGTATTCCATTGGTTAACAAAACATTGCCCTCCCCCATTTGGCTGATGTACAAAGTACACTTACTTACAGCCATCACTGAACCAGCTTTTTCAACTCCTTCTCAGTCCCCAAGGAATTTCCTATGAAATCAGGGAAAGTGTCACAACTCAGATGAAGTCTGAGGAGGGAAATTCAGTCTTCTGGCCAAATATTGCCTGTTGCAATCTACCCCTCCCCACCGGTGCTCCATAACTCACCAGGATCACAGCAGAAGGAGAAACACATCAAATCCTTATTACCTACTGGTCTCTCACTGATGGAGTCACTCATAAAAAATATTTTAAAATACCAAAAAATTCAGATCATAGTGATTAGCTTCTTTGGTGCTCTTAGGTCACATTCATAGAGACTAGTAATGTGGAAATAATTGATTATGATTGATTGAATGTCAAAAATGTTGATTCCTTCTTTTTAATTAAAATAAACATGGATCCATTTAACCAAAGCTTTTGGGCCATGAGGTGATGAATATGAGGATGCTTTGCAAACTGTAAATTATGATACAAAATTCCATCTAGAATGGAATACTACACTGCCCTTAGAAAGAACATATACATACAAAAAAAAAAAGAAATATTTTTTTAATGCTCATTTGTTTTTGAGAGATAGAGTTCAAATGGGAGAGGGGAAGAGGCAGAGGGGGACAGAGGTTCTGAAGCAGACCCTGTGCTGACATCAGCAAGCCCGATGCTGGGCTTGACCTCACCACCTATGAGAGCATGACCTGAGCTGAAGCTGGACACTCAGCTGACTGAGCCACCCAGGTGCCCCTGAAAAAAATCAGAAATCTTATGTAATTAAGTAGCAAAGCCAATTATCAATATCATGTGTATAAATATAATTCAATATGGGGGAAGAAGTACTATATATATATATATATATATATATAGTGTGTGTGTGTGTGTGTGTGTATGTGTGTGTGTGTGTGTGTGTTATGTTTCCATAAAAAGTTTTGAAAGCTGGAGACTAGTAGGATGTGGGCCTTGATGGGGGAAGTCCTTAAATTATACATTTCTACATTGTTTGAATATTTTCTCAATTTTTAAAATATTTTTTCAATTTGGAATACATTACATTTGTTATTTAAGATACTTTTAGGGGTGCCTGGGTGGCTCAGGTGGTTGAACATCCCACTCTTGATTTCATCTCAGGTCATTATTCCAGGGTCATGGGATAGAGCCCTGCATCAGGCTCCACTCTGAGTGTGGTGGACCCTGCTTGGGATTCTCTCTCTCTTCTTCTGCCCCTCACTTGCTCTCTCTCCCTAAAATAAATAAAATGAAACAAAATACTTTTAAATGTATGTAAAGAACTAAAGTTAGATATTCTCTGAAATCAAGTGATGCATAATAATATGCAAAAGTTTATGTCATTCAGGGCACCTGGGTGGCTCAGTCGGTTGAGTGTCCGACTTCAGCTCAGGTCATGATCTCTCAGCCTGTGGGTTCGAACCCCACGTTGGGCTCTGTGCTGACAGCTCAGAGCCTAGAGTCTGCTTCCAATTCTGTGTCTCCCTCTCTGTCTCTGCCCCTCCCCCGCTCATGCTCTGTCTCTCTCTCTCTCTCTCTGTCAAAAATAAATAAACATTAAGAAAAAAGTTTATGTCATTCAATCATTAGTTTCATCAAAATACACTTTCGACCACTTAGAGACTGAGAGAGTTAGAGACAAAATACACTTTAGACCATGTAGAGTGGCATGCTACTAGGTCCAAGACTAACACCCACACACAATCATTCAATTCACTTTGGGCTCTTATTTTGTTCACTATAAAAAAAAACAAAACATCATGGGTAAAAAAAGATGGACCATTGAGACAGCTTTCTTGTGATCAAATCTCAGTCCTTTCTTGCTGTGGGACCTTAAGTGGGTTAGTTAACATCTCCGTACCTCAAATTTATCATCTTGAGTATGGAAATAATAATAGTACCTACTTCCTTGGGCTGTTACTAGAATTAAATGAATTAATATTTGCAAAACTCTTGGAACACATGGGAAGTTCTGCATCAGTGTTCATTAGACAAAATTAATCTATGAAAGGTATTTGGTCTCAGGAAACATATTCTCATAAGTAGAAGGATAGGACATATAACAAAATATAGATCAAAGGCATGTTAATCACCAAAAAGAGTGTGATAGAGGCTTTAGATAGGTACTCTTTTTTTTCATTTTTAAAAATGTTTAGGGGCACCTGGGTGGCGCAGTCGGTTAAGCGTCCGACTTCAGCCAGGTCACGATCTCGCGGTCCGTGAGTTCGAGCCCCGCGTCGGGCTCTGGGCTGATGGCTCCGAGCCTGGAGCCTGTTTCCGATTCTGTGTCTCCCTCTCTCTCTGCCCCTCCCCCGTTCATGCTCTGTCTCTCTCTGTCCCAAAAATAAATAAAAACGTTGGAAAAAAAATAAAAATAAAAATGTTTATATATTTTTGAGAGAGAGAGAGAGCATGGACAGGGAAGGGACAGAGAGAGAGAGAGAGGGAGACACAGAATCTGAAACAGGCTCCAGGCTCTGAGGTGTTAGCATGGAGTTGGTGTGGGGCTCAAACTCGGGAATGGCGAGATCATGACCTCAGCCAAAGTCCGATGCTTAACCAACCAGCCACCCAGAGCCACCCAGGAGCCTCTAGATAAGTACTCTTACTCTCCGTGTTCCCCTTCTTATGTTTGTCCTAAAGATAGAAAGGCTAAAAAAGGCTTTACCGGACTCCTATTCAGCTAGAATTGTGGATTCAAATTAAGTTTTACCAAATTGGGTGCATTCATGAGATTTGGATGCCAACGTGGGAAAGAAGCTATATTTCTGCTGCTGCCAAGCAAGCTTCAACAGTTTGATGGTGGCTGGACTTTGCATTTGAATGTGTAGTCATCAGGTTGGTGAATGTAAGAGGTTAGTATAGGGCCAGTTTCCTCCCTGCTAAATTTAACTAAGACAGTGTTACAATTTTACAACCAATACAAGAGTGGCTGCCTCCTGATCTTCCAAATATATTCCAGTATTGAAATACCTGGGGTAAATCTATGTCTTGCTGGAACTACTGAGGCAGTTTCTGTTTCATGGGCTGAACTCTGATACAAGGAGAGAAAACAACCACTGTCCTTAGTCCAGGGAGAGATCAAGGCATTCTGGTAGAATTTAGAGAGGGAGTACATTCCTGCAGGGGGTGTGGAATAAGCAAAGCCCGGGACTCAAGGATGTATGTGGTATGATTGCAGGACATCTGGCCAGAGCCGAAGAGGTGGTAAAAATTAAAATTGAAAAAGAAGGTTCGAACTAGATTTTGGAGAGCATTGAATACTAAAACCTTTATACCAAGGAATAAAAACATTTTTGCAGAGTTCAGTAATTAATGTGTATGGAGGGGTGGGGAGATGCTTTCTGCAGGAATGTTACCCTGTGCAAACACTCCCTTGGGAATTTTAAGTTCAATTTAATAGGGATTTACTGAAAGAATACTGTGTGCATGGCACTAAAAGGGGCCACAGAGGTAAGAATTGAGACAGGCAAATGTGAGCAAGTCTCATTCCAATAGTGGGACCTGGGGCAGCCAGATAACCTGGCTGTAGGAATATCTCCAGATCTTATGAGACATCGTGCATTCTGAACAATGAGACAGAAGTTTTTGCTACTTACAAGCGAAGTGAAATAAAAGTACACAGGTCGCCTGGATCTGTAACCTTTCCTCATCTTTGGGTAGGTAATTTAACCACTCAAAGGCTCACCTTCATTTTAGTACAAATGGAAGTAATACTGACAACATTATAGTGTTGGGAAGATTAATTGAAATTATATGTATAAAGCACTTTAAATTGAAAAATGTACAAAAATGTAAAGTACACAAATGTGTTTCCAAGTGGACAGACTTGCTATGTGCAAAGATTTTTCAAGAATTTCCTTTTCACAGGGTGTCAGAAGTATTTCAGCTAGCAGAAAGAAATATGCTAATTGGAAGTAGATGAATCATAATCTGTGTCTTTTTTGTGAGAGGTTAGGTGTGATCTGAACTATGTGTAGCTAACAAAAGCGAAGCATAATTAAAACAATTAGCTGGTGGTCCATTCAATGTGTCTCAAAAAGATGCCCTGTTTGTAAATTCTCAGCTTCTTCATTTGAACACCTAAGGTTCAGATCACATTTTCTTCACACAGTCAATTCTGGAATATTCCATGTGCCTTTTCCTTTTTAATTAATATTTCCTCACATTTTCTATTATCCTATCTCATTATCCCAGGTTTAATCTAAAAGATTTTTCAGAATTAAAAGTAGAAGTGTCCCTAGTCTCATTCATGGCCCTTTACATCCTCATATAACGTGCCTCTTCTCTGCTTCTCACATTCCTTCTTAGGAGAATATACAGTGAGAAGCAAGAGCCACAGAAGGGGGTGGGCTGGGAGGAAGTGCCCCTACAGCAGGGGCCCGGAGGAAAGGAAAGAAAGAGAGGTACGGGACTTCCCTGGCTCCCTGTCTGCAAGATTGTCTTAGGCTGTGTGTGCCTCTGTTGCAGAGGCTGACACTTCTTTCAGAATAGCCTTCTTTACAAGACTTTTTTTTTTTTCTGGACTCAGGTAATCTCTCCTGTCTCCTACTCTGGAGCCTAGAGGTGTGAGAAACTCTCCAGCTACCAAGCCTTGATGTCTGCTTTCTTCTGTGCTGTTCCCCTCCCTTTCCCCACCTTTGTCAATCATCCCTTTGTAAGTAAATACCCCTTAAACTATCCTCATTTGAGTCTGCCACCTGTTTACTAGGGAGATGCTGACTGAGACACACCCCCTCCCCCTGGGGTACACTTTTCAATACTTACTTTAGTTGTAACCATGGTGTTTGATAGACAAGGAACGACTTCATGGAAGGTGGATCTAGAGGCCACAAAAATATTGACCTAAAAGTTCTTCCCAGAGAGCAGAATCAGGGCCTAATCAAAGAAAAAAAAAAAAAAAACCCTCATCTTTAGGTCGGAGACCTTCAAATGTGTGCCCAGGAAAATTTTTAAATGCCTCCCATTCATTCACCCCTCTGAATGGAAGTGTTTATTATTGTTTTCTGACTCCCTTCCACCAGTGTAAACTGGGTTTGTGTGGAGAAGAGGCTAGATTACTTACCTTTTTAGCTCGTGTATCTTTGGCCATACTGAGGCTTGACTGAGGTCACTCAGTATCAATCACCAAGGGGTCCCAGACTGGGTGCAGTGGCAAAGACTGCCAGTATCCATGAATATCTGTCTTTTCTTCCACTTCCTGACACACATTGAATTATACTTCCTAGACTTTTCTGCAGTTAGGTGGCTATGAATTCTGACCAATGGGATATGAAAGTGACAGGAAGACCTTACCCTTGAAGACTTCCCACACTCAAATCTTACTCCTTTTTTTTTTCTATCTACCACCTGAATGGAGAAGACTACAAGGACCTATATCTCCATAAGAAATAAGAGACTAAAGTCCCAAAAGACTACATCCCATCAACTGATATTTAGACTGAAATGTGATTGAGAAATAAATGTTTACTGTGAAGCCCATGAATTCGGGAGGGTGTGTCTCTCAAAGCAGCTCTCATTACTGACCTTACATGTTAGAACATGTTCAGTTGTAAGTATCAGACAACCTAACCTAAACTGGATTAAGCCCAGTGAAATACATGAACAGATGTGATGGAAATTTCAGAATAAGGCTACCATTTAGGGACTACCTGATGCAGAGCCTCCATCAAGTAGGCAGGGTTCTCTCTACCCCAGGTTGGTTGGTTCTATTCTCCTCTGGTACTGTTTTCTTTCTGAGCCAGGATCTCCTTCTCCATTGTATGATGGTGGTAGCAGATCCAGAAATCACAATTGTCTCAGCTTCATTGTCATGCTAGCTCCACTTTCAGGACCTAAACTGGCACAACTTTGACTCAATCACTTTTGAAGGTCATAGGTAGTGAATAAGCTGAGGTACTAGATGCCATCAGGTCACCCAACAGGCAAATGTAGTGCCCCCTGCGGCCAAGTGATGTGGGTGTGGTGTAAAAGAAAAGATGATTCCTAAAGGAAAGTCAGGATATTTCTTTTCTGGGAAAGGTAAATGGACATTGTACAAGGCAAACGACCAAATCCCACTATATCCTTTTTATGCCCATTGTTCTCTTTTGTCTACCATTATTGTTGAACAACCAACAATATTTTTTCTTTTCTCTCTTCTTGCAACATTTGTTATACAATCCTGTTTTATACCCCTGATTATAGTTGACATGGGTTTAGAAAAAAAAAACAAAAAAACAAAACATAAATTTTGCAGAGATTAGGTTTAATGAAGAGAAGATTCTATCAATTTATAGAGGTCTTGAAAGATACCAGAAAATTGCCATCAGAACCTCCAAAAAGGTATCCTCTCTCTGACAGTTAAATCTTCTTTCCCCCAAGCACAAACATTCAAGGTATATTTTTTTAAAAAGTAGTTCTTATTCATTTTTCTCATATTTTTAATCTGTTTAGCTTAATTGCTAGTCATGTAACAATATTGTTTGTTACTAGTTTCATTGCAAATTTAAGCTACACTGTGAGTTAAATAGACTTTTGTGAAATGGTCTAGGAACCTTACAACTATTTATAACACTAACTAGGAGGAAATGTGTTCTGTGTTTTAAAAAGTCTGTTTGTAAGTATTCTTTTAAATACAATTCATTTGTAAATGTGTGTGGGGGGGCGGGGGGGTTCTCTTTCATTTCTCTTTTGTTGTGTGACAAACCACCCAAATACTTTGTGGCACCAAACAATTTATTGTATCTCTCATGGTTCTGTAATCTGTCTGCTCAGTAGGATAGTTCTTCCTGGGGCATCTCTCATGTGGTTGCAGCTGGGACTGCCATCATCTGAGGGCTGAACTAAGCCAGATGACTAAGATGGATCGCTCAAATGGCTGGTGGTTGACATTGGCTGTCATCTGGCAGCTGAGCAAGGGACACTGATAGGGCACCTTTACATGGCCATTCTTTGTAGCTTGGGCTTTTCAGAGTGTAGCGGGTGTGTTCCAAGAGGGAGACTCCAGTGTGAAAGCCCCAAGAGGCCCAAGTGAAAGCTGCATGGCTTCCTATGGCCTAGCCTCAGAAGTCCCATAGTGTCATTTCTACCACATTCTATTGGTCAAGAAAGTCACTCACCCAGGTTCTAGAGGATGGGGGGTAGAATTCACCTCTCAATGTGAAGAACAGCAAAGAGTTTGCAGCCATTTTTAATGTACCATAGAGCGTATCAGCATTTTTCCAGAAGTAGCATAAAGGAAGTGGTTACCAGTCAGATGGCTTGTGTTCATATCTAGGTTTTTATTCCCTGCTGGTCTTGGGTAAATTTTCTAACCCTTCTGTGCCTTGACATTGTACCTCTGCAAAATGGTGATAATATAAATACTTATCTTACAGAGTGGTTTGAGAATAATAAGTAATGCATTAAAAAGTGCTTGGTTTACTTCCTGGCAAATATTACCTAGTTTTATTATTATCATTATTAGAGCATGAGGATGATGTTGCAAGACAGGTATATGTGACAGTGTCATCTTTTCCATGAGGCTTACACAAGCATGTAAAGTATTGATTGACTGATTAATTGATTGATTGCTTAAGACTGTCAGCATAGCACGACACAATTTTTGGCTGCTTTTTTTCATTTTACATATTGGGCTTGAACTCTCTCAAATCCCTCCCATGATGGAGCTACTTTGATTGCTATCAGTTATGTCTTAAGTTGGTTACACAAATGCTTTCTACATAGGCCAGAATGTCACTACCTTCCTTTTGATTAGTTACTGGTATGTCATTCAGGTATCTTTCTTTCCTGTCTTCTTTCAGGGAGCCCAAATTGTTTCACCAGGTAGGTCAGTGGATCTCTTCTACCATGGAATTTGGTTGATTGGTATGAGAGAAGCTATTTTTCAAAAGCAAAATAATTAATATGCTCTATTATGCATGATGTGTTCTAGATAACTGCTCTATAAGCTGAAAATAAAGATTTGTTTTCAAATGAGAAAGAAGAAAATAATGTTTATGGCATGTGAACTCTTTCAATATTTTTCTTTTAAATAGAAGGTGGATCACTTTTCAATAATAAATGAATGATTAGGGTTAACTTCTTTATAACAAGACTTCTAGGCTGACTTTTTCATCTGTTCTTAAATGGGACATCCCATGAAAATTATCAGGCTATTAGAAATAAGCTAGATTTTCATTTTTGCCAAAAGAACTCTGAATAGCATTTATACAAACCAAAAAAAAATTGGCAGAACAGATTGTAGAAATTATAACTAAGCTAGAGGACATTTTCTATTTCTAGAAGAAAATGTTACTTGTATCCAAGGAGCATTGTTGTTTCGGATTTGGGCTCCCTTTCCAAAGAAGTCTGGAATTTTTTTCATCTCGGCCTACAGAACAGAGTAGTTAGGTGCTGGGACAGCTTACAAGACTGCCTTTTTGGATCAAGTATAAAGGCACTTTGGGCCTTCTGGGACCTGAGCAGAGTACATTGCTCAGGTCATCTTGACCTCCAGGGATGACTAGTACTATTTCTCCCATAAAAGCTGTTTTCCCCAGACTCTCCAGTGACAAAATGTCAGAGCACATAGGGTCTAGAGACCTCATAGATGATCTTTACAATTGTTTTACAGTTGGGGAAACTCAAACCAAAAATGAGAAATTATTTATCTGTAGTCCATTTGTGGTAATGTGTAGGTATTCAGATTTCAATAGTATTCTCTTTTTAATAAACTAGGAAGCCCCTTAAGCAGTCTCCACCTTTGCCACAATGCAGAGGCTGTATTTTTAGTGGGACCTGGACTGTGACCCAGGGCATTAATAAAAGATGGCTGAAGAGACAGACAGAACTCAACTGGAATTTGTACATGAGTTCTAGGGACTTACTCATTTGAGCCAGCTCTTAGGTTGGTATTGCTCAGGGGTTAAAGTCACATCCAGAGTCCCTGTTCCTGCTAGTAATACTGAGTGAGCTTTCTGTTAGTGTCAGGGAAAACAAATAGTGCACGAGAAGGTCACAATCTATATACTTTTAAGTAGGGGCCATCTCTGGGGTGCCTGGGTGGCTCAGTCAGTTAAGTGTCCAACTTTGGCTCAGGTCATAATCTCACGGTTCATGGGTTTGAGCCCCGCGTTGGGCTCTGTGCTAACAGCTCAGAGCCTGGAGCCTGCTATGGATTCTGTGTCTCCCTCTCTCTCTCTCCCCCTCCCCTACCTGTGCTCCCTCTCTCTCTCTCTCTCAAAAAATAAACATAAAACTTTTTTTTTTAAATAAGGGCCATGCCTCATTCATTCACTCAGGCATCCATGCATCCATTCACAGATATTCACTCATCACCTACTCTGTGCCAAATACCATGTATAGCACTAGGGAAGCAACACATACTATCCAGTCTTCACTGTGCATGGAAAGTAAAAAAAAATTTTTCACCCCAGTCAAATTTCAAAATATAAATTTCTCCTCCTACTCTCTGGCTTGCCTTTTCACTCTCTCAACATTGTTGTTGGATGAAAAGTTCATAGTTTTAATAAAAATATGTTATCAATCCTTTGTTTTCTGCTTAGGGATTTTTAAAATTTTGCCCACTTAAAAATTGGGCAAAAGACATTTACAGGGACTTTGCAGATAAGATGTCAAATAGCCAATAAGCCCATGAAAAAGTGTTCAACGTTACTAGCCGCCAGAGGAATGCAAATTAAAATTATAGTATGATACCACTATACTTTAACCAGGAGTGTAAAATATTAAAACTAAAATATTAAAGCTGACACTATCAAGTAAGGGTGAGAACATGAAATAACTGGAACTCTGATATGGCTGTTAGATGCCAGAATGATGGGGTCGTTGATTAGGTAGAGGCATGTGGACGTCTGCTAAGATGCTAGATATGTTCTCTATCTTGAATTAGTGGTGGATATGTATACATATGTAAAAAATTATTGATTTGTGTGATTAAGATTTGTACGCTTTTCTGTATGTAAGCTATATCTTAATAAAAACAAAAGTAAGGGAAATGAACATATCTATTTGCAGTGCTGTAGGACTCTTTCACAGACTCTTGCCGAGTTATTATATGTCAGTACCTTTTAGCAAATCACCCATGGACAGATTTCCATTGGCATCCCTTTCTGGTGCTGACACCTGACTCCTACTTTTTTGTGAAGCCACTTGTATTCTCTTCATAAACCTAAATAAAGATCTTCCAAGTATCTTACTCCTAATTCAGAAACATGGTATTTGGAGTTTTACAATTTTATAATGAAAAACCATGTCAAGGAAACACCCTATGTTAAAACAGTTACCCAGAATGTATAGTGGGTCTGAGTAAACTATAGAAGGTGACAGACAGCTCCTGTGGCAGCCGAAAGGAGACTTTCTCAGGACTGAGCCCTATTTGCTGAACTTACATCCCATTTTCTCCTACATTTAGTCAAACTGGTGCTAATGCTTAGTTCAGTGTTTCTTAGATTTTTGGAATTGTGACAGCAAATCATAATTTAGTTTGCATATGATTCTTACCAATTTTGTAGAAGTGTTATATGTTTCATTTTAAATTAATTATAACTGAATCAATTACATTTGAGGATTTCTGCATCTTTTGAAGCAATACATCTTATAAGGTGTTACAAAACAAGGGCTTTTACTCACAGCCTTTTCTCACCTTTAGGCATGCTACAGATTCAAAGTACATATCTCGGCAGTAAAATTTAGATTTTGGCTCACTATCTAAAAAAAAAAATGTGTCCCATCCCACCAACTGACAGTGTTTCAAGCTATTAATAGCCTGATCCCTGTATACTTGGTTCTCTGATATTTTTAGAGTCTGCATTGGAGTGCATTAAATTGTTTTTCTCTCTTCTTAAAAAAGTAATTATTGAGACTAGATTCTGCCAACAACATTTTGCAAAATAAAATAATAGCTTGGAATTGTTTTGAACTACAATATTACTACTTTTGCATTGTTACTGTAAGAAGTATTTTTAGTGGTTCATTTCATGAAAACACAGCATTCTATGGTAGCCCATCATTACATTAGTTTATGTTTACTGTACTTTCCTTAAAATTGCCCTTGTAGGGGGTACAGAATGCATATTTTCTTTCAACAAGAGAATATAACGCACTGGAAAGTCAAATCAAGAGAAAACCACTTCGGGAAATGATTATAGTCAAAGGTATGAAATTACACCCACTTCACTAATTACTGCTAATCTAATTTTATTTTTAGCTCCTAAGACAACACCCTGAAAACTCACTTCTCCTAGATGACCTATATAGAGTTGTTTTACAATCCTGATGAAAGTAACCTAGTAATAGTGTCAAAGACAAAGAAGAATCCACCTTTGGAATAAAGGCCTTTAATCTGAATCCCCAGTTATAGCACATCACCCCTGCTGTTGTCCAGGGTGAAAATGTACCATGTAAATCTATGTTGGGATGGGTAGTTTTCATAGGCCTATATGCCAGTTCCAGATCTGGTTCCAGAGTACAGTTGGGGCATGGAGAAAAGGATGTGAATGTTAAGAAGGGTAAAGCCCTATCCTCCCATGAGTCAGGACCCCTATCTGAGGTCTGACGGATGAGATTACTTTTGAGTTAGGCCTCAGATTGTTTAGGGTTCAGACAATTCAAATTAGCATTCCTGAACCATGGCATAAACGGTCTAGGTCTTCAAAAGATTCTTGTCATAGAAAATTATTTCTCAGGACACTTGATAATAAAATCAGCTTTGTTGGTCCTTTTTTCTTCTTTGCACACCTATCTCTTGAAGTAATATCTGTAGCCCAGGCCCCTTCTAAGCTCCAGATAAATTATTTTGATAGCCTCTTGAACATCTCCATCTATAAGCTAAATATAAAATATCAAAAAAAATTAACAGATTATTCTGATTAATATAGCATATGACAAAAAGTTTGAACATTCTATTACAATCAATATTTTATTTCCTTTCTATGCACTTTATTTTTCTACCTCCTCATAAACACCTTTTGATCTGGATTTGAAAAATAAGGGGCACCTGGGTACCCCAGTCAGTTAAGCATCTGATTCTTGATTTGTGCTCACAGTTCGTGGGTCTGAGCCCCACGTCGGGCTCTGTGCTGACAGCATGGTGGAGCCTGCTTTGGATTATCTCCCTCCTTCTCTCTTGGTCCCTCTCTCTATCAAAATAAATAAACATAAAAAAATTTTTTAATTACTTCCAGTTCTTCAAATCCTATGCTACTGCCTTTCCCTATGATAAGAACATACTTTCTCCATCACTGTTCTGTCATTTCTATTGTTTTCCTTAAAAATTCAGTTAAGGTCTAAACAACTTGCATGGATGTTTCTCCTTTCTCATCTTAATCTCAAAAGGATTAAGTGCTTCCTTCCAGGTTCTGATAGTAATTTAGGAAGCCCTGCCTTTAGTAACAGTAAATTTAATTATAATTGTGCTGTGTATGAGTGTGTGTGTGTGTGTGTGTGTGTGTTTATATCTGTATTAGTATCCCTCTAGAACCACAATATCCAATGTGGTTGCCACTTACCATATTAGATTATACAAATTTAAATTTTAATTGATTAAAATTAGGTAAAATTAGAAACATAATTTTTCAGTTATGTTATCCATTTGTGGATTGTGGCTATTCTTACTAATATTTCAGGAAGTTCTATTGGAGAACACTCCCATATAGAGTGGGCAATGTAGGCAGACAATATTTCCATATATATCACAGTGTTTGGTACCCAAGAGGTACTCAGTGAGTGATTGTTGATTGAATAAATAATAAATACAGTTTTTTAAATCTCTAGTACATACCAAGCAATCAATAAATATTTATTAACACAGGAATTCAATGAATTAGTTAAAATATTGCTGCCATTTTAGGGGCACCCAGGTGGATCAGTCAGTTAAACATCCAACTTTTGATTTCAGCTCAGGTCATGATCTCATCATTTGTGAGCTCGAGTCCCATGTCAGGCTCTGCACTGACAGCAAAGACCCTGCTTAGAATTCTCTCTCTCTCTCTCTCTCTCTCTCTCTCTCTCTCCCTCAATATAAGTAAATAAACATTTTAGAAAATAAAATAAAATAAAATAAAATAAAATAAAAATTTCTGATTTTGAACTCCTTGATTTTTAATATTGTTTTCTGTTTTGATGTCTTAGATTATCACTTCTTTTCTTGCATAGTGGTGTTTCTTAGTTAATGTTTCTGCATCAGTCTATAGTTTACATTTCTGCTATAATGATCTTTCTAAATGATGTTATTACACTTAATCAAAATTTCCCCTTGCTTAAAATCTTACAATAGGACTTCTACTTCAGGCTACATTGAAGTAACTAATACCATAATGCCTCTCATTGATTACATCTGGAACACCAAACAATATTTAGAACATGGCAGTTTGCAGAAAAAAACTTGAACACTTAGAAAGATTGTGATCCTTGAGAGTAGGCAAAAAAGGTGATTAACTTTTGCTTGGAAGTACATTCCAGATTATGGTAAAAAGCAGGAGAACTGAAACAGAGAATGGCATCTTGAGTTTGGACAAGTCAAAGTGGAGACCTCATTGAAAATACGGGGTCCTTAGTAGAGACACTAGAATGTCACTCCTTGGTCATATGGGTAATTATCCCTATAGTAAAGACTCCTTAAAGCTTACACACAAGTTTCAGATAATTAAGCTGATCCACAAAGAACTTCACTATTTGCTAAATACCTTTTGAAGAAAACAAACAAAAAATTCAGACACTAAATAAAAATCTAAAATTTATGGAAAAGAAGCAGGAAAATATGACCCTTAACCAGAAGTATAAAAAATCAGTCAACGGATACAGAAATGTCAGAGATGGTATAAAAATAATGGGATTAAGGAACAAGAACTTTACAACAGCTAATTTAAGTATGCTTAAAATTTTAAAGAAAATTTTAAATAAAATGAAGGAATAAATTGTAGCAATAAAAACTACCAAATGGAAATTCTGGAGTTGAAATACACAACACTGAAAATTAAAGTTTACTGGATGGATTTAGCAGATTGGACACTGCAGAGGAAAGGAAGAATGAACTTGAACACATATCGCTAAAAACTATCCAACTGAAGCAAAGTGAGAGGGAAAAAAAGACATGCATGTGCACACAGACACACACAAAATGAACAGAAATCAGGACCTGTGAGACAATATTGAATAGCCTAATACACATGTAATTGTGTTCTCTTTTTTTTAATGTTTATTTATTTTTGAAGGAGAGAGAGACAGAGCATGAGCAGGGGGAGGGGCAGAGAGAGAGGGAGACACAGAATCCGAAGAAGGCTCCAGGCTCTGAGCTGTAAGCACAGAGCCCAACGTGGGGATCAAATTCACAGACCACGAGATCATGACCTGAGCCGAAGTCGGATGCTCAACAGACTGAGCCACCCAGGTGCTCCCATGCAATTGTGTTCTTAAAAAGATACTTAAAGGCTATAAAATATTTGAAGGAATAATATCTGATAAGTTTCTATTTTGTTAAAAACTGTAAGCCAATGGATAGTAAATCCAACAAATACCAGCAAGAAAAACACAGAGGAAACCCTCCAAAGATATGGCAGAATAAAATTGATATAAGCCAATGAACATGAGAAAAAATTGGCAGAAATCAAGGGGAAAAAGATACATACAGAGCAGCAAGAATAACAATTATTATTGCTTAAACCTTGAAAACAATGCAAGCCAGAAGACAATTGAATGAAAATTTTAGTGTGTAGAAAAAGTAATTGTCAACCTAAAATAAGCAGTAAAAATATCTTTCAAAAATGAGAGTAAAATGTTCAAATTTTCACTCAAAAACAGTTGAGGGAATCAATTGCCAGGAGATCCATAGTAAAAGAAATGTTAAAGGAAACTCTGAGATTCAAAGAAAATTTCCAGATGGAAATTAAAAAGGTATAAAGAGGACTAGAATTCATAAATATATGGGTCGATATGGAGGACATATTTCTCAATTTAAATTACTTTAAAAGATATTTGGAGTGCCTGGTGGTTCAGTCCATTAAGCATCCGACTTCAGCTCAGGTCATGATTTCACGGTTCGTGAGTTTGAGCTCCACGTTGGGCTCTGTGCTGACAGCTCAGAGCCTGGAGCCTCTTTCAGATTCTGTGTCTTCCTCTCTCTCTGCCCCTCCCCTGCTCATACTCTACCTCTCTCTCAAAAATGAATAAAGATTAAACATTTTTTTGAAGTTCTTTTTTTTTAATGTTTATTTATTTTTGAGAGAGAGAGAGTAGGGGAGGGACAGAGAGAGAGGGAGACAGAGAATCTGAAGCAGGCTCCAGGCTTCGAGCTGCTGCACAGAGCCTGACGCGGGGCTGGCACCCATGGACTGTGAGGTCATGACCTCAGCTGAAGTTGGATGTTTAACCGACTGAGCCACCCAGGCACCCCTAAAATGTTTTTAAAGATATTTGACTACATAAAGTAAAAATATTAATAATGTGTACTCGGGTTTGTAACACAAAGATGTCAACTAAATGATCATAATAGTACAAAGATAAGGGAAGAAAATGAAAGTGTGAAGTTATCACATTATCTATGAAATGGTATAATAGTCTTTCAGGGTAGACTGTGATAAATTAATGATGCATATTGTAAACTTAAGAGAAACTACAAAAAATAAATCAAAATGATATAGCAACTAAGCCAACAGAGAGGATAAAATGGAATGCTAAAAATCATTAACTTTAAAAATAGAGGGCAGAAAAGGAGGAAAAAAGCAGCAAGGAGTAGACTGGACAACAGAAAACAAATGCAAAAATGCAAATTTAAACCAATTTGATATTATGTTAGATATAGATGGCCTTAACTCTACCTTAAAAAGGAGAACTTGTCTAATGGATAATAAAGCAAGACCAAACTATTCTCTACCTGTAAGGAACACACTTAACATATAAAGACATAGATACATAGGTACATAGATACCATATAGCAAGTAAATACTACTCTTGGGAATGTTGAATACTATTACAGATTTCACTTCTGGTCAAGGACCATCCCTGAGATCCAGACACATGGCTGCTGTCCCTTTGGCTTATCAGTTTAAAGCTTCCTTAGATTTTCCAGTCTTCAAATTCTCTTTTTACCTAAGCCATTTAGAGCTTGATTTTGTCCCATATGACAAAAATCCAAATAACTCAGATCTTTAGGAATTTCTACCCATACAAGTTATGATACTAACAAGAAAGGTAATTTCTGGTCTAAGACTATAACTTCTCCTGTGAAATAATATAGAGAACCACTTTCCTAGGTTACTGTTTTCTTATTTTAATAGACAGTGTAGAGAAACCATACATGTTATTGTGTGAGTGGTCCAACGTCATTTGTAGGCCTTTTCTCCTTTAGGTTTTAGAAAGGGCAAAGAGCATGAAGATTATGGTCAGAAAGTGGCCTATAATGAGCTTTGACAGATAGAGGTTGAATGAGTAAATGTCTTATGAAAATGTCATTTTCTTAGAAAAAAATTAAAGCTGAATATGTGTGGTGTTATGACCAGAGCAATTCATTATTAACTTAAATAACAAAATTAGGACAATTTAAGGCAAATGTGAAAAATAAGTAAAATTATAATATTATTTGCTACAGTGGTTCTGAAAGTTAGTTAAGGCAAGTTAGGCTGAACGAAATTTCCCAGATAATTAAGGAAGTTTCAGAGACAATAGCAGAAATCCATTAAAATCGTTAAATTTTAGTTCACTTTTGTAAAAATTTCTTGTTAGAGATTAAGCACATCCTTGGTGATGATGTGATCATTTTATCATTTGTTGATTAACAAAGCATTGCTTTCAAATATAGGAATGGCAAAGCCCCAAAGCCACCAGAAGAATACTATTGCTGTAGCTACTAAAGCCAGTAAGTGGGTCCTCCTGTCCTGTAGGCTTATGAAAGTAATACAATTTTGGTAGAAAATTGGAAAGGACATAGAAGTATAAATAAGAAAAAGAAAATGCCCACAGCCTTATATTCATCTGTACTCTGAGTATAATTATAGGACTTATTCTCAAAACATTGCTGTGAAAATTAAAATAATTCATGTTAAAATCTGAAACATAAGAGGCACTCAGTAAAGGTAAGCTATGCTTATAATAGTGGGCCATCTCTGTTCAAATGTTAGTCTTTGGCTCCTTTGGTGGCAAACAAGGTCAGACAGAGGTAGCTCTGGCTTGATCCACAGGAGAGAGATGTCCCAATTGGAGCTTGGGCAATGCTGTATTTACAGCAGGCTTCCTTCAGTCGCCAGTTAACGGCTGCCCCTGGGGGCCTGTAGATTCCCAGGCACTTCTGGCAAAGAAGGATCTGCTGCCAGCCAGAGAGCAGCCTTTCAAAGAGACACGGGTGCTGGCTTTGGGAGGGAAAGCACGCAGGAGACGCTGTGCACAAAAATGGTAAAGGGGATGGAGCGTCTACTATGGTTCCCTTCCCCTTTCTTTTCTATGCTTGCTTATTTTGTTTGTTTGCTTGCTTGTTTGTTAACATTGTTGGGAGAACATTATGAGGTACACCAGCATGTAATCTCCACAAAGGAAGAGATTTGTTTTTCATCCCAAGTATTACCTCTAGACTTAGAAAAATGCTTGTGACATGGCAGCACCTAATAAATATTTGCTGTATGAATGCGACTTTGTGATCTGCTTTTATAGGTTAATGTTATATTGTGAGAATCTTTTCTTGACAATACAATTTTTATTTTTAAAAAGTTTCTCATTGTCCAGGGTATACCTGTGCCTAATTTATAGACCCACTTATGTTTTATGTGATTTCTCAATATTATAAATAATGTTTTCATAAACTTCTTTTTACATCAGTTTGTTACATTATGGCTATTTCCTTACAACAGATTCAGAGAAATAGAAATATTGGGTTAAATCATATCCAGGATTTTATAAAATAAGGTCGTCTTTTTTCAGATATCCGCACAACCAATAATACTGACCCTGAAATAAATCATTGGCAGCTGAAATTAATAGGCAGATATATATTCTTAACTCAGTCAATCCTCTGTAAGCCAAAAAAAGTTGTCAAAACTTCTGGTCTGAAAAGGGTCGGGAATCTTCAAAATATATTTGGAACAAATATGACATATGTTTTAATGACCATCAAATGTTGAGGCCAAATTCTACATAGGGCTCTGTCCACAGACATCAAAGTCACATAGACCAGCAAGCAGCTCAGTGTCCCTGAAATGGTAACATGAAGAGGTCTGCGGATACCTGGAGGCACAAGCGTTTCCTGCTAGATGTGCAGAGAAGGGCCGTACTGCATGTTTGAAAGCGCTGAAGACTTGTGTCCCTGGAGAGAGTGGTGTGTGACCGGCAGTCTCAGGTCACCCTGATTATACATTGACTCTGTCCATTTAATAGTGGCTGCCAGATACCACTTGCAGGGCTTACAACCTGCCATCTTCTCCACCAGGTCAGCATGACATTTTTGTTCAAACAGAGTCATCTACTCTGATTGCCGCACACCACTGGGCTCTGGTAGCTTCAGCCCTTTCCCTTCCTATTGGAATTTTTGAGCTGTCCCATTTCTTCCCCAGTATACGGTTCCATTCATTCAACAATGTGGACACATTTCTGTGAGTTGCATGTCAGATAATCAGCCACCAGCAAAATTAGGCATGCTGCACTAAAAAAACAAAACCAAAACTATTTATGCTAAGAAGTCCTTACAATTGAACGTAAGGCTAGATTTTCTGGGCACTACTAGATAAATAAACTAATTTCATTTTTTTTCACCAGACATCTTACTTTTCAGAATCTACCTGTTTATATTTTGACGTCTTCGAGAATAGGAACTGTCATATACCATTTTTTATGTCTACCTGCAAACATGTAAGCACATATAGTGTTTGTATATGATAAGTTCCTTACAAATACCTTTTGATTTAAGTGAAAACAGGTTAATTATAGTTTTTTAATGCATTAAAAGAAATTGGATTCCTTTGTGAAATGTGGGCAAAACAGCCAGCTGGATGGCTGGTATTTTTCACTTCTCAGAGAATTCTGGCTTTGTGTGGAGAAGATTTTGGTCTCTTAGGTCTGATTCCATCTGCAACCCTATGAACACTATATCAATTGCCTCTTTCAACCAGCCTAGAAAACTTCCATGAAGTTGAGGCCTGGCTAAGCTTTTAGATTGCTTTATGGCATTCTTTCCTTTCTTTGCACAGGTTGTCAGTATGTACTTTCTCTAAGCTTAAATAAACTACTTCTTTGCTTATAAGAAGTCATGTACAGTATATTGTGTGTCTCAAGGGTAATATTCATCCTTCTGGATATATTCCCCAAATGAGAGAACTGTCAACATCTGTTTCTGGCAAGCTAAGAAAGAGAAAGGATGTCAGAGCCAACGACTCGCTTCCTGTGGGAATAATTTTGGGTTTGTACACCTCCTTGACTGTTAATTTATAAACATGCTAACCATATTATTCTTCCCATCAAAAATTCATGCCAGTTTTGAGCAATCTCAGGGAAGAAAATCACAAACGTAGAACCGAATTCTCAAGCTTTCATTAAGTGAAGTGGAGGTCAAGGAAAACAGTGGAAGTTTCATGGTCTGTTATGTATTTAAAACTACGAAATATGTACAGGTAGAAGAAATAAAATTTTGTAGCATCAAAACAATATAATTTAACTTGCTCCCCCTTTCTCCAGATGTAACAAAAATCAAAACCCAGCCAGATGTGGGTGGCAGCTAGTAGGACTGCTTAGGCAGGAGCCAGAAAGCTAAGCATGCAAGGTACAGTCTGAGCACTGAGTAAGGGTCAGATGATGGCTGAATTGTGGGAGAGCCAGGAGTTTGCAATCCAGGGCACCAGGCCATAGACATGGAGTTTGCAGGTCTTGGAAGCCAAGAGAAAACCCAAGGGGAAGAAGCCCCCCCAGGGGATGACTGAACCAGCAATTTGACTAGGGATGAAGCAATAGAGAAGATGATGGAGTTCGATGCCCTGGAAGTTTTTAATGAAAGTAGCAAAATCAAACTGATCCTAGCATAGTGATTTGTTTTTCCAATTGCTTCCATAGATGGGCATGGGTCATAGGAGTGAAAAGGAGGCAGTGGCAGTCAGAGAGAAAGTCAAATACTCTTTGGTGCATGTCAGGACTAGGAACTGCATATAGTGGGAGAGGGCCAGACCTGAAGAATAAACAATCTTTTGGAGAAGAGCCCAACAGCTGGGAAGTCTAAAAAGATGGCAGAACCTGCTCTCCAGGCACTTTGGCAACAGGTAGAAGCTAGAGGTTCAGGCAGGCAGGTGGTTGGTTGGCATATAGGAAGGCCAGAGGTGACGAGTAGGTGGCTCCCTGGCAGGTGGGCCGAACACAGGACAAGGGCATGTTGGCAGTAGCAAATAGGGACTCAGCCATGAAGAATGGGGCTCAGATGGAGATTTTTATTTTTAAAACAAGTAGGACCAGCAGGGAGAAAAATAGGCAAGAAATGAGAGGGAATGCAAGGACCTAATTTCCACAGCTGGGGCACAAATCTTGACCCGGGAATCACAAATCTTCTCAAATTGCAAATCTTCTCAGGAAACAAGAGAAAGAAGTATTTAAGATCAGGGAGAGACCAGAAAAGAAGGCAAGCCTGATATAAATCCCCAGCACTGGAGATGCTTATATTCTTATATCCAGGGACCAAGGGGATCACAGAGACTACAACAGAGTGTACATTGTATTTTGGTCATGAGAGTCTATGATGGTGAGGATGGGAAAAAGTAGTTAAGGGGCCCCGGATATTAAGTTGAAAGATACAGGATGTAGGGAACCTGACATTACTCACTGATCTAAACTGGAACTGGAATAGGAACTTGAGCCATGAGGAAGTCCTTTGAGTATCTTCTCCAATGGAATGTCCTAAGTGCTTTTTGGATCCCCGTTTTTTTGCAGTAGATGCAATAGAATGCCTAAGAATTTGCAGGAGCATGTGCTTAATGTTTATATACCCACTACTATGTTCCAGTTGGTACCCATGTAATTTATGCTGCTGAATGATTGTTTTTAAAAGTGTCCTCAAACTCTTTCACATTCTTTCTATTAAGATGTGGAGCATCATTTTTCTCCCCTGGAATATAGGTGGCCTTAGAGACTTACTTCTAAAGAGTAGAATGAGTGCATGATTTCTGAGGCTTCCTTGTGGCTTTCTTTTAGAACTCTTGTCCTGGGAACCTATCCTCTGTGCTGTTAAAGCCAGGTCACACTGACAGGCCATGTACAGTAGTTTGATCAACAGTGCCCATTGTGGGCCAGCTGACGGTTAGCATCAACAACCCGACATATTATTGAGGAAGTCTGGGATGACTCCAGACTCAGCCACTGTCTGATTCTAGTCACATATGAGACCCTAGTAACACCTACCGAGCTGAGTTCTGTTCTCCAAACCAAGAAATGTTGTTGTTGTTGTTGTTGATGATGATGATAAATAACTTCTTTTACACCATTAAGTTTGGGGTTGTTTGTTACACAGCAGTAGATAACTAAAAAGATTTTGGTACCTGAAACTGGGGTGCTCCTGCAACAAAAATAGAAACATGTGACATTGGCCTTGGGACTGGACTATGTGCAGACAGAAGGGCTTTGAGGAGGCAGTGGGTGAGGAGTTAAAGGAAAGTGAAGGAAAAGAGACATTGTTACCTATTGGTAGAAGTTTTAACAGTATTGTTGTTTGCAGTAATCTGATAAACTGGGTGATTTAGCTAAAGAGATCTCCAGGCAGAATGTAAAAAGTGCCTCTCAGCTTCTTCTTGCTGCCTTTTAGAAAATGAAGGAGGAGAGAATTGGGTGTAAAAAATAAACTGTTAAAGATGATGTAATAGTGCCAGGACTTACTGGGTTCAAAAATAAAGCTTTTTTCTCTTTCCCACTGACTGCATATGCAAAACGATTTTTCTTGCCGTTTTATCCCCCCAACCATAAAGAGATAATATTCAATCTTTCCTAATACAGTATGATGATAGCTGATTTTCCTTAAATGCCCTTTATCAGGTCAAGGAAATTCCCTTTTGCCTGCTGTGTTTTGTCTAAATGCATTTTCTGCATGTATGAAGATAATTGTGGGTTTTATTTTTGATGTATTTTCATTTTGTTTTGTTGTAGTTTGCTAATAGATGAATTACATTGAATTATTTCAACCTTGCATTCTTGAGATAAACCCAACTTGATCATATTGTATCCTCCTTTAATATACATTGCTGCATTTGATCGTGTAAAATTGTGTTATGGATTTTTGTGTCTAAAATAAGGACTATTTTTCCATAGTTTTCTTCTCTTGTGATTTTTTTCCTGGTTATTTCATAAGGGTAATTCTGGGGTCATAAAATGTGCTGGGAAGTGATCCCTGGTCCTTTTTTTTCAAAGGGTTTATATACAATGTGCATTACTTCTTCCTTAGCCATTGAGTAGAATTCACCAGTAAAGTCATCTGAGACTGTATTTTTTTGTGAGAAAATTTACTTATTTATTTTTTAATTTTTTAAAAATTTATTAAATATAATTTATTCTCAAGTTAGCATACATGTTCTAATTCATATTCATACAGTGTATACAGCATTCTCTTGGCTTGGGGAGTAGATTCCCATGATTCATCGCTTATATACAACACCCAGTGCTCATCCCAACAAGTGCCCTCTTCAATGCCCATTACCATTGTCCTCTCTTTGTGAGAAGATTTATAATTACAAATTCAATAAATGTAGAACAATTCAGCAGATCTAATTCTTCTTGAGTGAGCTTTGATAGTTGGCTTTCAAGTTATCTACCCTAAATTATATAACTTAATGACATAATGTTTTTCATAATGTTTCCTTACTATCTTGTGAGTGGCTGTAGGTCTTGTAATGATGTCCCCCTTTCATTTCTGTTACTGATATTTTGTATCTTTACCTTTCTTTTCCTGATCATATGGCTAAAACTTCATCATCTTATTGATACTGGCTTGTTTGAGTTTCCTGATTGTTTTTATTATGTATCTCCTTGTCTTCTGTTCTAATTCATATTATTTTAATTCTGCTTACTTTGGGTTTAATTGTTTTCTATCTTTCTTGTTCCTAGCTTATCAAATTAATTTTTAAATATAAGCATTTAATACCATAAAATTACCTCTACACTGCCTACAGGGACTTTAATATATTGTGTTTTTATTTTCATTGAACATAGTATTTTTTAAATTTTTGTTCTTAATGTTTTTATTTATTTTTGAGACAGAGAGAGAGCATGAGCAGGGAAGGGGCAGAGAGAGAGGGAGACACAGAATCGGAAGCAGGCTCCAGGCTCTGAGCCATCAGCACAGAGCCTGATGCGGGGCTCAAACTCACAGACTGTGAGATCATGACCTGAGCCGAAGTCGGACGCTCAACCGACTGAGCCACCCAGGGGCCCCTGAACATAGTATTTTTAATTTCACTGTGATTTTTTTAATTTGTTTAAAATGTTTTATTTTCAAATATTTAAGGATTTTACAAATATCTTTCTGTTATTGATTTCTACTTTAATTCTATTATAGTCAGTGAACAAACACACTTTTAAACTTATTGGGGCATTTTTGAGGAAGCCTGGGTGGCTCAGTTGGTTAGGTGTCCAACTTTGGTTCAGGTCATGATCTCACAGTTTGTGAGTTCAAGCTCCACTTCAGGCTCTCTGCTGTCAGTGAGAAGCCTGCTTTGGATCTTCTGTCTCCCTCTTTCTGCCCCTCCTCTGCTCATGCTATCTCTCTCTCTGTCTCTCAAAAATAAATAAACATTAAAAAAAAATTTTTTTTTAATTTTTTTTTTCAACTTTTATTTATTTTTGGGACAGAGAGAGACAGAGCATGAACGGGGGAGGGGCAGAGAGAGAGGGAGACACAGAATCGGAAACAGGCTCCAGGCTCTGAGCCATCAGCCCAGAGCCCAACGCGGGGCTCGAACTCACGGACCGCGAGATCGTGACCTGGCTGAAGTCGGACGCTTAACTGACTGCGCCACCCAGGCGCCCCCCAAAATTTTTTTAAATATATGAAATTTATTGTCAAATTGGTTTCCATACAACACCCAGTGCTCATCCCAAAAGATGCCCTCTTCAATACCCATCACCCAACTTCCCCTCCCTCCCACCCCCCCATCAGCCCTCAGTTTGTTCTCATTTTTTAAGAATCTCTTATTTATTGGGGCATTTTTAATTGTCCAGCATGGTGTCAATTTTAATGATTATCCCATGTGCACTTGAAAAGAATATGTATTCTGCTGTTGTTAGGTGAATTGTTTTATAAATATAAAAGTACTATTGAAATTTTATATATCCCTACTGATATTCTGTGTAATTGTTTTATCATATAGTAAGAGAAGCATGTTGAAATACCCAAGTGTAATTTTGGATCTCTTTATTTTTCTTTTTTATTCTATTAGTTTTATCTAACTTTGAATGAGTTTGATACCTTTGAGGCTTGCTTCAGGCTTTGTTAAAGTGATTCCAGAACAATTTTAATCTTGGGCTAATTTAGATTTGTTAACTAAGATGCTCTCCTTCAGAAGACTACACTATGTCCTGTGCATTGTGAAGTTTTTCTCCAATCTGCATGAGATCTGGTACTTGTTTGGCTTACCACTTTCTGGTGGTTCTTCCCTTGGCCTAAGACAGTTTCCCATCACCATGCAGAAACAAGCATACAACCAGAGATCTGAGGGAATCTCTCTCTTCTTATCTATGGTGATTTCTCTTAGTATAGTCTTTCTTTCTTTTTTTTTTTTTTTATCCTTTGCCAAAAAAACTCACCTATTTTTATCTCTCCAAATTCTAATTTCCAACTGTTTTACTTGGTAAAACTGATAGGATCTATTTTAGTTTCTCCTTCTTGCACTGGAAATTGCTTCTAGGCAATAAGCTGGGAAAATCATAGGGCTCACTTTTTTTCTTTCACTTTTTTAGGAAGCTAGTCCTGTACTGCCTGTTAGCCAATCTCTGAAAATTATTGTTTAATGTATGTTGCCTTGTTACCTAGTTGTTTAAAGTGAAAAAATACATTTGATTCCTATCATTTCATCAGAAGCAGAAGTGTTGGCTATGTTGATTAAAATCTACACTCTTTATCATGGCCAAAAAGGGCCTATTGATCTGATACCCCCCTAAGTCTCCATGATCTCATACCACCCCCTCTTTAATTCACTATGTTGCCGATACACTGATGTCTTTCCCGTTTTTTAAATACTCCCAGCACTGTAGGGCCTCTGCCTAGGATGTTCTTTATCTAACACAGTCCATTTGTTACTTCTTGCCATTCTTCAGGATTCAGCTCAAATGTTACACTTCCAAGTATCTGTTATATCAAAATAAATACTAATGACCATACCCATTATTTCAGCCCTTAACGTCCAGTCGTTACCTTTTTAAAATTGATTTGTTTATTAAAACCATGGATCTTTTCTATTCTACTTTTTTAGTGTTTCTCAAGTAACACTTAGAAATACTGAGATCTTGAGTATATAATTCATTTTAATGAATGTATATCAATTTACAGAACATGTCTATTACTCAAGATGGCTCTCTTGTGTCTGTTGCATCATTTCCACTCCCCCAAAATCAACTGCTGTGTCATTTCTATCACCATAAGTTAGATTGTCTACTCTAGAATTTCATATAAATGCAATGCAGGATACATTGTTGTGTTTAATATCTATCACTGATCATAATAGTTCTGAGTTTTTTCCATATTTTTGCATGTTCCAGCAGACCATCCCTTTTTACTACTAGTAGTACCCCAATGTATGGATAAAACAGTTCATTTATCCATTCTTCCCTTGATAAAATCAAGATTGTTTCTTTCTAGTTTTGGACTATGATGAGTAGAGATAATCTGAACTTTTTCATACATAACTTCTTGCAAACATGTTTTATTTTGCTTGAGTCAATACCTAGGAGTGGACTTGCTGGATCATAGGGTAAATGAATGCTCAACGTTTTTAGAAACCGATGGTTTTCCAAAGTGTTGTTATCATTTCACATTTCTACTACCAATGTATGAGAATTCTAGATGTTCTACATCCTTTCCAAAATTTTGAGTTTTTACTCTTTTTGATTTGATAATTTGCCATTCTGGTAAGTGTATAGGTAGTATTTCATGGTGTATTTAATTTACATTTTCCTGATGAGCAATGATATTGAGTGCTTTTTCATGTGCTTATTAGTCATTTGCACAGATTTTTGTTTTAGTTTTAGTTCACTGATATTTGCTGCAATTATTGATACATCTCTATTTTGGCTTTTATTTTTATTTATTCTTTCTGTTCTTTGCTCCTCTTTTCCTCCTTATATGTCTTTTATATTAGGAGTGAAGAAATATAATTTTTAGCAGTCATGTTACCTCTTCTAAAGGATCTTCAGTTATGCCTCTTGGGTGTTTTTTAATTGTCAATTTATATATTATAATATTTAACCATTTTTGATATTATAATATGCATCTTTAACTTATCACATTCTACATTCAAAAAATATTTGTTTCACAAAAAAATGAGAACTTTACAACAATGTATATCCAATCACTATACTCCCATACTCTATTCTTTGCATTCTTGTTAGCACATTATTTTAATTCTGTAATTTACTATAAAATTCATGGTCATATTATTTTTACTTTAAATAATCAGTGGTTTTTAAGGACATTTGTATATATGTATAAAAGCAGGGATAATTTTGTAAAAGGTATTTTATATTTATTGGCTTATCAATTTTAGGTTTTACATTCCTTTATTTAGAATCATGTTTCTGTCTTATATCTTTTCCAGATAGAAACCTTTTTTTATTCATTTATTATGGCATTGGTTTGCTGGAGATAAATTCTGTTAGTTTTTTTCTACCAGAAATGTAATTATTTCTGCTTCATTATTAAAGGATATTGTAAAGGATAGAATTGTAGGTGACAGATTTTTGGTTCTGTTTGTAGTTTTTATGTGTGTGTTTCAGGCATTTAAAACACTCTTTCCATTGTTTTCTGACTTTATTGTTTTCTGAAGACAGTTCAGTTGCAGTTTTAAGCTTGTTTTCTTGTAAGTAAAATTTTTGTTTCTTTTGTTACCTTCAAGACTTCCTTTATGTTTAAATTTTAGCAATTTGATGTGGATGTTTATGTGTTCTCTTTTTCTGTGATTCTTGGATCTGTGATTTATTGTCTTTTATTAATTTTGGAAATTTGAGCAATTATCTCTTGACATGTTTTTTTCTGCTGCATTCATGCTTTCTTTTATATCTAGTACTCCAGTTACATGCATGTAAAACTATCTGATATTTTTTACAACTAATGGATGCTCTGGGTTATTTTTTCACCCTTTTTCCTCATTGTATTTCAGTTTGGATAATTTCTATTAACCTTACTTTTGGTTCACTGATTCTTTTCTCTTTGTGTACAGTCTGCTGATTTACCAATAGAAGGAATTTTTTATCTCTAATATTGTGTTTTCATTCCTAGAACTTCCATTTGTCTCTTTTTTTAACAGTTTCTATCTCTCTGCTGAGATCTCTCACCTATCATGTGTGTTTTCCATCTTTTCTGCTATGAACCACAACATATTAAGTACAGAAAAAACAAAAGGAAGAGTTGCCAAAAGGAAAAGCTAACATGATATTTAAGCTTAAGAGCCCTGTAAGTTAGAGAATGGCCAATTCTGAGACTCAAATAGGTGCAAGATAAATCTCAAATACTGAAAAAAATGTAGAAAGAGTTAAAAATCACTACAGAAAAAACAATTAGGTAAATAGAAGATAGATTCAGAAAACAGAACATGAAAATATTTGAATCCCTGAAAAGGAAGAAAAAAAAGAAATAGAATCAAGAGTGAATAAAAATAATAAATAAAATTATCTAAAGAAGATGAAATACTTATTGCAAAAAAGTCTCTTTGTATTCCAGGAGGGATTGATGAGAAAACATATTCAACTGTAAAATTCTTAGAATCCAAATACTAAAAGAAAATCATTACAAGCTTTTGGACAAAATAAAGAAAATACTTCCAAAGGGGGAAAAAAAGTCAGACCAGCATTGTACTTCTCATCAGAAATGTTGGATATTAGAAGGTGGTACAAAAACTTCTACAAAATTATTGGGGGCAGGGGGAGGAAGGAATGCAACTCAAGAATAATACATCAGCACCAACTATAGTCACTGTCAGTGTGAAAAAGTTATTTGCATGTGTGTAAATTTTTAGAGTTAATGTTAGACTATATGTTTTGATGCTATACTCCGAGATGCAATGGCTCAAAGAGATAGAAATTTATTTCTCTCATGTAATAGTGTAGAAGGGAGAGACTGCTTGAGGGTATGTGATGGGCTACTTCAAGATCTAGGTTCCTCCTAGCTTGCTTCTCTGCCATTCTGGAAGGCAGGGCTTCATAACCTTTCTGTCATTGAAAGCTCTGGCACACTCGTGAAACCTATCTCAATATCAATATTGCAAGTGCATAAATTACAAAGTCTTACAAGCAACAATTAAATTATAGTTATGAAAATATTTATAAAAACAAATATGATAAAGTAATATATATGCTTTTTTTATAATGATTTCAAATAACAAATCCTGGTGGTAGACCTAGTAATTACCTTGATTTTAAAGTAGAGATGAGGGTAAATGTCAACCAAATAAGGTACGTTTCTCACTGTTCCCATTTTATAGGTAAGAGAGCAGAGCTATGAGGGACCAAGTAACTCATCCCAGGTTACATGTCTAATATTCAGTGGAGCCAGGGTTATGGTCTGGGCAGTCTGGCTACAAAGTCTATATTCTTAGCCACTAAATAACTTAAATAAATAGGAAAATAGAATTAATCAATAATAAAATTAATAAAATAGAAAGAAAAAGCAAGATAAGTAAAAATCAGGCTATTTGGAAAGACCAATAAGAGAGATAAACAAGTAGTTAATCTAAAGAAGGAAAAAAAATAGAGGAAATAAAAAACAACTAGAAATGAGAAAGGAGACAGAGCTACAGATATAAATGAGAACAAAAGTGTGATTTCTCTTGATAAGTGACACATGTTTCTTGGCTGCCCCTGCCTCAGCAAAGTTTCCGGGCAAAGCCATCCTATCAGGTCTCTGGTCCCTAAACAACCAGCTAGCCACTAATGCCAATCACTTGTATCAATGTGTTTGGCCTGTTCTTTCAAACTTGAACAGAGAAATAAAAACATCCTTGGAGAAATATGATGGAGTCAAGCAGGAGGTTAGGCAGAGCCAGACAAGCTGCTGATTAAACATCCCAGATCTGTCAGAGACCAAGGCCTGGAAACCTGGCTAGTGCTGAGGGCTTTGCAGTTAGAGGTGAGTCAGGGTAAGTTGAGGGTCTAATAGCCAAGGAATCATTCATGCCAAGAATGAGCAAGTAGGTTCCCAAGGTCAAGTGAACCAAAGCCAGGAATCTAGACAGTCAGACTGAGTCAGAGTCACCATGGAGCAGGAATACCAAAGTGAGTCTAATGGCTTGGTAAAAATTGTTTGCCCAGTGATGGTTACAGCCAGAGAGAGAGTGAGAGGCTGGCCAGCCCGGCCAGATTGAGAAAGCACTACACTAAAACAAATGAGACCTCAGAGAGGTTCTTACACTGAGGACACACAGCTATTTCCTTTCCATGAATATATTTTCATAAATAAAATCATTCCTATTAAACTGACAGTTTTATCTAGACTGAGGAGTCATATCTTTCCATTCAAAATCTAATACAACCATGATTTTTTTTTACAATGGGGATACTACACACTACAGACATGACTTTCCTCAACAACCACACACACACAAAAACCATGTTAAGTTTAATATCAACTTTAATATGTTCACAGTATTTTCAAGAAGTACTTTTTTATTTTAATATCATTATCCTCCGCCCTCAATCCTGAATATATTTCAACTTTTCCTATTGGTTAAAATACAGTAGAGAAGTAAGTTTCTAAAAGTATTTACATTAAATCAAACTGGTCCCTATAAAGCGATGAAGTGACCCAAGGGATCCCTCACCCTCCATATACACCTGACTCTTTGTATTCTTTTACCCCATATTGGTGCTTGGTATTTATTTTAATTGTAAGTTATTTAGATATAAACATGTACTGGATAGTGTTAATGAAACTTGAAGAAACCATAGTATAATTGTGCCTTGGAATCTCTTACCTTTAGTGAATGTAGGTGAGCTGAGGTCAAGTGAGGTGAAGACGACCTTCCAAATGTCATGTGGAAAAGTCTAGGAGTCCTGTGTTGGGTGAAAATGAAGGAACACATATACATATACATGTACACAAAGATTTATGTTAGGAAGGTGAAGAAAGATGAAAGGTGGGGAATTGTTCTAATGAGCAAATTTATTGACGGGATAATGTTTCCCATCTCACACATGATTCAGATAAAGCCTAGACGAATCAGAAATCATTGTTCATCTCAAACAATGAAAAGCAGAATATTGAAGGCATAAACCCCTCAGGCTAGGTAAATAAAGTCGCTGGGGCCACAATAGTGGGAATCTGACAGTTTCAGAGATTTAATCTAACCTTGCTCTTCTAGGTCCTCCTTAAGCAAACCTATGAACTCAACTTGAAACAGGATAAATTGTAAATATGCATTTCATCATACTGATACCTGTATTGGAGATACTTCCAATTTGTAGTCTAGGACATATGTAATACACTCTTTAAATGCATAAACACATTTAATGCACACAATAACTTAATGAGGTAGGTACCTTTATTATTCCCATTTTATAGATGAGAAAACAGGCACAAAAAGATAAAGTGAATCACCTAAGCCTCCTATGACTGTATTCTTTATTCTCTGAATTTTGGAGTAAGTTTATTTCATCAACATATTTTTAAGATTATTTCTTATCTGTTCATTTTACTGAGGTAATATTGATCACTCTACATCTTTGTATAGGGATCATATGGGACTTTTGATTCAGGACTCCATTAGAATATCCTGAAAAGTGTACATTACTGCATTCAGAAGGTACAAGACTAACAATAAAGAATGACTGTAAAGGAGACAGGTTTTATAGCACATTTATTTTTTTAATTTATTTTCTTTAATTTAGAGAGAAAGAGAAAGTGTGAGCTGGGAAGAAGGGCAGAGGGAGGGACAGAGAAAGAGATAGAGAAACTTAAGCAGGCCTTCCACTTTAACTCTTCATTCTTTTCAGTGAGGCACAGAATGTATATTCATACAGCAAAGACTCTCACAATCACATATATTAACTCTTGTTTTCATTTTCTCTTATCTCAAGGACACTTCACAGTCCTCCAAAAAAGGAAAAAGAAAGAATTAACTACAACTAGCAGTTGTGAGGTGTGGTCATTATTACCTATTTGCTCATGATCTATTTATTTATTTTATTTTATATATATTTTATTTTCCTGTATTTTGTTTGTTATTTTGTTTGTTAATCCTTGAGCTAAAAACTGTATTTCAAGGATCCTTCCTTAGTTCATATTCTGCTAGGTTTTGCTAATAGAAACTATGGGTGGAAAATCAAAAACTATGAGGAAGTAATGAATTATCGTTCTTCTATTTTCTGACTCTCTGATTTCTCCTTTCTTCTGGTGGCCCCTGGAAGTGTCTCCACCCCTTCTGCCATTCTAGCTCTCGAGGCTTTCACTCCATTTGCCCAGAACTGCTCAGTGTGGAGCCTGATGCGGGGCTCCATCACAAAACCATGAGATCATGAACTGAGATGAATTCAAGAGTTGAATGCTTAACCAACTGAGCCATCCAGGCACCCCAAGCACCAGGATTTCTATTTTTCCTCCTGGACCCTGAATGATTCTGTGTGTTCTTCTGATTCAGCTTTGTGCACAATGACACAGTTCCTGATCTTTCTTAGGACAATTTCTCTGGCCAATGTGTAGAGAAAAACCCACAGAGGATAAATGCAGCATGGAGAGTCTTTTGTGCACTAGGCCAGAATGTCCTACTATGAAAAAAAAAAAAGTCTATTTTGCAAGATGGGTATTCTCAATTCGAAAGGCCACCACCCTCTTTAGGATGAATATGTCTTCAATAACACTTATTAGGAGAGGAAGTTGAAGTCAGCCCATGGGTTCGGCCCAGATACTAAAATTTGATATTTGTGTTTTTCAGATTATAGCATGATATTCAGGCACTATATGATATGCTTAGACTTTTCTGGAAATTAATGGCAGCCTAAAACTTTCATCTCAAAAGAGATATGTCATGAAATTTGAGTTAGGATATAGAAAAAAAACAACTTATTCCTCCACAAATGTGGGTTTTTTACTTAGAGAACAATATATTAGGGTTGAAAAGCAACCTAGATGTTATCAGTTCCAATAATCTTATTTTCCAAAGTGAAGAGGCCAAATCTGAGGCTTATGGAAAGTGAAAGATATAATTAAGAGTCATTGTACAACCACTGTTTTGATAAATTTGAATAGCAGTAACTTCAGACTGATGATGAAATCAGATATACATACGTAATGGGTTGAACCCAACAAGATTTCCATCTTTAAAGTATACAAAAAGAACTTTGTACCATTACGATACACAGAGAGATCAACACCAGTCCCCATTGGAAGATGGAAGTATAACATTAGATTTTTCCTAAATAAGACTCACCATGAACCACACTACACAGTCTACGTAAGTGGAAATCATATCAGACCTCTGGAACCTGAAGTTGCCCCTTCTAAGCCCAGGTTTATATTTGTAGGACTTTGGTATCCCTGCACTTGGGGTTATCTGAAAATGCGTTAGAGACCCCTTTAATCTAGCCCAGTGTACCTCATTAATCTTGGAATTATACAACATACCACATGCCTATAGAGAATAGTACAGTATAGAATGCTCAGGTGTGGCCACATCCCTCACCCGGGCTCATAGAACCTAGCAAGTTCTTAGATCAGCTATCCTGTCTGCCATCCTATGGCCACAGAATTACTTAGAGAATCTGGTCAAGATTCCAGTATTTTTAATGCCAAGTCGAATGCTTCCTCCACTAGAGCACAGGAAAGTGACAATATTGTATAAGTATACTAGATTTTGTTGCATTAACATAAAATAAGTTAAGCAAATTTAAAATAAGTTAATTGGGAATTATAAATCTATTGTCTATATTGAGACTACAATATCACTGTTGTTCTTGGTTTCCCAGATGTGAATAAACAGCCGTTTCCCTAATTAATACAAAGGAATGTAAAACATTTTGTAAAGTTCTAAAGTGAGCTTTCTTTTGAACTAACATACAGTAGTACATATTCAATGGTTGCTCTTGAAATTGAGCTGAAATAAATTATGATGCATTTTTAGAATATAAACTGACACTGGTTCCAATGTGTTCAAACTGTTGTTTTGTTTTGTTTTTTAAATTCTGGATTTCAGCAAAATCCAAATCTATTTTTAAGTGAAGTCTTTAGTTGCATTTCAGATAATTCTTCAGAAAATCCTACTTGGATCACAAAAAAGATTTCAACTAAACACACATCTGAAATCTGAGAATTGCTGTTTCTCAACAGTATTTTTTTATTATTACTTCTGTTAATGTCTATTTCAAAGAAGAATATGTTAGCTATATATCTTTAAGAGATTTTGTTTTCAAAAAGCAATCCATTTTTTTTTTTAGAAATAGTACTCCCATTTCAAAAGAATTAATATCTTTGATTGTAACAGGCTTCTACATTTTAAATATATGACTCTTTGTTCCATACAAAATAGAATTCATTCATAAAAATAAGAAATACCATTGATTCTAATTCAGAGTTAATAGGGTTCTGATAAACATTTGAAAAGTGAAAATTTAAAAGAATTCATGCTTCTTGAAATGGTCTTAACTGAGTTTCTATTAATTCATTTTTTTAAAAACCCAAGTAAGTATACTGAAATATAAAAATCTTGAAATGAACAAAAGCTTATCTAATAGTCAAATTGGTGGAGTAACATTTCTGAATCAAAATGCAGTTAATGTTGTGTTAATACCTAAGCAAACAATTAGATCTTCCAATTTTTCCATTGATAGCTAATAGGGAAATTATTCTATCCAACATGTCTCAGTGGTAAAATATTCAATGAAACATCACCTAATAGGCATACAGAAGCAAGTAGGAATTAGATGATAAACCTTAAATAAAGGTCAGACTTAAGTTAAATGAGACTTTCCAAATTTCTCCTTATGTTTGTTTACTTTATTAATTTAGTAGTCTGCTTTCTCCCTAGGAATACACATGTAACATGCACATAAGTGCTTCTTAACAAACCATCATAGTCACAAAAAATAATGTAATCCTGGAAAAAGAAAAACAGAAAAAATAGAGTATGATTTTTTTTTTTTTAGCTAGAACTCACATCATTTACTTTTTTAAAAATAACTACCCATGCTGGTCTCTGTCACTGGATGCAAATGCAATTTATCTTGCTCTCTGAATTTACTAGACCCTATCCCAGGCCTTTGCACATAGTAGGCCCCAACAATGACTTGCCAGTTTGGTGATTTAAGGATAATGAGCCTTTCACATGTGATGTTGGTCCCTGGGAGCAGGCTGTAGTTACACACTACTGCAATCTTTTTTTCTGCAAAAGTGTTTCCATTCAACCAACTTATTTAAAAACACCAAAGACAGTTTTTAAGGTTTTTTTCTTTCTTTATGTTTTTTCAATAAAACTTAACTTGATATCATTTAAGAATAATTTTGACCATTTGGGGCGCCTGGGTGGCTCAGTTGGTTGAGCGTCTGACTCTTGATTTTGGCTCAGGTCATGATTCCAGGAGCGTGGGATGGAGCCCATGTCAGACTCCATGATGAATGTGGATCCTGCTTGGGATACTCTCTCTCTCTCTACCTCTCCCCCCACTCGCACATGCTCTCTCTCTCTCTCTGTCTCTCTAAAATAAACATAAAATAAGAATAAGAATAATTTTGACCTTAAAAATCAAATCATCCTAACTGTCTAACCCTGGAACCCAAGGGCCACTCTCAATACCACTGTTCATTGGCCTTTAGGTAACATATAAGGTTATACCTGACAAACATCTTACCTTAAAAAATCAATAAAACCATTAAAAATTTGCATTAGAGAATCATAAGAAATTAACAATACTGCTCATTTATTAATTAATCTTGAACATAGACTAAAGAACCTTAATAAATGCTACTTTTCAACATATTTTGCTATTTGTCTCTGTCATTAAGCTAGTAGAACACAAGAATTATAATCCTCAATGTTACTGCATACAAATTCTCATAATATTAAAAAGAAATAAACATAGGAAGAGGCTATAAAGTAGACAAATATTAAAGTAATATCAAGATTGTGTTAAGATAGAAAAAAACATGGAAATTGTATAGACCCAGCAACATGATGAAAGTGACATGTTAGCTTATGAACCTGGAACCTAGTACCAGGTAAAACTGGGAAATAGGCAATATTATGTCTGTAAACTTCTGCCCTGTCTTCTCTTCCTCTCTCCCCATGATAAACACCCAGAACTCACAAATAATAATTTTCACTGGACCAAATCAGTACTTGGTAGATGAAAGGTAGCATAGGTTCTGGTAATCCTTTTTTTCTGGGTATATGGCCACTGCTTTTAAGGGAAACTACATAAATGCCTAATTATAACTAATGTGACTACTACTCTCCATTTCTTCCCTTTGGTAGCATTCCCAGCCTAACCGCTTTTGGTTTGTTAAATTTGATGTTATCAGCTATAACTAATTTGTGATTAACTAAAATATCTGTTTTCCTTTTTTGATTTTAAAAAATTTAGGATTTAGAAGGAATGAAAATATGAATTATAATTTTGTCATTCCTGGGTCTAAATTTGTATGAAACACTATAGCCAGTGTAGAATTTTTTTTTTTTTTTTGCAAAGAAGAATTGAGTAGAGATAAAGGTAAAATTCATTCTAGAGACTTTAATAAGCATAGAAAGAGTAAGAGAGGTAAGGGAGCTTGAACATTTTTACGTTCCTCTAAAGTGTTTTTGAAGGTATTTCATATGTACATAGACTTGTGATTGTTTCTCTCTTTTCAGAAAAATTCAGACCTAAACATCAGGATATACACATTTTCCTTTTACTAACAACTTCTAACAACTTCTCTGTGTAGAAAATGCATTTATCTATAACATGGAACTATTGCTCCTAAGAGGTAATTTGAAGGATAATGAATTTAACTTTTTTTTTTTAATTTTTTTTTCAACGTTTATTTATTTTTGCGACAGAGAGAGACAGAGCATGAACGGGAGAGGGGCAGAGAGAGAGGGAGACACAGAACCAGAAACAGGCTCCAGGCTCTGAGCCATCAGCCCAGAGCCCGACGCGGGGCTCGAACTCCCGGACCGCGAGATCGTGACCTGGCTGAAGTCGGACGATTAACCGACTGCGCCACCCAGGCGCCCCTGAATTTAACTTTTTTAAAGGATCTGCGAAATGGCAATATACAGGGATTCTTTCTAAGTTATTATTAGTTTCAACTCAAAAGTATCATCATGACACATTGTCATCATGCAGTGACACGTGGCCTCACCGCAACCCCCTTCTCTTGGCTGAGGATCAACAATTCCTACAGACAAGGATCACTGCAGATACCTGATTTCTAAACTGTTGAACTAAAGAGAGGCATATACGAGGGCCATGTTTCTCCGGGCACTTGTTTATCTTGGGTTCAGTTGGTGTGTTACGGAAATATATTAGACCCTCTCTCCCAGGAGGAAACCAAAACTGTGAGAAAGACAAAATCTGGCTGACCTTCTGCAAAAACAGCCAGCCAACCCTGCTGAGAAGCAGCAGCAGCAAAAACAGAGGCCAGGACTATTGAGTTTTTGTCTTGGAGGATGACAATTTGTTAAAAACTATTGAACTATGGAAGGAGTAAGTCAGCTACGCCCTCCCAGTTCATCTGCATTAGACAGATAACAAATCGCAACCTGTAATCTATGTGGGTAATAGTGTCAATGAAAGATCAAGATTATACATGATACTTGCTAAATTTGTTATGCCTCATTAGTGTTGTGGCTTATTACAGAGAGCTCCACGCTTCCCAGGCATTCCCTCATGGGCTGTCCTGATGGATAATGCAAATAAAGAAAGGAAAGGCACCAATGACACAGTGCTCACACTGCATTTGTCAGGGGCATAGTTAGCTGGATTAGGTATGCTCTGCATTTTCTATCACCGTCACGTATTGATCTGAATTTAGAGTCACGCTTACTTAGCAGTGCTATATTTTTCACAATGGTGTTCTCTCAAGTACAAATGACACTGAAACCAAACTTTCAAAAGAATATCTAGATTTTCCAATATGAAAATTGGCTAAGTAGATCTTTAATTCAAAAGAAAAACGTTAAATAAGTTAAATTTTTCAAATTATTTTAAAAGGAAAACTGCTTTCTTATTCTAAAGGCAATTCATGGCAAAACATTGAAAGATTATATACTTAAAGTCTTTTTTAGGTTAATGAAAAGTAGGAAACAGACTAACTTTCTAATCTTTAAAAGACAACCTTAACTGAGGATCTGGGTATCTCTGTTCTCCTCCTCATCAGATTCCCTACCACTGATGCTCTTAAGGAAAGTCATGTTTCCCAACAGCCTCTTTGAATGTGTCACCTTGATTTAGATTATGTCCAAGATTGATGTATTGCACTTTCTCCAAATGCCACCACAGGTCTTCCTTTACACTTAATAATATGGGGTGCCTGGGTGGCTCCATTGGGTAAGCATTCAACTTCGGCTCAGGTCATGATCTCACTGTTCTTGAGTTCAAGCCCTGCATCGGGCTCTGTGTTGACAGCTCAGAGCCTGGAGCCTGCTTTGAAATCTCTCTCTCTCTCTCTCTCTCTCTCTCTCTCTCTGTGCCTTTCCTGCTTATCTCTGCCTCTCTCTCTCTCTCTCAAAAATAAACATTAAACATTAAAAATTTTTTAAAAAATAATATGGAGCAGATTTATATTAAGATATGGCACAAAGAGAGATGGAGTGTTAACAATCCCCATCATCAAGAGCTGCCTTGCCTGAACATTGTAAGGGACAACCACCTTGAAAATTGAAAAGAGCATGGAACACTGATAGAAAGATTAGTATCTGTAATGAGGCATTTGGCAACCCATTTTTACCTTTGATTGGTTCTGCCTAATCCTTTGGTTATTCTACCCAGTAAACATATTATTTCTGCTTATTCTGGGAAAATTTTTGATAACCCCTTTCTTTACATGTTTATCACAGTTATTTTTTATGGGATTATACTGTGGCTGAAATATTCTACATCTCTGCTTTCTCCTCAGACATGTCATTTAAATCTATGGCTTAAACACTGTACTTTAGCTAAAGCCATTAGAAAAGCAACATATATCTAGGAAGCATTTGATAAGTAATCCTGTGAGTTTCTAAGGATACCAATGTATGTTAGTATGAAACTTTCAACCATGGTTAAAATTAGAATCACCTCTAGAGTCTGAACTATATTCACATCCAGGTCTCATCTCTAGTCTTAAATAATTGGTTTTGAATTAGGTTCAGCTGTCAGTATTTTAGAAAATTCCTCAGTCATTTCTAGGTGTGACCACAATTGACAGCTATTGGTATAAACCAAATGCCTAATAGGAAAATAGATGCTTAAAAAGAATTTTGTGCAAAAAAAACCAAAAAACAAAAAAAAAGATGAAAAGGTCATTATTGAAAAGAAACATATGAAGATATTCACTGCTAACAATCAATCTACTTTTGCACATGGATAGGGAAAAGGAAATTTAAGAATATATTAGGGAAAAAAATTAACAGTGTGTTATCAGGAACTCCCCAGGGGAAGAAGCTTTTCATGAAAGATGAAAACAAAAGCAGGATCTTTGAATGCTGGAGAAGGGAAGAACTTCAGAGGACTTCTTACCTGATTCACAGAATACCCAAACTTGAATGGGAACCTGAGAGTACATTTTATTTGAAGAAACTAAGATGTAGAGAGATGAATCAGACATAATCAAGTTAATAAGATACTTAAATGAAAGAGCAGGCCCAGGTGTTCTAAATAGGACACAGGGCTCTTTCCATTCCATTACGCTGCTCCATAAACCTGGGAATCCAGGACCATCTATATACTAAAGAAATGTCTAAGGAAGAAATTTAGAGAGATTAAAGTTAACTTTCTAAGTAGGGCTGGAGTTAAACAGGATTATAATACTTAAGATGAAATAGCAACAAAATGTTAGCATGAACAGCACTGAATTGTGCTTTGTGTGTGTATATGGGAGGGGTGCAAAATGGTCAGTACTAAGCTTAACTGTTAACAAAATATTTGTTTTCATTTTTACAAAAGAACCTTTGAATGGAAAAGTATGTTAATTTTCTGAGTTGTTCATTCCTGTGTTGACCTGGCTGTTTGACTCAGAAACCCATAGCCAAGGCATCACTTTCTAAATATAGGAAAGGTGTACTGGAGAAAATAAAAATCGTCAAGAGATGAGCTTGCAAGCATTAATTATAAACATAATAATTACAACAAAAAATATTGATATTAATTACAATGTAACAATAACTCCTTTTAAAAATACTAGGATTTATAAAATCCAATATATCTTTTTGAAAAGATAATTAACTTGGGAGGTTTTACACTTACTCAGTCATGCAACAAACATCTCATTGCCTACAACATGCCAGCAATGGTGCTGGGTACTGGGAAGACAAGATCGACAAGCACTTAAAATGTAGTGCTGTGGCTTTCAAACATTTTGGACAGTGAATCCCAGAAAGAAGTATATGTTACATAGTAAACTAATGTTTGTGTTCAATCAAAAATTTCAAGAAACCATCCTCCCCCTTACTATAGAGGAGGCATTCTGATATTTTCTTGTCTATTCTACATCCTTCCTGTCCATTCAATTTCATCCTATCTTATCCTATTTCATTTTATAATTTACCAAATGATTTTATGTCCCCCAAATACATCACATCCAGCATTCTGAAAAACCCTTGGGTCATGACTGATAGCTACGATTATCAGAATAGCGAGTCAATGATCATGCTCTACAGTGAAAGGTGTTACACACCCTAGACAGAGGTGAAGTAGGTAATTCAGACTGGGGTGTGTGTTCAGGTAAGATGTCAGATGATGCTAGAAATGAGTCCTGAAGGAGAAATTGGTGTTAGGTGATTAAGTGTAGAAGATGCTCACCGGGGGAGGAATCAGGAAGTGCAAATGGGAAGAAGCCTAATGTCTATGATATAATTAGAGAACCACAAAAACTTTGGTATGTCGGAAGCTAATAAGATTGTGTGGGCAAGAGAAGTAATAAGAGACAGTACTTAGATCATGTAGGTCTCCACTGGTAAGCCAAGAAGTTTATCCAGAAAATTCTTGGTGGATTTTTAACACAATCAGCCTCTAGTTTTGGAAGATCACTCTTTATAATGATATTGTCATTACTCAATTCAGTTTTTGAATTTCCCTGTTGAAATTGCCTTTAGAGCTTAATTAATGAGCATCAATATAAATTAATTCCATCATTGTCTAGCCACATTTTGACTCGGTATGATTTTGGCTAGTACTAAAGATTGAATCCATTCTCAAAGTCACAAGATTCATCATCTCTGAGGACAATCAGAAGAATATGCCAAACACTTTTGGTTTAATAAGATATCTGGCTGGCAGCACCTGATCTGGTTTCTCAAAAAACACATTAAAATAAGCAAAAAAGGATAAAAATTTTGTGGTAAATACAGAAATCTAGAGTGCGTAGAAACTTTCATAGAAATGTGTCCTTGTGTTGGCATCAGTGGGCTGGTTTCATTGTGCAGGATATAGATCAGGTCGCATATTGTTGAATTCAGGCGGTAAGTCACTTGTGGGCTTGCAGATCCATAGCAGCTGTGCATAGTAACACTACGTTACAACACTAATGCATTAAGGTCAGTTTTACCATTATAAGCTTAAGTGTAAAATTCTTTTTTAAAAAGAATTTGTTTATTCTTATAGCTTGCTCTTTTAGCAATCATTTTCATTTTTGGCCAAACCTGTTTTTTTTTTTTTTTTAATTTATGGTCTATCATTATTTACTAAATGAGGGAAATATAATTTATATTATTTATTTTTAGCCATAATTTGCATATGGCAAACAGATTTCACTGGAAATTTCTTATATAAAAAGAAGACATAATGTCTTCATTGCAGTAGCAGCAATAAACCAAACGATGACTAGGAAAGTGATTTCAAATGCATGAAGACCAAAAGAGTTCATATCTTTTTTTACTTGGAAATAAAAATCTTTTTATGTTGAGTTCAATTTTGTAGCCATATATGATGATGAAGTGGCAAGCCTTGGTGTGTTATATGCAGAGATACACTGGCTATTGAAACTATGGAACTATTGTAAGGTAAACAGTATATACATTTTAAACAATGTGAAGTAGTAACTCCCAAACCAAAAGAATTATTCAAAGGAAAGACTATTGATTTAAAAAGCCATAAAGCAGATGTCACTTCTTGCAAGGAAAGACTTTAGGTTACAACAAGTAAAAAAAAAAAATCCTAGATAATTTTCAAGACATTAGTGAAAGTCTGCCTTAAATCTGTTTGCTTAGAATTATTGGTCATGGGACACATGGGTGGTTCAGTCCGTTAAGCTTCCGACTTTGGCTCAGGTCGTGATTCTGTGGTTTGTGAGTTCGAGCCCTGCGTTGGGCTCTGTGCTGACAGTTCAGAGCCTGGAGCCTTCTTTGGATTCTGTGTCTCCCTCTCTCTGTCTCTCTCTGCTTCTCCCCTGCTCGTTCTCTCTCTCTCTCTCTCTCTCTTAGAAATGAATAAACATTAAAAAAATTGTTGGTCACATCTGTATAGAAGATAGCTCAGGTATCATTCTTCCATGACACAATGTCTCAGTGTATTCAGAAATTGACTTATGATGTGGGAGACCAACACACAGAACAGATAATGCTAGCAAAGTATTTTTTACTGCAAGTTAATGAATGGACATACAATTCTAACTTGACAATTTTTTAGTATATGCACAATTTGAACTTATTAATATGAAGGGAATTTTTTTTCAGCTTAATTGAGGATAAACAGAAATATTTGAACTGTCTGACTACTAGGAAAGATTGTGTTTTCAACAGATGTGGTTTTAGAGTTCAAGTTCTGTGTAAGAACATATTCTATGGCCCATGAAATGACAGGCAAGCATTCTGGACGTATTAACCAGATGAAGGAGCTTGTATCAGAAAGTGAATCAGCATGCTGCTTCTGTCACTGAGAAAGTCTTGCTACAAAAAATAAAAGTCACCTGAATGAAACAATTTAGTGACATAATAAAAGTTGTAAATTACATTGAGGTAGTGTGTTTTCATTTGATATTATCCTTATATCTAATATTATAGTATTGAAGCAGATCAGAAGTAACTTTATTTAATTTTGAAGTAAGATGCTCATCTAGGGAAAGGATCTTTCAAAAATGCTTGAATTATGTAATGAATTCCTATTTCTGAAAGATTATTTAGTCCCAATTAAAAAAAAGGTATATTTATTTTAAAGGGAGAGAGAAGAGAGAGAGCATGAGTGAGGGAAGGGCAGAGAGAGAGGAAGAGACTCCTAAGCAGGCTCCACGCTGTCAGTGTAGAACCCAATGTGGGGCTCGATCTCACCAACCTTCAGATCATGACCTGAGCCTAAATCAAGTTGGATGCCTAACCAACTGACCCACCCAGGGGCCCCTAGTCCCAATTTTTAAAGGTGTAAATCATTCAGTTATACTTTCTTAATTTTCTCATAGTTTTATACATTTAATAATATTGATACATCCATGCAACTAAATAATACAACATAAATTAGAGATCTCTGTTGACAAAATCATGTAGTGAGATTAATACAAGGAAAATGTGCATGATTGACAAGTAAGGCAGAATTTGAAGATTAGAAGTTGACATCTGAGACTTTTTGAAATAGTTGTATAATTTTGAAGTTATTAAAAAGGCTTTCTTTGGATAAGAATTTAAACTTAAAATCGAGCCTGGTATCAGTAGAATTGAAATGCATTAAAGAAAAGTTAACCCTTTGGATTTCAGTTTTAATAATGAATAATAACAATGTCTTGTAGGACTACTATTCAGTTAAAGCATGGATTCAAAGAAATAATGTCTGTAAATCACAGGACACAATGAAAAGTTGAGTGTTATAATAGGAGATAATCTCATTCGCTTATGCATAAGACACATGAGCAACAGATCCCCAAGATTAAAAAAAAACCCCACATACTTATTCCTTTTCAAACATCAGGGTATAGATGCTTTTTTCTTTCTTTCTTTCTTTCTTTTTTTTAACCAGACAAAGCCTATTATACAGCCAGTAACTTCTTGACTTTCTTCATGTCATTAGAAACCAAATTCTTATTTTACTTTTTCTTCTGTGAAGTATATCCAAGAGTGGAGTTCCTTTTGAAGTGAATTTTTCAAATGACTTCACTTAGATAATCTCCAGGGCTGAGAAATGCAATAAATACAACAGTAAAATACATCAACCCTTATACTTGGTCAGTTTCTTAACAAGAACATTACCCTCAGGCAAATACTAGGCTAAAAAAATAGAGTAAGCACTTTGTCCAAAAGGTTAACAGGAAAATTCAGCCTCCAATTCACTTAGGATCATAAAACATTATGGAATATTTTCTGTATACTAGATAACGTGCTAGGAACTGCAGAATTAAATAGATGAGTAAGTGTCAACTACTTAAGTGGAGTTTATAATTTGGGGGAAAGGATAATCTGTACAAATATTTTTACTGTTAAAAATATTATAAGTGCATTAATGTAGAGGAAATTATAACTAGTTTGCAAAGTATTACCAAAGACTAATGTAGCTAAAATCAACAGCATCAACTTCTGTAGTTAATTCCAGGCTCAACCACTAGCTATATAATAATGGACAAGAAAATAAACTCATCTGAGTCTTGGTTTCATCTGAAAATGGGATAATAATACATTACACAGAGGGTAGCTATAAGGATAAAATTAAATAAGATAATATATGGACAGTGTATCTAACAACAAGTGGATACTCAATAATTCTGATCTCCTCTTCATCCCCTTTGTATCTACAAAACTCTTTTATGGCAATGTTGTCAAGTGTTTATAGCTTTACCATTATGCACCAAGGTCTATCATTCAGTTATTCAACTAATTGCTTTTGTGTACATGTTATGTGTTAGATACTCTGCTAAAACAAAGTCCCTACTCTCAAGGAAAATATATCTTAGGGGGACCGGAAGGGAAGGAGATGAAGAGCAGAAAATGAAGATGCTTATTGAAATAAATGCTGTGAAGGAAATAAACAGACAACTGTGATAGAAAAAAATGATGGAGGGGCGCCTGGGTGGCGCAGTCGGTTAAGCGTCCGACTTCAGCCAGGTCACGATCTCGCGGTCCGTGAGTTCGAGCCCCGCGTCAGGCTCTGGGCTGATGGCTCGGAGCCTAGAGCCTATTTCCGATTCTGTGTCTCCCTCTCTCTCTGCCCCTCCCCCGTTCATGCTCTGTCTCTCTCTGTCCCAAAAATAAATAAAAAACGTTGAAAAAAAATTAAAAAAAAAAAAAGAAAAAAATGATGGAGTGGGAACTAATGTAAATGAATTGCAGGGGATGAGAAGCCATTCTGAGGAGTTGACATGTTTACAATCCTGACGAAGAGAAAGATATGCAAAGCTCTGGAGGAACAGGATAATGTGCAGAGACCATCGAATGCACCAAGTTTTTGAAGTAGGGATGAAATTTTGCAAATAAAGAAAGAAGGCCAGTGTCTAGATACTAGTGATTGCTTGAGATCATGATAAAACACGGGTCAGAGAAGAAGACATTAAGCCAGCTTACCTAGAACTTTGTAGGCCATGGTAAACGAATTTTATAAAAGAAAATTAAATGATACAAATTTCATGTAATATAAATCACTATGATTTCTGAAGCAAGAATGGATTTTGGAGGGGCCCCTGGGTGGATCAGTTGGTTAAGCATCCGACTTCAGCTCAGGTCATGATCTTGTGGTTCCTGAGTTTAAGCCTTGCATTGGGCTCTATGCTGACAAAAATTTTAAAAAATGGATTTTGGAGGACAATGGTAGAATAAAAGACATCAGTTCAAAGCCTGTATATTGCAGTAGGAAAAACATGTAATAATATCAGAACCTAGGGTAGTAGTACTGGTGATCGAACAAATTATGTTTCAAATTCATATGGAAACATTAAGAAACCAAAAAGCTTATCAACATAACTAAAGAGATGAGAGATGGGACACTTGTCCCTTGAGATGTTAGGGCATATCATCAGGTATACTAATGAACAGTATGATACTCATATATAAAATGGAATGGAAAAGAATCTAGAGAAAGAAATATTTATATACAGACACTTAATAAATAAAAATGGCACCAAAAATCAATGGAAAAAAAAATTAGCCTGTAGTGTTGAGAAACTGACTCACCATATAACTCATACCAAACTTTAAAAGAAATGTTTATCATTTAATGAAGACTTAACACCTATTCTCTTGAAGCTGTTCCAAAAAATAGAAATGGAAGGAAAACTTCCACATTTTCTATGAAGCCAGCATTACCTTGGTTCCAAAACCAGACAAAGACCCCACTAAAAAGGAGAACTAAAAAGGAGAACAATTTCCCTGATGAACATGGATGCAAAAATCCTCAACAAGATGTTAGCCAACTGGATCCAACAATACATTACAAAAAATTATTCACCACAAGCAAGTGGGATTTATACCTGGGATGTAGTCTGGTTCAATATCTGCAAAGCAATCAATGCGATACATCACGTCAATAAAAGAAAGGACAAGAACCACACGACCCTCTCAATAGACGCAGAGAAAGCATTTGACAAAATACAGCATCCTTTCTTGATAAAAACCCTCAAGCAGGGATATAAGGATCATACCTTGAGATCATAAAAGCTGTATATGAAAGACCCAATGCTAATATCATTCTCAATGAGGAAAAACTGAGAGCTTTCCATGTAAGTCCAGGAACAAGACAGGTATATCCACTCTCACCACTGTTGTTCAACATAGTATTGGAAGTCTTAGCCTCAGCAATCAGACAACACAAAGAAATAAAAGGCATCCAAATTGATCAGGAGGAGGTCAAACTTTCACTCACTGCAGATGACATGATACTCTATATGGAAAACCCAAATGATTCCACCAAAAAACTGCTAGAACTGATCCATGAATTCAGCAAAGTTGCAGGATATAAAATCAATGCACAGAAATCGGTTGCATTCCTATACACCAATAATGAAGCAACAGAAAGAAAAATCAAGGAATGGATCCCATTTACAATTGCACCAAAAACCATAGAATACCTAGGAATAACTCTAACCAAAGAGGTGAAATATCTCTACACTGAAAACTATAGAAAGCTTATTAAAGAAATTGAAGAAGACACAAAAAAATGGAAAAAGATTCCATGCTCCTGGATTGTAATAGCAAATACTGTTAAAATGTCAATACTACCCAAAGCAATCTACATATTCAAAGTAATCCCTATCAAAATAACACCAGCATTCTTCACAGAGCTAGAACAAACAATCCTAAAATTTGTATGGACAGAAAAGACCCCAAATAGCCAAAGCAATTTTGAAAAAGAAAACCAAAGCAGGAGGCATCACAATTCTGGACTTCAAGCTGTATTACAAAGCTGTAATCATCAAGACAGTATGGTACTGGCACAAAAACAGACATTCAGATCAATGGAACAGAATAGAGAACCTGGAAACGGACCCACAAATGTATGGCCAACTAATCTTTGACAAAGCAGAAAAGAATATCCAATGGAATAAAGACATTCTCTTCAGCAAGTAGTTCTGGGAAAACTGGACAGCAACATGCAAAAAAAAAAAAATGAATCTTGACCACTTTCTTACACCATACACCGAAATAAACTCAAAGTGGATGAAAGACCTAAATGTAAGACAAGAGCCATCAAAATCCTTGAGAAGAAAGTAGGCAAAAACCTCTTTGACCTTGGCCACAGCACCTTCTTACTCAACATGTCTCTAGAGGCAAGGGTAACAAAAGCAAATAGGGACCTTACCAAAATAAAAGCTTCTGCACGGGAAAGGAAATAATCAGCAAAACTCAAAGGCAACCACCAGAATGGGAGAAGATATTTGCAAATGACATATCAGATAGAGGGTTAGTACCCAAATCTATAAAGAAGTTATCAAACTCAACATCCAAAAAACAAATAATCCAGTGAAGAAATGGGCAAAAGACACGAATAGACACTTCTCCAAAGAAGACATCCAGATGGCCAACTGACACATGAAAAAATGCTCCACATCACTCATCATCGGGGAAATACAAATGAAAACCACAATGAGATACCACCTCACACCTGTCAGAATGGCTAACATTAACCACTCAGGGAGCAACAGATGTTGGTGAGGATGCGGAGAAAGAGGATCTCTTTTGCACTGCCAGTGGGAATGCAAACTGGTGTAGCCGCTCTAGAAAACAGTAAGGAGGTTCTTCAAAAAATTAAAAATAGAACTGCCCTATGACCCAACAATTGCACTACTAGGTATTTATCCAAGGGATACAGGTATGCTGTTTCAAAGGGGCACATACACCCCAATGTTTATAGCAGCACTATCAACAATAGCCAAAGTATGGAAAAAGCCTAAATGTCCATCATTGGATGAATGGATAAAGAAGATGTGGTATATACACACACACACACACACACACACACACACACATATAGATACAATGGAGTATTACTTGGCAATCAAAAAGAATGAAATCTCTCCATTTGCAACTACGTGGATGGAACTGGAGGGCATTATGCTAAGCGAAATTAGTCAGAGTAAGACAAATATCATATGACTTCACTCATATGAAGACTTTAAGATACAAAACAGATGAACATAAGGGAAGGGAAGCAAAAATAATATAAAAACAGGGAGGGGGACAAAACATAAGAGACTCTTAAATATGGAGAACAAACAGAGGGTTACTGGAGGGGTTGTGGGAAGGGAGATGGGCTAAATGGGTAAGGGGCATTAAGGAATCTACTCCTGAAATCATTGTTGCACTATATGGTAACTAACTTGGATGTAAATTAAAAAAACAAATTAGGGGCGCCTGGGTGGCGCAGTCGGTTAAGCGTCTGACTTCAGCCAGGTCACGATCTCGCGGTCCGGGAGTTCGAGCCCCGTGTCGGGCTCTGGGCTGATGGCTCGGAGCCTGGAGCCTGTTTCCGATTCTGTGTCTCCCTCTCTCTCTGCCCCTCCCCCGTTCATGCTCTGTCTCTCTCTGTCCCAAAAATAAATAAACGTTGAAAAAAAAATTAAAAAAAAAACAAATTAAATTAGAAAAAAATAGTAATGTTTATTTATTTATTTTGAGAGACAGAGAAAAAGAGTGCATGGGGGAGGGGCAGAGAGAATTCTATGCAGGCTCCATGCTGTCAGTGCAGAGCCCAACTCAGGGCTCAGTCTCACCATTCTTGTGATCGTGACCAGAGCCAAAATCAAGAGTCAGATGCTTAACTGATTGAACCACCCAGCCACCCCTAACTCATACCACATTAAAAAAGATGAATTCCAAATGAAAAAGAAACCAAAATGAGAAATGTACAAATAAGAGTAAGAAGGGAAAAAAATAAAATAGAAGTTGATGAATTTAGGGTTTCTTAACACAGTACGTTTGAACATTTCTGTGCATTGAAAAGCATCAAAGTTTACAGACAGATCGAATATTACCAGAAATATTTGTGGTTTCTAAAGAGGACAAGTCACTGATGTCTAGGGTATATAAGAAACTCTTGCAAACCAATAGACAAAAGATAGAAAATCTAATATCAAAATGGACAAGTTTATGAAAATTTGATTTATAGAAAGACAAACCTAAATTAGCTAATACAAATAAAGAGCTGCTAAATACCATTAGTACTTGCAGAAATGTAAAGTAAATCAAAGCAACAATTCACAACCATCAACATACAAAGCATTAACAAATTTGTATAATACCAAGTCTTGGCACAGACGGGGGGGAATAGCATCCTCATGATTCTTCTTGAGTGTAGATGGTACAGTCATTCTAGAGGGTAATCTGGCAGTCTTTGGTCAAAATGACTTAGCAATTCTCCCTCAGAGGACTATAGATAGAGACCCGTCCAAATCTGTTCACTGAAGACTTGCTTTTGTTAACAGGGAATTAGAGGCACGCTAGCAGTCCACCACTGATAAAAAAAAAAAAGATCATTAAAATGGAATGGATGCAGAAAATTCTAATATTATGCATCATTTAGAAACAAGAACAAACCAGCACAGGCACAGACACACCTACAAATGCAGAGTCCTAAGTGCGAATGATAATAAACTGAATGGCATATAAAGTGCAATTCTAATTACATAAACTAAAATATATGCATTCAAGGGTAAGTGGCAAACTCAGTACTGAGGGCAGAAAATGGAAGTGGACTAAGAGAAATGAAAAGAAGTTTAAAGAAATGAAGAATGCTCTCTATAATGATGACACTGCATAATAAACCAAACAATGTGATTAATATGATTAACCTAACACTCTGGCGCTGAGGCCCAAAAGGAAAACACAAGAAGGAGGAAAAGTGGCAAAGCTACATGAATGAGGATACAGTGGAAGTATTTAAAGGGCAGGATAAGAATAAGGCTCAGGTCAGACAGACATAGGTCTCATTTCCAGAATTTCTTCTTCAGTAGATCTGGGGTGAGGCTGAGAATTTTCATCTGAAAAATTCCTGGGTGATAATACTATTGCTGTTTCGGGTACCCCTTTAAGAAACATTACTTTGATACTTCAAAGCCAGGAAGCTTCGGTCTCTGGTACTTTCACAAAGCACATAGCATTGTGTGCATCTAGGGAAGTCTTGGAAGCCCATTGTGTTTGGTCATTTACATTACTTCAGTTTTTACAAAAGTGCTTAAGGTATAGAAATATTCAATAAAACCCTTTCGAATAGATGAATGAATGAATGAATGAATAGCCCATGTTATGGATCAGGAAATGGAAGTTTATGGAAAGTTAGTGAACTTGTCTAAATTACGCTAATAGTTTCCAGGTTCCAAATCCAGTGACCTTCCCAGTGTATTTTCCTTGTAGAATGACAGGTAGGAAAGAACCCTTCTCAGCTTAGATAAGAAAGACATTAATAAATAGAGTGTTCGAGCTCAGTCTTAAAGAATGAGAGAGTAGTGTGACCTGAAGTTTACAGGTGAAACTAGGAATTTGAGGGATAACAAGTAGGCTGACAAATTTTATTTTTATATAGTCAGTCATTTTCAAAAAGTACACTGTGCGTATTTTGAGAAAACCTGGGATATATATGTCAAAAGAAGGTAAAACTGGAAAATGGTTTGATCATACTCTGTAGCTTCTCAAATACTGCACTGAAGAGTTTGTGCCTTTCTGTAGGAGGTAGAGCCACTAAGTCTTTTCCCAGTGAAATTACATGATTGGAGCTGCTCTTTAAGGTAACTATTTAGATAATAACTTTACTCAAATTCTTGCCTAGAGGTGGAAGAAATTAGATGCTGGGTTTGCTTTCTGATGTCAAAGACAGAGTCAGGACTGCTTTGGCTCACTGAGGTATATAGGGCAAACTGCCAACTCAGGAACACACATTATATGTATTTTAAAAAAAATAAGAAAAGCTTGTAATAGGCACTGCCACAGTGTGTTGATAAAATGTCATCCTATAATCAGATGATCACATTCTTCTGTTTCTTCGTTGTTCATATGGAAGAAAATACAGAGATGAGTGGTCAGGAGAGAGGGACCACTTGTTTCTAAACTCTTGATGGTTGTTTCTAAGACTACTTGTAGCAACATTTGAATAGATTTAAGCTGCTCTCAATAATATCTTCATATCTTGTTCCTCAAAAAGATCACCTCATTGGAGAAAAGGGCTATAAATAACTATAAACACTATAAATAATAGTGTTTCTCTTAAATGGCATCGTAAGATACAGGGAGTCTAGATATGGCAAAGGATTGGCAAAAAGGATTACCTAGTATATGTATTTAGTTCACGGTGTTGTATAACCATCTATATGACAGTGAAGGGGCCAGAGATAACCTAGGAGTTCATGACAGTTGAATAGCCCAAAGATAGAAATAACTGTATGGAAAAAAACCTCAAGCTTAGCAGTCCTCTCCATATCTTGCAAGGGCCTTAGGGATGGCTAAGCTTGAGATAGACTTTATATGGGAAAAGGCTTTCCTAATATGTTTCCAGAAGCTCAAATCTACCATCTGGTTGAAGCAGCTGTGAGGAAAACCTTTGTTGTGTTGTTTTGCAATTTGTTTCCACTAGTGTCAGACAGAAACTCAATGCAGTAGGAAAGGGATGCAGTACAAACAAAATTAAATTATTTAAAATAAATAATTGGAATTAGAGCATCAGAAATTCCTAGGAAATAACTGGCATGCCTGAAACTTTCACTGAGGGTACATACAAGGATGCTATTTCTAGTAACAGTGAAATAGATAAATGCCCCTTTTTGGAGTTTTTTTTTTTTTTTTTAAATTTTTTTTTTTTTTTTTTAACGTTTATTTATTTTTGGGACAGAGAGAGACAGAGCATGAATGGGGGAGGGGCAGAGAGAGAGGGAGACACAGAATCGGAAGCAGGCTCCAGGCTCTGAGCCGTCAGCCCAGAGCCCGACGCGGGGCTCGAACTCACGGACCGCGAGATCATGACCTGAGCTGAAGTCGGACGCTTAACCGACTGAGCCACCCAGGCGCCCCGACCCCTTTTTGGAGTTTTAATTAATCAGAAGTAAAAGAATGCTTCTGATTTTAATTTTGGATCAGGCATCCAAGGTATGCTCAACATTATTGAAAACAATTTAATAGTCTATTAACATTAAGGAGTTCTACCAAAGTACATCTTTAATGAGAAATCTGATTTAGAAGTCATTTTTAAATGTATTTTTGTATACAAATAATACATGGTTATGGGAGAGAATTAAAATAAAATGTTTTTGAAAAACATTCACAGTCACACCATGCAGATGACTTAATATTTGCTTGCTTATATTATATGAAGCTTACGGGGTATATTATATCTATTATTATGTGTTATATCAAATTGAACATAACCCTCATTGGTGCAGGCATTTGTTTTTGTTTTGTTTACTTTTGTTTATTGCTGTATCTTCAGTGTCTATATCATTGCCTACTTTATAGTAGGTACTCAATAAATATTTTTTGAATTAATTAATATGCTCATCATAATTGTATAATTAAAATAAAACATACGTGATACATGTAACATTAACATTATACACAGATCACCTTGTATCTTCATTTTTTCATTTAATATTAAGAAATCTGCTAGTGAATAATTTTAATGGCTACATTAGATTCATTTCCTGAATATAATCGTTTTCATCATTTCCTTAGGAGTTAGCTTTAGAGGTGGAATGTTAGACAGTGGATATGAATATTTTCATATATCTTGATATATATTTCAAAACAGCCCTACAAATGATTGTATCACTTTATATCAGTAATCTTACAGTTTATACTCTCTTCCCAAGCACCAGAGTTTTTATTTTTAAAAACTATGAATTGAATAGAAAAAAAAGATGTCTCCCTGATATCTTAAAAATTTTTATTTGCTTACCAATGAATTTGAACATTTTATTATTTGTATTAGATATTTATAAATAATTTCTTCATATACCTAATTCATTTGTGGGAAGTGGTTTTTGTTTTCCATATTAATTTTTTAGATGTTATGTTAGCTACATTAGAGCATTGGCTTTCATATAAAACAGACATGGCTTTTCATTTGTTAATTTGTTTTTTTTGTTTTATTTATTGTTTCAGTGTAAATACATTTTAATATTTGATTTAACAACATCTAGCAATCTTTTCATTTCCTAGAAACTCTTCTTTTAGTTTCGTTTATTTCTTTGCTTTTATGCTTAATAAAGTCTTTACTTAGATCCATTTCATCTAATTTCTAAAATTTTTAGTATAGTTAACATATAGAATTATATTAGTTTCAGGTGTACAACACAGGGAATCAATAATTCCATACATTTCTCAGGGCTCATCAAGATAAGTATAATCTTAATCACCTTCAGCTATTTTACCCATCCCCCTACCTCCCTCCCTCTGGTAACCATCAGCTTGTTCTTTATAGTTAAGAGTCTGTTATTTGGTTTGTGTCTTTTTTTCTTGTTCGTTTCCTCAATTCTGCATATGAGTGAAATTATATAGTACTTGTCTTCCTCTCATTAACTTATTTCACTCAGCATTATATTCTCTAGATTCATCCATGTTGTTACAAATGGCATGATTTCATTCTTTTTTATGGCTAGGTAGTATTCTATTGTGCATGTATACTACATATTCTTTATCCATTCATCTGTCAAATGGACACTCAAGCTGCTTCTGTATCATGGCTATTGTAAATAATGATGTAGCAAACATAGGGATGCATATATCTTTTCAAATTAGTGTTTTTATATTCTTTGGGCAAATACCCAGCAGTGGAATTACTGGATTATATGGTAATTCTATTTTTAATTTTTAAAAATATTTTTAAGTTTCTTTATTTTGAGAAAAGGAGCAGGGGAGAGGCAGAGAAAGAGGGAGAGAGAATCCCAATCAAGCTCCACGCTGTCAGCACAGAGCCCAATGCAGGGCTTGATCTCATGAACCATGAGATCATGACCTGAGCCAAAATCAAGAGTCAGACACTTAACGAACTGAGCCACCCAGGCACCCCTATTTTTAATTATTTGAGGAACTTCCATAATGGTTTCCATAGTGGCTGCACTACTTTTCATTCCCACCAACAGTGCACAAGGGTTCCTTTTCCTCTACATCCTCACCAACACCTTTGTGTTTCTTGTGCTTTTGATTTTAGCCATTCTAACAGGTTATGAGATGATATCTCATTACAGTTTTGGTTTGAATTTCCCTGATGATAAGTGATCATGTGTCTGTTGTCATCTGTACGTTGTCTTTGGAGAAATGTCCTTCATGTCTTCTGCCCACATTTAATTGGGTTATTATGTTTTTTTTTTGTTGTTGTTGTTGAGTTATATAAGTTCTTTGTATATTTTGGATACCGATCTTTTATCCAATATGTCATTTGCAAATATCTTCTCCTATTCAGTTAGGTTATCTTTTAATTTTGTTGATTGCTTTCTTTGTTTGTGCAGAAGTTATTTTTTATTTTTTATTTTCATGTAGGGCCAATAGTTTACTTTTGCTTTTGTTTTCCTTGCCAGAATAATGTTGCTGCATCTGATGTCAGAGAAATTCTGCCTGTGCTTTCTTCTAGGATTTTTATGGTTCCAGGTCTTACATTTATTTAGGTCTTTAATCCATTTTGAGTTTACTTTTATGTATGGTATAAGAAAGTGGTCCAGTTTCATTCTTTTGCATGTAGCTGTCCAGTTTTTCTGACACCATTTGTGTAAGAGACTATCTTTTTCCCATTGCATATTCATTGATCTATTCATTGATCTATGTGACTATTTTTGTGCCAGTACCATACTCTTTTCATTATTACAGCTTTGAAGTGTATCTTGAAATCTGGGATTTTGATACTTCTAGGTTTTTTTTCCTTTTTTTTCAAGATTGCTTTGGCTATTTAGGGTCTTTTGTAATTCCTTACATACAAATTTTAGGATTATTTGTTCTATCTAGTTCTGTGAAAAATGCTGTTGTTACTTTGATAGAGATTGCATTAATCTGGAGATTGCTTTGGGTGTGATGGACATTTTAACAATATTTGTTCTCCTAACCCATGAGCATGGGATATCTTTCCATTTGTTTTTGTTTTCAATCTCTTTCATCAATGTTTTATAGTTTTGAGAGTACAGGTGTTTTATTTCTTTAGTTAACTTTATTCCAAGGTATTGTATCAATTGTGATGCAGTTGTAAATGGGGTTGTTTTCTTAATTTCTCTTTCTGTTACTTCATTATTAGTGTATAGAAATACAATGGATTTCGTGTGTGTGTGTGTGTGTGTGTGGGTGTGTGTGTGTGTGTGTGTGTGTGTGTATGCATTTCTTGTGACCTTACTGAATCCGTTTATCAGTTCTAGCAGTTTTTTTGATTGAGTCTTTAGGATTTTCTTTTTTTTTTTTTTTTTAATTTTTTTTTTTCAACGTTTATTTATTTTTGGGACAGAGAGAGACAGAGCCTGAACGGGGAAGGGGCAGAGAGAGAGGGAGACACAGAATCGGAAACAGGCTCCAGGCTCTGAGCCATCAGCCCAGAGCCTGACGCGGGGCTCGAACTCACGGACCGCGAGATCGTGACCTGGCTGAAGTCGGACGCTTAACCGACTGCGCCACCCAGGCGCCCCTAGGATTTTCTATATATAGTATTATGTCATCTGCAAATAGTGAACACTTTACTTCTTCCTTACCAAATTGGATGCCTTTTATTGCTTTTTCTTGCTGATTGCTGTACTTCCAGTACTATGTTGAATAAAAATGGTGAGAATAGACATCTTGTCTTGTTCCTGATCTTAGGGGAAATGCTCTCAGTTTTGACTATTGAATATGACATTTGCTGTGGGTTTTTCATATATGGCTTTTATGATGTTGTGGTATGTTCCCTTTGAACTTACTTTGTTGAGGGTTTTTATCATGAATGAATTTTATACTTTGTCAAACATTTTTCTTCATCTGTTGAAATGATAATATAGTTTTTATCCTTTCTCTTGTGATGTCATGCTTCACATTGATTGATTTGTAAATATTGTACCACACTTGCAGCCCAGGAACAAATCCAACTTGATCATAGTGAATGATTTTTTCAAATGTATTACTGAATTTGGTTTGCTAATACTTTATTGAGGATTTTTACATCTAGGTTTATCAGAGATCTTGGCTATAGTTTTCCTTTTTTGAAGTGCCTTTATCTGATTTTGGTATCAAGGTAATTCTGGCCTCATAGAATGAATTTGGGAGCTTTCTTTCCTCTTTTTTTTTCCTTGTTGATTTTCTGTGTGGATGATCTATCCATTGTTGTAAGTGGGGTGTTAAAGTCACAATACCACTATTGTATTACTATTGATTAATCCCTTTATGTTTGCTATTAGCTCTTTATGTATTTAGGTGCTTTATGTTTGGTACATAAATATTAACAGTTGTTATATCATCTTGTTGGATTGTTCTCCTTATGGTTATATAGCGTCCTTCTTTTTCTTTAGTTAACAGCCTTTGTTTTAATGTATATTTTGTAAGCTATGAATATTGCTACCCCAGATTTCTTTTCACTTCCATTTATGTGGTAAATGCTTTTCTATCCCTTTACTTTCAATCTGCACGTGTCTTTAGGTCTGAGTCTCTTGTAAGCAGCATATATATGAGTTTGCTTTTTTATTCATTCAATCACCCTATTACTTTTATTGGAGTGTTTAACCTATTTACATTCAAAGTAATTATTGATAAGCATGTATTTATGACCATTTTGTTACTTATTTTACAGTTGTTTTTGTAGTTCTTCTCTGTTCCTTTCTTCTTTTCCTCTTTTCTCTTATGGTTTGCTTTCTTTAGTGATATACTCGGAATTTTTTTCCTCTGTTTTTGCACATCTATTATTGGTTTTGATTTTTGGTTACCATTAGGTTTATATATAACATCTTATGCATATAGCAGTCTATAGTGTTGATGGCTGCTTGAGTTTGAACCCATTCTTTACTCCTCTGCCCCCTATGTTTTAGGTATCTAGTGTCATACTTTATATCCTTTTGTTACTCCTTTCCTTTCCACTCAAAGAATCTCCTTTGAGCATTTCTTGTAAGTCTGGGTTAGCAATGATGAATTCCTTTAACTTTTCATTTGTCTGTGAAACTCTTTACCTCTCTCTTAATTCTAAATGATAGCCTTGCTGGATAGAGCATTCTTGACTGCAGGTTTTTTCCTATCAGAACTTTGAATATATCATGCTACTCCCTTCTAGCCTGCAAAGAAAGTTCTGAAAAATCTGCTGATAGCCTTATGGGATTTCCTTTTTATGTAACTGTTTTCTTTTCTATTTCTGCTTTTAAAATTCTTTTTATCACTATGTTTTGCTATTTTAATTACTATGTGTCTTGCTATGGACCACCTTGGGTTGATTTTGGAGGGTGGGACTCTGTGTGACTCCTAGGTATGGATTTCTGTTTCCCTTCCCAGATTTAGAAAATTTTAATCTATTATTTCTTCAAATAAATTTTCTTTCCCCTTTATCTCTCTTCTTTTTCTGAGATCCCTATAATGTTATGATGCTTGATGGTGCCACTGAGTTTCCTACATTTATTTTCATTTTTTAACGTTTTTCTCTGTCTCTTGTTCAGTTTGATGGCTTTCCATTATTCTGTCTTCCAGGTCAATGATTCATTCTGCTTTCTCTAGGCTACTATTTATTCCACCTAGGGTATTTTTAATTTCATTTATTGAGTTGTTCATCTCTGATTTTTTTTTCTTTTCTATCTTGTGTTGAGGGTCTCACTGAGGTCCTCCCCTCTCTTCTCAAGTCCAGCGAGTGTCTGTATGATTATTATTGTAAATTCTTTGTCAAACATATTACTTATTTCCATTTCATTTACCTCTCTTGCTATGATTTTGTCCTGTTCTTTCATTTGGGACATATTCCTCTGTCTCCTCATTTTATCTAACTTTCTATGTCTGTTTCTATGTGTTAGGAAAGTCAGCTATGTCTCCTATTCTTGAAAGTAGTGGCCTTATGAAGAAGACATTCTGTAATGCTCTGTAGTGCAGTGTCCCTTGTTCACCAGAAAGTGGCACTTCAGAGGTGTCTCCTGTGTGTGTTGCATTCTCCTATTATTGTGGCTGAGCCACTTTTTCCTTCAGTCCAGTCATCTTCAATGGCTCTCTTTGCCTGTTGTGGGCAGTGTTTGCTCCCTGTGTTGTTAATGAGCAAGTGTGGGGCTGCTTTGGGTTTGAATTGAGTCAGACAAAGTGTTTGCCAGAGATGCATCAGTGTTGAATTGCATGGTGCTTTCCCTGTGTTGTACCCCGCGAAGCTTTCATTGATGAGTAAGATCTGCAGTGAAACCAACACTCTGCCTCCAGCCCCCTGCTGGGGCCACAGTTAGATTGGTGTGTGTGGTTGTCTTCCATTCTCCCTAGGGCAGGAGTCACTTTGGAGTGGTGCTGGCCCCTGTTGGGGTTGCTTGCACACTGCTATGCTTCGAGCACCACTTTGGATGGACTTCTGCCCAAGGCGGATTGGAAGGGGAGGTCCACAGGTGAATATGGGATTGGGGCATGTGTTATTATCAAGGTTTTCACAGGTCTGTTGTAGGAGGGGACCTGGAGCCACTTTAGAACACTGCTGTCACAGGGCTAGAGGGCGTGTGTTCACAGGAGAATGGGGGGTATTGTCAGCAAGTTAGTTGGAGAGTGCTGGTATTGTGTCGGTTCCCACAGGTGTCTCTGTGTCTAGGTTGGGGGATGGAGAGTAAATGGCACCCTCCAGCTCCTTTGTTTCCTGAGAAATCTAACGATCCCTCTCCTTTTAGCATATGCTATGGATTACTAAATAAGTCTTTTTTCCATATACCCCGAGCAATTTTCAAACTGCTGCTTCTATGTTGTATCTCTGCATCACTGTTTGTCATGCTGTCCCTTTAAGGGCAGACACTCATTTTCCTCTTGCCCTCCTGGCTGTCTCAGAGCTGAGCCTGCTGATTTTTTTTTAATTTAATTTTTTTGTTATCTCTACACCCAATGTGGGGCTTGACCTCACATCCCTGAGATCAAGAGTCACATGCTCTTCTGACTGAGGCAGCCAGGCACCCTGAACCTGCTGATTATTAAAGTTCTAGGTGTTAAGCCCTACTGATTCTAAGAACATACAAAATTAGGCCCCTTTGGTTTTCAAAGCTGAATGTTAGGAGGATTCATTTTCCCTGTGTGGGGTCCCTGTTCCTGGGGTGCTTGGCAAGCACCTTCTCTACCCCCCAAGACCTTCCTCCCTCCCAGGGACAGTCCAAGAGCCCATTAAGCTCAGGACCACGTCGCCACACTTTCTACCCTCCTCAATATGGCTTTTTCTCTGCATTTAGCTGTGGAGAGTCTGTTCTGCCATTCTTAGGGTCATTTTCTGGGTTGGACATAGGTGTTATCTAGGTGTATTCATGGGATAGGGTGAGTTTAGCATCTTCCTGCTCTTCCAACTTCCCTGGAAGTCCATTTTACCTATTTTGTTACTCAACTATAATTAATATGGATTTACTTAAAATACTTAACCAATTATCTTAGATTCATTTGTTAAAAAATCCATTTATTATCTGCTAACTTAAAATGCCATTTTATATATATTTAGTATACAGTATGGACCTTTGATGGGATTTTTTACAAAATTTCTCTTCTTTTTAACTAATCTGTCCTGTTTTATTTTTATTCTATTTTCAATATAGTTGTTTTTAGTATCTTTTAATATTTAGTTAAGTCTTGCTTCATTAGTTACCTTTCCTAAAAAATACATACTGTTCTGCTTATTGATGAATGATGGAGTAATTTTAAGTTTCAAGAATTGGGAATTTTAACTGACACATTTATTAAATACAAAAATTAATTTTGAGAGTTTGATATGAGAGTTTGATAATGAAAATACATTACTGAGCCTTTCTTCCGGGATATGGTAGAAATTTCTAATAGTGTCTTCTTTCATGACATATAGTTTTATACTGTTATTCCTATACCTGTATATTTCTTGTTGAGCTAATTCACATATTTAGCAGTTCTGTCTTCACTTTGCAGTTTAATGAAATAGTCTTTCTTTTAGTATTTTCTTTCAGTTATTCTTTATGACCTCCTTTTATTTTATATATGTATTTGTATAATGTCTTGCTGATTTTTTAACTTTTAATCTTTTTATTTCACTACGAATAGGTGAATCTCTTAAACCCATAGCATTAAGATGCATTACCTCTGATTTATCAAACTCATCTACAGATCTTTATTCTTTCATACAAAATACAATTGGTCTATATTTATCATTATTATTGACATTTACCATACTTTGTCATCATATACACTATATTTTTAAATTTTGCTGATTAATGTATGTTTATCTTTGTAAATAGATTGTTTTTTTCTGCATTTATTTAAAATTCTATTATTTTAAGAGGCATAAATTATGTGTCTGTTAGCGGTTTATTAATATTAATAAAAATATTAACTGTAATTTCCCAGTCAATCTAACATAAAAAATGATAACTTTTAATGTCTCTTAACGTATTTTTAATTTCTTTTTAAGATACATAATGAAACACAATTTTGCTTTTATCTGAATTTAGAGTCATGTGCTTCTCTTTGTGTGCATATACCAGTATTAGAATAAGATTGTTATTCATTAAAATTTACACATTATACTCACTGCTTTCTGAACAATTTTGATATTGTGACATTTAATTTTAAAGTCATGTATACAATAATTATTAAAAATGAATCTATGTTTAGCTTTCTCATTACTTATTGCATGTTTTTAAGTTTTTCATTTTTTATTTTACCTTATCTCTGTTTTTTCAAAAGTCTTTAATTACAAATTATATAGAAGGCATTGTATCTTCCACGTTCTTGCATACCTGAGAATATATTTTCTTCAAATATGAAAATGAAATTTTTATCATCTTAATCTACAAAAGTTTCTCTGCATATAGTTACATTATCCTTATTAATATCATGAAGGAAAACTACATGCCATTGTGATATATTCATAATGCTTGAAGAAATTTTCACAATCTTTGTATTTCAAATATTTCTTCTGGAAATGTTTAATGACATTCGTTTCTCCCAGTCATTTAACATTAAGTGTGGGCAACCTACACAATTGCTAACATGAGTCTTTTGTAGTTCAGAATATTTTCTCTAGTTATGTCTTTGTGACCAAAGGTTGTTGCTTCTTCTTCAAGTGGAGTACTTATACTTACATTCTTTTTCTCTGTTTTTCAAGTCTTTCACTTTCTCAGTACTTGCTTTTAACATTTTTACCTTCTTGTTCTGAGATGTAAGACTTTCTTTTTCTCTTTCTTTCTTTCTTTCTTTCTTCTCGGAGATGTAATTTACAAATATGGATGTCAAATGACAAATTACATTTTCTTATTTATCATTTCTATATTTTAATACCTCCAGTTATTGCATATTTGTTTCCTGGAATTGTTTTCTATTTACATCTATTTGTAGTCCATCCTATTGACTTTTTATTTTGGATTTTGTCTCAACCTTTTAATAGAATTATAGTGGCTATATCTTCTTAAATTTTGTTGAGTGTGCCAATTATTTTTGAAATTTTTTTTTCTAATTTTTTGTTTTTTTTGAAAAAAATTTGTAATGCTTATTTATTTTTGAGAGAGATAGAGAGAGACAGAGGGCAAGCAGGGCAGTGGCAGAGAGAGAGGGAGGCACAGAATCTGAAGTATGCTCCAGGCTCTGAGCTGTCAGCACAGAGCCAGAAGAGGGGCTTGAACACACAAAACATGAGACCATGACCTGAACCGAAGTCAGATGCTTAACTGACTGAGCCACTCAGACACTCCTCTAGTTTTCAATATAAATCTATTTTTTGAGATTTCAGTTTCTTAGTCCATTGTTTATTAGTCCATTATTTAAATACCTTTTAAAAAAATATATATAGGTATATATAATAGGTATTATATAAAATTATATTTTATATATTATATATATAAAAAGATATTATATATGTTATATATAATATATATGTGTGTGTGTGTGCGTATTTTTTTACTTTGATTTTACTCAAATGAGGCAATGTGTTTCCAGACTTAATATTTACTAATGACATGAGTGAGGGTTACCTGAGGCTGAGAGATGACTGATACTATCTTATTATTTTTCTTAGCTGGGATTCAAGTTGAACAGCACCTACCTGATTCTTTACTTTTAGCAGACGTTAATATATTATTTCCTAACCAATGGAGCATTTAAAATGCTACACTACTAAGCTGGCACTGCCCTGGGGCTCCTTTTTATCTCTGTTTGACCTAATGTACTTTGGTCATAGAAACTATACCTCTTAAGCTGCAAACCATGCTTATTGTCAATTTATCACTCTCTTGGCTTTTGTAATTTTCTAAATCTTAATGCATGTAAATTTCTGAGATTGAAGAAACAGGAAAGGGACAGTCTTTCAAAAGTAGCACCTTGTGAGCAGGCTTGAGTTGGCATAGGCTGTGGGCTCTGAGGTAATGGGAAATACAATATATCTTCTTAATTGTTTTCACGTAGTCCACTCAAAGACAAAGCCTGGAGAAGCATTTTCTAAATCAAATTTCATCTGCCTTACACTTGGGATTCCTTTCTTCTGGCATATGTTTATCTTCTTTTCTTTAGTATTAATGTTTATGAGCATTCCTTTTTTTATTGTCTCTAGGTTTTTTTTAAGTTGGAATTTGTGAAGATCTACATGTAGGATCAAATCCAAGATCAATATAATTATGTCCATGTTTTGATTTTTTAGAAGAATGTAATGCCTATGAGTCCTGTATTTGAGCTGTGCAAAATTACATGAATAGCAAAATTACATGACTATGTTGTTGATAATTTCTAAATCTATGAGCAAGTATCAACTAATGATTTGTTAATAAGCAATAGCAAATATTATAAGAATTAATATCTTAAAATATGTCCAACTTATTAATGTAAGTTTATATTTCATAACTTAACATAATAAAAATCATTATAATAATAGCCAAAATGGCATCAGTGATTGTGATCCCAAACTTAGAGACTCACAGATGCCTACAAAAATCAAATACTGTTGAAATGGTTTCCTATGCTCTACCCCCTGCCAATCAATGCTTGACCTTCTAGCTTTAGTACTAGTTGGATTTAAATTCTTCTAGGGATTTGTTCATCCTAATTCTGATTTCTGCTAAAGCACCTGGGTTAAAGCACTTAAAGCCATCACCATGTATTTACATCTTGGTCTTAAGGGAATGTAGGTATGAGAAAAAGTAGAAAGGGAAAGATTGGGGAGCGAGGCTATATCACCAGGGTAAAAAGATGATGCCACTCTTGGAGAAAAAAAATCAGAGCATAGAGAAGACAAATGATGAGTACTAAAAGCAAGCTTTGCCCACATTAATTTTGCTTAGTTAACCTTTACCTGACTATCTGTTAGTCCATAAATGATCTCTAATCCACTGTAAGTCATGATGAGTCTATTATACATAGGGGTGGAGTATTTAATCAAACAATGTCTAGGAGTTGGAATTCATTGACTATGTGCAGTTGTTGAGGATGATTTTGAGGTTTTGAGATGTTCTATTTGTCACAGGTTTCAACATAGTTTTTATTTCTCTGAATGTGAAAATAAATTTTTAAAAAAATTCATTAAAATAGAGCTCTACAGTGGCACCTGGGTGGCTCAGGTTGTTAAGCATCTGACTCTTGATTTGGACTCCGGTCACGATCTCATGGTTCATAAGATTGAGCCCCATGTCAGACTGCGCTGACAGTGTAAAGCCTGCTTGAGATTCTCTCTCTCTTTCTCTCCCTGCACCTCCCCTACTCATGCTTTCTCTTTCTCTTAAAATAAATAAACTTTAAAAAAAGCTCTACAAGGATAGGGAATTTGTATTTTTCCCTTCTGCTTTCCTGGCATTTAGGAGAGTGTTTGGCACATAACAGTTGTTCAGTAAATATTTGTTGATTGAATAAGTGGATGAATGTATGATAAATGAATTAAGTAGGCAATCATCAAAGGGCAGTAGCAAGGCTGTGGGACTTCAGCAAATGTTGCCTGATGTAATGAATAGAGTCCTGGAAGAGACATCAGAAATGGCTTCTCCTTTCTTGCATGGGACTAAATTGCTGTATAACATTTAGACCAACACCTCTAGCCCTGATCATTGTTCCTCTAAACCTAAATTTTCTCTTTTATAATCTGAGTGTTGAGAGGGTTTCTGATGAATATAGTCAATATAAATTTCCAATTATTTATAATATTTATTTTTCCAATTATTTACTCTCATACTTAATGCATCATATCAGGCGGAAAGTATCTGTTTCTCTCTTCCAGTAGATCTGTTAACCTCAGGGCAGATGCAGTACAAAGCAGTGGGAGGGGGGAACGTAGTCTCACTGGACCGCTGCTGCTCTTGCTTTGTGTTATCATGTAGCGTCACCTTTGACAGCTGATACCAGTCTGCCCAGTGATGATGCTCCCCTAATCCACATAGTTAGGCCCTCTGCAGTGGTTCCACAGGGAGGGAGGATAATTATAATCACTTGACTCATCTTGGGCAGCTCATAGGTTTCAATAGTTAGTGCTCAACTCTTTATATCCTAAGCCCAACTGTCTGCCAGGGTGGCCAGTTAGCATGAGGACATGATTTGTTACAGTGTTTACAGTTTTTCTGAACCAGAACCACCACTACTTTTCCCTTTTGTAGGGCTCACACCTACAGAGGATGGACTAATTTTATTTTAGGCCTTCAGAACACAAATGGTCTGATCATCTTTTCTGTTGACTATAAGACACACCAGCATTTGAAATATTTCAGTTTAAATTTTTATACATTTAAGTATTGCCCTCCTGCTTTTCTCTAGGCCAGGTCTTTTTATACATGCTTTCATTGGCCCAGAGGCATGTCAGATAGTCCAGAAAGCTACACATAAGTCCCTTGGTATCAAGGCCTGATAGTTACTTTTATTTGGGAAGTGGGGGATAGTAACTGAGATCCAACTCTGATTAGCTATCTGGGATCAGCTTGAAGCATATTAGTTCAAAGGGGGTAATTATATTTTATACTCTGGCAAATATGATAACAAACCCTTTCTCCAGGCAATGGGGCACTTTGCCAAACTTCTAAGAAAAATGTCTCTTGATGCTTCCAGAGATTCCAAAACCCACCTTTTGGAAGGGAGCCAGCTTCTTTCCAAAGTGATTTACCATTTTAGGAATTAGAATGATAATACACAGTTAAATCCATCTCTGGGCAGTGTGGATGGAGAAAAACAAAGTAATGTCCACAACACTGTCAAGCTAGAATAGTATCTGATGTAATTTTGACTCTCATTGTCAAAGCCAATTTGAGGGAAAATTGTGAAAAAGACTGAGACCTATCATTGACACCTTACCCTGTACCTCATCGGCTCTTTTTCCATCCTATGATCCTGTGTCCTAAATTCCATTGCTCCAGCCCCCAGAATCTCATGTGTGTGTTTCCCTTTTTCTTTCAGTGGGTTATCAAGTAATTCCTGCTAAAGCTTCAACTAGTAGCTAAGGTATTGTTCACTGGAATCTATCATGGAAAAAAATCTATATAAGGAGAATTTGCATTCCTTAGTCTTTTGATAGATCATGGTTGTAATATGTTTGGGGAAAGTGTGACCTAATATTTCTAGTCGACTCATCCACAGAAACACTACTAAAGGGACCTTTGGAAATGTCGGGATTCCAGCTCAGCCCGGTAGCCTTTTGATTAGGGATTCTGTGAACATCTGGTCATAGCCTGCCTGGTTTTATTGATAACCTTTCTGATCCTCGTTCTTCCCACAGGATATGAAATATTATGCTGGAAATTCTATCATAAAGCCTTTTGTGTGTGTGCATGTGTGTGGGATGGGGTGGAGATAGAAAGTTTGACACTTCCGTGACCACATTCCCTCCCACTCTTATAGAGGCCTGCTCAGTCTCATCACATTTGTTTCCACACCACCACTGAGGCAGTAAATCAAATGAAGAATTGGGAGCTTCTTCAGAAAGAATATTTCACCAAAGCAAAATATTATCATCTATGTTATGCTGTTTTACCTTACCAATGCGCATGCTTTTCACTGCCTCACCTAATAGCCATTGTAAAATTAAAAACAGAAGCATACCCAACTGAAACTCACTCACATGGTCAATGCTATGTCAACTAGGTTGGCCATAATGATAGAACCTCCAGGGGTGGCAAGCTTCTCATGACAGACAAACTATGGTACTACGGCCAGAATTTAGTACTAGAAATGCTCTTAAATGCAAGCACTTTGACCAGCTCTTCAAATGTAGCGTATGTGGGGAGAGTGGGAGGAATGCTTTTAAATATGGCATTGCATTTTAAGAGATACGCCCTGCCCCCGCCCATTAACTGATTTAACAAAATTTGCAGAGGATGTAAGTCATAGATCTTATTTTAAGTACGATTTGCCACATAACTTCAAGCTCTACATGCTTGAGCTGTCAGTTTTGAAATCACTTAGGTCAGTTTATAGTAGGTTAGAAGTGAGAGAGGGGAAAAAGAGTAAATGACAGTACCCCAAATTGCAACCTAGTTGTACAATGTTCCATTCTTATTTTCACTTAAACTTGTGGGATATTTGGGTAGGCTATATTTAAAATCTGTATCTCTAGCAGACACTCCAAGCCTTGACTAGTTTTTATTAGTAATGTAGAACTGTTTTCTTTTTTTGGAGGGGTGAAATAATTGCATAGAGTTTCTTCAATTATATTGTACCATATGTTGTAAGATAAGTTACATGAGCATATGTATTTCATTATGAATATGAGCATATCAAGAAGAGAACACAGGATATTTGGACACTTTCACTGTATGCCATCTCTTCTCCAACCCCATCAAAACCTCTGAAGTCTCAGGAAATTTGGATGCTAATCACCTGTGAATCTTCTCACATAAAATTTCCAGTAGTTCCTGAAGTTAATACAACCAAAAATGCCAATAGAACAGACTTTGCTATATTACAGAACATCTGGTTCTGATCCTGGCAAGAGAAAATGAAAAGTAATGGAAACCAATATTTTGCCAGGATATGTTTTTTTTCAAGGTTCTTTTTTAGAAATGGGCAGGGATTCAATGGGCATCAATTCCAGGAATTGCTCGTTCCCTCCCCATTTTTGTGTCTATAGCTCTTTCAATTATGCACACACCCAGATTTATATGCAGCCATATCTTCTTTTATTTGTAAAGCAAATCTTCACTTCACTAGAAATTTCTGATCTATAAGGTGGTACACTTGCAATAGAGTCAACATGATAAATCTTTCAAGCAACAGGATTAGAGCTACTAATTAGAATGTGTTTTGCATTTACTATTTAAAAAACAAGTGGTGGGTGTTCACGATATGTCAGTGACATTGGCCTCTTTTATTATATTCATATTTCTCAAAGCTTACAAATCCACAAGAGATCTCATGTTTCACAGAAACAATACAGCTCTAAAGACAAAATATGTTATTATTTTTGCTGTTAAAAAAGGAATTTTTTTAAGTGTTGCATTTAAAACCAAGAAAATAATAAATATGTTTATATATATACACACACATTTATGTACGAATATATGTATCCACATGTAACAAATATAATTTTACTTCATATAGAAGAAAACCTCGCTGTCTTTGGGATCCTTTAATGAAAAGGAATGAATTCGTCCATGGATTTAATATTACAGAAATATTTATCAATAAGCCACATTCCTAGAAAAGTATGAAGAGGTGTAACAAGGCATAATAAGGTGTTTGTCTAAGGATGATTTACATTTCATTTTATTTGAAATTAAAGCCAAAGAATGGTCAGATGTTTGTGACTCTGCTAGAAAAAGGAGAGAACATTTTCATTTTTCCATCTCTGTCTACCCCCTCCTGCCCTGTAATCAAAGTAGATTTCTCATGAAAAGTGGAATTTTAGATGCTTTGGGCAGAGAAAGATAGCTCAGTGGAAACAAAGAGATGATGTGAAAGAAACTGTGGAGGACATATGGGGGAAACAGGGATGGGGAGAAGCCAGGAATTCAGAAAATTAGACCTGAGTCCTTTTAAAGCAACCGAGGCATTGCAAATATTCTGTGGTTAAGCTGATGTCCTAGTCCCATCACATTTATATAAAGTCATTGTTTCATGATTCGTGGTCCTGAAGATTTTGGGCATAAAGATTCAATCCAATAAATTAAAAAAGCATTTCTCTGCGGTATTTTTATGCAACTTCTAGTTTTAAAAGAACGGATCTGCTCGAATGAGAGTAAAATGTTGGAAAAATGAAAGACGTGGGGTCTTTTCGAGTTTTCTTAGAGTATTGGTATGAGGCCGTGACGCACGCCCTCCTCTGAGGTTCTCAGCCTCCGGTGAGTGAAATGGATCTGTGCTACAGTCCACAGTGCTCTGCCTCCTTCTTCCCAAAGCTCCCGTGCGTTCAAGGGCAAACGCGATTCTGTTTTTCATATCGGCAAATTCCCTGGGAAAGAGGAGAAATTTGCGCTAAATCCTTCAAAACATTAAGTCCTGTGTAACCAAAATTAAACCTGCACAAAATATTTTTCAAAGTTTTCAGCACTCCCTGTTATCCTTCCATATGTTCACTGTTTGTTTTTCATGCTGAACAAATAAAAAGGGGAAACTCGTGTGAAGAGAAGTATGTTAGAGTTACTTTAGCGAAGTACTGCCTAGCTCTCAAAGCCGTTCCCAGTCCTGGTGCAAGACTGGAGGGAAAATTTAATTAATACGTATATTTAATATCATGGCATGAAAAACATACGCACCCCGGAAGGCTCGGCCCGGCCATGCTCTGTCAGGTAAATACATGTTTTGATCCATGTCCAAACCCCAAATAAAATTTTGAAACCATTTGGGAAGGTCTCGAGTAAATGTTCTTGATATTTAAAATATGCTCTGCCTTACCATATGTTTGAAGAATTATGAATATTGGCCAGTTTCTCTTTGTGAACAGTTGCAGTGCTAGCACTGACTTTTAGAAATTCCTCACTACAGGAGAGTGTCTCAGGGATCATGTGAATTTTGTGCGTATGAACTATCTGAATTTTTAAGTTTTAAGGGATTAGTGGTTAGGGCAGTGGGGTTGGTTTAAATTTAAGGGCTTGGAGCCACAGTTAGTTGCGGAGAGAGAAGGTGTGTTCTCTTGGAAAGTGCCACACCATAGGCGCTTGGCCGCAGCCACACAGGGTCCCTTTCCTTTGTGAACACCGTGGCCAGCTCTTGGGTACCTGGACCACTGGCGAATAGTTTGAAGAGAAAGTGCTGTGACACATATGTAGTGAGGAGGGAGCAGTGTGACCAGAGACCACAGTGGCAGCTGAAGGCCACCAGCATGATGTCCTAAGAAGAGCCAAGTGCAGTGTGCAATGGAGAACAGAATAAGAGCTTTAGAACCAAATGGACTGGTTTTATATTCTGTCTTTCTTCCTACCTAGTAGCTCTGAGTAAGCTGCCTAACACCTCAGAGCTTCAGGTTCATCATCTGTAAAATGGGAGTAGTAAAATCTGTATGGGGTAATATTAAGGATGAATGAATTAACAAGTAAATGTGTCTAGCACATATTAGTCTTTCAATCAAATTTCTCCTCCCTCAGCCTGCTCTTCTGGCGCGATCTTATTCATCCTTGCGATTTAAACTGAGATATACGCTGGTAACTTCCAAATCTATAATGCGACCCAGACTTGACTTCAGTGTTTCGGGCTCATAAAGCCGGGGCCCCTACCCTCCCTATTATCTCTCCGTTGAGCTAACACAATAGTTCTGTCAACAGCGTCCCTACCTTACCCCCTCACATGCATTTCCCACACTTCTGGCAAAATGATCTCTCTGAAATACAAACCTAATAGCTCTTTCTCTTTTGAAAAACATTCAATCCTGCCCCGTCATCTACTGCAGGGATCTACAATTTATGGCCCAGGGGTCACAAAAAAAGAGTGTGCAGTAAGACTCTGTGTGATCTGTAAAGCCTAAAATATTTACTGTCTGGACCTTGACAGAAAAAGTTTTCCAAACAGGATGCACCCTAAGTCCAGATTTGCACACAGCTCTCCTGAATCTTCTCGTGCCTCTCCCTGCCTTTAGCCACACTGACCCACTTATATGTTGTTTGGTCATAGAAAATCTGTAATTACATGCCTCTAGGCTGTGGCACATCAGTGGCCTCTGTCACAAATGCTTTTTGTCTTCAGCGGGATAACACCTGCTCATTCTTTAATTTTCACATTTGCTCTCTCCTCCACCGGGAAGCCTACCTCACCCGTATTAACCAAGCAGAGTCCGTTGTCCTTTCCTCTGTACTCCCATAATTTCTTATGAATATCCCTGATATCTCAACCCAAGTCATATTACTTTTCTCCTATGGGTCATACTTTCTGGCTTCTTTGCATGCCTGATAATATTTGACTGGATGCCAGACATTGTGAATTTAATCTTGTTAGGTATGGATATTTTTGTATTGCTATAAATATTCTTGAGCTTTGTTCTGAGATACAATTAAATTACTTGGAAAGATTTTGACCCTTTTGGGACTTAGTTTTAAGCTTTGTTAAGCTAGACCAGAGCAATCTTTAGTCTAGGGCTAATTTTGGTCCACTACGAGTAGTTAGCCTGATGTTGTGTGAATTATGAGGTTTTCCACTCTGGCTGCTGGGAAAACATATTATTCTCAGACCTATGTGAGCTTCAAGTGTTATTCCTTCTCATCTTTTCAGGTTGTTCTTTCCTTGACCTTCGATAGTTCCCTCATTTAACAGTGATGATCAGTCCTCAGCTAAAGATTGGAGGGGGGACTGTTTTGGGTCTCTAGCGCCCTCTCTGTATAGGTTTCTTCTTTCCTGTAGTCTACCATGAGAACTCTCAGCTCCCCCTCCTCACTTCAGAAGATCCACTGAGCTCCAGCTGGGTTCCTCTTCTCTGCACCATGGCCTGGAAACTCTCTCCAGGCAGTAAGCTGGGCAATCTTTCTTTTTGTTGTTTTTTGTTTGTTTTTGTTTTTGTTTTTGTTTTTGTTTTTGTTTTTGTTTTCTGGAAGTAGGTTTCACACCCAGTGAGGAGCCCAGCAGAAAACACAATACCAGTCTTTAGCACAGGACCCTGAGATCAAGACCTGAGCTGAGATCAAAAGCTGGAAGCTTAACTGACTGAGCAACCAAGGTGCCCCAAGCTGGGGCAATCTTACGGCTTACCTAGTTTTTGCTCATGTCTCAGAGATCACTGTCTTTTGTTACTTGATGTCTAATGTCTTAATAATCATTGATTTATAGATTTGTGCCTTTTAGAGTTATTTCAGCAGGAGGCTAAATTCCTGTTACTTTATTTTGATCAGAGATGGAAGTACCACATTATATTTTGATTATTGATTTATGACTGTGTTTCCCCTTACTTAACTGTGAGGTCCTTAGTAGTAAGGCTTTCTAGCACTTAGTACAGCATTGTGTTTTACACATAGTAGTTTCCTAATGCATTTTTTAAACAAATGACTAAGGCAAAAAAGAAGTGAGAGACAGAATCATATGGATCCTACACTGGCTGTAGGGATCCCTAGAACACCATTCTTGCCAGAGTTCTCTTCAAACCCAAGGCTGTGCTCTCTCCAATACTAACGTGTTTTTTTAAATTTTTTAAAGTTTATTTGTTTTTGAGAGAGAGAGAGAGAGAGAATATGAGTGGGGGAGGGGCAGAGAGAGAGGGAGACACAGAAGCCAAAGCAGGCTCTAGGCTCCCAGCTGTCAGCACATAGCCCCACGTGGTGATCAAACTCGTGAACTGCAAGATCATGACCTGAGCCTAAGTCCAACGCTTAACTCACTGAGCCACCCAGGTGCCACTCCAATACTAATCTTAAAGGGAGGCTGTGTACAAAGTGGTTTTAAAAGTGGTAATCAATACATAATGTGTGTACTATTTATCACTGTTAATCAGAGCCCATGAAAAATATGGTATTATAATATGAAAATCAAACAATGTAGTTTGACTTAGTCTGATAATAATAAATAGTAAAGCTTCCTGAATTACAGAGGTTCTTTCATTGACAATAATTTGACCTTCTCTGGTTATAGTGCCATGTTGTGGGAAGACAATTATATGATGTTTAACCAAAGAAATGTTTCAGTAATTGCTTTCATTAAATGTTTTGTGTAGATTATTATAGTAGACATTATTACCTGACAATCTGACAAACCTGCACTCTTTAGTAGAAGAAAATGATATCGGGATTGACAATTATTAACATTAAATTCCTAGTTTTACAAAAAGCTGTTAGTAGTGGAGATGGCTTAGAATACCATTGTGGATTGAAAAGTGTCCTCTCAAAATTCATACATTTGGAGTTCTAACCTCCCAGTATCTCCGAATACTTTTTTGGAATTAGGATTATTATAGATGTAATTATTAAGATGAAGTCATACTGGAGTAGGGTAGGCCCTACTCCAATGTGACTGATGCTGTTATCAAAAAGGGAACATTGTATACAGACATACGCATGAGAATAACAGTTGTAGATGAAGTCAGAGGTTAGGATGATGCTTTTATAAGCCAAGGAATGACACAGATTGCCAGAAAATCACTAGAAGATGGGCAAGAGGCATGGAACAGATCCTCCACACAGTCTTCAGAAGGAACCAACTCTGCTGATGCTGTGATTTTGGACTTTTAGCCTCTCAAACTGTGAGACAATACATTTCTCTTGATATAGCCACTTAGTTTGTGGTACCCTGTTACATTGGACCTACCAAACTAATACACGTAGTATGTTATCTGAGTTAAGGTACCTTGATTACCTAGTACTCGCTAAACATAAGACATTGGGGGAAAAAAACAGTAAGGCATTGGAAATTAACATCTCTTGAGTATCTTCTCTGGTGATATTATCTCATTTAAATACCACATTTCCATAATGTAGTTCTTCTCATCTTTATTATACTCACAAGTAAGTTGAGATTTTGGCTAAATAGCCTGTCCAAGCTATAGGATCAGAATTCTAAACCCTATTTTGTCTGATCCAAAGCCTCTATTTTTTCTTTTATGCCACAATGCCCTGCAAAGATCAGATACTAAAGAAGCAGGAAACGTGGGTACAGAGGTCAGCTGATAAGCAATCTTGATTCCATCTGCAACCTTAATTCCCATTTGCCATAAAGATTAATATTCACAGGTTCTAGTGATTAGGATGTGAGCATCTTTTTGGGGGGATTACTCTGCCTATGTCAGCATCTAAGGCAGATTAGATGGGGCTCTCAAAAAGCACATACAGAAGAATCACAGCAGAATTCTTTAGGGTTTTGGAACAAAGCCATTTCATCTTTGTCAAATGTTTTTTGGCCTTCTGGGAAATAGCTAATGGATTGATTAACTACTGGACTGTGGTGGAGACTGACTTCTTAAACATGTAACATCAGGTAAAAATATGTTGGAAGACAGTTTTCCATGGGAGTATCATGTTTCCGCACATCCAGTTTTCAAGTCTATGTCCCGAACTATCTTTTTAGGGACATTTGCATAGAAAACAGCCTGGGAAATTAGAGATTATGTGTCTTTTCTGTGCAAAGGTTGGACCGATTTGCTAATAGCCCCTGTAAAGGACTGAGGTTTCCTAAATGCAGGACTTCTCAGCTGTGACACAAATCCACTGTGTGTGCAGCATCCACCTGGGCCCTCTGGGACTTTGGGGACAAAGGAGCCAATGTAGACATGAAGCTTTGTCTGTCTACTGTGTCATGAGTAATGAAGTCCTTTGTCTGTACCTCAGGAATTGTGTGTTTTCTGCCAGCATCTGTGGAACTGTAGCAGGCTAACTTGTTAACTTGTCAGAGGAGTAAAATCTCAGACCCTTCAAGGTTTGTGACAGTTTTGGTGACAAAAATAGAATGCTGACAGAGACATGGCTTTCTGGAAGAGGAAAGTGTTGTTTGTGGACTGAGTTAGGGGATCTGAAAAGCCTCCCCAGGGTCTAGAAGCAAATGCTCTCACCCAAGTGTTGGGCGAGATGGGAGAGTAAGGGTCCACTACTGTCTCACCTTTCCAGGAGCCTGAGCGCCAGTATGTAGGAAAGAAACAAGTTGTCTCAATCATGCACTTGTTTTTGTTCGCACTCCTCCAGGCAGGAGGAGGAAGAGTGAAGAAGTCTCTAATTTAGAGCTATGGGTGGAACAAAAATGTTAGAAATTCACTTGGTTGAGGGGCGCCTGTGTGGCTCAGTAGGTTGAGCCTCTGACTCTTGATTTTAGCTCAGGTCATGATCCCAGAGTCACAGGATCCAGCCCCTATTCAGGATCCACACTGAGTGTGGAACCTGCTTAAGATTGTTTTCTCTCTCTCCCTCTGCTCCTCTCCCCAACTTGTTCTCTCTCTCTCTCTCTCTCTCTCTCTCTCAAATAAAAAAGAAAAAGAAATTCATTTGGTTGAGCCATGATATAGTCACTCAATACCAGAAGTACCTTGCTTACCGGCACTGAGAATGAATGTGCCCTGCTTACTGGCATGGAGTCTCTCTCTCTCTCTCTCTCTCCCCCTCTTTCTTTCTCTCTCTCTTTCCATCTATCTCCAGCCCTGTTCCCTCATTCTGTCACTTTCACTAGACTCCAGCCTCAGCTATTTCCTGAGTATGCTGTGGAACATCAGAGAGAAGAAGGACTCCATCTTCTATGGCTAAGACTCTGTGACAAATGAGAGCTCAGTCTCCCACCCATATAGACGCAGGAAAGAAAGGGTGCCAGGATCCCACTGATGGATTTTGTGCAGCAGTCACAATGGAGGAGATAAGCTAACAAGATCTATCAAGTGGGGTCCTTTGGCCATTTCGAAGTATTGTTTTTTGCTTGTGTAGATTGATGTGTTATATGCTGGCACTTCGTTGTCATATAAGAGCCAAAGGAAGTTATCCCAATTTGGGAACAGCTCAGGACAGAAGTAGTAGTAGGACAAATCTCACTGCCACTTGTAAAGAGAGGTAGCCTCCATGTGGAGACAGTCCTTGGGGTTTTAAACTGTGGCCTCCCTGACATGTCTACTAAATGTACGCCTTTGGAAAAGCAGCTATTAGCTTTCTGCTGAGTTGTCAAAATTTAATATCTTGCCCATGGAGGTCTTATGACTCTGTGACTTGACATCCCATTTTTGTGTGGGTTAATTCAGACTCAATGACTAACAAAGTGGGAAAGGCTCAGAAAGCTTTGTTTGTCAAAAGGGAATGTCATATGAAAGAACAGATCCTTCCTGGCCCCAGTGGTATCTCAGTTTTACATGAAAAATGGCAATTATCCTCTTGGGGGAAATTTTATCCCCACCTTCTCCACATGAAACTAAGTCATTGGCTCAATGGGGACCGTGATTCTTTTTTTTTTTTTCCCAGAAAAGGATATTTTTTTTATTCAAGTAACTGCAAATAGGAAACCAGATTGGGGGGGGGCAGGCTGGGACAAATAATGGCTACCTCCTCCTCGGCAGAACAGGGGGAAAAGGTGGCCCCTACACGCTTGTTGGTCAATACAGTCCCCCCCACTCCTCACTCTGCTGCAGCATCCTAGGGGCAGGGCCCCTACCTTCCCTGGGACTGGGGTGGTCGGTAACCCAGCCTGCTCTGCCCCAGGCCCCTTCCCCTAAGAGCATCTTGGAGGAGGGGGATGTGGGCAGAACAGGAGGAGGTAATGAGGATGAACATTTGGCAGCAATGACGGATGTCTAAGAATGGAAACATTGAACAAAAACAACACAACTATCCAGAGGTAGTTTGTGAACAGAGGAAAGATGGAACCAGAACTTTAGGGGGTGGGAAGGAGCAGAAGGGTGGGAGTGGGCAAGGCTAGCTCCTTGTTATTAGTGCCCTGTGTGAGGAAAGGGGAAACTGAGGCCTAGGGTAGAAGTGGATAGGGTTGGGCAGTGGCTCCAGCCCACCTTAGGTGGCTACCACAGGGAAGCTGGGCCTCCTGGATAAAGGGTGGCCTGGGGACCATGATTCTTAAAGTTTCTCCTAAATGCCTGGGCTTGGTTCATCAAGATTGACACTTTTTGAGGCTACTGATCAGCTAACTCAAGACACACCATATTAGCCCTTGAAACTAATCTGTGTCATGTCTTTGGCCTTTTAGACCATTTGCCATTTGACAATGATGTACCATTTATGACAAAAACTACCTCCCTTAGCTCCTCCCCACCTAGTTCATACACTTTTACTATACATTTTAGTCATTGAATGTAGCCTCTAGGATTCCCAGAAAGGGATAATTCTCTTTCACCTGCTTCTGGGTGTTTTTCAGGATAAAAGTGGCTGGGGGTCAAATAGATTTATTGTAAAACTTCAGGATTCCATCTTGAACATTATTGGGGATGATGTGCCTTTCTTTTCTCTAACAGTAATCCCAGGCTAAACTAGGTGGCACATCGTCAGAGTGGAAGCCTGCCCAGAAGGCGGACTATAGGAATCAAGCTTAATTCTAGTTGTTTTATAAAAGTGCCCTTGATGTCTTGCACTTGACCCTTCTAGATGAAAAGACTGGGTACAAATAAAGTAAGGCTGGGAACAAATGAAGTTACCACTCAGAAATGGGACACACTGATCAGCAAGGGAGGGAGAAAAACAACCTGGACCTGGGGAAGGGACACTTTATACCCTGTGGAGTATGGGAGAGAGAGGGACATTGACTATCTTGGTGTCTTCCTCCAGAAGATTAACACCCTGGTGCAACTCTCCAGAACTGTTGCAAGTGCCTTAAAAAATGAACTGACTGCTGGGTCTGTCATCCCTTTCTGGGTAGCTTTGACCATGAATTTATCAACGATCCCTTTAACCTTACTTTGAAGTCTATCAGAAGCAGCAGGGGATGACCTGAACTCTTGTGCCTCCCATACAAAACACTTATCAACACCTCCATCTGCTCCCTACCCTCATTCTCAGTCATTTAAAGGGGTAGAGTAATGCCACCTAGCTGTTGTCATAGACAAACAGGACATATTGGACTGGCTTCCCTCAAGCAGTTCCTCCAACAAGTACTGGGCCCAGTTATTCAAACTGAACTATAAATCATAAGACCCTGATAGCTAGACAAGGGGCCCCATAGGAGATACTGCCCACCAGTGTCACCAACTGATACATCTCACTCAATCCCCATCATTTATAAATATTTTCCTTCTAGGAGTACCATGTGTACCTCAGGATTGTGCTTCTTTTTTAGAAGGCAGAGATTCATTTGCTTACCTCCTTAAAACACAAAAATCTACTATACGCGCAGCACACATTTGGGACTACCCCATATTGTTTTCTTGGGATTGATGCAAACATCAAACTGATACAAACAGACTACTTACTGTGCCATAAGTAGTAAAGTCCTGGCCCAAAAGTTCTTGTGTCTTCTGCCAGCATCTGTATGAAGCTCAGAGACTAACTCCTCAACCACAAGCAGGGTAAAACTTGGATCCTTCAAAGTTACTGACAAGCTACCATCATGAGCTGGGTATTACCACTCATTCTGTCTATGAAGTTGAATATGTACAACAGTAGTCAAATGAAAATAGTATCTATGGAAAAGTAATAAGCTGATGCAGGAGGTAAAAGTTAGTTACATGAGCCAATTACACCCTCAGCTTTTCTAGTGTTACCTTGCTTCTTCTTTTTTAATTAGTATGGCTTTCTGGAGAGTTTCCTATGATCAGTTGGCTGGGTGTAAAGAAAACTCAAGCCTAGTTTATTAGCTTTTCTTAATATGTTAACACAAGTTGAAGTGGACTGCTGTGGTATACAGCCCCATTCAGCATGACCCTGAAGTCTTCCCAGTGGGGAAGACTTCTTCACTTTGAAAGGAAGAAAGGATAATCCAAGGTCAGGTTCTACAGTGATTCCTGGTTAATGACTAATAGTCTGGCTGAGTTTTTAGTCCATATGTGGAAGATATTCTAAAAATAGAACCAGAGCATGACAGACATCCTATCTTGTATAATTGCTCAACAAAAGACCTGTATTGTGGAAGAGAACCTTAACAATCAGGCAGACAGATAATCTACTCTGTAAATGTACTACTTTTGTGGAAGTACTTTTCCAGTTAGCTCAGGGTTTAATCAATGGGTTAATGAACAAGGGAACCATGGTGAGAGGGATAGAGATATTATTGAACAAACAACCTGCACCCCTTTAACTGTTTTAGTTTTCTCAGGCTGCTATAGAAAAATATCAGACTTAAACAACATTTATTTCTCACAGTTCTGGAAGCTGGAAGTCTGAGGTCAGGGTTCCAGTATTCCTGGTTTGCAGACAACCTTCTTCTCACTGTATCTTCACATTGCTGAGTTTTCTGATCTCTTCATTCCCCTTATATGAGCCCAGTCCCATTCCAGGAGTTCCAAACCCATGACCTCAATCAAATCAAATTATCTTTTAAAGGTCCCACCTCCAAACACCACTACATTGTGGATTAAAGCCTCAGTATATGAACTTGAGGGCCACAAACATTCAGCTCATAGCATTAACCAGGACTAACCTGGCCACTGCCAATACTGATTGCCTATTTTCCCCAATAGCAGGGACCAATATGAATTCATTATGGGACTGTATTTGCAAAGACCAGTTAGCTGCCAGATGACAGGTTAATGATGTTGAATTTCTTCCATCATAGAAGATGAAGTGACATGTGCTCATTGGATTAGATACTTCTTTGAGAATTTGGTTGTACTCTCCTTTCTTGTCATATATGTTGATAATATTGTCAGTGAACTTCTTGCTTTCTCCATTATCATGGTAAACAACATAATGTGGCTTCAAATCAAATAAGACCTGATAATCATCAGGTTTAGTCATTTTACCATAGATGCCATCTCCAAGATATTCCTGGCCTTATAGAATATCCAGGATGACATGTTTCTCAAAAAATTATGTTATCTCCATGTAATTTCCCATAATTCTTTCCCTATACATCTTAATTTTATTGCATTCAAGAATCTGCCCTTTGTAGGTCAGTTATTATTTTTACAGTTAATTTGTGATGAAAATAGCTATTCAACAGTTAACAATGGTCTACATATTTTATAGAAGATGCCAATAGCCTTAAATTCTCAGTAACTTTCAAAATCTCATCTCATTTTGTCTGCCTTATTTTAATTATATCTAAGTGCCTTTCCAAACTTGCTCTTTTGTCATGCCATAATAAATTAAAAACTAATTTCTCCAAATAATTTTGTCTCAGTATGTTTAGTTAATTCAACAAGTATTTTTTGAGCTCTCACAATTTATACAGTGCTGCCTTAGGACTAAAAAAAAAAAAAAAAAAAAATAGAAAGATGCATGAGACAAAGTCCAGTCCTTAGAGCTTTAGCAATTACAGAAAGTTTCATCATTCATTCAGTAAAGGGTTTCCTAATACCTCTAAAATGTTTGAGTCTGAAGGAAATGATAAAAGATCCATAGGTGGAATAACATTCTTTAGGGTAGCAAAATGACAATATCAGCCTATAGATACTCCAGTGTCTCCACCACTGAACCACCCACACACAGTTAAATATAAATCTGAAACTCTAGAGTCATATTTAGTTTAATTTGGGGTTCTTTATGTTTCTTACTGACAGCCTTATGAACTGTTCAGTTTCCACTCTGAAAAGTTTGAATGCTGGTGTCTCCAAAGACTTGAAATTTTTAACTTTGTATTTCTATTTTGTTTAGTAAGGACTTTGCATAAACCGTCATTTCAACTCTCTGCTCAAGAAAAGTAAGTTCCGTTATAACATTTCGCCTAATTTTGGAAGACATTTTAAAAAACTAATCTCCAACAAGCAAGGAAATTATCATCTACTGCAGTATTAACTAGAATGAAGTTCAAAATAGTAAAACTTGTTTCATAAACTGGCATTTTCTTTATAATTTTTCCCAATGATTTTCTTTCTTTTTTTTAAACGATTTATGTTAGAATTTCTAAAATTCTTCGCAAAAGTGATATAACTGTTGCACAGCTAGGTTATAATAACTGCACAGCAAGGATTTCCAAGGATCTTGCCCTTTGTTCCATATCTTTTTTAACTCACTGAGAGAAAGTTATTGTATAATAATTACACACCGTGTTATACCTTATTACTTTAGAATTGTACACTCTTCTCTGTTACCTTATTAGAAAAAAGAATGGGATGTAACTCTGGAGTAAAAGCAAGTATTGACAGGAATGAGCCATTAATAATTCCTGGCTCCAAACAGAAGCACTGATTATGATTAACATAATTACGTTAAGTTAATGAGAAAGAAAAATATAAGTAATATATTCAAGTCCCTGTAGATTTCTTTCTTCTTCTTCACTGAGATATAGAGACTTTTAATAGAAAAGAGTCGAGAAGTGTTAAGGAGAAAGAAGGAGAGACAGACAAACACAGAGGGAGAGAAGAAAGAAAAGGAGAGAGAGATGAGTTAGGGGAAGGACTTCATTTCTCATTTTGTATATAACTCACTTACTATCAAAATTCTGGTTTTTCCCCAAGCAGAAGATCATAAAAATAATGTATACCATCCATGATCATCCTGTGCATACCTCAAATTTCAGTGTTTCTCTCTTCCACATTTCAGTGAACTAAAGAAGTGGTTAAAAGATGTCATCTCAACCTCCATTACAGTAGTTCAGGAATTATTCAGCATTATGTGAATTTCAGATGAATCCTACCATGCAACTTCCGGTGGTCAATAAGCAGGACAAAACATGGTCATATACTTATTCAAATATTTACTGAATGCCCATTATGGGCCAGGCACTGGTCCAGCACAACACATTTATTGGTGAGAGGAATAGATATAAATCCATGCAATCATGAAGCATATAATCTGGGAAGAGATAGATGTGGCCAAGAAATTAAGGTGAAAAATGTCATGCAGAAATACAGGATGGGAGCAAGTAGTAGGGACCTAAAGTACTCTGGAGTGGGACAAACTGATCAGAGAAAGTGAAGAAAGTCATCCTGGTAGAAGAAAACTTTAAGCTAATTACTAGAGCCTTATAGAATTTAGTGAAAATGTTTGGGGATGGGAGAGAGGGGTTGATAGATAAGGAACAACAACTCCAGCAGAGAAAACATGTGCAAAGACCTGGGGGTGGCGAAGAGTATACTGCAGTACATGAACTAATAGAGGGCTAATATGACTGGAGCATTGAGAACAAGGGGGATTTGCCTTAAAGAAGTTCCTTAAATCCCTGTCCTAAGCCCTCTCATCTTCTCATTTTCTATTGTTTCTATAGCTTTGAGGGACCATGGCTTTTATTATGACCTACAAGAAAATGCTTTACAATTTTATTTCTGTAGATCAGACACCTCTAAACTCTGCATCGCTAACTACTACAGTCTACTCAAGGTCCTCACTTGATTGCGTCAAAGATACCTCAAATGCCATATATACAAAATCAGACTCATCATATTCCCTTGAAAATCATCCTCTTCTAATATTCTCTGTCTTTCCATTATCTTGTCCTATAAACCAGAAAATTATGAGTCATTTGGACAATTATCTCCATCTTCCTTCTCTACTATATTCAATCTATAATCAAACATGTTAATTTTACTTCTTACCTATCTCTTGATTTATCTCCATTTGTCTCCACCTCCCTCATCCCCACCTTAGTTTTCAGCAATCATCAGCTCACCTCTGAACTACTAAAGACCCCTCCCTGGTTTTCTTTCATCTATTTTTCTAGCAATGCCTTATTTTATTGAAACATTAAAATTATTCACTGCATTGTAGATTTCCTGCTTCTGCTTACCACCCTTACAAAAAAAATAAATAAAACATTGGACAATATGCATATTCACATGTTTTCTTGAGCTACTTATAGGGCAAATGTCATTGGACAAGCAACTAACCTGAAATTCAAGGAAGACAGGTGCCTGCGAAGAGAGATGTGATGTTAACACTGTTACTTGAGGCAGATGCCACAGAACAGTGTTAGGAATGATTGAGCTAAAATTTTTAAGAAATCAGTAAAAGCTGAGTGTGGGCTAATGAAAGGATAGAACTTCTAGGGGCATGAGAAGAGTCCAGAGGAAGCATCACCTGCAGTATTGTGGGGAGAGACAAACAACAGGCACTAAGAGAAAGACATGAACATCACCACCCCAATTTTATTTCCCATATTTTTAATTGAACAAAGGTCTTAAAACTGCTGTGACAAGGGCAACAAAAAATAACCCCTATAGGGCACTGTTAAAAATTCATTCCAAAAGTGAGTTGTGTTTTTATTCTTGGGAATGTGAGAGACCAGATATGTGATTATAACGGGCTTCTAGTTAAAATGAACTATCCCTGAATTGTGGATGGAATGCTCTAAAAATAAAGCTGACTATTCATAATCTTAAAAAAAAAACAATACATTGCAGCTGGGGGAGGGCCATAGGAAAAGGCCCTTTACTTTTGCAGAGAGAGGGGTGTCAGGGATACATGCTGTACAAAGAAGTAAAGCTGAAAAGATAGAGCTGGAACACCAAGAAGGCCACATAACCCAAGTCCAGGGTCAGAGTGCTTCCTAAAACTGAAGCTTAATCAGGAAAATAGAGAACAACTTCATACTCCCCCATATTCCCAGGCTAACAGGCATAGAGTAACAAGTAACAATAGTGTACTGTTGTAAGAGAGACAAGAACATTAAGAGAGATTGTCTCTGAGTGATAGAACAGAAGAGAGACTTACAACTAAGATTGGAACGGATAGTGAGAAAATTTCTCTGGTAAACCAGCTTCTGTCCTAAACACAAAGTATTGATAGAGGAATGTGAAGTTAGTGGGACACATAATAACCAAATACGATGTTTAGATTTCAACAAAAAAACTGTGAGGTGTACAAAAAATCAAGGAGAAACAACACAATGGCAAAAGACAAAGAAATCTCTTTGATTTGAGCCAGATTCAGACACAAGACAGGGACTTTAAAATAACTCTAGTTAATATTTTAAATGCTTTCATGGAAAAGGTGGAAAACAAATTAAATGAGATGCCATTTCAGCTTAGAGATAGAAACAATTAAAAAATCAAATTAAAATGTTATAAAAGAAAATACAACACAGGTGAAAATTTCCTTTAATGAGCCCAGAAGTAGATTCAACAGAAAGAAAGAATAAGAGAAAAAGGTAGCAGAATTACATCCTTTGATGCAATCAATGCATTTGAGAATTTCTTCTACAATTACTAATAAAGAAGTTATTGCAACATTTCAGGAAGGAGCTGATAATCACTTGCACTCAGTAAGGGTGGTGGTGGAGATTTGAGTCTCCCTTTAAATCCACTGAGGGCATGGATAATGAAACCATTTAATGAGATAAGAAATATTGAAGGAGGAGGAGGAGGCAGGACCTCCAGAATGCAGCAAAAAAACACTTCAGAGCCTCTTGCCAGAAAGACAACAATTTAAATGGAGAAATTTTTTTTCAAAAAAAAATCATTAAGAGCCTCTGGAAATTGTCATAAAGGCATACAATAAATAGAGAAACAATCATCTAAAACAATCTACTAATGGAGTGCCTGGTGGCTCAGTCAGTTAAGTGTCCGACTCTTGATTTCTGCTCAGGTCATAATCTCACTCTTTGTGAGTGCCAGGCCCTCTCTCTATATATATCTCTCTTTGCCTCTCCCCCACCTCAAAATTAATAAATAAACTTTAAAACACACACACACAATGTACTAGCTCTTAGTGAGAAAATCAAGAGTCTGTGACTTTTGAGTCTGTGGCTTTTGACACTCCCTTTAGAAGTCTCCCCAGTTCTATACTAGGGAAGTGCTACTCTAGGCATTCTAGTCCAGGCAGGTGCAGCCAAGAAGATGGGACTCCTGGTCCTGCCATCCCCAAGTATGGAGCTACAGTTTTACCATAGGAGGGTTAGGCTAACAGCAATTTTCATCCCCTACTCACACCCCCAGCCTTGTGTTGCAGAAAGTCTTTTCTAGGAAAGTTTTGTAGAGGATTGGATCTCCCTTTCCCCATTCGGTCCCCACTCTAGATGAAAGCACTTCTCTGGGTGTGGCAGGCTGAAAATACTAGGCCACATTTGCTTCTACCTCAGCTTGTTCCAGTTCAATGCCAGGAGGGACAAGCCAAGAAAGCCAAGGGCAAGCTACCACTGTAGGTCCCATTCAGAGAGCAGAAGTATCACTCCAGAAAAAGCATTCCTCCTTGTAGCTCTGATGCAGTGCTAGAAGGATTATGCCCAGTGGGAAAGGCAGGTTGTAAGACCAGTATTCTAAATCTCCACCTAAGGGAGCCAACTTTATTTAGAATCCAGCAACATGTAAAAATAATTATATACTATGAGATTTATTCTGGAGTACAAGATTGGTACAACATACAAAAATCAAGGTAACATACTATAGCAATATAATAATGTATAATACCACCTAATCATCTCAATGGATGCAGGAAAAGCATTTGACAATACTCAATACACTTTCACAATTAAAACAGTCAAGTTTTTATTTTAATTCTTGTATGATGAACATGCAGCGTTATATTAGTTTCATGTGTATCATATAGCGATTTCACAATTCCATACATCACCAGTGCTCATCAGGACAAGTGCACTCCTTACTCCCCATCACCTATTTCACCCCTCCGTCCACCCACCTCCTCCTCTATGGTAACAATCATAGTTCTCTATGGTTAAAAGACTGTTTCTTAAGTATAAATTTTAAAAAAAGAGATGTAGGGCCTGTGCATTTTAAATTACAAAACATTGGGGCACCCGGGTGGCTCAGTCATTTAAGTGTCTGACTCTTGATTTTGGCTCAGGTCATGATCTCACCCTTCGTGAAATCAAACCCTGTGTGGGGCTCTGCACTGACAGTGAGGAACCTGCTTACGATTCTCTCTCTCTCTCCCTCCCTCTCTTTCTCTCTCTCTCTCTTTCTCTCTCTCTCTCTGTCTCTCTCCCTCTCCCTCTGGCCCTCCCCCGCTCATGTATTTGCTGTCTCACAAAATAAATAAATAAACATTAAAAAAATAAACTACAAAACATTATGTAAAGAAAGTAAAGAAAATCTAAACAAATGGAAAAATATCCTCAAATCTATCTACAGATTCAATGCCTATCAAAATTCCAGCTAACTTTTTTGCAGAAATAGATGGTATGATTCTAAAATTCTTATGGCAATTCCATAATTGCCAAAGCAATCTTTAAAAGGAAGCACCTTAAAGAAGCACTTTAAAGTTAGGAGCACCTGGGTGGCTCAGTTAGGTAAGCGTCAGCTGTTGGTTTTGGCTCAGGTTATGATCTCATGGTTGGTGAGATCAAGCCCTGTGTCAGTCTCTGCGCTGACAACATGGAGACTACTTGGGATTCTCTCTCCCTCTCCCTCTGCCCCTTCCCTGCTTACTCACTCTCTCTCTTTCAAAAAAAAAAAAAATAAACATTAAGACAATTTTAAAAATAAAAAGAAGCACAGAGTTAAAGGACTCACACTTCCCGAATTCAGAACTTACTACAAATCTATAGTAATCAAAACAGTATGGTAGTGGCATGAGGACATATTAACCAATGGGATAGAATAGAGATCCCCAAAATAAACCTTTGCATATATAGCCAGTTGCTTTTTAACAAGGGTACTAAATTAGGTATTTAATGACTAAAGGAAAGTCTTTTCAACAAATGGTGCAGGGAAAACTGGATATCCACATGCCAAAGAATGAGTTTCAACTTCTACCTTATACCATATACCCTAGTGAAACCAAAATGGATCACAGGTGTAAGCATAAGTGCTAAAACTTGGGGCGCCTGGGTGGCTCTGTCAGTTGAGCATCTGCAGGTGGCATGGAGCCTGCCAGGGATTCTCTCTCTCCCTCTATGCCCCTCCTCCCTCAAAATAAATAAATAAACTTGGATTTTAAAAAAAAGCTAAAACTTACATATAAGAATGTAAGAAAGTAGAGGAATAATATTTGTGACCTTGGGTTAGGCAATGATCCCTCAGGTATGACACCAAAATCACAAGTGACAAAAAAAAAAAAAAAAAGAAAAGAAAAGGAAAGAAAAGAAAAATGTTGGACTACTTCAAAATTAAACCCTTCTGTTGTCAACTATACCATCAAAAAAAAGAAAAAGAAAACAATCCACAAAATAGGAGAAAATATTTGCAAATTATATGTCTGATAAGAGGCTTATATAGAGTATATAAAGAACACATAATTCCACAATAAAAAGGCAAATAACCCAATTACAAATTTATTAAACATGTTTCTAGCTTCTCTAAAGTTGATACTTTAATATCTTTCCTAAATGCATATGCTGGGCATGCCTTATTCTAAATAACTTGATAATGTGTGCCTGAGTCACTTGCCTCTCTTCATCACCACCCTCCCACCCCACCCCCACCCTCACTCCCCAACCCTGTCCCCAGAGGGCTTTTTCTCTCAGGAGTGCACTTTCAAATACATACCAATCAATCTAGAGTCCACACCTTCAACTACTTCCTTTATCATATTCTCAGACTCTGAACCATTATCCCCCTACCCTAATCACCCTAGCCCTAGACAACTAGAGACAGCCCCTATGCTCCAGAGCCTGCTGAAATTATTCAAACTAGCCAATCCTAAACTTGCTTGCCCTACCTCATCTGTTCCTTCTGGTGGAAACTGCAATAAATGGTTTTCTCTATTTCATGACTAACCTTGGTGTTTCCCCATGTGGCCCCTCTCAGCCTTTTCTTGAAGACTGTAAGTAATAAACTGTTTTTTCTTTCTTCTTTCTTTCTTTCTTTCTTTCTTTCTTTCTTTCTTTCTTTCCTCTTTCTTTCTTTCTTTCTTTCTTTCTTTCTTTCTTTCTTTCTTTCTTTCTTTTTTTATGACAATTATCTCCTGATCTGAGAGCCTTACTATTCCTCAAAATTTTATTAATGAAATATATTTTAAGACAAATAATTTGAATTGATATATCTTCCAGAAGATATAAAAGTGTTCAATAAACACATGAAAGGTTGTCCAACATTATCAGTCATTAGACAAATACAAATCAAAACCATAATGAGATACTATCTCATATCCACTAGGATGTTCATAACCAAAAGCACATAATAACAAGTGTTCCTAGGATGTGAAGAAATTGGAATTCTTAAACATAGTTGGTGGGAATATAAAATGGTATGGCCACTATAGAAAACAATCTGACAATTCCTAAAAATTATCTATCTATCTATCTATCTATCTATCAACTATAGAGATATACCCAAAAGAAATGAAAACATATATTCACATTACAATTTGTATGTGAATGTTAATAGAAGCATTATTCATAATATCCAAAAGATGGAAATAACTCAAATGTCTATATCAATTGTTAAACAGGAAAACAGCATGATACAGCCATAAAAAGGAATAGTATTCAGCCATCTAAAGAAACAAAATGCTATAACATCGATGGGGCTTTAAAAACATTATCCTAAAGTGAAAGAAGCCAGTCACAAAAGACCATATATTATACGATCCACTTACATAAGATGTCCAGAATAAGCAAATCTATATAGAGACAAAATGGATTAATGGTTGCTTAGAGCTAAGGGGTAGGGTGGGAGGTGATTGCTTATGGGTATAGAGTTTTTGGAGGAGAAAGAGAAATGTAAAATTAGATTATGATAATGGTTGCACAACCCAGTTAACTTACTAAAAACAATGAGCTACACTCTTCAAGTGGATGAATTGTATAATATGTGAATTATATTTCAGTAAAGCTGTTAAAAATATTGAAGTAGAAGTTCCTTGAATATCCAAATGAAGATGCTAAGTTTGTAGCTGTAAATATTAATTTGATAGGCATTTGTACCACAAGAGAATAGATAAGAGCTATCAGAGAGTGGCAAGAACATGAAAACAAAGACTTGGTTAACTTTCTTCCCTTTGCTAAGTCATCAAAGTAAATTTTTTTTCAAACCTTGGATGTCTTACTCAATATTTCTGAGTATTTTTTATTGCATTTATCATAGTTGCAATTGTTACATGTTCATTGTTAATAGTTCACTTTTCTGTAGGCTTTGCTATTTCAGTTGGCTTTCAAAGTGTCTTAATGGTAGCCTAAAGCTGGGCAAGATGCTTGACCCATTTGCAGACAATATGCCTATCTGGGGAGGGGAAAGAGCAGAAGAGAGTAGAAGAGAAGGAGTAATAGCAATAGTAATAACTTAACAATTCTTCTAATATTCTTAGGGTTTTCTATGCTTTGATAATAACCCAACGAGTGAGATATTTGGCAAATGATGCTGGGATATAGAGAACATGGAATAAACCAAATTACCAGTAACTTCAGTGACCAAATTTCAAGCATAATCATTCTTCCTTTTTATTTATGACTGTTTACCAATGTGCAACTGTATCTAAGAAAGTAATTAAACACAAAGTAATTTGTTTTTTATGATAATGGGGAAGCTAGGATTTTGCATTTGTTTGTGGTATACTGTTTCCTCAAGGACAGTTTTCAAGAGCAGTAGGTGCATCTGAAATGTCAGTTGAGTAACACGGTAGAAGGTCCTCATAGGAATGCTTCCCTCTAAGTAGAAATTCTGAAGACCTTATTAATAGAGTTTCAACCGTGCTTTAATTAACTTGCCTGAAGAGTACAAGTATTATTCAAATGAAGTCTAGCAAAGTTGTTTGGTATGTGTTCGAAAGAGCAGCTAATAATCAAAAAGGGAACACCGACAAGACTGGGAGCTAAAACGTTAATGCTAACTGCATTGTTGTGGAGCAGATCACAATTTCAAAGAAATCTTCGTGCCTAGTTATTTAGGAATTTTTTCTCACATTTCAGCTTTCTGTCTTTCTTTCGTGTCCTCACCCAGCTCCCCTGGATAGTGGGCAGAGATTATGTGAAAGCAGTCGAGGATATATTTAAATTTGAGATTCAGAAAGAGGTTAGACTATAATGGCAAATCAGAATTTTTAGAAGACTTAGACAGATGAGTTATAATTTTAAAATACATAATATGTTATAATTTTATATTAAAAAAGAAAAAATACTTTTCTTGTAAGAGAAACTATATAGAATAAAGTTTAGCAATGCCTTACTGACTAGGGGCCACACTTAGGCGATATTAGGGGCTTTCGCCAAGAAAATACCTTTAGATTAGAATACTGGGTGGTGTGTATATGGAATTCTCAGTTTTATCTAAAGGAACAAATGTTTTCAAAAGTTCAGAAACACTGATTTAAATAACTTGCCTCTTTGTGAATATTGTAAGCTTGAATTTTTGTTTTCTTTCAAGCATATTTATGCATAAGATATACATGTATACATAGACATATTTTTATCATAGTAATAATTTGAGAAAGGATTCTTAAAATTAATTTTAAACAACTCGTCTTTCTATTTTTCATAAGACATTTCCTATAGTATATGCTATCATTTTATGATCATTTATGAATATGTTTGACAAACATATGGGAAAGTATGTCTGGTTATTAGAAGATGTTTCCAGATCAGACCACGAATTAAAAAGAACTGGGGAGTACCTGTCCTATCAACTGCTTACATTTGGTTAGAGCAACGCTTTAAGTGACTGAACTAGGTGAGACTCTGATTAATGAAAGACTCTAGAGAAATATACCTATAACCTCAACTACGGCTAACAGCTTCCACTATCTAAAATTTCTCCTTATACTTAAGTGCAATCACTGTTGATAGACTGCATTTACAGCCTATTTCTATTTATTCTCTCCTCACAGAAGACAGAAATTTCTTAATTGGCCATGAGTTTTCAAATAATATCTGTATGGCACCTCACAGTTTATAAAACAAAAATTAGAATTTAGGAAGTACACACAAAAAATCCCATTAGAACATCATCGCCGTTCAGAAAATATATATGGGTTCAAATCTCAGTTCTTAAGTTATTGGATATATTAATATTACTCAATGTCTTAGTAATAAATGGGGGTAGTCAGATCTATCTTAGGGTTATTGCAAGGATTAAATGAGACAAAGCAAATAAGGTATATGGTACATCATAAGCACTCATAAATGGTAGCTATTATCAATAGGATGGATGAAATTGGCAAGAACTTCACTGGCTCTCTGCTCCCCTTCTTCTCATAGGTGAGAAACTGAAATCCATAAAGTTAGGTAATTTATTTCCAGACATCCAGAATCTAGTTCTCCTGAATCCCTCCTTCATCAGCCTCCAAGGGCTTCCCATTTCATACAGGCAAAATTCCAAATTCTTTATCAAGTCATAAGTACCCTAAGTGAGCCCTTCCTACCTGTCCATATCCATTTCCTATCATGCAGCCCGCCAGCCCCACAGCTCTGATTGCAGAATCACCCTAATGTCTTATGCGATTTTGAAATCGCACAGAACTCCCAGACCTCCTCCCCACCCCTGTGTTCTCTCCAGTCTTCTACCAACACTGCACTGCACCGGCTTGTTTTTATGTCTGCATCTCTCCACTAGAAAACAAGCTCCTGTGGAAAAGCAGCACAGTTGGTAGCACTTCTGTTTCTGCTTCTGTTTCCATCCTTGAGATGATTTCAAGGGAGAAATGCAGGACAGTTTGGAAGTGATCACTTTGGGCGTGAATATTCAACAACAGCTGGGAGTGGTCCAAAGAGGTCCTCTGAACAAATACATATCTTTAAACATCACGGGAGGTAGGGGGTCTGTGTCAGGTATTCAAATAAACATTTAAGTGGAGTCAGATGATAAATATTTGCTCTCTTAGGAATAAAATGATTCTATGTATATATTATGCTCAACTAGAGATTTCCTCTGCTATTTGTTTACTCCTCTTCATATTCATACTTATTCTAATTGTTATTACTTTACTTTCATCTTTAATAAACACACTGTGTGTGTTTTTAAACCTTTCTTGCATTTAAAATTGAACAAGTATACTTAATACTTAGCAACCTGCACAGTAGCCTGCTTGAAATTTGTTACCTGTTATACATACTTCAGACCCACACGGTAACTGATCTGCACAAGATTTGTTTATCATCAGGAAAGTCTCTTTTTTGTTCTTCGGATCTCTCTCTCTCTCTCTCTTTACACACACACACACACACACACACACACGCACATGCACACACACATGCACACACACACACACACACACAAACAAGTCTTGGTTAGTATCTCTTCACTCTGTTGCAGAGCTTCTGAGCTGCTACAGAGTGAGTGACAGGAAAATAAAAAAACTAACAAAGACCAAAAGAAAGTATGACATGGAGATAGAAAAAAGGAAAAAGAACAACTTCAAGCAAAAATGAAATGAGTGAGTGGCAGGGCTGAAGTACAAGATGTTGGCATAGATCCAAAAAACTGTCCAAAACACAAAGACCGAAATAATATAAATGTTTGGCTGTGAATTAAAGGAGGAAGGAAAAATCAAGGATATGTCAAATGTATATCAATAGCGCTGTCTCTACCCAAAAGACAGATGGACAAATGTCTATAACCTTTGCTCTGAGTTTATATATTTAAGTTTGTCTGTGTGTGTATATGTGTGCACACAATTATGCTTAACTTTCTGACAATTTCTTCTATCAGGACAATAGTGAATTTAAGTATTCAAATGTTCTCAGAGATGTATTAAACTTCCTTTTCATGGGGCAATTGTTAGGCCCTAACTCAGGACCTACGTCAAGCAAGCTAATAATTTGGTGCCCTTTCAAAATAATCCTTGAGCAATTTTCATTGCAATTGAGTTAGTGAAGATGGAGAGACACCAATTTTCTAATTTTCACATATAAAGTTGCTTATTAATTTGCTTCCAGCGACGAAAGTAAAAAAGACAACATGTTTTCTAATTCTTGAGGTTTACATCCCACTTTCAATTTACTTTCCTGAACCAGGTGTGTTTGAGAAGTAGCTCAGTAGAGTGATTAAAATTTAGATAATAAGGAAAATCGCTTGTTCCCAGCACATAGCAGTATGCTATCAGTACTTTGTTTCTGAACCTTAGCAGCTGGTGACTGCCAAGTTCAGGTGACTGTCTACTAGCTAGCTTCAGAGTTGGCTGGCAAGGAGCATTTTTTTTTTTTTTTAATAAATTTCCATTCAGGGCATCACCACTTTGGTGGGAGCAGAACCAATATTCATTTTGCCAATAATATAAGGAATTGCTTGTGGAAACCTGAGTTTTTTGGCACCATATATTTGATTTATTCCACTGAAGTTTTAGCGCCCCTTACAGATTAGCACCCCTGGTGAGAACCAGCTGGCCCTTAATCCAGCTTGTCCCTCATTCAGAATGTATTTGCTATTCAACATTGTGCTGGACTTCTTAGCACATGAGACAAGAAATAGGAGGTGTAAGGATTGGAAAGGGAAAAACAAAATTGTCAGTATTCTCAGATGCTATGATTAGCTAAACAAAAAAAAAATTCAAATGAATCTATAAGAACAATTCCAAAGTTTAGCAAGGTTTTAGAATTAATGGTATTCCTATAAACCAGCAACAAACAAAGATAAAAACTAATACTATGAGATGTTTCTATTCAAAAGCAGTAACACACTTAGGAATACGTTTAGTAAAATATGTATAAGGTCTTTATGGAGAAATTTGAAAAATTTATTGAAAGACATTAAAGAAGATCCACACAAGTAAAGTGTATGTGTGATGATGTAAATAGTGAGTGTTTTAACAGTGCACATATCTCCAAATTCATCTGTAAGTGTAATACAACCCCAACTTTTTTAATGGAAATTTATAGATATCAAATTCTTATGGGATGGTAGAGGGTCAAGACAAACCAGTGATTTATTTATTTTTTTTAATTTTTTTCTCAACGTTTATTTATTTTTGGGACAGAGAGAGACAGAGCATGAACGGGGGAGGGGCAGACAGAGAGGGAGACACAGAATCGGAAACAGGCTCCAGGCTCTGAGCCATCAGCCCAGAGCCTGACGCGGGGCTCGAACTCACCGACTGCGAGATCGTGACCTGGCTGAAGTCGGACGCTTAACTGACTGCGCCACCCAGGCGCCCCAAACCAGTGATTTAAAAGAAAAAGAAGGACTTAGCATTCACTCTAAGAGTCATAAAAATATATTATGAAATTATGGTAATTAAAACTGTGTGGTATTGCAATAAAAACAGACAAAAAGATAAATGGACCAAGTTAAAGAGCTGTAAAAGAGCTGGAAGTATAAAAGGGAATAGACTCATGATAGGAAGGGCATTCCATATCAGTGAGAGAAAGGATGAGTTAATAATGGTGAAATTGTGTGGTTATTTGTCTCTCATTATGGAAGATTAAAATTACATTTCTCTCTCTTACAATTCTCAAAAATACATTCCAGATGGATGAATACTTAAATGTGAAGAGTAAAACTTTTAAAACATTTAGGAAAAAATGTACATACTTAGCATATGACCTCATGATAAAGAATAACTTTTTAAAAAGGCACAAAAACACAGTTCATAAAGTCCACTGATAAATTTGATGACATTACAATAAAAATTTCTTTATGACCAAAAAAAAAAAAAAAAAACAGACTTAAAGAAGATACCTGCGGTGCATACAACCAACAATGATTTATGCTCAGAATAAATTAATAAATCAATGTCTGTAAATCATAAGGCAAAGGCAATCAGTTGAAAAGAAAACTCGGCAATAGATATGGACATTCAGTTCACAAGAGAAAAAATTCATGGGCCCTGCAAGCATTTGGAAGGACCTACGGTGTTCATCAGGTGCAGTGGAGAATGTAGATTCCCTAACTCCACTTCCATCCTTCCCTTCCTATTTGGAAGTGAAGAAAGTAAAAATATATTTCTAGATTCTCTAGCACTGAGGATTCCAGATGGCAATTAGGCCCTGTCTATTTGGTATACTCAGGGAGTTTCACAAGGCAGAGAGAAGAGGAAGCCATTTTTTTCTGTCCCGTTCAGCTGTTTTTGCAGGCACACAGGGTGGAAATAAATGTGATATTGCCTGCAACAGGCTTGTAGTAACCATTTTCTAGCTGGATGGGTTGTGAAAAGTATTTGCAGTAGATGCACCAGTAGAAGGGACTTCTTGGTTATGACTTTCTGGTCACTTATCGGCAGCTATGGAGTGAATGATTTCAACTCATAATTTCCATAAGTAGCTTCAGAATTGGTAGTCCCCCTTAAAGGGCAGGTCTGCTTTACTCTGGTTTACTCTGGAGGACCGGCCTAAAGACTGTCCCCTTCCTTCTCTTCCAATAATTTTGTAAATTCCTAATTTCTCTATTAAAACTCTTCCTTCTTGAGGTCCCTGGGTGGGTCAGTTGGTTAAGCATGCAACTCTTGGTTCCGACTCAGGTCATGGTCTCACAGTTTGTGAGATCAGGCCCTGCATTGGGCTCTGCACTGACAGGGCAGAGCCTGCTTGGTTTTCTGTCCCTCCCCCTCTCTTTGCCTCTCCCTTGTTCATGCTCTCTCTCTCTCTCTCTCTCTCTCTCTCGTTGTTATTCAAGGTGGGGCTTGATCCCATGAAACACAAGATTACAACCTGAGCTGAAATCAAGAGCCGGATGCCCAAATGACTGAGCCACGCATGCACCCCTGATCACCATTAAATACATAAATTAATGGTTATAATCCCCACTGATATATTTGTTAGACTCCTTACCCCCAAACTATACCCCTCAGTTTACACTACTCCAGCCCTAGTGTAAACCCCTCAGTTTACACTACTCCACTACTTTTTGTCTCAATGTCACACTGTGGCCACTGCCACTGACCCTCATGGGATGGGTGCTCTGATGGACCACACTCTCTGCTGCTGGTGATGGCACCAGTCTGGCCTTGAGAGGGAACTCTGACTGATCTTTCAATTTTTCATAACTCAGACAAAAGGGAGAAAGTATACAAGACTTGCTGAAAGCTTGAAGAAATAAGACATATAATACACCAAATAGCTTCTACCCACTTTAAACTGTCTCTTCTCAGGACTCCCATGTTCAAAGCAAAATTTTGAGCCCTTGTATTACCACTGGTAGATCTTCCCCCAACAGGAGACACCTCCTACCCGCCATCAGGATGTCCAGTTATCTCCACACAAAAAGTGCAGGAGGTACTCTCTTTTGGCCCCAGAAAACAATGTTCATCTCCGTTTTTGTTCCAGTATAATTATGGAAAATTTTCATTTATTTCAGGACAAATATATATATCTCCATAATGAAATTTTCTACCATTTGATCTTTTCTGTGACTTTTTGCCTGGTTTTGTTTCAAAAAATTACTACCCTCAGAAAGTTGCATAATTTACCACAATTTTTCATATTGCGAAAAAATTATACAAAATAAGGATGATCAGTTCCTTGATGGTTTAGTAGATTTCTCCTATAAAACTACCTGTGTCTGATATCATTTGCCAGAGGATATCTTTACTACCATTTTACTTTCTCCTACTGTAATTGGTCCATTCAAAACATTCTTCTTCTTCTTCTTCTTCTTCTTCTTCTTCTTCTTCTTCTTCTTCTTCCTCTTCGTCCTCCTCTTCTTCTTCTTCTTCTTCTTCTTCTTCTTCTTCTTCTTCCTCTTCGTCCTCTTCTTCTTCTTCTTCTTCTTCTTCTTCTTCTTCTTCTTCTCCTTTTCCTTCTCCTCCTTCTCCTTCTCCTTCTTCCCTTCCTCCTCCTCCACCTCCTCCTCCTCCTCTTCTGCCTCCTTCTTCTTCTCCTTCAAGTTTGTACCTCTTAATCTCCTTTATCTAATTCACCAATCCCCATGCCCACCTTCTCTCTGGAAACCATCAGTATGTTCTCTACATTTAAGAGTATGTTTATTGGTGGGCTTCTTTGTTTTGTGTCTTAGATTCCACATATGAGTGAAATCATATAGTATTTGACTTTCTGTTTGACTATTTCACTTAGCATAATATCCTCTAGGTCCACCCATGTTGTCACAGATGGCAAGATCTCATTCTTTTTGGTGGCTTAGTAATATTCCATTTATAAATATATACACTTCTTCTTTATCCATTCATCTATTGATGGACACTTTGGTTGCTTCCACATCGTGGCTATTGTAAATAATGCTCCAATAAACATAAGGGTGGATATGTCTTTTCAAATTAGTATTTTTGTCTTTCTTTCTTTCTTTCTTTCTTTCTTTCTTTCTTTCTTTCTTTTTAGTGTTTTTGTTTTCTTTGGGTAAATGCCCAGGAGTGGAATTACTGTATCATATGGTAATTCTATTTTTTAATTTTTTTGAGGAACCTCAGTACTATTTTCCACAATGGCTGCACCAGCTTTCATTCCTCCCAACAGTGCATGAGGGTTCCTATTTCTCCACATTCTCCCAGACACTTTTTATTTCTTTTTTATTCTAACCATTCTGACAGGTGTCAGGTGATATCTCATTGTGCTTTTGATTTACATTTCTCTGATTAGTGATGTGTACCTTTTCATGTGTCTGTTGGCCATCTCTATTCTTCTTGTTGGATGTCTATTCAGGGCCTCTGCCCAGTTTTGAATTGGATTGTTTGTTTTTTTAGTGTTGAGTTGTATAATTTTTAATATATATTTTGAATAAAACCTCTTATGGATATATCATTTGCAAATATCTTCTCCTTTAGTAGGTTCCCTCTCTGTTTTGTTGATGGTTTCCTTTACTGTGTAGAAGCTTTTTATTTTAATGTAGTCCTAATAGTTTATTTCTGCTTTTGTCTTTCTTGCCTGAGGAGACATATTTAGAAAAATGTTGCTAAGGCTGATGTCAAAGAAATTAATACCTATGTTTTCTTCTAGCAGTTTTGTGATTTCACGTTTCATGTTTAGGTCCTTAATACATTTTGAGTTTATTTTTTTGTGTACGGTGTGAGAAAATGGCCCAGTTTCATTATTTTTCATGTAGCTGTGCAGTTTTCCCAGTGACAGTTATTAAAAAGACTATCTTGGGGCGCCTGGGTGGCGCAGTCGGTTAAGCGTCCGACTTCAGCCAGGTCACGATCTCGCGGTCCGTGAGTTCGAGCCCCGCGTCAGGCTCTGGGCTGATGGCTCAGAGCCTGGAGCCTATTTCCGATTCTATGTCTCCCTCTCTCTCTGCCCCTCCCCCATTCATGCTCTGTCTCTCTCTGTCCCAAAAATAAATAAACGTTGAAAAAAAAATTAAAAAAAAAAAAAGCCTATCTTTTCCCCCATTGCATATTCTTACCTCCTTTGTCATAGATTAATTGGCCATATGAGCATGGGTTTATTTCTGGGCTCTCTGTTCTACGGATCTAGGTGTCTATTTCTGTGCCAGTACTGTACAAACCATTTTTTTATTAATTTATATCTCCCTAATTATTTTCCATTTATCAGACTCCCCAAATTTTTTGAGTAAATTTATCTCCAATAGTTTCTTATGGATTTTAAATCTCTATTCTCTCTGTAGTTATTTTCTCTTTCCTATTCCTAATATTATTTTTACTTTCTGTTCTTGATTAATTTTCCAGGTGTTGGTGTACTCTGTTAGTCCTTTTAAAGAACGGTCTTTTGGGTTTGTTAGTTATCACCATTGGTTTTAGTATTTTGTTTCATTATTTCTGTTTTATATTTGCTTCCTTCCACTTTATTTGGATTTATTTTCCTTCTGACAGTGTCTTGATTTGAATACGACAAATTTATTTTTCACCTTTCTAATTTATTTAAAAGTTTGATATATGGTGTTTTTGTGGTCTTCAGTTGTAAACATTTATCATTTCAATTTAAGCTTTCTTTTTAATCAGAAGTTATTTATAGATGTGCTTTTTAGTTTCTAAACTGGTAGTCTTAGTGGTTCATTAATGAGTTTTCTTCAAAAACACATGAACATTTGACATAATCATAATCATAATTTGGTCATGTAATATCCCATAATACCAATGTTCCATAATTTATATAATCATCCTCCTGGCATTAGTCTTCAGCTTGTTTTAAGTTTTTTATTGTTAAAGTTAATGCTTTAATAATTTCAGATACAATGTTTGTTGTTGTTGTTGTCGCTGTTGTTGTTTTTCTGGATAAAATGGAGTTAGGTATTGAAATGGGAGAGCCTGGAAATGTAGGTCCTCAGTAGGAAAAAGATTCAGGACAGTATGGGAAAGCAGGATTAAATTTAGTGAGGAATGCCTCCAGTACCACTAACGGGATATTTTTCTCTCTCAGACGAAAAGAAATAAGAGAATTAAGTATAGATGAGCACCATTAAATTTAAGAAGACAGTATGATGAGTTAAGCCATGAAGACAAATCAAGATGATCTTTTAAATACAACACAGCAAGTTCTACAAATTCATGGTATTCTTGCCTACCAAAATGGCATCCTGTTCTCTCTTGGATTTTGAACACAGGCTTGAGTGACCAGTAGCTGCTGTTTTCAAGGCATCAGCGTTTAGGGCTATTTTCCCAAAACATTTCATGCTTCATCAAAGAGTCAGGGCACAGGGCATGGGTCTCACCACCTTTGGAGACCTCTTCAACTCTTACCGTTCCCCAGGGCTGAGTGTGAATCCTCTCCTCCTTCTGAAGGCGTTTCCACTTTTTCCAAAACCGCCTCCTTGAGGGTGATTTTTCTTTTTTTTGTAAGCTTAATTAGTTTGGATTTTTGTTTGTTTTTTGTTTTTGTTTTTCACATTCAAACCTTTACAACCAATGTAAGTTTCTTCTTCTGGACGAGAAGGTGCTTTATTTTTCCTTAAAAGTCTATAGCAGCCAAAAACCAAAATGCATGTAAGCTTTTGTTCACCCTTGATAACTTCCTGTGATGTACCTGTCAAGAAGCCTCTACCTTCCGGAGTGTCTTTGTGAAAATATAAAGACAGTGTAAATCCTTGTTAAAGTCAAACTAGGAATATGTTAATGTCCTTTGCCTGAAAGGAATCTCTTACTTACCTCCCTCTGTTTTGTGTAACTTTGCCCAGCTCTGACCTGGAGCTTTGCCCAATGTCTACAGTCATATACGGCAGAGGCTATGGATTTTAAATAATGTTTCCCTTCATAAGGGGACTGGGAAAACAACACCATTCAAGCAGTTTGAATGTGCTGTTAGTGCAGGTAATATTAGCATTATCCTGGGAGGAAATTTGAAACTTGGTGGTCTCTTGAGTCATTCAAGTTAAAGTTTTAGCAGATTCAACATTAAAAGGGATTTGGGAACTATTAAGGGAGTACAGAAGTGCTCAAGTGTCCCTGTTTTTAGTGACTTTTTCTTTGCCTCCAGGACCATGTCTCCTCCCTGATTTCTATAAGGGAGATGTAAAAATAATTTTAAAACTGAAGTATCTAAATGAAAAAGAAATAAACTAGGTAAAAAAATAAAGATGATTAAAATAAAATTGACACCAGAAAAGAAAATAAGTGTAACTTATTATAAAAGTAAAATAATAGAAGACATAGTAAAAATTTTTAAAGCTTGAGGAACAAAACAAACTAAAATAGCAAAATTGTAAAAACATAATTTTATTCCAGAGAAAAATCTACTTTTTACTTTAGTATAAAATATTGGAAAATAGTTTAAAAGGATACACATTAACAATAATTTTTAATAGATAATAAAATTCATAATAAAACAAAAAAAACCCACAAAAGCACAAACTACAAGATTGCAAACAAAAAATAGAGTAGCAAAGCACTTCATTTATTTATTTTTAATGCTTATTTTTTTTTTGAGAGAGAGATAGAAAGTGTAGGAGGGGCAGAGAGAGGAGACAGAGAATCTCAAGTAGACTTTGCGCCCTTCTCACAGAGCCCGATGTGGGGTTCGAAGTCACAAACCGCGAGACCATGACCTGAATGAACTGAAGTCAAGAGTCCGACCCTTAAGCAACTGAGCCACCCAGGCGCTCTGCAAAGCATTTTAAAAAGCAGAGGCTGGTTTTCAGCACACAAAGCCCCTTTAGGTACTTCCTCCTTTGTTCTCCATCTCCTGGGTCATAATGTCTTTCTTTGCTTGGTAATGTTTTAGTGTAGAGAAGACTATTGTATTCTTATGCTATCATTACACGTAACTTCTCTTCTTTCCAGGGATCTCGTTAGGCTCAGGTGCACAAGGGGATTTGTCACAGTGACTCTCTAGTTTGCACGGACGTTCCTGAAAAAACAAAAGTCTCTGCTCAAATTGAGCACCCCAGCCTGCTCCCTCTGCTTTATCTCTCCTGGCTCCCACCAACCTTCAGATTTTAGATGAAAGTAGAGGATGGAGCAGAAAAAGCAAGTCCTTACTAAGGTACCCCTTGGGAGACAACCACGTGTCATTGCCAAGAAGGATTTGCCACTGCAAATGAAGTGCTGACTCCTATGTCCCCATCTTTTTTTCCACACTTTTTTTCTAGGAATGTGGTGAATTTTGAGGCATATATGTTTGCGAAAGAGTTCTGATAAATGGCTTACTGTTGGGGGCTAATCTCAAACCCTAAATACGGTGTCCTGGAGTTAACAGCAGCCCTGAAATATTCCTGCAGCTGCACACAGCCCAAACAGGCTTGGATGAGGGCTGCTGAGTTAGCTCGTGCCTATCAAGGCCCTCTCCTCTAAAAGTATGCAAGGAAACATGAAACTTAGATAAAAAATACAAATAAAGCCTCAGAACAAATTCTGCCAAGCTCCCTCTCCTCCCTAGCTCCTGTGTCCAGATACCTCCTACATAGAAACTCTGGAGCCATCAGATGCTTCAGTAAACCAGTGTCACCAGCCACGGATGGTAGCATTGGCATTGCCATGTCAGGGGATCTCAGCACAGTGTCCATGAAACTAGACAGGGCGGTAGCTTCACTGCTCTGAAGTAGCCTCCTTTCTCTTGGTAACAGGAATCAGCAACAGTGGGAGTGACAATATTCATGTTTGCATATTGGTACTTAGTGGAGAAAATGAAGAGTAGCCACATGAATTTGTTCATGTGTATATGTGACACGAGTTCCCAGGACCCCAAGAAATAAATGAAGGAGGGTGCAGAGCAGGGCCTTGGAGACGTGTGGTATTTACAGAGTGGTAAGAAAGAGCAAGGGAAATACTCCCGTCTATCTCATTTTTACTCACAGTCAGCCATAGTATGGAAAAATGTACAAAGACATAAAGAAAATAACTTAAAGTGACAGTAGCCTGAAGTCTATAATTGAGATGAAGTTTGACATAAATTGCACATCCTATATTAATTTCTCAGCCCTCGATTCTCTAACTCTACTCAAGATTTTATTCCTTAGGGAATCACCCTCTACCATGATATAATATCTTTTCCCTTCCAGTTTGCAAAGAAAAAGGAATGTCATACTTACAGATTACTTGGAGAGGGTCCAAAAGATCGTAACAAAAATGATCAGGGCTGTTAAAATGAGCAATTAGAAAATGTTAAAGGAATCAGAGTGATGTGTCCTTGAGAAAAGAAAAGTAAGGATGCCTTCATAGAAAGTTCAGCTATTTTTTTTAGTCCCAAATGAGAGTTTTTTGATAAGATAAAAGGGGTACAGAGAGGGGCAGTGAAGGAATGTTAATGTAATTGGGAGTGTGCCTTGAAAGATGGTTCTTTTTAGCAAACAGTGAGAAAATAAAACATCAACAGAAAAAAAAAGTATAGGTGCTGTAATTCATCTTTTTTTAATTTAAAACCCTCTATTAAATTGAAACTCAAAATTTGGAAAGCAGATTAGATAATATTTAAAATTTGAGAAGAAGGTTGTACTATTAACAGAGACACATTAAGTAAGGTGTAAATTATTTCTGTCTTTTGGACCTGTGAGTGGTGCTATAGAGAAAGATCTAGAACAAGTGCCAAAGGAGATTTCTGGGACAAAGCAGAAAAATATATTGCTAAACTTATTCCAGAGAAAATCATTTGATATATGTAGAAAAATATATGAATACAATATCTGGAAAATAAAAAGAATTCCTGAACTGACATAAAGTTCAGAAGCCTGAGGCTTAGCAAGCCTGCCTAACTTCTTTTTAATATAAAAAGGGAAAGAATTGGTTGTGGAATGTTCTTCCTTAGGCAATTATATATTTCACATGACTGTTAGGCAGCTGTCACTGTCAGTAATGACACTATGAAAATGGAAATCTTAAAAAAAAAGTCCTGTTTATATTGATAAAAAAAAAAGATTCTACTAACCAAGTGAAAGAAGCACAATAATGAGAAAAGATATGAGTAGTGAACCAAATACACAGTTCTTTATTATCCTTGAATTTTCCCGAGAAAATTCTGATGAAAGGAAAGTGAATCTGAATTTGTGGTAGAAGAGATAATACCAGATTTGAGTCAGAAGGGGGTGACTTATTCACCCACTTGGTTCTTTATAATAAATGTGCTTTCACTAATAAGGATTTACAGCAACACCTCATCGTTTCATGTCATCTTACACATGCGTTAGTCAAAAAGTTCCATCTAATGACAGGCTTGGAAGAGACCATCTGAATCAAGCCCCTGCCTTCTCAGACTGGTGCATTTCTGCATTAACCAAGTTGCTCCAGTCCAGTGTGAAAGAGTGCCCTTGTTGCAAATCCAAACTCCTCAGTAGTGCATTCCTACTGTAAGGTCCTCCCTTGCATGTAAACTGACATGCAAACTGACATGCTTACATGTACAAACCAACCATATTTCTCAAAAAGATATAGGCTGGACTTTGCAGTTTCTCTTTAATTTTCTCTTTCCAGGTAAAATAGTGAAATATTTTCTGTAACCTTTTTTCGGAATCCCTTTAACCTGTCTTTGAGCATTCTTGTCTAGACTGCTTCGGTGTTCACGGGGTCTCAGAACTTGGAAACAGACTTTTACAAACGATGACCTCGTACTGTGATAGGGTTCAAGGCACTATTAACTAGGTAAATGGCTTCCTACAATTATGCATTTGGGTTTCGTTTATTCAGGAGTGCTACTGTTGCTGGTCAAACTGAATTGTCTTAAAATGGGCTGGATAATATTCATAATGGTTGGTTACCTGGGGAAAAGGATTCCCTTTTCAGAATAAAAATTCACATTAGCTCAAATCAAGTCACACTGAAAATAAATAGAAATGAGTTCAGGGGATCCTAGTGTTATTCATATACAGAAACAAAGCATTAATGAAACTGCAATTAACTCTAAGAATAAAAATAGAAAAAAGAAATCAAAGGAATCGATGTTCTTTCCTCTTGTGGTTTTTATATTCTTTCCTTCTCACTTCTGTGGCCTAGCACGGAAGCACTGCTAAAGAGAGTGGTCCAATTCAATTCCGAGTATCCACCCTTACATATGCCACCCTGAGGCAGAATGGCAAATCAGCACCAGACAGTTGCCTAGCTTCAAGGTGCGAAATAACCATATGCTACAGACATACTCATTCATGTTACAGTATAATAAAACTCTGGAGCAAACAAAGATTGAGCTTTAATTTTGCATCAAGTGGTATGTAGCTATAGTCTCTTTTCTCCCCAGGGCTTTAGTCCATGCCCTCCATTTGGCCAATGTCAGTTTGTCTACTGTCCCCTTATACAATGCTTAACATGGTGAGTTTATGATCCCGGCATCTAGTGCACTGTTTGCCAACATCATTCATCTGATTCCTTTACATAGAGACCTGTTCAAGCTCTAGCTCCTGATAACACATTTTTTCCTTGTTAAATAAAAAGGAAGATTTTTCCCAATGAATGGCATAGAATAACTCTGTGTCTTAATCTATTGTACATTATAATGCTTAATTTTTTTCCTTTCTGTTCCCTTTATGATTTAATTTCAGCATATAATCTTACAGTGGCTTGTTATCAGTTTTCCTAGTCTATTGTCATCTGTTTTCAATTGTAAACTTTAAAGAGCAGCAGGGTGTGCCTCTGTGAACTGCTCTGTATGGTGTCCAGAGCAGCACTACACAGAGGTCAATGTCAACTGGATGTTCATTAATGACAGTGTCCAGGAGGTTCTGCCTCCCAGTTCCCTCTCTCACTGAACTGTCCACTAGTAAAAGACTGTTTAGGAAAATGTTTTTGTTACAGTGTAATCAGAATGCCACAGTACCGTCTCACTCTTTGTGCTGTGCCCTACAGTGGCCCTGGCATTTGAGCGAGGGGCAAAGGAGAGAGAATACCAATGTATTCACATAGTCAATGATATAGAAGGCTTAGGACTTAGTGTTTTATTGGAGTGGAGTTGTGATTCTATTTGAATCACACTAACTCTCCTCTGAAAAGGAGAGTTTCTTTCTTTCTTTCTTTCTTTCTTTCTTTCTTTCTTTCTTTCTTTCTTCTTCTTTTTTAGACCCATTCAGCTTTAAACAATTATAATGGAGAAGATTTTATATCACCAAAGGCATAATTACATGGTGAATGTAAGAAATAACAGTTTGGTGCAGATTTCTATAGAAAATGTGTTTTGCATTGTTATTTCAAATACCTTTCCTCACCCTACCTTGAAAGAAAAGCTCTTTCAAAGAAGCATTGGCTTTTTATCATCTATCTGTTTAGCCATCGCTCCTTGGTATATGCATATGTGAGTTAGCAGAAACAACACTTTTTGTTTCTCTTGAAGATATCTAAGTAAAGTTTCAGGTAGCCAATTAGCTTTTTGACCTAAGCTTTGTTGGCTGCAGAAAGCCTGAATCCCAGGAACATTTGGTTCTCAAGGCATTTGGATCTCATAAGAAAGACTCAGTGCCAGCACCAATCAGAATGGCTGCCAGTTGTTATTCTTCTTCACAACTGGCGGCCATTTCCAGCACTGTTACGGAGCCGTGATCAATCTCTGCACCTGTCTATCAGTGGATGTTCATAGAGAGAACGGTGTGGGCTGCATCTGCAGATACCACATGTAACCAAAAGGGAGAGAGGAGGAGGGAGAGTGTAAACCCCCAAATATATCAAGTGAGAAAGGCTACACGGAAAGAAAAAAAAAAGCAGGAAAATATGCAACAGGGATATGTCATGATAGAAAGAAGAAACGAGGAAAAAAATCATCTATAGTAGAATCTTTATTGTTGGAATGCATAGTTTCTACCCCATTTATGAGCTTAGTGCTTAATTTAACCCTTGGACATGTTATCTCAATGTCTCATGGATATGTGTTGTCTTTGAAACAATACTTTCAGCTTCTTATCAAGACAGAGAAGCTTACTATATTTATATATTCTATATCTTATGTTGTTAGAATCCTTCTGTGCTTATAATTATGTGTTAATGTGTAAGAACTTATCATGTTGATTTTTTTCTATGTGTCTAGTTTGGGGGGGTATTTGTTTTTGTTTTTGGAAATCTGCTATTAACTTCTTTCTTAAAATAAGGAATCTAAATAATCATTTTGGTAATTAATAGAAGAGATTGCAATATGATTTTATGTAGGTGTTCATAAAGTGGTGATTATGTATACCTGTATTTTATGTTTGTGAATGTTATAATTCCTTCCTGAGACCCAGAGTTGGAAAATTCTAAATGATATATCAGATTTAATTTAAACATATTGTTTTTTTTTATGTTTGCAGATGCACGTATTTCTATATTTTATACCCTTAGTGCAAGCTGCTATGTATGATTGTGAAGCCCTTTAATTCTATGTTGAAAGCTGAGTTCACATTGCATGAAATTTCTGTTTAATTGCCCTGCGATGAACTTAGCCCCTCAGTGCTTCTCTCTGAGTGAGCTTAGAATGCTTTACATAGTCAATCAATAAAGTTAACAGTTTAATGTCCCTGCTCTTATTTCATAATGCTGTTTTATAAGTATTCTTTCAACTTCTGTATTCTATAAAATTCCCTTGAATAAATGGATTCATGTTAGTTTAAAAATGGAAGAGGTAAAAGCTCTTTCTAAAACCTTAAATCTAACAAGATATTTGATATAGTTGAAAGATCAAACAATCTGAAAGAAAGAGTGAAAACAAGGAAATATTTCAAATTTAACAAAACATTAACAATTATTTCACAGCTGTCCGGGGATGGGAAGTGTCTCAGCCCTCTCCCAATACCAGTTAAATCAGATCAAGATATTTTGAGGAAAAAAAGTATATATGCAAAAGAAAATTATCTATATTTATGTCTGTCTATCCATCTATATTTCTTGAGATCATGACCATATGGATTTCTGAAGGGAAAAGAAGAGTACAGGGAAAAAAAATGTTCTGGAACTCTTATAAATAGAATATTCAGACTGCAGATAAATTATTTGATTTAACTCACAATATCTGTAGGCTCTCTAAAAATCCAAGCTCAGATATAAATGTTACTCTCAAGTCAGCCTACAGCTCCATTCTTCATTTGATAAAACTTGGTCAAAAGGGTGATAAGTTTTGTATCTTCTGAAATTAAGCTATGAATTTTCTCTGCAATAACAACATTTGCTTTTATCAAATCTACCAGACCCCAATGAGAATGGAGGCAGAGTTTGCCTTAATCAAGTCTCACCACTTAGGGAATATTCTGAAAATGTTTTAAACAACAAAAACAAACAAAAACCAACCAAGGCTTCTAAGGACTCAAAAAAAAGATAGAAAATGAATAACAGTATTGAGAATTGCAAGGATCTGTGCTTTTACGTTGAAGATAGAGTTGCCTTTTTTTCCTAGAATATTCCTTAGGTTATATGGACAAAATTAGGAAAAATCAAATGATAATCTTAATTGGATTTCATTTTAAGAGATAGATATTTAATATTTCTATTTTGGAATGGAATCTTTTTATCTGAATAGCACAAAGACATGAGCCATCTCATAAAATTAAGAATCCCAGAATTATTTACTGTCCATTAAAAGCTTGAAGCCATAGTGCTAAAATAATACAGTTCCCATCATTTCTGTCAGTAAGCTAAAGAGCAGAGGAAACCTCTGGGCAATTTGGTAAAGTGATGAAGTTTGTCTTCAGCATCTCCCATCACTTCCTGTGCACACTCTTCCCTCTTAGTGATCACTCTTAGAGTATTCTTCATGGACAGTTTAGTGATCCAGATATTGTTCTTATCTTCATCAAGGAGAGCGCCCCACATCAGAACTTGTCAGTTTCATGTCTAAAACTTTTAGAATTCTACTGGAAAACAAAACTAAACTGACAAATTGACTGGATTTAAAATTTGAGTGGTTCTAAATGTCTTTATCTGATGTTCTGCTCAGACTACCTGTCCATTATGTTAAGAATATAAGTACCATGTAGTTTTTCGGCATGATGGCAAGACAAGTGAGGAGGTATCTGGGAGCATGAGTTTCAGTGCCAATGAAATAAAAAAAACTATAAAAAAGACTATTCTTCCAAGGAGTCACATATTTGTATAGATGCCGGGCTTTGAGGAAGGGCAAGACTTGCCAATCTACACCACTTCCTGCCTCTTGCTTTTGCTGCTATTCCAAGTTCTTATACCACAGCAACAGACCAGTTGACTGTGACCAGCTATCTCACTACTCTTAGAGTTTAGGGGTGGAGGTCCAGGACTCCAGGACTAACCCATAATGTAAAAAGATGAAAATCAAATCTTACTAACAAGTTCTTGGCCTCCCTCTGGCTTTGACTCCAATCCTATAAACATGACTTTCTGCCTTTCTGCTTTGCCCTCTGAAAACTTCCATTTCACTTTCCACACCTGAACTGGATGGCTGGCCAATTGTCTCCAGAGGTTTGCTAAAAAGTGAAGGATGAAAGATCAGAAGATTTACTTTTAGATTTTTCTATGTCCTTAATGAGGAAAAGAGTTTTGTACAATACCACAGGTCCATATTCTGATAGCAAGGAAGCATATCTCCATATGGCATCAAATCCTGCTACAAGTAGAATTCTTGAAAATAAGATAAGGAATAGAAGAGACAGTCACTTTTACTGTGATGTTACCCATCATTATTTTCTTGCTGGAGCTTAGAAGTGACATATGGAGATAAAGCCACAAAGTATGATTTCATGAAGACAACATAACTGTTTTTAAGCCAAGTCAACTTCTGCAACGATTGCAACATATCTGTATTTTAGATCAATGAAATATCAGATCATCGAGTTGTCTTTTATTATAAAGTGAGTTTGGTAAGTAAGAAGTTAATTTTCAATCTGGAAAACGCAAAGAAAAGCCCCAATTAAATTAGTTATTCATTCACTATATTTCAATAGAATATCTATTTTGTGTAATAAATATAGCATTTGAGTGTTTATGATGAGTTTTAGGTACACTAACTCATTTAATCCCCAAAATGACCCTATGAAAGGTCAATATGAGACTCAGAGAAGTTAGGTAACTTATCATAGAACTCATAATTGTTTGGGGTAGACAAATGTATAAGACATGTTTCTTGCCTTCAAGAATTTTCATTTTAGGAAAATCCTACTTAAAAACTGTGATCATATAAGACTAGTCATGCACATTCTTTATTCTATCCTCCACACCTGGCATAGGACTTGGAACCTAAAAAGTTCAGAAAATGTTTGGAGTAAGAATAAAGTAATTAATATAACAACATCCTGAGAAGAGTGTCAAGTACCTGAGAAAAATGAACTGGTGAAAGGTCTCCATGTGGAGCTCAATGAAGATGACAAGAAATTTTAAGATCAATATATCTATTGTTTTCAAAATTTTTATTGAGGCCCATTTTTAAAAACCATTTACTTAAATGGAACTAATTTTAAATGCTTTTGAAGGCATTGATTTCTTTAAAAAATTTTTTTAATGGTTTTATTTATTTTTGAAGGAAAGAGAGAGAGATAGAACATGAGGAGGGGAGGAGCAGAGAGAGAGGGAGACACAGAATCTGAAGCAGGCTCCAGGCTCTGAGCTGTTGGCACAGGCCTGATGCGGGGCTTGAACTCATGAACTGTGAGATCATGACCTGAACCAAAGTCAAATGCTTAACCGACTCAGCCATCCAGGTACCCCTGAAGGCATTGCTTTTTTAAAGCATCCTGAGGTTACTTTGATTTTCAAGTTCCAGTTTACATATATGTATATATATAGTTATATATATAGTTATATATATGGTATAGTTATATATATAGTTATAGATATAGTTATATATATGGTATAGTTATATATATAGTTATAGTTATAATTATATATAAAGAGATTTATATTATATATTATATTATATTATATTATATTATATTATATTATATTATATTATTTATTATATTATAAAGAGAGCACAAGTGGGTGAGAGGGACAAAAGAAGAGAGAAAAAATCCCAAGCTGTCTTTACTCGCAGCAGAGCCTGACACAGGTCTCAATCCCATGACTCTGGGATCATTGCCTGAGTCAAAATCAAGAGTTGGATGCTCAACTGACTGAGCCACCCAGGCATCCCTCAAGTTCCAGTTTTTACTTGAAAGGTAAGTCAAGGAATCAGAAATTTCCCTTTATGGGATAATAAAAGATCATCATGTAAATATCAAATGGTTGGAAGAGCCAGAAAGCAATTAAAGAATAATCTAAAAATTATGAATCAAGGTTTTGGATCCTGTCATTGTCTGGCTTTAAAAGTGAATGATGACTCCTTTATAGAATAAAGTCAATGTCTTAGCTTAGTATTCACATCTCTCTACAATCTAATACCATCATTCAACACCAAGCTCAAAAGCTGCTCATCCTATAAGGCCTCCCTAGATTCTCCCAGAGAATTAATTTTCTCTGTTTTTCTTAGCATAGCTACTTACTTTGAACTAATGCCTTTTATAATACTTAATATAATATGTTACCTTGTATTAGAGCATTCTGTGTTGTCTCCACTTTTTATTGCTAAGTACAACTAGCACATACAAAATGCCCAAGAAATATTTGTTTAGTAATAGCCTCCTGTAAATGAGTAGATATCAAGCGTTTTTAAAGATATGAGTACATAAAACTCTTGACTGCTAGTGTTAATGGTGTATAGAGTTTGGACTATATCTTTCAACCATTCTTTTTGGGAAAGCTCTTTAGAAGTCACAGTCTGATTTCAATTCAACACCTTTTTGCTTTCAGTTTATGATAAAGACACTAACAAGAAAAGAAATAGTCATATGGTGTCCTGAATCTTTGGGAAACTATAATACTGGACCAGAATAACCTTAAAACTGAGCCATAAACCTCTGATTACCTAAAAATGTGGTCAGACTGTGGTACAGAGGTATGTCTGAATGAGGAGAAAGGAGAAAATTGTAGAAAAGACAGTTGAATAGAATCACTATACAAGGGAAGGACAAATGAAGCTCTACCATGTCATTTCCCCCCTTATATCTTGGGAATTCATGTTTTGAACAGGAGGGGTTTCTGTAATAATCAACGAAACAGGTACTAACTACTGAGGCCATGCTGTGTGGCGAATCTGTTAGATGTTGAAATCAGTGTAAAGTTTGACTGAAAGGAGCATATTATTTAGGTTCCATGAAAGATAACATGGGAGTAGGGCTTACTGAAACCAATTCTGTGATCAGAATTGCGTCTTATACTAAATACTAAACTAAATACAGCTGTGTTTGTCAAGCGCCAATATGTAATAAAGTAAAGTTTCATTGATACCTAAGAGGACAAAGAGAGAAAGTGTGAGAATGAACTCTTGGATAATTTTTTTGGTGACACCTAATACCAAAACGGTCTCTTAATTTTTACTATAAGTCTCTTTTCCAATCAAAACACTACAAAAGTTATTAAAATATTTAAATTGCTTGATTTTGGCATTGGCTTTTCCCCATTCCTTTGGCTGCCTTTTCACTTTAGACCTCCATTTTTACTTACATAAAATGAAGATAATATCTGCCAAACTGCAATATAGCATTGTAGTGAGACCAAACAAATATACATATGAGAGTAATAAATTTTAAAGACACACAAACAATTATTGTCAGTTATATTGTCATCTATCATTCAAAGATGCTAATGACACCAAAAAGGAGCAATAGAACAAAGCAAGAGATGTAAGTAATTTAGAAATTATTTAATTATTTCTCACTTTCTCTAGAAATAACATTCTAAAACAGTGAAATGTAACAATGTCCATAGCTCTTATGGGTTAGGAAAATGGGCTTCATCCTGGCTGTAAATTATGAATCAAGCTATTTAAATACTAGTTCAGTTATTTTGAGAGGGGAGAAAAAAGCCTTCACCCTTGGGTTCCCATTGCATAGGATATGGAAAAATTACCATCATACAGGGGAGTCAATATTAAGTTTAGATGACTTCCAGAAAATCACACCCTGTGCATCTTTGAAGGAAATTATATATATATATATATATATGTTGAAATTTCTGCTTTGTTGGAGGAAACTAACCTTGGGCTGAGGAAAACATTGGTTGTGTTTATACATCATCACAACAGGCTGCTGATTTAAAAAAAATCAAGTAAAACACCGTGTTAGCATTGTGTAAGGAAAAAGGAAAGAAGTTTTAGTTGGACAGATTACCTTCTTTGTTTCATTTTACTTTGTGTCTTGTTGGCATAAGTTGAGTGAACTTGCTTTAGAAGAAAAGAGCTAGTAGCATGGTTGAGGGGTATGGTGAAGGGCTCTCTTAGCCCACAGTCTGTGATTTCACCCTGCAGGGGACAGGAACCAGACTGGTCTGCGAGATACTGAAAAGGCAAGACTATTGCACCATAACAAAAAATGGAAAGAAAGACAAGGAATCGCCTGAGAATTGTCTTAAATAAATTAATGTAAAACAATAAAAAGAAACCATTTAAGAAAAGGAGAAAGTACCACAGAATTTGAGAGCAGGTCATAATCTGCCTCCTTGTCAAGCAATTGTAAATGTAATTGATTATTACATTTAGTGCAGTAAAAAAAAAAAAAAAAAAAAAAAAAAAAAAAAAAGATTGAGTAGTCTATCATGAACTAAGAAATTGTCAACGTTATCTCTTTTTCCACTGGGAGGGTTTTGTTTATTGTTGATTTTTAACTTTGTTTCTACTTTACAAGTTAATAAATGTGTGAGGATTAGATAATATCTATGTCTGAAGATCTTCCAATATAATACAAATATAGTTACAAGATGCATTGCATACACCAAAGGAAATGTGTAAATTAAGGCAAAAGAAAATCTTTTTTTGTACATGGGGGTATTTAACTTCATAGTCTTGACTTTAGAATAATAGTTACCTTTTATCGAAATTTATTCTTCTTGGCTACAGGTAATTCAGAAAAATTGAAATGAATTTTGAAGGTGACACCCTCATTGATCATGATGATTTAGGGAGGCTGGCTCATCCCTCCTTTCATGCAGGATTATCTTTAATGTTTTCCAGGGAACCCAAGTGCATCCAGGCAGTGGCTCCCTAAATCTTTTGCTTTACAAAATCACCAGCCAGAGTTCTTGGGATGGGCTATGAAAGAGGCAGAGACATTAGAATTCTCAGATGTACTAATTGATTTAGCAGCAGTTTAAAACAATGTTGAGCATTGTCAGAGATGTTCCTTTGAGGTATTAAATCAAGTTTCCCAAGATGGATTGCATGCTAACCACATACTATCTAAAAATCTCAAGGGCTGTTTATTGTTCTGCAATTTATGATCGCCTTGTTAGAGGATTGCACATCAGCTTCCCTCGAGCCTACGAAGAAACAGAGACAAATAGCATGCAAACTATATTGAACAATTCATTATATTATATTGTAGAAACCTAAGCACAGTGTGGAGATAACCCTTTTATGCACGCTGCCTTATTGAACAGTAATCACTCTGTAATGCTTTAGATATTTAAATCATATTTATAATAACACATATTAATGTAACATCCCTCATAAAGTTCTCAAGGCATTTTATGGGGTATATAAACCATGGAAAAATACAAAATTTTAAAATGCAGATATACCTACCCTGGGGTCTTTGAGGCAACCTAATGAGGAATATATACAAAATCCCAGGCTGACAGTTTAACTATTTAAGTAGCATATAGAATAACTCAAACACATTTTAAGATATTGCTGGTTACGAACTCATTCTTTATCTAAATATTTGGCCAGGTTGTATAAGTGCTTATTTTCAGTTTTACTGTTATAGGCAGAAAGAAAAAGAGATTAAAAATCTTTAGAACATTTTCAATCAAAGCTTTTAAATTCACGTGCTTGAAAATCAATCACTGATTTGGGTTTATGTATTCTGTAAAATTACATTATTAGAGCAGTGGGGTTGATTTTAAAACAAATGAAGGTATTTATCTTGGCATGGCTTGCCCAGATTTGGTGTGGTGCTACGCATCTATGAGGCTGGTAGATAATTCAATAATTCAGTTTTGACTGATTAGTTTGTTTATTTTCTCAAAGAAATAAAGGGGGAAGTCTTGGGGTTTCATGAGGATATTCTGTCCCTTTCACAATATAGGCGGTAGGTCATAGGGGTCTAAACTGCTCTAGTTGCTTCACTTGAATTTTTTCTTTTAGCTTTTTACCATTCAGTAGTTAAATATATTAAACTATGAAAAAGTTTGCAACCAACTGAACAACGTACGAGGCAGTATTTAACGCTCTTGGGATTTTTTGCAGCGTTTTCTTATTTATAACATTTAAAGCAGAAATAATGCGAGTTAAGGAATATTTTCATTTATAATTATCCTGCTTTCATATGAATGAGACATATAATGTTTCATTTTCTAACACAGAATGTGTCCACAAGTGAGATGGAAGAGAGAGTAAGGAGAACTTTTCGTACCATTAGCAGTTACACCACCAACTACAGCCCTTCACTTCCCTTTATGGCACTAGGTTTCATTCTATTATGCACACGCTTTATTCAGTGGTGAGGAACACAGCAAGCGTTCCAGGAAAGGAATAGAATAAATGGAGGATAACCAACTCCAAGTCCTTCAGTAGTTGTTCCAGGGTCAGAAACCTTTCTTGACAACATCATCTGCAACACATTAACACAATGCATGAAGGACACATTATAGTGTGAATAAATGGTTTCCTTTTTGTTTGGAAAGAATGGAACCCAGCAGGAATCAGTTATTAGCATTGACATTCAATTGTTTAAATATAATGAAAGTTTTCTCAGTGGTATATCCTGCAGGCCGTCTGGTTCTGTGTTCTTAATTTTTCAGAAAGCTGCTAAATCCAGAAGTCTGCTCACTGGTATTGCCATGCTCTGTTTCAGTCTCAGTGCATACAAACCTCTTTTTATGAAAATAGAGCTTTCTGGAAATACAACTAAGCTCAAGTCTAACTGTAAAAGAAGTCTTTCTTTAGAATAGATGAGTTACTCCACTGTTATAACTAGAACTGTCTAGACCACTCATCTCCAATTTTCTTAAAATTTTTTAAGTTTATTAATTTCGAGAAGGGGGTGGGGAGGGACAAGAGAGGGAGAGAGAGAGAGAATCTGATGTGGATCTCAGTCTCATGAATGGTGAGATCATGACCTGAGTGGAAGAGTAGGACGCTTAACTAACTGAGCCACTCAGGAGCCCCTCCAATTTTCTTAAATTCTAATCTCAAGTCTTTGGAGTCAAAGCATATTGCAACAGGAATGATTAACTATATTTCCAGAAGTCCTGAAACTGAAATAATTACAACTCATTCCTAATCATTTTAACACAATTCCTGGAAACGATTATTGTGTTTACTGTGATTCACTCGATAACTATTTATTTATTGTGGACTTGTTTCGTGGGAGATTCCGTGGTAGGTGTTGAAAATTCAACAATAAATACAGAATTCCTCCTGACTGCATAGGCTTTCCAGTCTAAAAACTTTCAACTTCCAAATGATTAGATGATTTTGGAGGGGAAAAAAAGTAATATATACTTATACATATTTATATATATATAAATAATTTATGCTTGTCTGTTTCAGTAAATCTGATAGAAGGCTGACATCAGCTTTCTTATTTGAAACAATTCATCAACATTCATCTGTAATTGAGAACACATCAAATAATGTTATTTGAATTAGAGGGAGTGACAGTTCACTGCATGTTTTATCTGCATATGCACATCAAGGGTGCTGGACGTGTAAAGTTCTATGGAAGTCTTTCTGATAGATTTCAGTTGTGATTTCTTCCCACTGCCAGTGTTGCTCATAGCTCTTTAAAAGTTCCCCCAACAACCACTACAGAGGCACAATTGTTCACTGGAAACAAATCAGGGAGACTTCTAATAGAGGTTATCTTCTGGTGCTCTGTTTATAAACTACACTCCAGGAGAACTATGCATGATACAACATTCATAGAATAATGCTGATTAACAGATTAACCCCAAATCTGTCTCCACACTGTAACTTTTATTGAAGGGCCCTTAATTGTATCTTTGGATCAACTCAGAGTCAGCCTCTTTGCCTTGTCACATGACAGTTTTTAAAGTGTTCTAACTGTGACGCCTGGGTGGCGCAGTCGGTTAAGCGTCCGACTTCAGCCAGATCACGATCTCGCGGTCCGGGAGTTCGAGCCCCGCGTCGGGCTCTGGGCTGATGGCTCAGAGCCTGGAGCCTGTTTCCGATTCTGTGTCTCCCTCTCTCTCTGCCCCTCCCCCGTTCATGCTCTGTCTCTCTCTGTCCCAAAAATAAATAAACGTTAAAAAAAAAAAATTTTAAAGTGTTCTAACTAAATTGTAATGTTCCTACCAATCTTCACTCCATGAAACCAGATGTGGTTCAGAGATTTCCTGATAGTCTCATCACTCACTTCTTCCTGATCTAATTCAGGTTCCTCCACCTCCACATTCTTCTAGTCTGGTGGATGAAATTTCTGAGGTAGAGATCTGCCATATTGCTTTCTATTTTGTCTATTAATCTGGAGTCTTTCCACAAGTTTTGTAAAATAATTTGATCAATAATCACAAAAGGTTACATAGTAGTGGCTCAAGTATGGACTCTGGAGTTAGACTTCCATCTTCAAATCTGAGTTCTGCTGATTACTAGCTCTGTAACCTTGAACTAATTGATTAACTTATTAAGGCTGTTTCTGAGTATGTTAGATGGCGATAAGAAAAAAAAAACACCTAGTTCATTTGGCTGTTGTGAGAAAATTGCAATAAATGAGATAAGGTAATGAATGAACATCCATATAGGAACTGAAATACAGTAAGCACTGTAAGAGCTATTAGCTCTTTTTAATACCAACAACACTTCCAGAAACAGTGAATAACATGATACATAATTCAGTTAATCAAGTTCCTTTTTTTTTTTTTTTTTGTTCTGATTATCTGGAAAAAGAACCCAGAATATCTGGGCTTGTTTTTGTTTTTGTTTTCAGACAGAATGTCTAAAACGATGTGGGTCTGATAAAGTTGTTTTTTAAGCCAACCTGTGACTTATTGTGATACCTGGAAATTCTAACTCTATTGAACATGATAGCTCATTCCAAATGTTATAGTGTAATTGTTTTAAATGCAATTGTTCCAAATATATATGGATTCGATTCATATGTCTTAAATATATCTAGTTCTTTTTATAAGACAGAAAGGGTTTTAGAAAAACAATTTCATTTCTCTCAAAATATTCTTTGAGTTTAAAATGAGGAAGATGGAAGTTATTCATATTCAGTAGATGGATAAACTAAGGAATTGAAGGTTTAAGTGACTCATGAAAGACCACTCTGCCACTTATAAGTAAAATGAATATTATAAAAAAATGCTTCCTCCTTCCTATGAAGTTTGAGTAGTATTGCTCCTAAGACTATTTTGAATAAGAAATCATATATCTCCCATAAATCCTGAAAGATTAGCTTATGGAGGAAATGAGCAAAACATCGGGTAAAGAAATAAAGTAATTGGCATTAATTAAAGCTTAAAGGAAATGGGACACAGGCTGCCAAAAATACAAAAAATAAACGACATAAAAAGTAGTTAAACAAGGGATATTAAAACATCACCAGCAAGAGCGAACACAAAGTGAAAACTGAGTGTGAAATTTGTGTGACTTTGAAGTGGCCAAGATATTAAATTCATTTTTTTAAATGTCTTTAATATAAAAGAAGAAATCGGGCTGCCAAGTCATAAAATCTTGCAAAAATATATTTCAACCAAAAGCCTGTTTGCAAAGCACATTTTCACTTGAACATAGATCAGCATGTCCATATGACAGGGATCCATGGGTATTAATGTAAACGACAAGTGAAATTTCTAAGCTTCTTACCAACTATGTTAGAAGTCTCATCTAGTCGCCGATATTTCTAGGAACTGTCTTCTTGGCTGATATTTCCTTCTCAATCTTTCATAAGTATTTACGTAGAACTATGTATTTGGGGTCACCTACTGATTGCCTGAACAAAACAGCTAGAAGGTTTAATTAACCCAGAGACCTCACTATTCTAGATATTTAGAACATCACAACTTAGCATATTTGCTTATTCATAAAACGACTTGTGTTAGTTGATTTAGTCTTTGTTCCTTTTAACATCCAACACCACTATTCCTGTAACTAATCTAATTTTCCAATTGAATAAAAAATCAGTTCCGTTGTATGTGGGCAAATAATGCATGTACATTAAATCAGGTGTTGCTAAATGTTGAGATTATTTGGATGACTTACTATGTGAGCTTGGATTGAAGTTGTAAACCTAGAATAGAAGAAGCAGAAAAGTTGGTCTGCAACTTTGTTATGTCAATTCAAGTGAGTCGCTTCATTTCTCTTAGCCTTCGTGTCCTCATCTGTAAAATGCTATGGATCAGGCTAGGCTGGGCTCTGCTACAGTAGTACCAAAAAATCATCAAAACATAGTGATTCTTACTCGAGGCCTCATACTGATGGAAGCCATACTTTCATGCTTTCGCGATTGCTACGAGACGAAACGTTGCTCCAGCAGTTAGATGTTTCTGCCTGGCAATGATATATGCCACATCAGCCTCTGACTTAAAGCAAGTCACGTGGCTATGTTTAACTTCAAAGGAGTGGGGAGTACAAATCTACGATATTCCTGAAAGGAGAAAAACTAGATTATTTATAAATAGTTTTATTGCTGTCTGGAATAGGTGGAATTACTTATCTGAAAAGGAAATGCTTTTTGGAAAATACAGTATGTTTAATCAATGACTATATATTGTTTGTACGTATGTTTAAAGTAGAAGAAACCAAATATTTTAAGGATAGTATCATCTGAGGTAGAATACTTCGATATGCTTAATCACAGGGTAAATTCAGATTTTATTATAATTTTACAATGTTCTTCTTCACAAAGACTCTGGGGATACTTGGGACTGTCTAAAAGCACAAGGCTGTTCAGTTTCTAAAAATAAGTTAGACTTTTTAATTCACAAAATTAAAAACAATATTTAATGAAAGCCAAAACTATCAATGTTAACTAAAGTAGAAAAAGTGAGAAAAATCTTTCTTGAATTTCATTGTGTATGTGGACCTATTTGTTTCATCTCCTTATGAGTTGTGTTTGTATCTGTGATGTAAATTAGAGAATGGAGTTAATTCCAGAGAATGCTACTTTTGCTTCATTTTCCTGCAGACAGAATTACCTGGATAAATTACAGCAAAAATTAGTCAGAGGTGCAGTGTTTAAAGAGAAAATGAGTTGCCTTCCTTAGCTTGGAAGACATCAGATTCCTCCTATTTCTGTCCCTTCAGTTTCCAGTGCAAAGAAAGTTCCAAGCATGTAGAGAGAAAAAACAGCAGGGCATCTCACCCACAGACAGCAACATCGGCAGGAGGTGAAGGAAGCCAGAGAAGCCAGGGAGAAGTTAGTCTTCACCCAGTCAGTCCTCTCCTGGCTCCATCCTGGGTTGAGGACTTCTTAATGAAAACGTGTCCTCAGCCGAGTATGGAGAAAGCATGCCAAAGCAAATTTTGTGCATATTAGGTCCTGCATGCACTGCTAACAAAGTGTTACTATTTAGTGTGAAGCATACCTCTATCACTTACATGATGTGCAACTTAAGAGAATCCTTAAATCTCTCTAAATCTCCATTTCCTCATCTGTAAAATGGTTAAAATATCACTTGCCTACACTCTTGCCGGGTTTAGGGGAAAATCAAAGGAGTTGATGTTTGTAAAAATGATCTGCAATGGTAAACATCAAATATGTGTCTGGTTATATTTTCTCGACCATTCTGCCCTCAACCTTTGTTTATTTTTCTTCTTATACACATAAGATGATGTCGCTTTGTGTGGCACAATGTAAGTATGAGATCCAACACTCAGGGTGATAGATAGCTGAATTTCATTCTTTTCTTCCTACTCAAGAAAGCACAATGACATTCAAGTGAATAGGAGTGATATTGTTAAGAGAACAAACTGGATTCCTGTAAATTCATTTCAAAAGAAAATCATTTGCAAAGGTATGGACCTGTGTGTAGTAACAACATTTGTGGCATATCTCACAATAGATTGCAACCCATCACGGGATCCAGACTCTGGTAGAAAGCCACGTTTGCATTCATTTAAGGAAAGATGCCATGCTTATGGTTCAGAGGGTCATATACCCTCTATGTTGTGGCATACGAAGGTGGTATTTGTAAATCCATTATTGACTTGAGGGGTGAACAGCAGCAGAGGCTACAGTGGTGATCGTAAAGATGGCTAACAGTGACTCCTACGGTAGGTCAGTGTTTTCCCAGGCATAAGAATTTGGCAGGTCTCATTACTGGCTGAATAAATGATAGTGTGTTAGAGAAAGCAGGGATGGATAACAGGCTTGTGGATGTCAGATTGTAGGTACCACTGGAGCTCTCACAAAGGGCATCAGTCATAAGAAGGGGACAAATTACAGAGACATTCACCCATGACTTTCCACATCATTTCCCTAACACTTCTTCACCTGCCATCAATTCCAAAGAAAACGACTATTTTAGATCCTAACCTAAATTGAGTGTTTCCCCCTTGCATCTTGTTGTTGTACTTTTTTCCTGTCTAGTCATAATATGCACCAAAAACAACATGTGAGGACAATTTTTACTTAGGATATACCCGGTGGCTTGAGCACACGGTTCATTATAGAGCTGCAAGCAGTCAGAGGTTGGCAGTCTTACTTAATGGAATAACAGATAGAGAGCAAGAATAATAGCTCCCTTGTCTCTCAGTCTATTAATAGTGGAACCATTCATATTGCAAAATGACTGGTAATAAGAATATTTTAAGGGGGAAAAAGCCTTTGCAATAAATGAACTTTTATAGCTAAAATGGTTGTTAGAACATAAGTCTAATTCTTAAGAAAATAGAACACCAGTTTACTGGATACACATATATTTATTATTTGTTATTATTGTTTGTTTACTATGTTATTCTTCCCTTCTAAAAAAGGTGTTTAGTCATTTCCGTCTTAGCCTCAATGTCCAAAAAATACATGGCAACTCATGACCTAGGAATATATTTATATAACATCACAAATGTTTTCCATGGCAACAAGCCTTGTCAAGCTGTCAGATGCCACGAGACAGACTTCTGAGCAGTTCCCAAACAAATATAATTCTAATATAGGAATGAATAAGAATCCTGCTGTTCTACAGTAATATCTAATATTGGACCTACAAACATATAGAACTGCACACCATAAATAAATAAATAAATAAATAAATAAATAGGAGAAGATGGTTTACCTTAAAGATGCATGCCAGATAAATGTTGCCTCCTGGCATGTTGTCATTGTCTAAACTCTGCCTACTCATAGAGTACTTTATTTTCAGGAGACTGCGAATATTGTCTTGAAGTCCTGGTGATTTTTCTCAAGCAACTATATTCACTACACAGTTAAAATTCAATACAAAATTTTGACATTCATCAGTGAAAGTAAACACTACTGCCATTGATATCCCCCCAATGAGAATTATAAAGACTTAAATTTGTGCTGATAAAAAAGACAAAACTTTGGCTTTTTTTGTTCTACCTCCTCTATACTTCCTGTGGCCCAGAAAGAAACAGAATAAAATGGATATTTGATGTGGGATTGCGATGTACTTCTTTGGTAGCCAACCATAGATGGATAGATAATAGATAAATGGATGTGTGGATGGATGGATAAATAGACTTGTCTTATGACTGAATAACAAATAACTTTCATTAATCTCAGGATATACAGTATGTTTTGGTCAATAAGTTAACTATTATACAAATTTGCAGTTGAGCAAACTGGGAATAAAAAAAGTATAGTTATTCACTCTGCATTTTTTATTAAGCTTTTGAAAGTTAATGGGCACCTAGGTGGCTCAGTCTGTTGAGCATCTGACTCTGGATTTTACCTCAGGTCATGATCCCAGGGTTGTGAGATCCAGCCCTGTGTCAGGCTCCATGCTGAGTGTGGAGCCTGCTTAAGACTCTCTCTCTCTCTCTCTCTCTCTCTCTCTCTCTCTCTCTCCCCCCCCCCCTCTTTCCCTCTGCCCGTCTCTCTGGCTCACACTATTTCTCTCTCTAAAATAAGAAGTTAAAAAAAAAAAGAAGAGTAAAATCTAACAGTATGATTTCCTTGCCCTAGAAGTCCTTAGTTTTAGAGCTCAGAAGACTTAGACTTTTGTCCTGATTCTGCTATTGTTTTGATAAGCTATTGTTGTATAACATAAACATCCTAAAACTTAGTGGTAAAACTTAGTGACTTAAAAAATTATGTATCTCTTATAATTCTGTAGGTTGGCTGCGCTCAGTCAAGCCCAGTCTTACAGGTGGTACTTGTGTGCCACATTCATTGGGAGGTGGGGTGGAGAAGTCATCTGAAATTGGGACACTGGGTCAGCTGGACTCTCTCTCTCTCCATGCTGTCTCATTGTATTTCTTTCTCCATGTAGCATCTTTATGTAGTCTCTCCTACAGAACAGCCAGACTTCTTAGTAGAGGTTAGGGATTCCAAGAGCACAAAGCAGAAGCCGCCAAGTCATCATAAGGCTTAGAACTGAAAGTAGGACAATGTCACTTTTGCTGAAATCTGTTCATTATAGTGAATCATAGATTCAAAGGGACGGACCACACAAATGTGTGACTGTCAGGGGGTGTGGTTAATTGAGGGTCACCAATGTAATAGGATACTTTATCACAGGTAGTGTGACCTAAAGAATCATTTTCTCAACTGTCAAATTAAGAAGTTGTACTAGAGTAAAGTCTACCTTTAATAAGCCAAAATTCCCTGAGTCATTCAATGCAGTATAATATTTCAGGGACATGGACTCCAAAACCTATTCAATTGTGGGCTTATTTTCAAATCCACACTAAACTTTCCTCATGTCAAATAGAATTGACAGGTAGCTCTAACTTAGTAAATTAACTATGATCTTCCTTTTATGCTTTCTCTTATCCCTGTGGTTTCTATTTCAATTGATGGCATTCCATATTTCTGGTTCTTCTTGGCAAAAATCTGGAAATTATTCTTGCCTCCTTTTGTCAGTGACATCCACCAATCAATAAGTCATAACAATACTGTGAGGAAAGTAATATTGTTATCTCCATTTTTCAAATGGAGAAAGTAAGACATAGAGAGGTTATAACCTGCCCAATATCACAGAACTGGTAAGCGGAGGACCCATGTTTTTAATCATGATGCTACACTAGGAGCAATGATCCTTGGCTCCAAAAAGTATAAAGAGATCTGAACTTAGACTGAATGCTCACAAAGACATGTTTTGTTTTTTTTTTTTTTGAAAGTACAATATAAGCCTTTGAATTGCTTGTGTGATAGATCATTTGTAAACTCGTAAAAAATTTTTGTAATAGTGTAGCTCTAGGAAAATGGCTGTAGGGCCAGGGTAAGTTGGCCATCTTAACAATAGTTTGCAGCCCTGTCATCACACACACACACACACACACACACACACACACACACAGACACACACACACACACACAGACACACACACACACATTGAAAAACACATTTTTATATTTAGTTAACTCTTACAGCATAAATTCTATGGAGAGCTGTAACATAAATTCTGTTTTATGGGCGAGGAAGACTAAGACGTTCATATTAAATGACAGCCCAAGGGAGTTGGCACTAGCCTCCAGTGTAGACACTACTAGCAATGAGTAGCTAATAACTAATTAGCTGAGGGAACTGGACATATGGCACAGGTTAAAATTATTCAGAAGGCCATGAATCTGAGGTCAGCCTCTCAATAACAGGATTAATCTGTTACTCTGTATCTGTTTTAGTTAAAATCTCTGCAGAGAAATGAGAAATGGTAGACAAGGATCATGTACTACAAACTTTAACTAACTAAATAGTTTTGAAACTATTTTTAATACAATGTTTGTGTTGGGAGTACAAGATAAGGTCTTTGAAACACTTGAAGTATATATAAAGGCTTTTCTGGAAATAAGGGAAACTATTCATGGAAATGTTTTTTTCTCCTGAGAGTGAAATAAATCAACAAATTGCTATTTAAAGCATGTGAATAATCCCCTTCCCCCAAGTCTTTCAAATTTCTTGTTATGGCTTTGGATATTTTTTTCCACTAATTTTCACTGCAAAAAGAAAAATACCACATTGGCAAGGATATGGACATTTTCTTTGAAGCCACTGAATAGTTATAGTTTGGCTGGTTGCTCTCTCTCCTTTCTGGCCTTCTGGATGCTGTTTGACAGTACCCTAAGGGACTGTCCCTTGAGACTGGGAAGGAATTTCTTCCATCTTTGTTGTTTCCTGACAACACACATTAGAGACAATTAAGAAGGGACTTCACACAGACCCAATAAACACTGATCTAAGCAGTCTCCACAAATTCAAGTGTGCTCATTGCACTCAAGGATTGGTTAATTTGATTAGTAAACATTCCTCAGATCTGCCTTCTTTCTGTGGTTCCCAGTTTCATCCAGGCTTAATATAAATACCATTTGGTTTATATTACCTCCTGCTCTGGCAATTCATAAGTCTACTACATCTAAATTCATCTATTGATTGCTACTAAACTCCTATAAGTTTATGTGTCAAAATATATGTTAGTAACAATGAAAAGGGAGGGATATGGAAATATCAATTCCCCCACTGCCCCTAATTAAGTGCAGAACATGTTTTCCCCTTGCAATATATTCATCTAAGGCTGTGCCATGAGTGGAGAGCAGAAAAAGGTTACTAGGATGTTTGGTTTGAGGTCCAGCACAAATTGTCCACTTTACTACCCTACCCCAAATGACCTAGTCAGAGCATTTTTCTCATGACATCTCTGGCCTCATCCCCAGGAGACCTACCAGCCTTACTTCTGTATAATGCATAATTAGGTTGTGTTTTAATCAAAGAGATAGACGTTTCTTGAGTTTATTTTTGGAAAAACATACTTTAGGAATATATTTCACCTAAATGCTGAGGCCCAAAAAGAAGTTAATATATTGAGAATTTAGGCTGGAAATGACTTCAGGGAGTTTTAAGTCCGAGTTCTAATAATTCTTTCTCTTCAAGATCCCTCAAAATCCATCCTCCACTGTCTTTCTCCACTGCCACTGCCTCTCTGTGGAGGCATCTCCCATGTGGGCTGCTGATTCCTGACCCACTTCCCTAACTCCAGGCATCACTCCCCGCCCACCCCACGCCCTGTGCACACACATACACAACTCTGTTGCCAGAGTAATCTTACTGAGACATAAGCCTGACCAAATTATTCCCTGGCTTATAAATCTCCAGTAATTTGCCATCCCTGTTGGATGAAGTCTAAATAAAACAGCATGGGCTTTCTGGTCTGTTCCAACAACCCTCACCAGTCTCATCTCTATGCCTTCCCTTCTATTTCATGTTCAGACAGGTCAGATGTTTGTTTCACTGTCACCCAAAAAGGGTCATGTTCTTTCATACCTTTTGACCTCTGCACAAACTATAATCTCCTTCTCTTCCCAATGAACTTCTGCTTATCTCTAAAGACCTAAATTAAATGTTACCTTTCTGTGGAGCCTTTCCCAATACTCACAAGGAGAGTTAGAGTATAGCTACTGTATATTGGCAATATTCAATATTCAATATAGCTACTGTATATTGGCAGTATTCCAGCAATATTCAATATTGCCTTGCATGGATATTTACTATAGCACATGCCACACTGCATTTATCCTTCCCTATTGGGCACCAAGCATGGAAGTTGTATCTCATATGTCTTTCTATCTAGATTAGTGCTTGGCCCAGAGAAAGCACTTCATTCATTCACTCATTCATTCATTCATTCATACATTCATCGAATATATATGGTGTTGTTGCGGGTGTAGTATTGCAAAACTATTAAACATGCATGGCTCCTGATTTCATGGATTATAATTTACTTAGGGAGAGAGACACTAGACAAATACACAAATGAATATACAATTAGTGTTTCTGATATATGCTTTGATAGAAAAGAACATTAAAAAAAAAGGAATGGTTGGAAGAGCTAATTTAGATGGGGGGAGGGAGAGGGTAAAAAAATCTCTGAGAGTGTGGCATTTAAATTGGGATCTGCAGGGTGGGTAGAAAGTAGTCAAGAAAAGAGTGAGAAAAAGCATGTGTGAAGGTCTCATAATGGGAACAAGCTTGTGAAAGAAATTGTAAATAGGTCAGCACAGCTAAAAATGGAATGAGCAAGGGGAGTAAAATGTGGAAAGGCCTGAGGGACAGGCAAGACCAAATGACAGAGACTTTAGGTTTTATTGGAAGTGCATTGGGAAGCCATCAAAGGGTTAATGAATGTTGAAAGAAAGTTCCAGGAACAGACGGCACATTACCTTTGGAGTACAAGAAGCTTTCTTCTTAGGGGATCCTGGATGAGAGATTAATTGAGTTAATGCTAGTGGAGAGCCCAGAGGAGGAAAAGTTTGTCACTCATCCTTACAGACTAGAATTATTGACAGTTCCCTTCAGGGCAAGCCCACTCTATTTGTCGCCAACAGCTACAGTTTCAACTGTTTGAAATGTTATGAGATCACTCCCTTATGACTGAGAAAAACATGGAATGTGCCCTCAGAGGAGTGATGCGCTGATTAAGGACCAGGCCACAGCGCCGCATAACAAGAGCATAACTAGCAGCACACTAGACACCTTCACTTGGATTCTCAAAGTCACCTCATGCTCAATCTGCCTAACACAGAACCTACCCATCCTTGTCTCCCACCCTCCCATCACCACCTGTGTCCATCTGGGCCCTCCCAGTATTCTTATCTCAATGCCTGGCACCTCTATCAATCCTAGATATCAGCACCGATACTTTCCTGTCTCTCACCACCCAGAACCAATCCATCACCAAGTCCTGCTTATTTTACTTCCTAGCCATCCCTCAAATGTGTCAAAATCCCTGCATCTCCACTATCACCACACAGTTCAAGCTATTATCATCTCTTGCCTGGACCTATAACAGCCTACTAATGGATATTCCCTGTCAATTACTCAGCCCTTAAGTTTGTTCTTTATCCAGCAGTCCGAGAGAGCTTGAGAAATACAAATTGGCATGTCCCCACCACTGGCAGTGTTTAAGGTAAACTTGGAAGAACAAAACTCCTTACTGTGACTTTGGATGCTCTAACTAACTGGTCTAGATTCTGCCTATGCTTGTTTCTGTGTTCTTCTCTAGCTTAATCCTGTGTTATGTTTCCCCTACACTCTATGAGCCTGCCATACTGGATGCCTTTCAGTTTCATGAGGACATCATGCTCTAACTTTCCAGGGACCTTTATATGCAATGTTCCATCTGCTTGAAAAGACTTATGCACCCTCTATGCTACGAACACAAATATGTTCTTCATAGGTCAGCTCAACCATTGCTTTACCAAAGGAATTCCTCACCTCCTTAACTATTGCAAATATCCCTATAATACTACATCATAGAGCCACACACCCACCTTGTGTAGCCCTCACAATAGTGGATGTTGTACGTCTGATTAAGGTTTCTCTCTCCTGCTCTACTGTAAGCTCCAAAGAGCAGGAGTCTTATCTGCCTAAATTCCTTACTACATCCTCAATACCTAGTATATAGTAAGTACTCAAAAATATCCATTTGAGTAGGCACTCAAAAATGAGGAAGTTCTTGCCCCAGGATATAAAATTGTTGTCTGGATGAAGTGACCGTCTTCCTCACTCTCTACTTCACTAACCTGTAAAACTGCTTCTGACCCACAGTCTAAGACCTTGTAGGTCTGTAAGAAATTAAAACTCACCTCTCACTCAATTTTCCTTTTCAACCATTAACAATTTATACTGATTTCCTCTACTTAGCATCAAGTAATTCTTTTGCTACTACTGAGTTTAGACAACCAACTAAGCTTCTCTTGCCACCGTCTGCAATCAGCTCTCCCCATGGCCATGGTTGGCCCTATTCTTATTGGTTCTCTAGTTCCCTCTAATGTATCCAGAGTTACCTCTCTAAAGTGCAAAACTAACTGGCTCCCCAATTTGTACTCAGGCTGCCCTCCAAATGAATTCCAACGTCTTTAATGAGTCAACCCTATTCGTTCCACCCCATCTCTCCACTCTTTCCACCACAGATTCCCAGCTGACCTAGCTCTCACTTATTGGGGCTTAAATGTGCCCGTCCCTCTCCCTCTCTTCCTAGATCTCTTTCCTGCACGTATTTCAGGTCTTTACTTGGACGCCACCTCTGCCAGATTTTGATCACCAGACTCTGAGTCAGTTTATGTCAGAACACCTATTAATTTCCTCAATAGTACAGTTCTTTTCATACAGTATTCAGTTGCTGTGTAATAAAGGTAGTCTTGGCTTGATTTGGCTGGATAAATCGGATGAAGTAACATCATTGTTAGCTCTGTAAAACATCTTTATGTATGAGTTGAGCATGAGTGATTTTCTGCTGAAGAATGAAAAAAGGAGGGTACATAAATGTTTGAATAAGAGTAGGAAATTAAGGGGGGGGCATTACAGCATCCTATAGGATTTATGCATGCCTTGAAGACTGAAGGCAGGGTCTCATGATAACTTTTGAGGGCTCGAGGTATTTTTGTCTCAATGAGCCCCTTCCTACACACACACACACACACACATACACACACACACACACACACAGAGAGAGAGAGAGAGAGAGAGAGAGAGAGAGAATAAGTTGGGGTGAGTTGGCATAAAGACAAATATATTAATATTATATAATTATTTTTTTCATCCTAAAAGTTATTTATTTTTCCTTCACAGCCCCACAAAAATCCTTTACTTTCTTTCAAAATTAGCTTGAGAACTACAATATTTTGCAGCTCTTAGATACTCTGGATGGAGTAGTGGCTAAAGTAGCGCTGGGATATCAATGAGAGAAAGCAGAGTCTCCAAATAGATGGTGGACACTAGAGATGCCAAACGGAACCTGGTAGGACAATAGTAGCCCAAAGGGTATGAATATGTTCTTGAAGGCATGTGAGATGATCTCTTATGGACCCTAGAAATAGAAAAGGGTTATGTTGTAGAATCATCAGTGTCCCAACAAGAAACAGATGGCATACTCAAATGGGAGAATTCATGGAGGGTTTATTTACAAAGGTAGTATTTACAAAGATGTAGGCATAAGAAAAGCAGAGGCAGAAGGCATGGAAACTGTTACTCCAAACCTTTCAGTCTCCAGGATGGAGAGCAGGATGGACAAAGATGAAGAGTGGGTCTGCAGAGGCAATGGAAAATCTCATCATTTAATGTTAATGCAATCACATTCATACACACAGGCTAACACTGGGGTCATTTAAGTTAAGCATTTTTATTGTTTATATCCTTCTTTAGACTGAAAATTCAATGACAGTGGAGACTATGCTATACAGTACATGGTTGTATCCTCAGCAACTCACACACAGTCTGGCACATAATGGATGTTTAATAAGTATTTGTTAAATTGAATGAATGAATGAGTGAATTGAAAGAAACAAATTTCTGAAATTTTTTTTCTACCACAGTCAGGGGTACCAAAGGATGACTTGGAAAAGAGGACATGTTTTCCAAAAGAAGAATTGGACCCATCTGGTCAGTAGAAATGACAGGGACTGCCTGAAGGAGAAAAATGTCTCCAAGACAAAGCAACTATTGCAGAGATAACTGGGAGCTGTCTGATGATGGTGCCTTAGGCTGTCAGGATTCCAAAATGGAATAATTCATTCAGGTAATTGAAGGAAATTAATTAATACTCTTAGTTGTATATTAAGAAACTATAGTATTAGAGTCAATGCAATGTCTGATGTCAGTCTTCGTTAATTATGCTTCTTGCTTACTCATTCTAGCAAACAAATCTCTATTGGAGACCCTGCAATGTCCAATAGGTTATATTTATAGGTCACATGGTTTGACTAAAGAGAGTGTAACAGCATCTTACCCACCCATCCCTTATGATAAGCCAAATTCCTAATATTATCTCTCTCACAAACCTAGTTTTCCTAGCACATTAACACATCCCAGTTTTATTAAAGTCCCATATCCTGGAAAATCCCTCCATTACAGGCATACCAGGAAACTATTCTCTATTGCCTTGCCATATGAGTTACTAATGTGTTATTTCTCAAAGTATGATTGAAAATGCAATTATTGCTGCATACTTCTCCTTTATTTTGTTGACTACAGTTTCTTTTTCTCTGTGTCTGTTATTGTCTTAGAGACCATATTTGACTTTAAATCATTAAAGAAGTTTCTAAATAGTAATACTGGCATTTATTTATTCTCCAATATATTATCCTTGTCAACCATAGTCAAGAATTTGAAAATAGGGGCACCTGGTTGTCTCAGTTAGGTAAGCGTCCAACTCTTGATTTTGGCTAATGATCTCACGGTTCATGAGTTTGAGCCCATGTTGGCCTCTGTGCTGGTGGTGTAAACCTGCTTGAGATTCTCTTTCTCTTTCTTGCTCTGCCCTTCCCTCACTCTCTATCTCTCTCTCCAAAATAAATACATAAATAAATAAAAATAATTAAAAAAAAGAATTAGAAAAGAGAGTGGTAATCATGGTAATTACAACCTGTATTATTTCCTCAATTTTGTTCATGGCATAGAAGCAGTGTCCAGGATGTCCAGAAGCCAAAGACAATCCCAGTCTTCTCAAGGAGCATGCTAGGATTTGAATGGAATTGCTCACAATCAGATTTGCTTACAGATTGCCAGGTGGGCAAAACGCCTCTCTAAATTTACCCTGTAACTTTTACATGCGTCAGAGAAAGTAAGTAACAAATGATATATACGCTTACTGGTGGGTGGAATCCTCAAACTTAAAGAAAAGGAAAACCATATGGGCATAAAATGGACTTTGTGTTAAAAGTGGATTTCTTTTCTTGTAATGAATTGTTCCATACTTTATGTAAATAAAAATTTTTAAAGTTTCTCTAGGATACAACTATTACAGCTTGCCCACTGAGTGGGTATGTTGTGAAAGAAAGTAGTGAGAACTTGAGCAATTTTAAGTTGTTTTAAGGCTATGTGAAATGAAATATGCCACACTGGTGTGTTCATATATGTATTAACTTTCTTGAGTCACTTACTTTACCTAAGGGCTGAATATCTATCCTGCCTAATGTGGACTCCATTCTAAGAAATGCTGATGTAGCACAGCCTGATGTGGGTCAATCTAGCTGAAATCTCTTGAGCATAGGCCAGTGTGAATCTTTGATAGAGAACGTATCTAAATGTTTTTCTGAATTCTGTTCTGTGAGCAGTGTTCTTTCTTTCGTGTGTAACGCACATCAAATAACTGCCTTCTTGAAACACCACAAGCAGCTCCAGCACAGTGATAGATAAAATGAGCAAGAGAAGTTATTCATTATGAAACATTGAGGGGCACCTGGGTAGCTCAGTCAGTTGAGCGTCTGACTTCAGCTCAGGTAGTGGTCTCATGGTTTGTGGTTCACGGTGCCTGTGTCCGGCAGCTCAGAGCCTGGAGCCTGCTTCAGATTCTGTGTCTCCCTCTCTCTGCCCCTCCCCTGCTTGAGCTCTGTCTCTCTCTGTCTCTCAAAAATAAATAAAAATGTTAAAAAATTAAAAAAGAAAGAAAGAAACATTGAGACTTAGGGCACCTGGGTGGCTCAATCGATTAAGTGTCCGACTTCTGCTTAGGTCATGATCTCACGACTTGTGAGCCCTGCGTCGGGCTCTATGCTGACAGCTCAGAGCCTGGAGCCTGCTCTGGATTCTGTGTCTTCCTCTCTCTATGCCACTCCTCTGTTCAGGCTCTGTCTCTCTCTCGCTCTCTCTCTCTCTGTGTCTCTCAAAAATAAACATTAAAAAAAGTAAAAGAGAAAAAAAAGAAACATTGAAACTTGTTCAAAAAAGGAGAAATCAATTTGATATTTTTGCTACTGGTTAGTTTGAGGGTAAAAACTGATTAAACAATACTTGAATTATGACAATTACAATATTTAATAATAAATAACATTATTGGTTACTTACTTCTAGGGCATTAAATAGTTTTCATGCATTATCTCATTTAATCTTATAAGGTGGATCACCCCCATTTTATAGGTAAGTAAACTGAGCCATGAAAAGATTGAACTATGCTAGTTCACACAGCTAATAAGAAGTAGAGACAAAAGATGGATACAAGTGTCTGTCGACAGAGCTGACTCTCTTTAATACTACCCTCTACTCAAATAGATAAGTAGTAAAACTCCAATGAAGTCATAAACTTTATTTATTTATTTATTTATTTATTTATTTATTTATTTTTAGTGGAGCTGCTGAAACAGGGTTCTTTTCTAAAGACAAAAATAAGTGTAAGGGTTAAATTGTAGTGTGGGGTAACCTGTAGCCTTAAAAAATAACAGCTTTGTTTTAACACTGTAGATTAAGAGATAACAGCCTTGTCCTATCAATCAAGGGAACAAAAGTTTAAGGAAAATCAACTGGTTTAGTGTTTGATTGGATTGGGCAAGGGTGTGTCTGAACTGTTTCCACCCCCATCTGGGAACTATTTGTTCTGTTCCCAGGTGATGATAAGAGGATGTGGTCGGCTATAAAAACTCTGTACCCCGGCTGTTCGAGACCCACTCTGGTCAAGAGTATCAGTGCCGATTGGTTGGCCTTGCCTCCCATTGCAATAAACTTTGTTGTGACTGTCACTGATGTCCATGGCATTCTGTTTCAGGAGTCGTGTGGATGCAACATAAGAAACAGAGTAGGGGTGTCTGGGTGGCACATTTGGTTAAGTGTCCAATTCTTGATTTTGGCTCAGGTGTTGATCTCGCAGTCATGAGATGGGGCCCTGAGCCCAGCCCCTCATCCAGCCACAAGACCCACATGTCCCACTTTGGGCTCTGCTCTGGGTATGAAGTCTGCTTAAGATTCTCTCTTTTCCTCTCCCTCTGTCCCTCCCCAGTCTGCATGGCTTCCTCTCTGTCTCTTTGTCAAAAAAAGGAAGGAAGGAAGAGAAGAGAAGAGAAGCGAAGAGAAGAGAAGAAAAAAAGAAAAGAAAAGAAAGAAAAGAAAAGAAAAGAGAAGAAAAGAAAAGAAAAGAAAAGAAAAGAAAAGAAAAGAAAACAGAGTAAAAGGGAGTACTTCCAAATAATTGAAGGCCATTTTCTAAGTAGGCCTCAGGCCATAAGCTGTGCCTTTCTCCTATAAAGTCAGAAAGGTTTAACTTCTACTTTATTCCAGAAGAGAATATGCAAGTAGTTGATAGTCAAATAGCAAATAGTTTACTAAGGCCATTTTGTGACCAAGTTCACTTTGGAGAAAATGCCTTCCTCTGCAATAACCTTATCTACCCTGCTTTGTTCAGGCTCAAATAAGACCTATTTCAATTTAGAAGTTTATAAAGTACAAGGAGTAAATTCTCTGCACTTTAAAGTTTTTTATTATATCTTGTCCTGTTTTCTTCCCTTACTGATTAGGTCAACCCTAAAGACATGTCAGAACAAGGTAGATGTCCTGGGACAATAGAGATAAGGGAGCCTTGGTAGACCAGATTGGGATGTTTGAGCCCAAATAAGGTGAAGAGGGCTTCCTTGTAGTGAGGAGTGGTCTAATGCATGTTGGACACCAGGCAGGATGAAGAAAACATTTATGCATGGGACTGGCCTGGCACAAAATCAAGTAAAGTGAGAAAGGTGTCCACTCCACACATCCTATCCTAGCACATAGTGAGGAGAGCAAGCATACAGGGGCAGGTCTAGCAGCAGAGAGAGGGGATTGGTTAAATACAGGGGGTTGACCAAAAAAGTAAATATGTGAATGATAATGGGTTTCTCATTGTTAGAAAAGAGTGTTACAAATATTGAAAGTGAGATAATAGAATAAACCCTGTGTTTTCAGATTAGAATTGGAAAGATCTGTGTGAAAACATGGGATGGGTAAATAGATGAATAGATGGATGGATGGATAGATAATGTATTATACCCACAAATATATACATATACATATATATGTATGTATGTATATATATGTGTGTGTATATGTGTGTGTTATGTGTATGTGTGTATATGTGTATGTGTGTATATATATATATGTACACATACATACATATATATACACACACATACATACATATACACACACAATATAGATACAATATCTATCTCTCTATCTTTTTTGGCTGGGAGGATGAGGGAGTAGCACATCTCAATAGCAATGAATACATTTATATCCCAGATCTTGGCTTCTAAATACCATTCCCACTAAGTGGACCAAAGATTTTTGAAGAAATGGTTTATTCTAGGGCTGTAATAAAGGAAATACAGGATAGGTCTGGAACATCTTGTGCCAGAAATCAAGTAACTACTCAAAGAATCACGGAGACATGTCAAAAGACATGGAAGGCAGTTCGAAGGGGCTACTCTTGATCAAATCTGGGACAATTTGACATCAAAATAAGCAATGCTTGTAACTAATTGTTAACTCAACAAATAAAATTGCAAACCGTGAATCCAAACAGTTCAAAGTTAATGAATAAGTTGAAATTATATAAATGAATAAATTTAAAATTTAACGGGGAATGAGCTATCTACATAGCTTCAAAGTACGTAGCCACAAAAATACTTAAAAAGTGAAAAGGGGAAAAGTAACTTTAAAGTAACAGAAAACTGGCAGGCACCACCTCAAAAAAGTGACCTAAATGAGCAACATCAATAGTGGACCCATCAAAATCATGCACAATAGGCTGCAATAAAAACATAGCATTACTTTTGTCACTTGTCAAAAATATATAATCCATTTCTAATCATGGGAACATCAAACTCAGTTTAAGAAAAAGTCTATCTGGCCTTTCATATTCAAACGTATCAAGGGCATGAAACTTAAGACGGAATGTTTTAGCATGAAAGAGCTAAAGAGACGTGACAAATAAATGCAACTGGAGATTCTGGGTTAAATCCTTTTGTTATAAAGGACATTACTGGGATAACTGTCAAATTTTGAATGGGGTCTGGCATCAATGCATCCGTGTTAATTTCCTGATTTTGATGGTTATACTGCAGTTACCTAGCAGAGTGGCCTTTGTAGGAAACACACACAGAAGTATTCAAAGATAATGGGGCTTAGATCAACATCTTACTCTTCAGTGGTTTTGGAAAAAAAGAAATCATCTTTGCATTATATTTGTAACTTTTTGCAAGTTTCCGAGCCTTTCAAACTTCAATGAAATATTTTAAAGTGAAGTTTTTATTACAATCACCTCTGTAATTACTCTGTCAACTCTGATACAGGGTTATCAAGAACTTAGGATGGACCTATTGTAGGACACAGAATCAGATCAGAGCATGAGGAAACAAAGCAAAGAGAGGGCCTAAATCAGAATTCCAACAGACACAAGTCAGGGTGCTCTGAGCTAAGCATGTTTTTTTGTTTTTGTTTTTGTTTTTCCTACTGATATTCTAATGGACAGGGGTTTATAGTTACTGGTATTTGTCCTATAAGAATATAGTTAAATAAACTGTTAAAATTTATTTAATAGTGTAGATTTATTCTTCTCAATTTATTCCTTTTGCTGAATTTTTTACATGCTGTATTTAGAAGATGTCAAATTGCAGAGATTCAGGGATCTTTGTTTTTCTGGTGAGCAACTGGGTGTGTGCCTTCACAGAATGGTCTCTTAGTAGGGATAATTATTGTCAGGAGCTCAAGCCATTGAATTTGGTGGAATCCCAGTCTGCCTTATTCATGAAACCTATGTGGAGTTTAAATGAAGTGCAATTCCATTCATTTTGGGGGAGAAAAAGCAATTCACTTCTAACTCAGTCTACTTTTAATCAGTGGAAAAATGCAATACACACATTCATATATACACTTCTATATATATTTACTGTTCTATATATTCAGAAGAAAAGGAGTTGAGAGACTCTTGAGTTACCTAAATCAGTCAAATTTAAGTCAGAAAATCAAAATAGATCATTTTGCAAATTTCTAATTTGCAAACATTTCACCAATTAAAAGTAATAATAATTTTATATAATTATATTTCTAATACAGAAAATCCAGATATCTTAGAAATTTAATAATAATAAATTGTTCTTTAAAAGTTGATTTGCCTTGGGGCGCCTGGGTGGCGCAGTCGGTTGAGCGTCCGACTTCAGCCAGGTCACGATCTCGCGGTCCGTGAGTTCGAGCCCCGCGTCGGGCTCTGGGCTGATGGCTCAGAGCCTGGAGCCTGTTTCCGATTCTGTGTCTCCCTCTCTCTCTCTGCCCCTCCCCCGTTCATGCTCTGTCTCTCTCTGTCCCAAAAATAAATAAACGTTGAAAAAAAAATTAAAAAAAAAAAAAGTTGATTTGCCTTGGGCCGCCTGGGTGGCTCAGTTGGTTAAGCATCCAACTCAGTTTCGGCTCAGGTCATGATCTACCAGTTCCTGAGCTCGGATCCTGCTTTGGACTCTGTGCTGGCAGTGTGGAGCCAGCTTGGGATTCTCCCTCTCTCTGTCTCTCTGCCCCTCCCCTGTGTGTGTGCTCTCTCTCTCTCTCTCAAAATAAATAAATAAACTTAAAAAAATTTTTAAGTTGATTTGCCTTTTTGTTTTCATTTTCAAATTCTTTCTCTATAAAAATGGAGTACTCTTGATGTTTCTCTTTAAAGAGATAAACATTGATATGAGCTTTCAGAAATAGGATAACTAAAAGTGTAGATATATGAAGTCACTTATGTCCATACTCACAGTTTCATTTAGTGTTTTTTATGAAATTGAAAAGAAATTGAGGTCCTATGTAATTTAATCTGCAATGTAGACTACAATGAAATATCTATTGTATATACATTTTTTACTTTTATATTGTTGTTTAATAAGGATAAGTGAACATTTCCCTTTAAAATAAATTGCACTTTAAAGGAGAATGATTTTTTCCACACGGAAATCAAATACAGAATACTAATTTCGCCAAAGGTGCTAGCTAGTTGTAGTTTTCCCCCCATTTTTAACCTACAAGTGGCTTTCTTTGGCATTAATCACATAGTTCCATGAATCTATATTTATAATTTTAACAGATACTTCATAAATATGGAATCAGGCTATTATCTTGATAATGTGCCACTTTTCTATAAATACAGAGATAGGGTAATTACCACTAGAACTATTTGATAAAATTCAAAAATAGATAAATAATGAATAAGTCTTCCATTCAGTCATTAAAATTCAGAAAACAAAACAAAATATATTTAGCCATTATCCTTTTGATGAATTTGGCTCTCTGCCTTCAAACCACTACCAATTTCAGCTGGCATATAAGGAGCATTTTATGAATACTGCCCAGTGTGCGATGAGCTGAACTGGAGACACTAGTCAACAACAGTCCATTAGCATTATCCAAATGAAGAAGCAAATTAAGCATGAAAAAAAAAATTTTTAAACAATATAAAAGTTGATATATAAAACAGGAAATTCTAAGAAATTTTAAGTGAAGTTCAGCATCTCCTATGATCCAAATTATGCTTTGAAAGTGGAAGGCAAGATTATTCATATTTATATGACATAAATACATGTTACTATAAATTTTGATGTAAGTGTTGCAAGATGGTAACATGATTTTTTTCCCCCTGTTTATGACTTTATCACTATAGTGTGACATGGCTCCTAAGAAAAGCTAGTATATTCTCAGGTGACATTAGCATCAGAGGGTCCACTGTATGCAAATGAATCCCACTCTACGTGATCCTCAAGCCTATATGTGGAGTACTGTGCTCAATCATTCATTCTAGAAATTGTTGTTATATTTTTGAAAAGTTATGGGTTGTCATTTATTCAATATTTGTCAGCACACATTTATGGAGAAACCATCTACTATGGAATAGGACCTGCGATAATTCCTGCAATACAATAATGAATAAGCATTGTCCATAGTTCCCAAATACATAGACAATTTAAAAACCACAGTGATAAGCCAGAAGCCATAAAGCTATGATGTTGTTCAGCACTGTGTGTTATAAGAACATAAAGAAGGGCACCCAACTAACTTTTGAAGGGTCGGGGAAGGATTTTTGTTGAAGAGATCACTTCCTCTGGATACTTTTCTAGACCACACGACGTACCTCACTCAGATACGGGCACTCTTCATCTTTCCTTGAGACTAGATTTTACAGCTTGAAACGTAGTGTCTGTTTGGGAGGTTTTCTGTTCAGTTTCCTCAATTAGATATGAGGCTCCAAGAGACCAGGACGGCACCTATTTTGTATACCATTGTCTTCCTTGACACCTAGGGTGTGTTTAATATCTGACAAAGTAAATGATGTCTAAATTTAAACTCCAAGGACAAGTAGAATTGTGGTCAGGGACCGGGTGCCTGGGTGGCTTAGTTGGTTAAGTGTCTGACTTCAGCTCAGGTCAGATCTCACGGTTCGTCATTTCTGTGCTGACAGCTCAGGGCCTGGAGCCTGCTTCGGATTCTGTGTGTCCCTCTCTCTCTGCCCCTCCACCACTCATGCTCTGTCTCTTTCTGTCTCTCAGAAATGAATAAACATACATACATACATACATAAATGGAAGTGTGGTCAGGAGCACCTGGGTGGCTCAGTTGGTTAAGTGTCTGACTCTTGGTTTTGGCTCAAGTCATGATCTCACTGTTTTGTGAGTTTGAGCCTCCTGCATCCAGCTCCACGCTGATAGTGCAGAGACTGCCTGGGATCCTCTGTCTCCTTCTCTCTCTGCCACTCCCTCACTCACGCTGTCTCTGTGTCTCTCTAAAAATAACTAAATAAACCTAAAAACATTTTTTCAATTAAAAAAGGAAGTGTGGTCAGTACAGAAAGAAAGGGATTCATTTCCAATAGGTGGGCCAAACTCACTAAGGTAAGAAAAATCTGCGGATTTAGTGACTAAGGTTCACCTAGTATGGCTGAAAATGGCTAATGGGGCTGAGGGGAGGGAAGGAGCATAGAAGAGGGAAGAGTTACAAAAGTTGAAGGAGTGAACAAAAGTTAGAGGCTAGAGGCAGGAGAGCCTTGAGTAATTAATTAAGATAATCATAATAATCATAATTCATTAATTATGAAAAGTGCTGCTCCTGGGTGACTCAGTTAAGTGTCCAACTTTGGCTCAGGTTATGATCTCGCAGGTTGTGGATTCGAGCCCTGGGTCAGGCTCTGGGCTGACAGCTCAGAGTCTGGAGCCTGCTTCAGATTCTGTGTCTTTCTCTCTCTCTGCCCCTTCCCCACTTGTGCTCTCTTTCTTTCAAAAATCAATAAGCATTTTTTAATAAAGAAGTACACTTTGATTGAAGTGAAATGAAAAGATTTCTTACTGAAGGAAGTATTAAAAGATGAATTAGTCATAGTTCTTGTGCAATGGGAAGAAAGGTAAAGAATTATATAATACTGTTTGGTGCGGATGTAATAAGGGAAGAGAAACATTTACTAAGTAGAAGGCTTATCAAAGATGGGTCAAGCTATCATCACTTCTCACATAAATTATTACAATAGTCTCAGGACTTCTTTCCACTCCACTATTGACCTCTTCAGTCTCTACCCCAAATAAGATCCAGAATGATTCTTTAACTCATAGTCATACCTTTTCACTATGCTGATTAGAATCCTCATATGTCTTTCCTCTCATTCAGAGTAACAGCCAAGGTCCTTATGATGGTCAGTGAGAGCATTTACAAGCTGGGTCTCCTGTTGTCTATCTTTTTTTTTTTTTTAATGTTTATTCATTTTTGAGAGAGAAAGAGACAGAATGCAGGGGCAGGGGGAACAGAGAGAGAGGGAGATATACAATCTGAAGCTGGCTCCAGGCTCTGAGCTGTCAGCACAGACCCTGATGCGGGGCTCAAACCCATGGACTGACCACAAGATGATGACCTGAGCCGAAGTCAGATGTTCAACTAAGCCACCCAGGTGCCCCACTCCTGCTGTCTATCTTATTCATCACCTGATACTCTTCTTCTCTCTCCCTCTGCTCCAGTCACTGCAGCCTTTCTGTGGTTCCTCTAACAAGCCTGGTAAACTGATCTTTACTTCAGGGCCTTTGCATTGAGTTTCTTCTGCCTAGGATGCTCTTCCCAAAAACATTTTCATGAGTCAGTTCCTCTCTTAATTCTCTCTGGAGTTTGTGATTATTACCTTATTTGGAAAAAGGTCTTTGCAGGTGTAATTAAATTAAGGATCTGGATTTGAGGAGATTGTCCTGGATTATCTCAGTGGGCCTTAAATGCTGTCACGGGTGTTCTCATAAAAGGGAGTCAGGGTTAGATGAAACATACACAGAGGAGAAGATAATGTGAAGATGGGAGCAAAAATTGGAACAATGGGGCCTCAAGCCAAGGAATGCCAGTAGCCACCAGAAGCTAAAAGCGGCAAGAAACAGATTTTCCACCAAAGCTTCTGGTGTATGTGCAGGCCTGCCAACACCATGATTTTGGACTTGCATCCTCCAGATTATGAGAATACATTTCTGTTATTTTAAGACCCCAAATTTATGTAATTTGTTATAGCAACAATAAGAAATGAATATAGATATCAAATGCTTATCCCCTTTACCTTGCTCTCTTTTTATTCCATAGCATTTATTATCTGCCAAAATACGTAATTGTTTGTTTTTGGTTGTCAGTCCCTTGCTACTAGAATGTAAGCACCAAATGTATGACAGGAAAGTTTTGTGCTATATCCCCATTCTGAAATAATGCCCAGGGCATAGGTCTTGGTGATTGCTTATGAGAAGAAAGAAAGGAAGAGGACAGAGGGAGGGAAGAAAAGAGGATGGGAAGAAAGGGGATGAGAATAAAAAGAAACTAATAATGATAATGAATATAAGAATTTTTCTGAAATTATTTGCTTTTTAGAACCAAAATATTATTCAAAAGAAAGCTCAATGTGATTTAAAAAATTTAAAAAGACTAGTAACTATTTAAGAGGAATCAAGAAATTACTTTTTTGTTAATTTGTTTTTTAACATCAGTAGAAAGAAAGGGAGAGAAAGAAAAAAGAAAATAGCTTATCAAAACTATTTCAAGAAAAGATAGAAAATCCCAAAAGGACTTATAAATATTAAATACAATAAATTAAAAATAAAATATCTTGCCACAAAAGAAAAGAGAAAAATACCAGGCCCAGATAATTTGCAAGGATGAATTCTACTACACAATCAAGGGATGGATTATTCTGATCCATACTATAACCTATACTGGAGTATAGAAAAAGTACATAATCCCTATCTCATTTGAGAAGTCTAACATGAGCTTAACAGTAAATCCAGACAAAGACAATATGAGAAAGAAAGAGTATGGTTCCAACTGATAAATAATTATGGATGAAAGAAAAAATGCTAAAAAATTAACAAATCAAATATAGCAATGAATAAAAAGACAATATGTCATAACCAAATCAGTCATATCCATTGACTTAGAAATTCACCAGACTAAAGGAGAAAAGTCATATGATCAACTCAGATGCAGGGCGGGAGAGGGGGGGGGGGGAAACAGCAGACATAATACAACAGCTATTCATTATTTGTTTTTAATCTTAGCAAACTAGAAATAGAAAGGAATTCTTTAACCTGGAAAAGAATATCTACACATAACATATAGCAATCATCTCATTTCATTGCAAAAGAGTGAAATCATTCTTTTGAACTTGGGGACAAGTGCTCTTGCTTTTTTTCAATTCTATTAGAGGTCTAGGCACTGCAGTAAGGCAAGAACAGTAAATAAAAGAAACCAGATAGAAAAAAAGAAATAAAATTGCCATTATATAGGGATGATAAGAGTTTTTACATAGAAATGCAGAAGAATCAAAAGATCCATCAGAAGAATTTAGAGAGAGTTTACCCATGTTGCTAAATATAAAATTTAATGCCCATTTCTATACATCAGCAACCAACCATTAGAAAATGTAATCTTTTTTAAAAAAAGAGACACCATTTGCAGTAACATTAAAAAATAGAACAGTCTTCACAATCGGCTTAACAAAAGTTGCACAGTTTTAAAACATGATCCCAAAATTCTTTGACAAGTCTTCCATCACAAAGTGGGATTTATGCCCCATCCCTGAAATCTGCGTTTTGTAACTCCTTGACCAATAAAATCTAGTAGAAGTGACACTGTGCCTTTTTCCAGACACAAGTCTTAAATCCATTTCTTATCTCTGAGAATGGTGGCCCTTAGGACTTGGTCACCTTGCTGAGAAGTGCTCTGCTTAACTGGCCCTTTTGGAGAGACTATATGCAGAGGCTCAGAGACTATATGAAGAAGATACAGAACTATCTCTATCTCCTAGCTACACAGATGCCCCCTTTTCATGGCCTTTACCCTATTCCATCTTCAGTCACCAACTTTCTGCAACAACAGGAAAGATCTTGAGCTAGATCAGCTGAGATAAGCCCTTTCCTTCTCAAAACCCTGACCACAGAAACCATAAGAGGTAGTAACATGATTTTTGTTGTCTTTAAAGCACTATGTTTGGGATAATGCATTACACGAGCAATAGATAACTAGAATAATCTCCATGGAGAAATTTCTAAAATTTCCCAAGTCACATTTAAAAAGATGAAAGAATGGGGTGCCTGGGTGACTCCATCTGTTAAGCGTCCAACTTTGGCTCATGTTATGATCTCATGGTCTGTGGGCTTGAGCCCCGGTGGGCCTCTGTGTTGACAGCTCAGAGCCTGGAGCCTGCTTAGGATTCTGTGTCTCCCTCTCTCTCTGCCCCTCCCCTGCTTGCTCTCTCTCTCTCAAAAATAAATAAACATTAAAAAAATAAAATAAATAAAAAATAAAAAGATGAATGAAAACTGAGATTCAATGCAATTCCATCAAAATCCCAACAATCTTTTTTGGTGGTACTCATTAAGAACAAGGTGGAAGCTTTCTCCTTCATATATCAAAAATTATTTTGAAGGGACAATAACTTAGTCTGTGTGGTATTGGAGCAGAGATTAACAAATTCACCAAAAGAAACGATAAAAAAGCAGGAAACAAAGCCACAAGAATATGAAAAAAATGTAATATAATCTTGATCCCACTGCAGATTAGTTAAGAAAGAACATTTTCAATGTATATTGCTGTGCAATTAGCTGTTCATAATAGAAAATAAATAAAAGTGGACATACACTTCACACACATACAATCATCAATTCCAAAAGGAGTAGACTTAATTGTGAAAAGTGAAGCTAAAAAGGTTTACAAGAACTTATAGGAGATCCTCTTCATGATGGTCTACTAAAAATTTCCAAATTTATTAAGAACTACGAAGCTTTAAGAAAAAGACAGTTTAACTCAATAGGAAGAAAAAAGTGGGGGCGGGGGGGGGGCAAACTTATAATCACACACAGTAGAAAAGAAATGACCCAGGGTGGCTGGGTGGCTCAGTCGGTTGAGCGTCCAGCTTCAGCTCAGGTCATGATCATGCTGTCTGTGAGTTCGAGCCCCGCATCAGGCTCTGTGCTGACAGCTCAGAGCCTGGAGCCTGTTTCAGATTCTGTGTCTCCCTCTCTCTCTGCCCCTCCCCCACTCATGCTCTGTCTCTCTGTCTCAGAAATAAACATTAAAAAAAAAGAAAAGAAATGACTCAAGTCACCATGAAAATTGTAAAAAAACTAAAAAGAGTGTACTTTACCGCATGTAAATTATAACTCAATAAACAAACCAAAATTATAATATGCTAAACATATGCAACCTTATGACTGATCTTGGAGTTACAGTTTACAATCACAACTAGAAAATGCTGCTCACCTACCAAATTGGCCAAAAAATAAAAATCCCGGTAAAATCAAGTTTTGGCAAAGATATGAAGCTACTAGAATATCCATATGTTGCTGGTAGAAATACAAGTTAGCACAATTTGGGAAAACAATTCAATATTAATAAGTCAAATTAAAGATGCACTGCCTTTCCACCATTGTTTTATATTCTGAAGAAACCCCTACAAACTCGGGCACCAGGGAGCATGGACAAGAACATAGTACTGCATGACATAGCAAAAATCTGGAAACAACTCAAATCCACCAAGGGTAGAGTGGTTAATATATTGTGGAAATCAAATATTAGAAAATATATGCCAGTTGAAAAATCAAATGAAATTTTAAATCATGCAAAATAATTGTATACTTTACTTAGTAATATATATATTCATATATATATATGAATTCGTATATATTCATATATATATACGAATTCATATATATGAATATATATGAAATGAAATTTATATATGAAATATAAATATATATATATGTATGAAATGAAATCTATGCAATTGATACACAAAATTCAGGATTATGCTTTCCTTGGGGCGTGGCATTGAATGACATTGGTGAAGGGCACACAAACACTACAACTCTAGGACTGATGTCAAGCTTCATGTCTGCAAAGTTGTTTAATATATTATTCCTTCTTTATTTTGTCTGAAATAGTCCATAAATATTTTTAAATTTTCAGGTCATATGTTGGCAGCCTGAAAAATTTACAACCCCCTATATATGTAGGGGTCATTATACCACATGAGTGTTTAAGATATGCACTCCAAAGCATGAATGTTGGTTTTATGAATAAGTTGGATCATAATTTCAAGGAATATGTTCTGTGTTTTAGAGAGAGTTCAGAGGTTGATGTTCTAATCTTAACTGAAAGCAGACCTGTTAGCCTCTGCTTCTACTTCAAAAGTGTCCTTTCCAGATTGCAGGAATGAAAAATGTCTGCATCTTGAATAAGGGGGAATTAATTTTCCATGATCTCTTATAGATAGGTAAGATTAAGGCAATGGAGGAAGGTGAAAAGATCAGGATCTTTGCTTTGATTCTCAACTCTGCAGCTGTGATAGTGATGGAAAAATATCACTGAAAACAACCTCAGGGTCAAAATGATGCATCTGTTTGCTTTGTTAGGACTCAAGATTCATGTTTGCCAAGTTGCTTCTGACTGCTTGTACCTGGTTTATCTTCCTATGATCAAACACAGGGATCCACGATCATGCAAGATTGTCTTCATGAGCTTTTTTGTCTTTGTTTTTTTGTTTGTTTGTTTTTGTTTTGTTCTGTTGTATGTGAGTAAAGGTATTTAAAATGTTGAGTAGGGACACGTGTTGATTATTTCTGTTATTGGGTAGAATGGGATTAGATGAGAGTCCATCTAAAAAGTCATCAATCAGGAAGAAATGTATAGAGAAAATTAAAAGTAAAGCAAAATTCAAGTTAATTCCTTTTGCTGGTGCCCTAGATAGATACTTTGACATGTGATTCCTTTGAGAACACTGAGATGGGATTGTTCACATCATGGTCCACATAAAGGGCCAGCTCACATGCCAAATAGTTTCACCTTTTATTTTGTACCTTAACTGACAGAGCTCAAGGTTAGAGAAGCAGACAAGTCCGATTCATCGGAAAGAGATCAAGTGCAGGTCAGTCATGAAATCCCTGCTTTGTTAAATTCCCAGACACGCCATCTCTTCAGTCGGAAATTGTTCTGTTTACAACTTTCTATGGATTACATTAACATTTTTTTTCTTACAAATTCCCATGGTAATATTGTCTTTTTGTGTCTATATAGCATTTCCCTCTTTTGGTACCAAAACATCAATTACAGAATTGTATTGACACATCGGGCCTTTATTTGCTTGCTTTTTGATCACAATATCTCTGTGTGACACTGTTTGGCATTTGCTCATGTAGTAGTCTTTCATACAATTTTTAATTATTTTATCCAGATCCCTAAATGTTTTGACAAGTTAAGCTGCTCTGATTCATTTGCAACAACCTCAGCTTTGAGAAGGAATAATGCTTTCAATTAAAATAATAAGTGAACAGTTTAAGGAAAATATTACCAAAAAATATAAGAAAGAAGTGCATAATGCCATTGTCTATGCCTCCTTGTTGAACACTGTAGCTTTTCTCCATAGAGATGCAACTTTTGGCATCCAATTTTGCTGTTAAAGAATCAAGGAGCTTTATCAAGTACTGTGCTCTCTGACTTTTCAAAAACAAACAAACAAACAAAACTTTCCTTTTGTGAGCAAAGTTCCAGCAAAGAAAAAAAAAAATTACTTGTATGTTGTGAAATCCCATAAATGTATGACTTCAGAATTAGGAATGACCATGTTTTAATAAATTGCATGACTGGATGCTAGCTGTCCCATTCCATAGGCTATAGAATCAAAAGTATTCCTCTTGCACAAGTATGTTTCCATAAAATGAAACACAGTTTGAGGCAGTGTGATCAATTGCAACAAAAGGAAAGCTTGTCATTTACACCACCGGGTAAAATAGCTCCCCAAGAGGAGCCAGTTATTAGCTGATGAAATATGGTTCTGTGGGAAAGCATGATCACTGAGCAGTAAGATCAGCATATTTCAATTGAGATGTCTTTTAGGAGTACGGAAATCCTCATTCAATTGTTACACATATTCTCTTTCTCGGGGATTTTTCCCCCTTGTAACAAGACACAGCTACAAGAACTTTTTTTTCAATAATGGTGAAATATGTAGGTAAATAAAAATTGTTTTAAAATCTAAAAATTCCTCCCTCAATTATTCATGCACAGATAGAACTTGAGAGAAAAAGCTGCAATTCATTTTAAATAGGAAATTGAAGTTTGGGGCGTCTGGGTAGCTCAGTCGGTTGAGCGTCCTGCTTTGGCTCAGGTCATGATTTAATGGTTTGTGAGTTCAAGCCCCGCCTCGGGCTTTGTGCTGACAGCTCAGAGCCTGGAGCCTGTTTCAGATTCTGTGTCTCCCTCTCTCTCTGCCCCTTCCCCGTTCATGCTCTGTCTCTCTCTGTCCCAAAAATAAATAAACGTTAAAAAAAAGTTAAAAAAAATTAAAAAAAAATTAAATAGGAAATTGAAGTTCATAGAACATAAGAAAACCACTTTTGGTCAAACCCCAGCAACCCGATAGTCTGATTTTATGACACCAAAAGCTACCTAATAATTGCCACCAAGGATGTCATCCTTAAAATCCAGTACTTTCATTTCACATAATTAAATCAATACTATGCATATCAGTAATGATTTCTTTGTACACCTCTTCATTCTCTTTAAAAATACAAAGGTCTGGGGCGCCTGGGTGGCGCAGTCGGTTAAGCGTCCGACTTCAGCCAGGTCACCATCTCGCGGTCCATGAGTTCGAACCCCGCGTCAGGCTCTGGGCTGATGGCTCAGAGCCTGGAGCCTGTTTCCGATTCTGTGTCTCCCTCTCTCTCTGCCCCTCCCCCGTTTATGCTCTGTCTCTCGCTGTCCCAAAAATAAATAAACGTTGAAAAAAAAATTTAAAAAAAAATAAATAAAAATACAAAGGTCTCCTATTTTCTGCTGCTACCTTCTAAATTTTTTTTTTTTAACGTTTATTTATTATTGACAGATAGAGAGAGACAGAGCATGAGCGTGGGAGGGGCAAAGAGAGAGGGAGACACAGAATCTGAAGCAGGCTCCAGGCTCTGAGCTGTCAGCACAGAGCCTGACCCAGGGCTGGAAATCACAAACCGTGTGATCATGACCTGAGCTGAAGCCGGATGCTCAACTGACTGAACCACCCAGGCACCTCCCGCCCCCACCTTTTTTTGTTAATTTTTTTTTAAAGCTGCTACCTTCTATTTTAGGAAAATTGGGACTGTTCTCCTCTATCCTCATACTTATTATAGAAATATGATACAGTGTGTTCTATTTGGATATAAAGGGGCTTGGAGATTGAATAGTTTAATAGCCTTGTGCCCTCTCTTGGATTGTCTTTACTCTGTTTAGCTTAAGCAATATGGACATGAAATATTAAAAGTAAAATGTGTTCTAGTAAGAGAGGTTCTAGTAAGAGAGGTATTTAATCAGTTGATATGAAAAATATCCATGAGTGGAGTGCCTGGGTGGCTCAGTTGATTGAGTCTCAGACTTCGGGTCAGGTCATGACCTCATCGTTCATGAGTTCGAGCCCTGCATTGGGCTCTCTGCTGTCAGCGAAAAGCCCACTCTGGATCCTCAGTCCCCCTCTCTCTTTGCACATCTCCTGCTCGTTCTCTCTCTCTCTCTCTCTCTCAAAAATAAACATTTTTTTTTAAAGTATCCAAAAGTTCATGAAGATTCTTTTGTTGTTGGTGTTGTACTCACACTGAAAGTAATATTTTTCCAATGTCAGAGTCAGAAGAAACTGTAAAATCATAATATGGAAAAGAGGAAGACATGAAAGATGAAGAGGAAGAAAAACTATTATGGTTCACTATACTAGGGAAAGCAGAGCAAAAGTTGGAAAGTCATCCAAAGAGGAAAGAGAGTCATCAATGTTTAAAGATGAAGGGTGGCTGATGAAAACGAAGACCAAGGGAAAGTATTACATTCCAATGTTAAGAAACATAATCACCGGGGAGGAGGAGGTCATGTCTGCAATTTTTTGAAAGGAAAACTATTGGAAAAATGATAGAAGTTTTAAAAACATCACAAATAAGCAATGTGGTCAGTTATGCTTTCTTCGTCAGTAATTGCAATGACTGAAAACTATGTTAAAAACTTTTCTTTTTCCCTGGAGAGTCTCTGTGCTGGGCGCACATCTCCAACTGTTTGCCCCTCTTTATCCATTCCTTTCACCTAGTTGGATGTATCTAACTAGTGTTTCCTTCACTTGGTCAGGAGTTGCCAAAAGAGGCCAGAGGGGAATTCCGAGCCACAGCACCAAGGCCGTCCAGCAAGATGAACCACTGACCAGGAAAGTATTGTAATCCTTCCTTCCCTGCCCTCATCACAACCCAAACAGTATTCACCTATATTAGGTGGTCATAAACAAACTTAAGATTGGTTTTGGAAAGGCCATGGGTAAAATTTAGATTTCAATGGACTGAGTAGAATTTAGAAGGTGAGTACACTGAGGCAATAACTATAAAACTTTTTCTGAGAAACGTATTGCCAAAGAGAGAGGGCAGGCAGCAATGCAAAGGACTCAGCATAGCAGAAAGACATGATAACAAGACGCTTACCAGAAAATTTTATATACAGCTTGTGTGTTATCAGTGGATGCTCCTTTTATACTTTATGGATTACTTAATGTTTCTGATAAAAATAATTCTGGTTATGCTCAAGATGTAGCCTACTGTTGTTTTAAAATGTTTTTCTATGATCTATAATCTATGAGTATCACTGAGGTATTCACGGTCATTTAAGCAAACAAACCTTTAAAACTTTCCATACCCTATTTATGGACATTAAAAATCCATTACTCTCAGAGTAAAAATTGTAGTATTCCAGTTAGATTTACCAAATTTGATTCTATTACCAACACACAATCCTTTCCCTTGCCTAATAGAAGAAAAGCATATTAACTAATGGACTTCAGAGGTGGTCATTTGGTGTCACTCTATTCTTATCCTCAAAATTATTAGCACAGGAAAATATAGAAGTGGCATTATTATTTTGAGTGAGACTTTTTTTTTCCTATGTAGCCTTCACCTTGGTGTGATAATGGCTTTGTTAAATGAAAGAGCTGGCATACTTGTAGGGGGTGGTAAAAATTCAAAAGGGAATACTTAAAGTGGAAATACTAAATTCATCCTTTGACAGGTTTTCCTATAGCAAGAATGAGAGCGAGAGACTTTGGAAGCAGAGCCAGGACTCTCCAATGAGGCTTCGAATGGTCTTGTTTGGTCTGCATTGAGCTAATTACCTGGCTATCTGCCAAAAAGCTCCTTTACCTTGTGCTATGTAGACTCTAATGTTAGATAATATCTGATTTTTAATGCTAAGAAGTGGCATTTGATGTTGTTACTAGTATCTGGTGGAAAGCAAGGGACAGGAGGTCAGAAACAGTTTCCTGGGAAGTGCTCTTAAACTGTTTCCTATGCAGCAGGGAAGGTGAACAAAGAGAAACCCTGTAGCCACCATTTCCTTATCTTTCATAAGAATAAAGAAAAAGGGAAAGATTTAACATAACCTGCTCAGCAGGAAACTCAACTTTACAGTTTCAGAACAGCATAATTTGGGCATTTTATATTAGTCTATCGTATCCAAGCATTTCAAAAATAAAACAAGAACAGCTTTTAATGCAATCTGTGTTTACTAATATGAGCTAATAAAATCTCATAATATTATTTTGTATTGCACTAATGGGTATTGCATTATAGGATATTAGTTAAATCACCCATTATTTTGGTATTTGATGTGTTACTCATAGTGGAAGCATGCATAGCATGGTATGAGAGATTTGGTGGGAGCAAATAGGGTACAGAAGTAAAAATGAACTTTTAGAATGGTTTTTAAAAATAGACTGGTGAAGGAAGAAGCGCGAGAGGGAGCAATACTGCACACAGGGCGCTTGGTTATGGAAGATCCAAACCTGGTGAGGAGGCAGAGGGCAGCTTCTAGAATTGCTGTGCTGACTTGCGGGTTGCTCCAGTAAACATATTCAGAGATGATGGTGGTTTGATTGATAAGGGCTCTATATCCTGAACTTGACACTCCTGATGCCTATCATCTTCTCTTTATCTCCTTAAAGCTGAACACATGCACTGAGATAGTGCCAAGCCCAAGATTAGATGGACAGTAAGTGTGGAACGAGGATTTTCTTCCAGGCTGTCTGGCCCAGAACCACTATGTTACACTGCCTACTGATCATAGTGTTTTTAAAATACTACAGCATATAACTCCATGCTAAATCAGATACCATTACTTACTAGAGGGTACTATGGGCAGATGGAGGCAGGGATCAAACATTTATGGCATACACCACATGTTTCTGAATACCAAGAATAAGTTGATGGTCTGGAGTCTGGAGGCCTTCATCTACTCCATGCATGAGTGTGATGAGAGATTATGGATTCATGTGAATGGGGCAAAGACATAGAACATTCACTAAGAGCATGGACCTTGAAATCAGAGACAACCTCTTTTAATCCCTGTTTAGCCCTTTCTAGATGTGTGACCACAGAAAATCAGTTAAAACTTCTGTTCACTTGGTTTCTCTATCAAAAACATATAAATAATAAACATTTCCCTAAATATATCTTAATAGCATTAAATAAAAGCATAATATTCTTAGTAAGTGCCAGAAATATACTAACTTCTCATGAAATAGATATAATAATTACCTTGAGGTAATAGTAGTAGCTGAAGTGGCCATATATGATTGTTAATTTGACACGTCAATTTGACACAGCTAAGGGATCCCTAGATAGATGGTAAAACATTATCTCAGGGTGCATTTGTGAGGATATTTCCAGAAAAGATTAGAATGTTGAAGCTGTACACTGAGCAAAGATCTCCCTCACCAGCATCGGTGGGTGTCATCTAATCAATATCTCGAGGGCTTGGATTGAACAAGAAGGTGGAGGAAGACAAATGTGCTCTCTGCTTGAGTTGAGGCATCCGTCTTTTCCTGGCCAAAGACGTCAGTGGTCTGGTTCTCAGGCCTTTGGATTCAGATGGGGACTTACATTATTGGCCCTGTAATTCCTGGGCCTGCAAACCAGGACTAGGACTGAAACCATTGGCTCCCCTTATTCTCAGGTGTTTGGACTCACTGAATTATACCACCAGTTTTCCTGGTTCTCCAATTTGCAGAGAGCAGATCATGGGACTTCCTTGGCCTCCATAATTGTGTGAGCCAATTCCCATAATGAATTTCCTCATATTTATCCGTATATATCCTCTTTGTTTTGTTTCTCAGAGAACCCTCACAAATACACCATATACCCTGGTTGTCCTAGAAGAATCTTTATTCATACTGTTTCTCCCAGAATAATTACTCATGTTGTCCTCTTCCACCCTCAACAGTGCCTTGGTTTGGGCAATAAATTATTCTATTCTTTAATAGCCACAACTTGTTGAATACTTACACTATGTCACTAGTGGTTTCTTAAATATGTTTGACTTGGGGCGCCTGGGTGGCGCAGTCAGTTAAGCGTCCAACTTCAGCCAGGTCACCATCTCGCGGTCCATGAGTTCGAACCCCGCGTCAGGCTCTGGGCTGATGGCTCAGAGCCTGGAGCCTGTTTCCGATTCTGTGTCTCCCTCTCTCTCTGCCCCTCCCCCGTTCATGCTCTGTCTCTCTCTGTCCCAAAAATAAATAAACGTTGAAAAAAAAATTAAATATGTTTGACTTATCTAATCCTTGTAACCTTTGCAAGGTAAGTGTTATTATTATACCCCTTCTATAAATAAGAAAACTAAGACACATAGAAGTGAAGCAGCTTGGGGATTCAAACTTTGCCATGAACTGCCTATTTATTAGTTCCATTTATTTATTATTAACCATTTATTAAGTTGGCTGACATTAGCACTGTAATTACTCGAACATTCCAAGATAAATAAAAGGGAAGAGATGAAAGAAGATGAGAAAGAAGAACAAAGAAGTATTTCCTGTCAAGTCCCTGCTCTGAGTGATATAACCATGCATTAGTTTTCCTTGTTACAGTTCTGAAGAGATGAGTCCATTTGAAGTAAACTTTACCTGAAGTGAAATTAATCATACACCCTAAGACATGTCTGAAGTCCTACATATAACAGTAATTCCTTCACAAATTATACTTCCTCTCCTTTTTCTTTTACAACAGTGACATCTTATAAAGTATCACACAATTTGGGTTTATCTGACTGTTTGCTCATGATTATATTCAGGTCATGTATTTTGGGAAGAAATTCTACATGAGTGATGTTGATGTTATATGCCTTCTCAAGACATCACCTCCGGAGCTCCTGGGAGGCTCAGTCAGCTGAGTGTCCAACTCTTGATTTAGAGCATGAGGTCATGATCTCACAGTTTCTGGGATTGAGCCCCACATTGGGCTCTGCACTGACATCCTGGACACTAATTGGCATTCTCTCTCTCCCTCTCTGTGTGCCTCTCCTCTACTCATTCTCTCTGTCTCGAAATAAATAAATAAACTTAAAAAAAAAAGACATCACTTCAGAAGTCACAACATGTCCCTTTGTCCTATCATTGTTGATGTGAAATTTGGTACATTAAAGGTACATTTATTTCTTTTTTGTAATTAGTAAATATTAGTTGACAAAGAGTTGATACTGCCTAAAAATATTCTCTTCCCCAAAAATCATCTGCCCACTGCTTTAGCATGCACTGATAATTTCTCTTGAATCAATTATTCTGTGGTTATAAACACTGATTTCCTGTCATTCCTTCAGGCAAGTGTTGGTTGACTTTCTATCTCAGGAAAGTTTTCACAGTTATCTTTCTCCTCCATCCTACTGTGATTAGATTCTTTTAAAAATCAGTGTGTAACAATTCATTACTGACTTTATTCATTTTGTTTGCTACTCAAACTGACCGAAATTTGGCCAGTGGGAGTCCCATCAAACTGCTCCTATGTTCTTTTAACATACTTTCCCTTAATGTCTGAGCATTTTTTTTTGCTTCGTGGTACAATAAAGTATTTCAGGCTCAATTTGCCCTTTCTTTTACTTAGCTCTGTAATCAGCCATTTCTATAAGTTTCCCTTATTCCTTTTAGTAGGTAAGGGTAATTAGGAACCAAGATTTAGGTAATAAGTGAGCTCTTTGCTACTGGGATATCATTGTTACCAGAACATTTCAATGGCCAGAACTAAACTATATATAGTGAGTTGCATACATATATACACAAATATCAGGATTTACATATAAACCATGAAATATAAAGATATGATATGTAAGGGGCGCCTGGGTGGCGCAGTCGGTTAAGCGTCCGACTTCAGCCAGGTCACGATCTCGCGGTCCGGGAGTTCGAGCCCCGCGTCAGGCTCTGGGCTGATGGTTCAGAGCCTGGAGCCTGTTTCCGATTCTGTGTCTCCCTCTTTCTCTGCCCCTCCCCCGTTCATGCTCTGTCTCTCTCTGTCCCAAGAATAAATAAAACGTTGGAAAAGAAAAAAAAAATTAAAAAAAAAAAGATATGATATGTAAGATGAATGTATATCATGGGTTTATATTACTAACCATAATTCCAGTCCAACACCACCAGATTCTTCCATGCATTCCCCAATCCCTTACTATGTCTTCCTTCATCCATAGTGAGAGACCTAGCTGTTAACAATACCAGCATATTTACTCATTTCCTGAGTTCCACTAGTCATAAAAATAATTTCAGAATTGCTATACCATAACCACTAATAATAACTAACCTACTAAGGAAAGTCAAAGTTTTGTTTCTTTTATTCTTTTTTTTAAATATGAAATTTATTGTCAAATTGGTTTCCATACAACACCCAGTGCTCATCCCAAAAGGTGCCCTCCTCAATGCCCATCACCCAACCTCCCCTCCCTCCCACCCCCCATCAACCCTCAGTTTATTCTCAGTTTTTAAGAGTCTCTTATGCTTTGGCTCCCTCCTCTCTTTCCATGGTCTTCTGTTAAGCTTCTCAGGATTCACATAAGAGTGAAGACATATGGTATCTGTCTTTCTCTGTATGGCTTATTTCACTTAGCATAACACTCTCCAGTTCCATCCACGTTGCTACAAAGGGCCATATTTCATTCTTTCTCATTGCCACATAGTACTCCGTTGTGTATATAAACCACAATTTTTTTATCCATTCATCAGTTGATGGACATTTAGGCTCTTTCCATAATTTGGCTATTGTTGAGAGTGCTGCTATAAACATTGGGGTACAAGTGCCGCTATGCATCAGCACTCCTGTATCCCTTGGGTAAATTCCTAGCAGTGCTATTGCTGGGTCATAGGGTAGATCTATTTTTAATTTTTTTGAGGAACCTCCACACTGTTTTCCAGAGTGGCTGCACGAGTTTACATTCCCACCAACAGTGGAACAGGGTTCCCATTTCTGCACATCCTCGCCAGCATCTATAGTCTCCTGATTTGGTCATTTTAACCACTCTGACTGGCATGAGGTGATATCTCAGTGTGGTTTTGTTGTTGTTTGAATAGTTCTTTGTGACTTTACACTGACAGTATACAAAGTACTGTCTTCAAAAGTTACTTGGATAATTCTTTTCTTTCTGGTTATCTTTATCCACTTTATATAGAGTAAGGTTCATTTGTTTCTGTTGGTATTCATTTTTAGGAGGTTTCATCTATCTTGGTTAATTTAAATGTTTTGAATCTGTAGAACATAAATGTGGTTTCAAATGTGAAAAGTATAAAAGAGGGTATACCAAGAGAAGTATAGCTCTCGCTTTTATCCCTTCTATCTCATCCCCGTCTAACCCTTGTAGATCATCAGTTTCATCAGTTTTTGGTTTATCTTTAAGGTTTATCTTTACTGTATGCTTGTGTTTCTTTTGGTAATGACAAGCATTACACACACAATCTTATTTCTTCTTTTTTACATAACAAGTAGCATACTATTAATACTCTTTTGCATGTTGATTTTCTAATTTAAAACTATATTCTGAAAATTACTCCATATTGTTTTCTAGAGATCTTTCTCATTCTATGCCATTAGGTAGATGTACATAGTTTATTCAACCAATCTCATATATATGGGCATTTGGGTTTATGAGATAATAGAAAACACATATAAAGGTCTCTTTCCTGGTTCCTGGCACAGCGTTCCTAAAACCCTGGTAATTCCATAATTGATAAGAGTACTGGAAGCATTTTTGTTCTAATATTTGTTTTTTTATTCCAGTTCCTGATATAGAATTCTTAAATCCCTTGGAATTTCCTGAATAATAGCAGTGTCCTTTGTTCTAATGAAGTGACACTTGATGGGCTCCTGGGTGGGGGCTGGTCATCAGAAAGACCAAGCCATAATTAGAAAGTTGGAATTTTCAACTCCACCTCCGATTGTCCATAGCAAGGTGAGGGGCTGGAAACTGAGCTAATGATCTATCATGTTGGTTATGATGACGCCTCCATAAAAGTCCCAAAAGTATTGAGTTGAAGAGTTTCCAATTTGGTGCACACCTGGAGGTGCTGAGAGAGTGGCATGTCTGAAGAGGGAATGGAAGCTCCATGCTTCCCCCATACCTTACTCTATGCATCTATTCCATCTGAATATTCATCTGTATCCTTTATCGTATTCTTTTTTAATAAACTGGTAAATACTAAGTAAACTGTTTTCCTGAATTCTATGGGCAACTCTAGCAAATTAATGGAACCTGCCAAGAGGTTTGTGAGATCCTCTGATATATAGCTGGTCAAGCAGCAGGTAACAACCTGGCCTTGTGATTGGCATCTGAAGAGGTCAAGGGAAATCTTGTGGGACTGAGCCCTTAACCCATGGGAGCTGATGCTATCTCCAGGTATAGTGTCAGAATTGAGTTAAATTGTAGGATATCCAACCTGGTGTCCCAGAATTGCTTGGTGTGGGAAAAACAAACAAACCTATATCTGGTGTCAGAAGTATTGTGAGCAATGTAGTAATGTGAGAGTAAAGGACAAACAAAGGAGAAGTTATTTTTTTCTACACAGGGTTGTTTTCTGAAATTTTGCAGTTATATATAAAGCAATGTTAGTACAATGCTGTAATAAATACTTTGTACAATTTTTTTGCATGAATGGCAATGTATCCTTGGGGTGAATACCTAAGGTTTGCTGGACAAAAGTAGTGCAGTAGTTTTATTAGATATTACCAAATTCTATTTTGTAGGTATTATACCACTTTCCATTTCTATCTGTAATACACGAGTGTCAGTTTCTTCACAACCTTGACAACAAAGTGTATGGTCAAACTTTGGAATTTTCCTACAAATGATGGGTAAAAATGGCATCTTACTAGTTTTAATTTGCAGCTCTCTTATTTTGAGTAAAGTTGAAAATCTTTCCATGTGTTCAGAGGCTATTTTTATATCTTTTTGGTTAATTTTATGTTTTCCTTTCTTAATTTTTAAAGAGTTCTTTATATATTAGGAATATTAGCCTTTCATTTGTGACTTACATTGCAAATGTTTTCTCCCAGTGTATTATTTGTCTCTTATGTGCCTATGGTGAGTTTTGCCATTAAGAAAATTATTTTTAGATACATAAATGTATCAATATTTAATTATAGAATAATTGGATTTTAAGTCATTGTTAGAAAGCTTTTCTCTCAAATCTATCAGGCTCTACAAGAGCTCGTCTACTTTTTCTACTTGTATGCTTTTATTTTTTATAATTAGATCTCCTATGCATTCAGAGTTTATTTTTGTGTATGGTGTGAGGCCTGAGCCAAATTTTATCTTTATGCAAATGGCTGTTCATTTGTCACAATACCATTTATTAAAACATCCAACTTTGTCCCAGATGATCTGATAATTTTTAATATAGTACTAGATACATAAAGTCATCTTTCATTATCAGTAGCTCCTTGACGCCAGCTGCTATTGTCATATTAATATTCCAAAACACAGTTGTTATTATATAACGTTTACCCTATCCTAAATAACAACACTAAAACCACCAATATGTGACAGGTTTAAAATTAAGTATAAAAGTTTAGGTTTCCTGCTGCTTCTTGCAATATGGCAGACAAGGTATTCTGAAATAACACTCCATTTAAAATATGTAGAAATTCTGGAGAAGGTTCAACAAAACACACTGATAATGCATTGCGGGGCTTAAAAGAAAGTAAGCTAAATCTTCCTGGGCTAAAATGAAGAGAGAACTGAAACCCATGGGGAAACACAATGGAAAACAGAAATGGGATCATTTGTCCACATCAGAAAACAAAATGACCTTTCACCCATACAAGGAACCTAAGCTTAGACCACAGAAAAAGCCAGATCTCTCAGTGCTATCCCCTCAATAAAAGTGTGGAATTAAAAAAAAAATCCATCTTGTGGCTAAATGGGCTCATAGGAAAATTTTGGGCCAGTCAATCTCACTCCCAACCCTATAGCCTAGAGAAATGCTTGTATTGCATACATGTTCCAGAAGTCATGTATAAATAGTGTCTAGGATTTTTAAAACAAGTGGTGAACTTAATTTGAGAGAAAACTATAGCATTAGGAATGAATTAACTACAGCATCACTATCAACACAGATTAATTTCACAAACATAATGTTGAACAAAAGAGTAAGTACAGGTACATATTTTCAATTTAAAAATCATGGAAACCAAAAAAAAAAATGTATCATAGACTAGGCATGTTTCTGTATGTATATACTATGAAGATGTTCAAAGGAATGATAAATACAAAACTCTGCTGTGTTGAACCTTGGAAATAGAGAGGAAAGATGAGTGTGAGGAATTCATAGAGGGCTTCAAATTTTAGTAATGTTTTATTTCTCAGGCTGGGTGTTGTTCACATCTGTTTATACCTTGTGTTCAATTTGTTTCTTTGCTCTGCAAAGATTTGTTAATGATCTACTATGAGACAGACACTGTTCAAGGCAATTGGTACATCTGTGGACAAACATGAATGATTATTGCCTTTGTGGAGTTCATTTAGTTTAGTTTATTTAATTTGAGAGAGAGAGAGTGTGTGAGTTGGGCAGGGCAGAGCGAGGGAGACAGAGAATACCAAGCAGGCCCCACACTGTCAGTGCAGAGCCTGACACAGGGCTTGATCTCACGAGCTATGAGATCATAACCTGAGCCAAAATCAAGAGTCAGATGCTTAAGTGACTGACCAACCCAGGAACCCCTAAAATATTATATGTTAAAAAATTATAAAATATGTTAGATGAAAAGGGGCAAATGGATTAGGAAGGTTTGGTAGTACAGGTGGTAGAAAGAACATTCACTCTGAATAACGTAGGCTGGAGCATTCAGTCCAGCTGAGGAGTAAAGAATAAACTGGGCAGGATAAGCAATTAAAAGGCCACTGCAGTAATCAATACAAGAACTGATGGTAATCTGGACCCTGGTAGTAGTATAAAAGCTGGTGAGAAGCAGTCAGATTTTATTCTGAATTTAGAGCTAACAGGACTTCTGGATGGATAAAACATAGAATGTGAGAAGAAGGAATAAGAAGAGTCTAAGAAAACTCCAAAGTTCTTGGTATGTGCTGAAAGAATGGAGTTCTTATAAACTGATTTAGGGAGGACTGTGGGTGTATTAGCCTACTAGGCTAATACATAACCATAACAGAACACCACACAATGTGTGGCATGCCTATTTTACCCAAATTTCACCACAGAAAATTTGTTTTCTCACAGTTCTGGTGGCTAAAATTCTGAGATCTGGATGCCAGCAAGTTTGGTTTCTTCTGGGGTACCTCCCTTTGGCTTGCAGAAGGCCACATTCTTTCTGCGTGTTCCTGTGGTCTTTCCTTGTGCACACATGTCTGCTGTCTCTCTGTGTGTGATATTCTTTTCTTATAAGGACACCAGCCAGATTGGATTGAAGCCCACCAATATGACCTCATTTTACCTTGATTACCTCTTTAAAGGCCCTGTCTCCAAATACAATCACATTTTAAGGTATTGGAATTTAATACTTCCACATATAAAAGGGGGGTGGGGAGGGGGCACAATTGGGCCCAAAATAAGTAAGTAAGTTTGGGGACGGAAGACTAGGAGTTTAATTAAGTATATGTTAATTGAAGATATTTTTGGACATCTACATAGAGATGTTGAATAGACTTTATGAAACATGAGCCTAGAATTTGGGGAAGAGATAATAGCTAAAGATACAAATTTTAGTATTGTCAGCAAGTGGAGTTTAAAGCCATAAGACTTGAGACCATGAAGGGAGTAAGATTAAGTAGAAATGAAAAAGAGGTCCAAGGTTGGAGCCACTGAGCACCCCAACAGTCAGTAAATAATCAATGATAAACAGAAACTATCAAAGAAAACTGATGAAGGATTATAAGAAGAAAATTCAATGTTGTTAAAAAAAAAACACAAAACAAAAATAAGAAGTAGCAAGAAGGAGAGACCTATGCTGTAAACATTGCTGATTGGTCAAATAAAATGAGGTCTAAGAAATGTCCTTGAGTTTGTCAATGTGAAGGTCATTGGAAAAATTGGTAAATGCTATAGTGGTAAAATGGTGAAGGACAGAAGCCTAAGTAGAGTGGGCTTAAGGGGGAACAGAATCAGATAAATTGAAGTCGGAGTAAAGATAATTGTTTCAAGAAATTTCATCTTGAAGGGTAGCAAGGAAGGACAATAGCTGAAGGGGAATATGGGATCAAAAGAAAGTTTTATTTTTGAGATGGAAAAATAATAGCATGTATGTGGGCTGATGGGAAAAAATCCCATAAAGAGAAAATTGGCGATATAGAAAGAGAAAAGGAAATTGGTAGAGCAATTTCCCTCAAGTGAATAAGCTAAAATGCAATCTGCTAGAGAGATTATCTTTAGATAGGAAGGAGCAAAGATAATATTAGGCATATATACACATTATTATATAATGTGTATATATGATATATATATGATATATAAAAAAAATAATTGTATAAGTCTCATGTAATGAATAATGTATTGCCTGACCCTTTCCCATTCCATTCTTCTGGAAAATGTCTGTTCATATGAGGTAGGTGCTTCTGGAGAGGGATGTGGGGTGCTCATTGACCAGGAGGATGAAGATAATGATTCACAGTGGTTTATAGTAAACAGTTGAAGCACAGTCATGTTACTACCCAGTGTCCTTCCCTGAATTTTTTAAAAAGAAGCTGAGGAAAGTTACCTCTTTCTTCCTTGATCACAGTATTGCAAGGCTGTAAATTTGAAACATCCTGCCATATGGATAAGCTGTTCTAGAGAAAGAAGCCCATAAAAAGTCAAAGAAAGATAGGAGAAAAGGAATAATATGTTCCTGACATTGTTCACATCCATGATTCTCGGTGTCCTTCAGGTCATTTCTACAGTCTTTCCAAGTAACCTGAACTGCAAATTTCTTTTTGTTTTAAAGTAAAAGAAATTAGTTAAGATATTCAAGGACTTATAGAACTGAAACAAATTATACTTATGGTTTTTTCTATTACAACATTGGTTCCCTGTGTTTCACCCACACTAAATTACTTACAATTGTAATCAATCTTACCTCTTCCTCATTTCTCACACCTCTCATCTTAATAATCAGCCAATTCTTTCACTTCCACAAAGGATTTCCTGAGTCAGACCCTCACCTATGCCATTCTAGCTCAAGCCACCCTCATTTCTCGCCTTGCTGAATAAACAAGTGATTCTTGATTCCTAACCTTTTTTCTAGGTGTGCTCATTCTATGTACTCCATCTGGAGTTCTCCATCTACTCAACCAATAATGCTGAGTTCTACTGTGCAGGGTTCCTGATTTCTCCAACCTGAAGAGACTTCTCCCTCATTAACAAGCTTTAGACCTCTCCTACATCATTTTTTTTCCATTTTGGCTTTGTCCCCCCAATTATTTGGAAACTCTCATAAGATGGTAACCGTATTGAGAGCAGTTTTAGTCAACATCCTACCTGAAGTACCTTGTATAGACTATGTTGTTAGCACTTATATCTTATGCTAAGATATTAAAAATTAACCTAATTTTTTTTTCATTTGGATAAGAATACTCGGCTGGGAGAATATTAAGAGATATAAGTTATGACATACTCCACTACTACTTATAAAGTCACTTTTGGTAAATTTGGAGATTTTTAGTGATGGGTGATGAAAAGAGATAGAATTGATACCTCTTGGCATTCTCTGTTTCCATTATTTCATCTTCTCTTTTCCACTTTAATCCTTGTTTAATACTGAGAAAATTGAGCAATAATGAAAAGGAAGAATGTGGAAATGTGACATTTCAGAAAAGAACATTAGATATGCCATTCTTCTTGCACCGCAATTTTTTTGTTCTATGGAAAAATATCTTTGTGACATCAGCTCAAGATGGCCTTTGTGAACAGAAACACATCAGGTGATGTCTACAAATAATTGTTAACCTAACAACTTCTGTCCTTGCTTTATAAATATTGTCTCATTTTTAAAATGTATTTGCTTAAATAAAAGCTGTTGCTACAAGACTTATAAGTTAATTATGCCTATTCACCAAAAATGTTTGTTTTAAATTTGTTGCTAAAAAATTCTGGGTTTAGTAGCAAAATTATTTCAACATTTAAAAAAGTGCTATTTACCATTTGTACTTAAGGGCTAATCGAGACGGCTGCCACTGACTCATCAATACTCTTAGACCTCAACCACTTGTATTTGTTCTTTTAAGACCGTGTTTTTTTGTTTAAGTTTTTAATGTTTATTTATTTTTGAGAGAAAGAGAGAGACAGAGTGCGAGTGGAGGAGGGGCAGAGAGAGAGAGAGAGGGAGACACAGAATCCAAAGCAGGATCCAGGCTCTGAGCTGTCAGCACAGAGCCCAACGCGGGGCTCAAACCCATGGAGTTCGAGATCATGACCTGAGCTGAAGTCAGACGCTTAACCAACTGAGCCACACAGGTGCCCCCTTTCAAGATCATGTTTTGTCAAACACAGACACATGAAATGACACAGATTAAATATTTCGTGATTGTCTGAGTAAAACCATCATTTTAGCGTTATCGTTCATACCAAACATTAGAAGATTCTAAACTGAAAGAAACTCCAGCCCATGATCATCCTTTCTAAAAATTTGATTTTACAGATGGTGAACCTAAATAATAAAATATATTTTCCCGTTAACCTATACTAAGGAACCCCACTGCATGCTAAAGCTAATAGCTTGTCACAGCTACGAAATGGAAAAGCAGCACAATTAGACTGATAATGCCATATGATCTCCCATGTAAAGCAAATACCAAATGTTGTATTCCTGAGCGGGGAAGGGAATGGGAATTTTGTTCTGTGGCTATGGAATGTTATGTCCCCTTTGGATTATCTTCTTTGGGCCCATTTTAACCCTGAGATAACAAAAGCTTTGCATGAGTAACCTAGGATAGACTATGGTCTTTTGAAAAACTTTTTCTCACTGCCAAATAAATCTCTTTTAAATATGTTCTCTGTGTGGCAATCATGACATCCATTGGCCAACTGGATCTGGGGTTATGCCTGGATACTTTCCACATTGCACGTGGTTGTCAATTTGAATTGTGTATCAACTACCCATCATATTTGGCACATCTGTACTTAACATTGGCATTAATTTTACCCTATTGTTCTAATTGCAGTACTTTGATGTAATGACACCATTCAATTCACAGATGGTACTGGTGGGGGGTTTTCCCAAAAAAAATATAATGTAATTTTAATTTGGAATGTGAGAATGCCAAAAATAAGAGCTTCATTGATTAAGTTATCTGAGCCTGCTAAACAGTTGAACATTTGAACTAAATAGGAAAAACTGGGAAAGAGAACAGCAGGTTTCAATACCAACCTACTGCAAATGTTTTGTTTTTTTATTATAGTCTATGAGGCTCATAAGACTTATCTATCCACAAACAAACTTTGACATCCTTAGGATGAGCAAAATAAAGTCTATATTTTTATATCAGTATAGTCTTTTTTAAAAAGATGAAATCATTTGGGGGATTGAGAATTCTGCAATTTGAAAGGTAATTAATTTAAACTATTAAATTTAAAAATTATATTGTTTAAAGTATCACATATTTGAGATATACATTTAAGCGATTTAAATAGTTTTAAAATATGTATTATATATTTATATTTATATATTCATATATAGATATATTTATATGTTTATATATTCATATATAAATATATAAATATATATTTGTACATTATATATAAATAAATATATATATATTCATCTATATATTTAATATTTTAGAGAGTTTTCCATAGTACCACTCTCACAATTTCCTAAGACATCATGAAATAACATCTGTTACAATTTGCATTTTATAGAATAAAATCAGGGGGAAATTGGGTAACTTTCCAAAGGTCATAGGACTCCTCGTTAATGGAGAATGACTAGAACACAGGTCTCTACTTTTCACTTGAAATGATTTTATGAGGCACTGCCCCATTCTATCAAGTAAAAAGCTGCTACCGGTAAGATGAGGGGTGCACATTGTGTGAGTGTAAGATATGATACTTAGCTTTGAAATGGGGGCAGGGAAGAGGAAGACATTAAACCACAAGAACAACTCATTTTAATAGTTTACCTAGAATTAAGAGTAGGAACTGGAGGAAATCATGGAAGGAATGGAGGCGACGAAAAGCATCTGACTGTAGTCTGAGTGAAAATCCAAAAGGGCTATGTCACCAGTCATCAGTTTACTAAAACACAGGAAGCCAGGACCCCAGGGAGCTCAGAGAATTCTAACTTTGTTGGGTATTTAATGAAGTGATAGGATAGTAGACTCATTAATGTGTTGTTTGTTTGTTTGTTTGTTTGTTCTTGGTAGATTTTAATGAGACCAAAGGATCCCCAAGGTAGAATTTGGTATGTGAGAAACACCTGAAGGAGGATGCCAAGTGTTTAATTCCTGGTCTTTCCCTGGGGCTACTGCTGGGCCCAATGAGGAAACGAAGCTGCTGGCTGAAGCCAAAGAAGCTACTTTTATAAGGATATTTATTAGGCTTGGATCACAAGTAGTACTTCTATGGGATTTAGGGAACAAATTTCTTCCCACTTCTGGGTGGAAGATAGAGTGACTTTGGCTCAGTGATGATGTAGAAGATGCTATATGGCCCCTTAGGTATTGACAGTATTGGAAGCCCTATTACTCACCCTAGTAAAAAGTAGAAAGTGTTAGGTACCCATCCCAAGTTGGCTTGTAAATAGTGGTATCAAGAGGATGCCTCAGAACCTCAGGGCATTATTCCTGAGTACATCTGCGACACCCTAAAGTTCTGTCAGATTTAACTGAGAATTTCAATGGTTGGAAAGGAGCTTGATCATCAGTTTATACTAAAAACAGAAGTTTACTATAAAACTCATAGTCTGGAAATGCTGGGGATACTTGATGTACATATGCAACATTCTTACGGCAGTTTTCTTCCTACACCCTACACCCTGTCAATGGTCACAGGAAGCCCTGGCTCATTAAAATTACCAACTTTGGTTACTTAGCATAAGTGATGTGTGACCACTGTAGTAGGACATGACGGGAGGTTGGCCTATGAGGCTGAAGAGCCATTAAACAGTACTAATTCATGTTGAACACACTGCTGGAATTTTCACCTGCGTCTCTCCTCCGCCTCTCTCCTCCAAGGCCTTTGCATTGTTTGGAACAGGTGTAGTTATTTCATTAAATGGCATCTACTATGCAAAGAATTATATTGTTTTGTTTTCGTCTCTCAATGTTTCCTGTGGGATTACAACATCAATCATCCCTGAATTTGTATTGCCCATATCTGCAGTTACCAGTACTGAAATGTTAGCCTAGGCTTGATTTTTCTAGGTCATGTTCTGAGTGGTAAATTAGGTATCAGTGAAGTCAGTTCAAAGGCTCACTGGGGAAAGCAACGGTCCCACCTCACCATGGCCCTTCAAATCTTTAAGCATTCTTATATGCAACAGGCTCCATGGAAAGCTAGTTGTGAAAAGTAGGTATGTGCTAAGAACCTTGGAACTCCGCCTCCCCTGAAAGGCTGTGATTCATGGCTCCATGTTCCAATGTACTGCAGAGAATCATGGGAAGAGGGCCATGAAAGAAGTGGGACCCTGAGAGGGTAAAGTCCTCACACTTCTCTTAGCTACAAAGAGGCATCTTAATTATAGACAGGCATCCTCTCTGAGTAAACAAAATTAAAGGGCCACTTGGCACTCTATTTTTCACTATTTTAAAAAAAATCATTATCTAGAAGTTATTTCTCTTCCACAGATACCCTACCCTATCCTTCATTCCGTTTAGGTTTATCTGCTTCCTTATATCTACTACCATAATTTTTTTTGAAGATTTTCTTTCCAGGTATATATTTTTATTTATACATATATGCGTGCATGTGTGTGTATATACAAACTTCCTCATCTACTGCCAAAAGTTGTTGCATTCTAGTTAATTTTTGAGGCTTGTGCAGCTGTTAATTAAAGTGGCCATTACGAGATGATTTAGCATATGATTTTAGAATAGCATACTGCAAGTTTGAAAAGATCTACACCTGTGTTTACCTGTGTACTAGAACTGGTTCTAGGGAAATCCAGATGAGACCCAGGTGCCCAACCCACTTTGTTGCAATATTTACATTTTGTACTAAATATGTTTATGCCTCACATTTCTAGTTACACAGTCCTAATTATGATGAACAGCATTTCTATACCTCTCTCTGAGAAGTGGAGATCCTTTTCTTTCGAGAAGAAGTGCAAAATTAGCTTATTATCGTGCCAATTTTTTAAGCTTATTGGAATGAAGATTCCAGAGCATTGCTCTTTGGTGAGTCTCATCTTAAGACTAGTCTTTAGATAACTAAAATAGTAAGATATCTTTCACGTAAAATCTGTTTGTAAGAGAAAAAAATGAAATATTAAGAGATTGGAGTGCAGAAGTTCAATGTATGAGCAGATGAACTCAAAAACATTGTTACAGAATATAGGTGGCTTTTTAATTGACAGTACTAAATATTTGTACTAAGTAACATTAATTTTCTTTCTTTCTTCCTTTTTTTTTTTTTTTCCAGAACTGAAGGTTTTGGATATGGTGCCTTTGCTTTTCTTTCTATTTCATTCATTTAAGATTCATTGTGATCAGGACTGAGAAATTCTGAAACGTGATCTTCTAGATGAAAAGTTCTGGTGTATAGGTTACTGGGATTTACAAATTCAGGCATGTGTCAATTTATTTTCTAAAATAAGGTCTAGATTCATGACATTCAGAATATTAGATTTTTAAGGAACCTAGCAGTTTTCCAAATAGCTTAAAATATTGTCAAACTAATATATGTTTGATTTCATTGTCTTAATCATCATAAGGACTCGTCAGTTACAAAAGCAAAACATAATTTTTCAGCTGTTTTTCACCTGGCTGCTTGTTCATTTTGACTGAACCTGGGAGTCCTTAGATCAAGATGTGCTATAAGTAGCAAAATGTGAATGTATTTTAACATGTCTGTGAGGTTGCTGATCAGCACAGTATCTTCTGATAAATGTGAATTGAAACACTTCAAACATTTTTTTTTTCTGAGTTTTAGATGTTCACAGTATTGATTTCTTAACTTGTCTATACAGTAAGGATTTTTTTCACACACAAGCACCTATAAAACCACTTGATTCAGTATGCAATATTTTGAATGATCTGAAATCATCCACTGGGTTGGTAATAAGACTATATCATTTCTCTGCCATCATTTTTAAGTGGTATTCATGTCCTCAAACTTAAGAAAATATTTCAATAATTTTATAGTCTCTATTATGTTTGTGTATGCTAATAACTGAGCCTTGTCTGTGACTACTAAACTTCTTTGTAGAAAATATATTTACATTGCTTACAATAGAAATGAATTAGGTCTACTCAAACAATTTTCTTATAGCTTCCTTTCTATATCAGAACAATGATATTTCTATAATAAAGGTAAAGACAACATGAATGCAAAAGATGTGCTCTTCATTTTACTTCTTTTAAAAATGAAACAGAACTTACAAAAATTTTACAAAGGTTACGTCTTTTGTAATATGACTATTTCTTCATTCAAAAGATGTTATGACACATAAATATACAAAAACCTTGATTAGATTGCTGCTCTGTCATAATGCCAACCCATTGTCCTATACTTTGATGTTTTGATCTCCATTAATTAAATATTCCGAGAAATATGAGGAGTGATTCCTATTTGGAACACAATGTATGATATAAGCCAGTTAGAACAAGATAAATATGGCTTAAATGAGAACCAACTGTCTTTAATTTGTGTCCGGAATAAATGGAGAAGGAAACTGATTTTTTTCTGAATGATTACTATGTCCTAGGGATTAGGCTAAGTATCTTCTTTTTACTTTTTACTCCTTACGAAAGATAATATAATTCCCATTTTTTAAAAAAAGATTATATAATTATCATTTTATAATCTATATATTGTATAATATATAATATATTATTATATAAAATATAATGGAATTCCTTATGGAATTCCTAGAATTTATGTGTTCACATAAATTTCCATTGTGAGATCACACTCAAAGTTTTGGGCAAAAGTCTCTTGCAAAGTCCCTAACAAATTTGCCATACAGCTGATTTTAAACTTCTCACATAAACATCAGTTACATCTATATGTCAAGTAACATCGAGCTAAATTAAAAATGTATCAGTGTTCCCAACATAATCGCTAACAGACTTCTTAATTAACCTGCCAATTCTCTCAAAAATAGAGTTCACTTTTGCCTTATAAATGAAAGTAGATGAAGCAATTTTTCTTCCACTGATTTTTCATTGACTGTAGTTATTACAGTTTCATAGGATCTGTGAGTCCTGAAACACATCCATAAACGAAGACTTGAAAAGTACTTCCTTACGTAACTTCACTTCAACATGCAGTTGAAATATAGTTTCAATAATGTAAGCTTTCTTTACCTATTGCATCAGTCGCCCATGTTAAATTCCTCTTTTTTTTATTGGGTTTGATCTATGTCATGGGAATCACTTGAAAATAGGAGGGAAGACATTGAAACTCTCTAACATCCCCTACCAATTTTAATTTACAGTGATTATTTAATGCCACCTTGAGGATAATTCCCTTGGCAGTATCATAATGAGGACTATGTAACTAGAAATATTACTGTTCAATATAAGAGGAAAATAAAGCTACCAATTATGAAACATCTACTATAAGACAGGCATTATGCTGTATGCCAGGGTTCAGCAAAGTTTTTCTGAAAAAGGCCAAACAGTAAATATTTTAGGCATTGCAAGCTCTGTGGTCTCTGTAACAACTACTCAACCCTGCTGTTGTAACATGAAAGTAGCATTAGAAAAGAAGTAAATGAATAAGCATGGCTGTGTTCCAATAACATTTTCCTTATAAATGCATTTGGCTGGCAAACCACAGTTTTCTGACACCTGCAATGTACATTATCTATAGTCATTAGAACAAGCATCAAAGATGCTTGTTGAATTTATTCTATAGATGAAGAAACTGGGATTCAAACAAACTTACTATACCTAAGATCTCATTGGGAAAACCAACCTCTGGTAATTCAGTAGAAGAAATTTAATACAAGGAACTAGTTAACAGAGTGTCAGAAGTGCTGAGAAGCCAAACAGGGTACAGTGACACAACCCCAGAGCAGCAACAGAAGGAAGTTGCTCACATCCGAAAGGAAGGGATGGCATAACCAGAAGCCAGGAGTTGTCCATCAGGGACCTTGTTGGAAAGGGATGTCCAGAGAGATGTGGAAACAGATGTCACCAAAGGGGTGAGCCTGCAGCAGAAAGAGGAAAGAAAAAGATATGCCCTCCAATCTCCCACCACATCGGTGGATCGTAGCTGGATTATAGTTTGCAGATTTTCAGCCTCTTATGGTATAGAGTAGAGCAGGGAACTGATCTCCGAGCATACACAAAATGACAGGTACAAGTAATATAACATTATCACAGTTAGAACCCAGGTCTGTTTCCTCCACCTTCTGTGCACTTCCAGTGAGAGATAGCATAAGTGGAGCTTGCTTCTTATCTGTTCTTTTGTTTTACATATGTAATGTTTCTTAGGCTCTCAAAATATAACTCTTGAATTAGCTTCACTCTATAGCACTCAATACAAAAAATATCTTCTTTCTGTGAAGAACTGAAACCGTTATGTCTGCAACCACGGTAAAGTGAAGCTATTTCTGTTAGTTTACCAATGTCTTATTTCCCAACATTGAAAAGAACGTGCTTACAAAAAATAAATAAATAAAATAACTCATTGTCTTCAAGTTATGTATTTAAAGCTTCATTTGGGATTCATGTAGGATTGTCCTATTTTCATTTGGTTATTAATTTGGTAGATTTTCATCTTTCTACAGCTTAGTCTCATAAGGTTATTTTCAGGATCGATAGTAAAATAGGCCTTGATATATTGACGATCTTGGTAGTATCTATACATGTTGCTTAAAAGACACTTGCTTGTCTTATTGTTTGCTAGATTTGTTTTGAACATATGCAGCCTGCATAACAGCAAGCAAATGGTTAACTTTAAAGTTCCAGGGGGCTGCAAGAAGATGCACAGTAAATTGAGATACCCAGAAATTATTACTTGCTCCAAAATTCTCCACCCTCTTGGGGAGACTTTTGAATTATATTTCAACACGGAAAGTGTTCATTACCCAAAGTACCAGAATTAGGGTAAGTAACATCATGAGTGCAGCAAAGTAGTGAGTCCCTAGAGAGGTGGAAGAGAGCTCTGGCACTACACAAAGGGGAGACCAAATTCTTAAGGAAAGAGGCATTGGGGATTTTGCAGAGTAGGTTTAAAATAGAGGGATGCCACTTAAATTTAGGTATAATGAAATATATAGAATCTCAACTCAGAGTTTGAATTGTGAGCAGTTGCAGATGGAAAGACTGAGAGTTCTCTGCCATTGGAATTTCTTTTTTTTATTTTAAGTTTATTTATTTATTTTGAGAGAGAGAGAAAGCATGCACACACAAGTCGGGGAGGGACAGAGAGGGGGACGGAGGATCCAAAGTAGACTCCACACCAACAGCAGAGAGTCCAATGCAGGGCTTGAACTCATGAACCTTGAGATCATGACCTGAGCTGAAGTCAGATCCTTAACCGACTGGGCCACCCAGGCACCCTAACCATTGGAATTTCTAACTACTGTGAGAAAACAGTGATCATGGCTGCATAAGCTGACATGGAAACCAAAAGAAGGTTCAGAGAACAATGGCACTTTTAACCCATACCCCAAGAGAGGACACATGCTTTGTCAAACTCACAGTTCCCAGGAAGAAGAAATTAAACAAAACAATGCGATTTGTTATATATAATCAGCTGCTTATTTGTTTCCTTTTAAATGTCCTGGATAATAAGCCAGAACTTAGTTTTCACTTTGGACTCTGGCTATTTCTGTTCTCGGTAGAAGCTGAAATTTTACCTTAGTCTTAAATCAAAAGAAGAAATGCAAATGCTATTGGGCAAACACAACTGGTAATTGTTCTTGAGTTTCTTGTACTTTCTGTGAGCTGATCAAGGGAACTGAGTAATGTAGTAATGAACTCTGGGTCTGTGCAATTGAATCCTACTCTGCCAGTTACTAACTGCAGGAACATAGTTAAGTCAACTTATTTATCCTTTTTATTCCTCAGTTCTCTCATCTATAAAGTGGGAATAATAATGGTATCATCTCATATTGTCGCTGTAAGGATTAGTCAAGCAAAGCATTCTGACATGGTGCTCCCCAAACTTTAATGTGCATGTGAATCACCTAGGAATCTTGTTAAAATATAAATTCCGGGGGTGCCTGGGTGGTTCAGTCAGTTAAACATCCGACTCCGGCCAAGGTCATGATCTCACAGTTCATGAGCTCAAGCCCTGCGTCAGACTCTGTGTTGACTGCTCAGAGCCTGGAGTCTGCTTCAAATTCTGTGTCTCCCTCTCTCTCTGCCCCTCCCCTGCTTGCACTCTGTCTCTCTCTGAAAAATAAACATTAAAATTTTTTTTTGATGTAAATTCTGTTTCAGTAAGTCTGGGGTGGGGACAAAAATTCTGCATTTTTAACAAGATAATGCTGAAAATGTTGGTCTATGAACCATAGAGTAGCAATAATTCATAAAAGTGACCAGCATGTAGTAAGGTTTAAATAAGTGTTATATATTATTAATATTATGTAGCATACCTTGGAGAATGGTGGCTTAATATATCACATGCCTATATGGATGTCACACTTTACATACATTATGTTGCAGATAGTATCTTATTTGTTAGTTGCCTGCCTTATTTGCCCCCAGGATGAGTTTTTGTTTGCTTTCTGTTTGTTTTTTCTCTGATACCTTCCTTTTCCACATCACTTTACCTGAAAGGCTCTTTTTTTTTTTTTCAAATTATTATAGAACTTATTTTCTGGAACATTTTTGCAACACTATGTATACCTACGTAACACTATGTACCACTCCTTGACAACTTTTCTTTTGTGTAATTATCTTCTCCTCTAAATAGAATGTATGTTCTGATGTCTTAACAGCCTTCTATATCAACTACTTTTCCTAACCTAATGCTTTCCATATTTTAAGTGCTCACTAAGTGTGTTTGGCTTATTTGAGTTGAAGAAGCCATTGCTTTTCCACACTTTCTCCTTTCTGTGATGTGCTGACACAAAGTTGGGGTTTGAGGTCCTTTCCCTTTGTATAATTCTTGGAATATCTGTCTTACATTTACTTTTTAAAACCAACTAAAAGTGGAAATATACAACTCATTTATTTCCACCAGAAAGGAGGACAGTGTAAATAGATTCCTTCCAAGTATCTATTACCACTGTCAACATGTTTAAAGCAACCTACAAAAGGTTTGAGAATAAAAAGATTTTTTTTTCAATATTTGGGGAGTATTCTGATGAACGTTTTTAGTCTCTCCCGTGTCTGCTAAAAATGCTAAGCTGCTTCATGCATGCATCTGTGCTGGTGGTTGGATGATTTTACTAGAGATTCTTTTGATTTGAAGTGAATCCTTTTGTTGTTGTTGTTATTATTATTTTCACTTGTACAGGTCTGAACAGTGAGAAGGAAACAAAAATGTAGACTTGAAGTCATGAACACCTAGGATTGGAACCTATCTCTACCTCTTGTTTGTTTTGTTTTTCTTTTTTAAGGATCAATGTATTGAGACTCTTGGATTTTTGTTAGTCATAAGACTGAAGATAAGAAAGAAAGAAAGAAAGAAGAAAGAAAAGAAGGAGGGAAGGAAGGAAGGAAAAAAGAGAAAGCAAGCAGGGAAGGGAAGAAAGAAGGAAAGGAGGGAGGGAGGAAGAAAAAGAAAGAAAAAGAAGAAAGAAGAAAGAAAGAAAGAAAGAAAGAAAGAAAGAGAAAAAGGAAGGAAGGACGGCAATAACAGAAGACAGGGAAGGAGGTAAAAATAAAAAGAGGAAAGGAGAGAGAGAGGAACAGAAGAGAGAATTTCAGAAACCAATTGTTTTGAGAAGAAAGTGAGAAATAAGCAGTCAGGTGAAATCTCTCTACAAGGAGGACAAATGAGCACAACTTGACTTTCACGTAACCCTTAATCTATTTAGAGAAGGAAGAATCAGGAAATGAGGTACTTCTCAGCAGTAGTTTAAGTCAAGAACTAAAATTAATTTACTTGACTTTCAAGCTACAAGACTTGTTTATACTCTGTAGAAACCACAATTTCACATTCCTAGATTCTAGTGCAATGTTGACAAAACAACTTCCTTATAAAATCAAACTACTACCACCAACTGCATCGCATCCAAGATGTCTTATTGTGTGAGATGATCACCCTTCTATTCATTGAATAAATCAGAAAACCAAGAAAAGAATATTTTTTAAATGATAGACCAGGTTACCAGTGGGTCCTAAAGTAGAAGTTTCCATTGCTTCATATTGAGTGAAACAGTAAAAGCTATAAGAATTCCATCAACACAATCCAATGGTAATATTAACCCAATATATTTAAAAGGTCAATATTGTAAAAAAATGAGCTAAAGAAAAAAAAGAACTTTCAAAGCAAGTCTATTCTTTTAATTTGAAGTCTTGCAATAGTAAATGAATATTGATGCAATTTAATCTAAAAGATAAATAATTATAAACAACTGTAATCAATATTTTCACTCTGAAAAGTTGATCTCAAGAAAAAAATTCAACTTAAAAATATTAAATTCCAGATAACATTCTTAAATATTTGTATTATTAAATGTATTTAAAATCATTTTCTGTATATTAAAAAAACAATGCAAAGAAGTCAAATCATGAGTTACTGTAAATCCCCTAGGTATTAACCATTGTATCAGCTAGCTCATGAACTGTAATGCAGCATAACATGCACACATGCAAATCTCAATGTTGAATGAAAATAAAAAACTCAATAAAATTTTTAAAAACCTCAATGTCACACTATTATAAACACTTATTTAGATGGTATGTTTGTGGGAGAATGGGAAGTGTTCTGATCTAGGCTGGGCTCAGCTATGTGTCTCTGCTTCAAGAACCCACTTGTGCAGGTTTGTGCTTCACTTCACATGTGTTTATTCTTGGGCCCCTACTGTCAGGGAAGCAGCTACCTGGAGGAAGCTCCTCTCATGGCCATGACAGATAGCAAAAGGGGACAAGTAAAAATAGAACAGTCAAGTCCTTTAAAGGCTTACTCTCAGAACCAGCATATTCTCACTCTACCTCATTCATTTGGTCATGGCAGGAAAATGAGGTCAGTCACACCACAAATAGCATGGATATAGGAAGGGCCCTGAAATAAGGTCTTTTATGCAACCTACCATCACAACCATCTTCACCTAAAACAATAGCATAGTTAACAGGAGAGACTACAAAGGCAATAACAGAGCTATAAAACTTCCCAAGTAGTTAACAGACTGCAAGTTATCTGACTGGAAGAAGATCCAGTTAAAGAAACCCATTACAGTATATTGGTGAGAAGAAAGATAAGGTAAAGTCTCAACTCAAAGAACTAAAGAATGATACAGTTAATATCTACTATAAATCTCAATAATTAAAAAATAATTAAAAAGCATAAAAACTGAATTTGGGAAAGAGGTTATTGTATCAGTAAATTTTTTAAATCTAGATTATTTTCCCTGTTCTCTGTCACTTGTACAAGAAGACAAAATAATATAATGTTAAATGTTTCATGTTTTCATGTTTTATACATTTAGAAAATCAATGTATCAAGATTCAATTAAGGGAAAGCAATGAGGTAATTATCTACTATTCAATGTTACATTGATATAATCATTACAGTTGGTAGGTCCTAAGTGTCAGGATGAGATTTTTATGATATTGTGATGGGACAAAGTCAGAGAACAAGGTCTGTATGAACTCTGCCCCATCAATTACCCCTCTTCCCTTTCGGGTTTTGAGCTAAGGGAGCCAGACTCAATAGTTAACTACATGAAGAACATTTAGAATCAAGGCCTAAAGCCATACATTTCAAATCTGGCCACACATTTGAATCACCTGATGGAACTTCAAAAAAAATTCTTCCACATGGTCTCACCCCACAGATTCTAATTTAATTGGGCTAGATTCATGTCTCAGATTTAATCATTCTTAAAAGAGTACCAGGTGGGGGCGCTTGGGTGGCTCAGTCGGTTGAGTGTCCGACTTTGGCCCAGGTCATGATCTCGCGGTCCATGGGTTTGAGCCCCGCATCGGGCTCTGTGCTGACAGTTCGGAGCCCGGAGCCTGTTTCAGATTCTGTGTCTCCCTCTCTCTCAGACCCTCCCCTGTTCATGCTCTGTCTCTCTCTGTCTCAAAAATAAATAAACATTAAAAAATTTTAAAAAACAACAACAACAACAACAACAAAAAAAGAGTACCAGGTGAATTTCTTGTGCTGTCAGCATTGGGCACCACCAGCCTAAACACTCTTTCCCATCTTGTCTCTCACTCCCTTAAACACCCCACTTTGGGTATGAATCCTGGAACCCCACGGTTAGGTTTGCTCAGTGGAAAATGGCTGTAAGAGAGGAAGACAAGCAAAGGGAAGAAGAGCTAGTTCTCCAATGGCACCATGTGTGTCTGCCTAGGACAGGCAGTAAGGATGGCTGCTCTACCACTATATTTTATAGGATTTGAAAGCTCCAAGACAGCATGCCAAGTCTTGGATTGAGGAAAGGCAGAACTCTGTTACAGCTCCACAGGAGAGAAGGGCCAGGAAGGGCCCCATCAGGGCTGCACCCAAGGCCAGGATGAGAGCTTGACCCTGTTGTAGGAGCAGCTTGTGTACGCTAAGTGGGGCACGGTGAGCTAAATTTCCTGAGCCTCCTGTGGATTGGCTGACATGAGTAATTTCACAGGCTCCAGGGCATAGGGGCAGTCCCTAGTTGTCAGGTACCTGGTCCTGGGACAATTCGGACAAGTGCATAATGGCCTGAGTGTGAGAACCAATAAGGGATAAGGGAACTGGTTGGGGTGTGGACTTATTCAGCTGTTCAAAAGGAGGATCTGATCAGCCTCTGGACAGGGCCCCAAAGCTGGATCAAAATAGCATAGAAACAAACAAACAAAAAACCTATGTTACACCCTAAAAGCCATCAAAGTAACATCTGGCTGAAAAGAAAAAAATCCTTCCCATTATTGAAATGTAGCTCCATTAATATCCAAAGCTCTGCTTAGTTCAAGTCTTTTTTTTTTTTTTAATGTTTATTTATTTTTGAGAGAGAGAGAAAGAGAGAGAGAGGCAGAGAGACTCTGTCAGTGCAGATCCCAATGCAGGCCTTGAACTCACAAACCATGAGATCATGACCTGAGTTCAAGAATCAGACACAACTGACTCAGCCACCCAGGTGCTCCTGCCTGGCCTCTTATCTCCTCCATCCTTAGGAAGAAGCATTTGGAAGTATTGGGTTGAGGGGCTCAAGCCTGGAAAGAGACACAGAAGTATGGGTCTGCAACAGAAAACACAGGTCATGCTCCCTTATCCAAAAGAGACCGGATGTATAATGGAATTCAGAAACATTTTGGTAACATTCTTAATGGAGTCTGAGGCAGCAACTCAAAATACATAATTACTTCTCGAGTGAAATACATTAATATTTACTTTAAGTATAATAAATAAAAGGTTACAAGTAGCCTTGTGTCACTTCAGATGAGGTTTGTACTGAAGCAGTTCAGGCCAGGTCTGGTATTACTGCCAAGTGAATTATAAACAACACATTCTGTTTCCCAAGCATTACAAATTTCAGGACTTCAGGTAAGAGGTTGTAGATTTACATCTTACATATTATCTGAATCTAGATTGTCACACTACAGATGATAAGAATGATTCCTGTAAAGGTGGAGACCACCCAGGATAATTTACTCATTTTGTAATTGTTTACTAAACACACATGATACACACATGTGAGTATCGTCAGGCATACCAAGATACAAAGATGGCCATGACACCGTGTCTCCTCTCAGGGGCCATACTTTTTACCATACTTTTTGGTAGAGAGCGTTAATATGTAAAAATAATGTGCCATAAAGCACTTGCAATGCTCTGCTGTGGGTGTGGTGTTTGGTTAGGGTGCAAACATCACAGAGTCACATGGTACAGGAGTCAAGACCAAGAGCCAAATCTCCTGATTCCACAATATGAAAACATCCTTTAAAAATAATTTTAATAGTCATTTATGCAACAGCAGTTCATGTTCAGTGGTAAAATATAATAAGGCATGAATAATTACACACAAAAGGATAGAAATTACCTGTTCTTTCACTGCCCTGAGATAACCAGTATCAACAAGTTGCCACTCCTCTTTACTGAATGGTATAGTGGGGAACAACAGGTATTCTGGACTTTCGCTACCTGTTTTTTTTTTTTTTTGTATTTTCTGCCCATGTCCCAGCTGTGTGACCTTCGCATGTTGCTCAACTTTTCGGTCCCCCATTTCTTTATCTATAAAATGTCAACAATAATAACACTTATAGTATTTTAGTAGGATTAAATGAGTTCATAGATGTAAACTGCTCTGTAAATGTTTGCTGACCGCTAACCTCCAGGCATGTACTGGATTGTCCACTGCCAACTTTGTATCGCTAGCACCCACTTCTAAGGACAATGTCTTCTTTGCAGAGAAGAAGCCATGTTTTGAATTACAGTTTTCTAGGAGAGAAACCATCAAGGTTTGGAAGGCAAAATTGTGGTTAAATGTCACTTTGGGTTACTTTGGGTAAAGTTTGAGTGGCCAGACATAAGAGTAGCTGCAAAGTACTTAGTTTCTGTGACTTCTTCGTAGTTTCAGCTTTGCAGCTGCAGACAGAACATTGCTAAAGACTCAGAGATTGCTGAAGGTTCCCAGGGAAATTCCAAAGGCCACCCTCTAATTCTTTTAATATTTTTATATTTTATTCCTGTAATTTTTAAAGTGTCTCTTGTTCTATTAAATTCATAAAGATACAAGTTTTGGTACCTGAAGTGATTTCAGGGAAGAGAAACTTAATAGACAGGAATCTGGAATTAGATTAGATTTTATTGATTTGATTAGATTTTAAGGCAGTAATGGCCCCACTGACAATGGAAAATGAAACACTGGTGCTGTATGCCAAACCAAAGCTACTTAAGTCATCCATTGTCACCAATATCAAGGAAATATAGAAGTCAAGGGTTTGGGAGACTGAGTAGCTTCTGAAGTAAAATGGAGCACCAGGACTAGGGATGGGCTGGCTGTTTCTAATTATGCTAGACAACTGGAGGGAAAAGAAATGATGAGATTACTCAAGAGCCAGATAAGAAATTAGAAATCATCTATTAACTGAGGAAACAGTTATCTTCTTTATTAGATCCATGAGGTCAAATTTCAAAAAAAAAAAAAAATCTAAAATCTTATGCTGGAGTACCAGGATCACTATGTGATTTGCATTTGTAATCATGTAGTTTTTAATGATAAGGTATGGAAATTGATTAGAGTAAAAATCAAGCCTTTACTAAGGGGTGGTGGTGTATGGACAGTTTTCAATGAAATTAAAAAACTTGAACTCTTAAATTTCTCTGAGTCTCCCTTCCTTGCCGAAGTAGCCCTTCTTCTACTACCTGAATGTAATTCCTTGCCTGAAGAGCCTGTAATGACTTCTCATGATTTTATGGCCTTGTAGGAAACTGCTTATCCTTCCCATGACCTATACCTACTTCTCATTGTTTCTATCTCAGATCTTGGCGGATCACAGGTTCAAAGTGTGACCAGGAGGAAGTATACCACGCACACCAAAAGAATTTCAAGATTCTGCTGATCATTTCTGGGGAATATGTGTATGTGTGTGCATTTATACATATACATATACATATACATATACATATACTCTAAAGATAGACTACTTTTAAAGCAATGTGATATTTGATCTTTTTGTGATTGAATTTATTGGTATACATACATCCACCAGAGATCTGCAATTCAAGGAGGATAATATTAACTATCAGTTTGCTTGAATGGTTGAAAAAAACCTGAACTCTAACAGTCCTGTAGTAAATGAAGTAGAAATTTGTTGGTGTATTGTAGAAAAAGGTCAACAACTATGACCCATGAACCAAATCCAGCCTGCAAATAGTTTTTGTAAATAAAGTTTTACTGGGACACAACCATGCTTTTTATTTTATGTATTTCCTAGGGCTACTTTCATACAAAGTTGAGTAATTGTGACAGAGATATTACCCACAAAACATAAAATATAGCTATCTGGCCCTTTAATGAAAACATTTGCTGACTCTTGCTCTAAGAAGAAAAATCCAAAGGGTTAGGGAGAGATTGGAGTAAAATATTTTGTGTGATTTTCTTACTCATCTCCCTATCTGTTTCCTCTGGAGAATGTAGAAAACTCCCTTTTCACCAAGGCCCTCAGAAATACATAGGTGAAGGTGTCATCAGTATGCCTGATAAATTCTGAAAGTCAGGAATGACAGTGGGAAACACTACCACCGAAAAGGGCTGATTTCAACTAGAATGATGGAATCCTGGAAAGTGGAGGTCAAGTAGAACACTAATTGCCAGTGACAATGTGTGGGTAATTACTGTAATGTGCAGAAGGCCCAGAGTAATAATCAGAATGGTTTGATCTGCAGAGATCTTTGTCAGTGATTAATTGATCATGGCAGCCCTGAGACTGGGCCCACCACGTATAGTATAAATGGACATTCTATTAAAGTCTTACTTCATCTCTGAAAGCAAAGTAAATGATTCACAGCCCCTAACACTATTTCTAGCCAAGAGTCAATCCACAGACTGGATGAAAGGGAGGCCAGATCTCCCTGAGGAAGTGGTTTACTACACTGTCAAAAACTTATATTTCAAAATTCCTTCTACCAATCCAAAGGGCTATTTGTTCATTTACTAAAACAATCATGCACTAGAAAAAAAAGAAGGAATAGGTACCTAAACTTTTCAAGGATTACTGCTATTGGATCTGAATTGATGTTAATTAAGCCCTTGGACATCCAAACCCTACTATGGTCCACTAGCCCTTCAGAGTGGGGAATTTTAAAGCCAAGTAATAAATGGGGTTTTGGGCTACTTCACAGTAGACCTAGTAGATTCCTGAACCCATCCTTTAGCAAAGTCATGTTATCTGCAGCAGAGAACTATTAACCATTCAAAAAGCATCTTCCGGACAACACTGGGCATTAGTAGACCTAAGAACGTGACCATAGGACATAAAATGACTATGCAACTAGAGATCTTCATCATGAGCTAGGCATGGTCAAACTCACAAAGTCATAATTTTGGATTTGGCACAAGAATAGGGTACATTATGATTGGACACAGGTGAGTTACATTCCTAGACCTCATGTCACCTTTCTCTGTCACATTTATTCCTCTTCCTTCACTCACATCTAGGGTCTTATGGGTTATTCCTTGTAATCAGCTGTCAGAAAAGGAAAGACACCCAGTTCTGGTTCATTGATCATTGATAAGCCAACTCAGTGTATTATTGCAAGCCAAAACTAGACTGCTAAGCCATGAGGGCTCCAATGAAGGGTAGACCTCAAAAACATTGATGAGGTAAAATTCTCCCAGTAAGTAGAGATTTAAACAATACACCTAGTCACCAACTGGGGTGGAAGTATGGTCGAAGGTCAGAATATAATATAGCTCAAAGCAGTCAATTGGCTTGGCTGATTCTTCAGGGTATAGAAGAGACAAGATTGGAGGACTGGAGAAAAGATAAATGAAACATGAAAAAAAAAGCATGAAGGTGGGCTTATTGGCTTGCATCTAATGTTTATACATTTTTGTGTCTCATTCAAGACCTACCAGAGAGTATGCTTGTATAGAAGCCATTTGACAATGAGGTAGGCAGGGTGACTCATCCAGAGTCTGTTCTTGGCCACTGCAGTGCTTCCACAAAGGTCCTGCAAACCAAAAACCTGTTTGGGCAATGACAGTGGGTATATGCGTGGGTCCTGCAGCATGAAGTTTCACTCATCGAGACTTATCTAGCTACTGCTGCTTCTGAATGTCTGTCAGACTGACATCCCTTGAGTATACCAACCAGCTACTTGGGGGTAAGTTTACTATATTAGAGCTTCTACCCTGTAAGAAGCAGTGATATATCCTCACTGAAACTGGTATGAGTTCGGTTTGTGGACTTGTTTTTTCTGCCCACCATTAACACCACCACCACCAGTATCACTATCCAAAGACTTACAAAATATTTGATTTATCACCATGGGATCCTTCACAGCATGTCTTTTGACCAAGAGAACTATTTTACATTGGAGGAAGTATGACAATGAACACACAACCATAGAATCCACTGGTCCTGCCATAAACCACACCACCAGAAACTCCCAGCTTATGAAATGTGCAGCTAAGGTGTCAGCTTGGGAGTGACACCTCATGGGGTTAGGATACTTTTTTTCAGTATGAGACCAAACAAATAGTGAGGGCTGGATAGTATAGGCACTTGGGAGTTCTGGTAAGGAGATTGGCTTTTTCTTTGAGTGCAATGGGACACCATTAGACAGCTTTGAACAAAAGAGTGGCATGGCCTGATTTATGTTGTAACAGAACCACTCTGACAGAAGGTGGGGGAGAGCAGAGCAGTTTGGTAATAGTCTATTGCAATAATCTAGGCAAGAGACAAGGGGACTTTGAGCCAGGTCAGATGCAATGTAGGTAGTGACAAGAGATAGGATTTGGGCTGTATTTTGATAATGAAGCCACAGCATTTCTCCTTTTCTTAATTTGCAGTCATTTATTAGTGATATAAACATTTTACGAAGATGTATTATATGTATATTTTCTTTGCAATTTTCCAATCCATTTGTTCCATCACAATAAAAAAATGGAAGCCAAATGAAGAAAATAATTTTTATACTTTTATTAAATCAACAGATTCATATATTCAGATTCAAAATCTCCAGAGCGGCATATTCATAGCATTTCAGGTCACATTGCATTTTTTTCTGTAAGTCACTTTAACAACTTGAGCTTTTCTTAGTCTTCCCTTTAGAATATTTGTTCAGTGTGACACAATCAGGCACCTGATATGTTTTTTTCAAAACTATTTTAATTCTTCTGTATGAGTTCTTTATGATGGACCTGGACAGAATTTCATTCCCCGCATATTCATATGTTGAAGTCTTAACACCATACGTGACTATTTGGAGATGGGGCTTTTAAGGAAATTATGGTTAAAAGAGATCATAAAGTATGGAGCCTTAATCCAATAGGACTGGTATACTTATAAAAAGACCCCTCTCTCACCTCCATGAACACAGAGAAAAAGGCCACATGAGGGCACAAGAAAGCAGCTGTCTGCAAGCCAGGAAGAGAAGTCCCACCCAAAACCAACCAACCCTACTGGCACCTTGATCTTGGACTCCAGAACTGTGAGTTAATGAATTACTGATGTTTAAGCCCCCCCCCCCCCCGTCTGTGATATTCTGTGATGGCAGCCCTAGCAGATGAATGTGGTGATACATTGTCTGTGTTTGGACACGTGCTAATTGCTAAATCAAGTTTTATCAAACTAACCAGAGTTTGAAAACAGTGATTAAAGCATCTAGGACAGTTATGAAAAAGCAAGTGCATATACAATGATGAATAAAACAAGCTAGTCCAGCATGTGCTAACAGGAAATTTTCAACCCAAAAATTCTGTATGTACTAATTGTTTGTAACCTTAACATTTCCCTTGAGGGATAAAATGACACCTGACAGTTAAATGCAGCTGCGCAGATCTTTTTAGAGTCCATTCTCTGCTCTCATTTCCTTTGACCACGATTATGTTATCATTGAAATTTTAGTATAAATATTATTCCTCAAAGAGGTTTTTTTTTCTCTCATTTCAAGGTCTAAAGTCACCCCAGGCACTCTATTCCATTATCCTATTTTATTTTCTTCATAGCTTTATCTCAATCTAACATTATCTTAAATGTTTGTCTTCTCTTTTCTTTTTGTATCTTTCAATAAAATATAAATTCAATTTGACCTTGTTTTCATGCTCACTGCAGTATCCTCAGCACCCAAAAACCATCATAGGGACTCAATAAATATTGTGTGAGAGAAACATTTTTGGAACTGACTGCAGGAAATCTTTGAACCAAATTTATGGCCTATAATATGGCCTACATTTTGTGAATTAACTTCAGTTCTTCCAACATTGATACTTTATTTTTCTTTGTTATTGTCTGATTTCATCTCACTTTGTTATTAGCTGATTGCATGTCACTATATGCATGTCACTATATGCATGTTATATATATGTATCAATGTGAATTGTTGTAAACATTTTTTTTGAGTAAGGCAGCGTATAAATAAACAAAAATCCATGTAAGTTTAGATTTCAGGTTATTCCCCCAAAATGTGTTTACTTTGTAATGAATCTGAAGTATACCCCAGAACAAGTGTTTAATTATACATAATATATTATTATAAAATATATATTTATTATTATATTATAAAAATATTTGTTTTATGGTATACCTCACGTTCATTACAGGGCTTTATTCATATATACTAGTTTGATTTTTCCAACTATAATAACATGATTTTTGTTCTCAGCCACCTGCCTCCTTCTATGGTTCTTTGTACATTTCTGAAGGTCTTTATCTGTACATTTCTTCCCTGTTCTCTGTCCCATAAGGCTGACCTCCAGAGTGACACACCCTTGTGATATGGACTCAGTTGGCTTCAGACCATGGCAGGCACCGACTAGAGCTGGAGGTTGGGAGGACATGAAGATAGGGTATTCCTCAGCCTGGACCCAAACCTATGCTCCTTTTCTACCTTGCCACTGGTCTAACCAGTGAACTGACACTATGACCTTGGATCCCATCAGACCACCTTCTTTCCACCAACCCCACCTTCCTTCAGGAACATCATTCTCTCCTTTTACTTCCTCGGACTTAAGGGTTCCCTACTGTTGCCTATCCCAGAGAGCTTTTACCTTTCTGGCTTCCTTAACCCTGACTCACTACCATAAGTAGTTCCTTCATTTATGTCTCTTTAGTTAAAACCTTGAATATGCCACCACTTCCCCCAGGAACCAGATTGAATCTGGTAATAGAAAGTTCTCTGCCTGTGTTTTGGTAGAATAGGGAAGTGGCAAAACTACCCCTAACCATATAGCCAGTCAGTAAATATTTACTGGAAATATAAAATATGCAAAAGGCACCATGTCTTTTTCTATAATAGGGTAATGCTACATAAGACATGATTCCTGTATTCAAGGGAACATTTAAACAAAGGGAAAAATAAAATAAATTCATCTATATATCCTGATGTTAAAAGGAACAATTCCTATCATATCCATTTTGGCTAAGGTCCCAACATCTGAGAACAAAGGATATTAGTACTCTTTCACAATAATAAAGATGTATTGGATCATCCTTTCAGGATTTTCCAAGAGATGACCTATGATATATCAGGCAACATTTAGTCATCACTAACCTTGAAAGCACACAGGGGTAGTGGAGGAGATGTCTAGAGAATCTCATTGAGACCTATTCTTATGTTTTCTCAAACTTGAGAAATTCAGTATCTTCCTCATGTCTGAAAAGCAGTCTAATTGTAAGAAGTTGGCTGAATCTTTGTTAGAATATTAAAAAGAATGTACCACATCCTCACCAATGGTAGGATAATGAGGACTCTTATGAAGGGACATGACCTTGAATTGCCTTGAAACTATGCAAATCTTAACCAAATGAACTCTGGGAATCCAGGGATTGGGTGGTTGGCGTGAGTGACTTGAGAAGCCAGAGTTTCCACTGGGGAATCTGTAAGGAACTCATCAGAGAATAGATCAACATTTGGAAATCTGAACCTGTGCCAGAATCCACATTTATCAGTCAAACTGTAGCTTTGTATCTTTATCTCTATTCCTTCTTCTCATTCCATCCCTGAAGGAGTCCTGAGACTATACAGTGAATGGAGGAGGAACTAGAATGGAGGAACAAGATGAAGAGGATAGGCTTTCTGAGCTTTGGGAGGAAAAAAAGTTTGAACTGGAGAAGAGGTTTAACATTTAATTATTGGATTGGACTGGGCTTTTTACTATAACTTCAAATGAAGTAATTAGTTCACACTTGAATATGATGAGGAAGGATTTGGGATCAACCCAAGATATCTCAAGGAGTGAGAAAAAAAAAAAAGTTCCAATAGAGCGTGGTGGAAATACAGTGATATGCAAGAATAAAGTTCCTTTTTTTATTTTTATTTTTTAAAGTGTATTTATTTCGAGAGAAAGAGAGTAAGAGAGTGTGAGTGCGCACATGAGGGCAGGGAGGGGCAGAGAGAGAGGGAGAGAGAATACCAATCAAGCTCTGTGCCGTCAGCATGGAGCCCAAAGTGGGGCTTGATCCCAAAAACTGTGAGATCATGACGTGAGCCGAAATCAAGAGTCAGTTGCTTAACTGACTGAGACACTCAGGTGCCCCTAAAGCTGCTTTTTAGTTGGCCTCTACCTAATCCAGTTAATTCAATAATACATTGGTCAATACTTTAACTCAAGGAAGAATATGGATAATCAGAGAAGACCTCAAATTTGCAATTTGTCTTGAGTAAGAAAGACTATATCTGCTCAAGCCACAGATAAAATAAAAACCAGTCAAGAAGACGGGGTAGCTCGGTTGAGCGTCAGACTTTGGCTCAGATCATAATCCCGCAGTTCATGAGTTTGAGCCCTGTATTGGGCTCTGTGCTAACAGCTCAAGAGCCCAGAGACTGCTTCAGATTCTGTGTCTCCCTCTCTCTCTGCCACTCCCCAGCTTGTGCTATCTCTGTCTCAAAAATAAATAAACATCAAGAAAGAAAGAGAAAGAAAGAAAGAAAGAAAGAAAGAAAGAAAGAAAAAAAGAAAGAAGTCAGTTTAGTTAAAATGCTCATATCTGTATTTTCTGTATTCTGCATGTGAAAGAATTAAAATCATTCCAGAGTATCGGCATACAAGAAAGGGCAAAAGTGGAGAGTTTTCAGCAATAATAATAATAATATGCTACAAATTTTGCTATAAGTTTAAATAGAATCTTGGAATACCTTGAGTAATTGGTGAAAATTCTCAAACTAAATAAAATTTTTATCTTGTTTACAGTTTTGACCATATAAATTGTATTTAGTTTGAGAAGTTTTCACCTTCATACTCAAGGTATTCCCAGATTGTATTTAAACTTACAGCAAAATTTGTAACACCATATCATTTATTGTTATTATTGTTATTATTAGTGCTGCAAACTCTCCACTTCTGCATTTTCTTGTATGCCAGTAATGTGGGATGGTTTTAATTCTTCTGCATCCAGAATACAGAAAATTCAAGTATCAGTCAATTAGATATAGCAGTAGCAGTAGTAGTAGTAATAGCAAAAATAATAGTAATTTTTAAAGTGTTAAGTACTTATGATACAAGACAAAGGATGAGGTGCTTTGCATGTGACACTTTTAAAAATTTTAACTCTCCTAGGAGATGTTAAATCATATTGTTTTAATTCCTAAGGCATCCTTTAATATACCATCAGATCTATGTAAAAGAAAAAACACAGGTTGAAACCATAGAAGATCATTTTACAGCCAGCAGATTTCAGCGAGACTGGGTTTTATGAATGCTTCCTTTTTCACACCTCTCATATAGTACATGAAATAACTGTATGGAGTATGATCACTCAATAGGTGTTTGTTAAAGTAATTAATGTTAAGTAAATATTAAATGAGTGTCTATAAGACTGTATTTTTTATATCTTTGTAATAGAGGTTATAGAATATAGAATGATATTTGAATGCCTAGCATTATGTGTATCTCAAGTAAATATAAATCTGTATGTATTTCATTCCATTCATCTTAGCACTATTTATTCATTGCTAAAAGTGATAAACATTCAGCTCAGCAATTAAGGATATTAAAATCTTGACAATGATGATGCCCTAATTGAGGTTAATTTGGGATCTATTAAGATCTGATTGAATTTTTAACCCTGTGAGACGGATATTAACATTCAACATGATTTTTTTTTCTCTTACGCGTCTAAAAAACCTAAGGCAACCTAACAATAAAAACCTGATCTAAAAGATTGAAAATTGTGAAACTAAAACACAGTGTTTTTTAGCAACTGCTATTAGGCAATCTGAATGGAGGTTGTCCTTTGCACCATTCTGGAGTCGTGGCACAAGCTAGTTGGTTGGTAGCCCATTCCATAGATGAAGTGAACACACATAATCAAATTCACACTTCAGCTCCAGTTATCACCTCCTCTGTGGATCCCTTCTTGACCTCCACAGACCAACACATTCTGTCCTCTATGCTCCCACAGAACTTGGTTTATATATTTTTTTTAAGTTTTTATTTATTGATTTGGAGAGAAAGGGAGAAAGAGAGAGAGTGTGTGTGTGAGCACACAAGCGGGGGAGGGACAGAGAGTGAGGAGAGAGAGAAATTCCCAAGCAGACTCGGCACTGTCAGCACGGAGCTTCATGCAGGGCTTGAACTCATGAACCATGAGATCATGACCTGACCCGAAATCAAGAGTCAGTCTCTTAACTGACCGAGCCACTCAGGAGCCCCAGTTTATACTTTTAAATAAACAAATAAATAGCCGGATTAACAAAAATAGGAAGAAAATTAAAATGGAATGAGGAGACAGGGCAACAGCAGTCCGTAGATTTAGTCATCTGTGGAATTGAGTCACAGTTTATTAGCAAATTTCATTTTAGAGCAGAATAATGCACACCACGTACTGATTTCCATGAGAAAGAAATAGGAAGAGGAAGAAAGAAATGGCCAGCTGTTGACTTCGCATCTTTTCCAAGAAGACTGCAGTTTGCATCTTGTTCTCAATGGCTATAAAAATGAATTCAAATAATAAAGACCTGTGGTGGTATTTCAGATACAGTGTTTGTTTTCAGGAAGATGACAGATTTTTGAGGAAAGGGTCAGAGTTTGAGCTGCAATGCCTATTGCTCATATTTAGTAGAATATGGAAGACAAACAGATCTGCAGACACTGGGACCACCTCTTTATCCCAGCAAAGGTGCTTTCTCCCCTGACCTAATACCTCTCCACATCCTGTGATGATTTGACCTTCCCTCAGTATGTGACAGTGCTGCTAATAAGAGGAACATTCTATGTGCACACACACATATTTATTTAATTAACCAAAATACCTAAAAGTGGGCAAAAATTGCGGACAAAGTATCAGGAAATGGAAGACAGCCCAAATAACGAATGATCCTGAAATCTCAAAACAAATTAAACATTAGACTGAGTGTAAGAAGGGCTGAAAATTAGGAAATAATCTTGTGCATTTTACTGGACTCTTTCTGGTGGGGATAATCAAACCAAATGTTCCATTGTGCTTTGGAAATAGCCGTGATTTTGTGGGAAACCTTTTAAAATAATCTTACACTTACGGTGCAAAACTATTTTTACAACAAAGTGCCATCTCTGTTTTGCAAAGAGAGAAGCTGAGACAAAAATGTAGTGTCATCAGCTGGTAGTGAACTCAAATATGAGTTATTCCAAATTTTCCAATTTTTCCAATTTTTTCAATTATTCCAAATTTCAATGGTTTACCGCATAATTCAGTCCTATGTAAAAATCTGTGATTGGTAACAAAGACAACCGAGTTTGGATCCAAGTATTTGCATTGAAGCTTTGACACTTTAGACAGGTTTCTTTCTCATCTCTTTCATCACAGTTCGTTTCTCCTGAATTAGGGAATAAAATGTCCCAGAAATTGAGAGATAATTTACAACAGTACATGCAAAGTGCTTGGCTACAGTGCCAGGTAGCTAGTAGGACTCGACAAATAATGACAGTAGTTATTGTGGCTATCTTGATTTGCACTGGAAAACAATCACATCTTTTAGTCACATCTGATTCAACAAAATGTTCTGAAGAAACAGTGCCTAAGGGACTCACTGTTGGATAAGTTCTGAATTCAATGGTTCTCTAGGCTCCAATTTTGATGGCAACATGCCCTTAGGTTGTCTCTGTGGAATAGTTATAGCTATTACAGTGATTCTAATAAATAATAAAGGATGGCTGATACAAAAGTAATTTATATTCATGGATTAGCTGGGTACATAGGTTTAATAATATTGACATTACAGTAACATGCTTAATAGCACATTGTCACAGTATCATCTGTTAAGTATTTCTTACCAATGCATTTCATACCCTGCCTAATAAAAATTTGTTAAAGGCAATGTAGCTGCACATATTAATTCTTTCATAAATGTGAACATCACATTCTTGAATGGCACATGACTTAATTCATGATAACTTGGGTTGTGATTATATGAATAGAAACTCAGCCTCAGCTGAATGGGAAGATAGCACATTTGTAGCCTTATTACACTTGGGAAATTGAGATGTGAAAGGAGTGACAACTGCTAAGATCTGCAATAGAAAACATTTGACTAAATGCAATATAATTGCTCCATGTCACCCTTGCCATTCCTTGCCATTCCATCCTCTGAGTCTGGAACGTACCGCAGGATTGCTGAGAATGAACTGACACTGTGATCTTCATCGTCAGCTGCCCCAATTACATTTAGCTGTTCATTTCACCTTGCCCACTTCAAAATAAAATTACTGGAGCTCAACCAGTCACACTTTTGTTTATCTTACTATAGGAATGCTTAAGTGTCATTCACCTATTCAATAAGCATTTATTGATCACCTGCCATCACAAGACACTGGATTAGGCACTGCAGATCCAAGATGAAAGTCAGATCTCTTGTCTACAAAGCATCTTACTCAAGGATGGAGATTGTATGACCAATTAGAGATTGAAAAGAGAGATCATAGGCAAGCTGCAGGAATAGCTGTCAAAGCTTCTAGATAAAAAATGCATCTACTTATGATTTTTAAAAACTTGTCAAACAAATAGTTTGCCTTCTAAAATTATATCACTGATACAAGGCAGCACAAGATTATATAAGTATGTTTTAAAATAGTTGCTATTAAATGAGGGAGACAGGTTTGATTCCCATGTCTACCTTATTACTCATCTTAGAATATTGTTAAAATCGACAAGAAATCTTTCTACCTGCTTTGTGTATTCCCTTTTTATTTTATTTTATATTTTGTAAGCATACCTTTATTTTTATATTTTTACATTGTTATATTATTTTCAGATGCAAAGTATAGTGATTCAACAATTCCATTTATTGCCTGGCACTCATCACAAGTGTACTCCTTAATCTGAATCACCTCGTGTATTCCCATTTTAAATTAATTTCTTGCACTACTTGTAGTTTCCATACTTTATATAAATCATCTCATGTGATAAAATTGAAAATCTTGAGATTTAGGCAACTTAATTAATTTATACTTCAATTGGGGTGTTCCCATCTTATTGAAAAGCATCAGTAGAAAGGTAACAAGCAATTCGTGATTTTTTCATTTCTATATATCAGTAATGTCCTCATTGCTCTACAGGTAGTGTGAATAACATGAAATCAGATCCTCTTCTTTGTCTCTTTTTTTTTCTTCACTCCTCTCATATGTTGTTCTTCTGGTTTTCCAGTCTCAATTCTTTGCAAAAACTAACAAGTTGATCTTAAAATTTATGTTGCTATTTGAGACCAAAGTAGTAAAAAAAAATCTTGAAATAAAAAGAAGAGAGTCAGAGGACTCAAACTTTCCAATTTTAAAATTTACTTGAAAGCTACAGAAATCAAGGCAGTGTGGTACTGGCATAAGGATAAAAATAGATCAATGGAGGGGCGCCTGGGTGGCTCAGTCGGTTAAGCATCCAACTTCGGCTCAGGTCATGATCTCACGGTCCGTGAGTTCGAGCCCCGCGTCAGGCTCTGTGCTGACAGCTCAGAGCCTGGAGCCTATTTCAGATTCTGTGTCTCCCTCTCTCTGACCCTCCCCCATCCATGCTCTGTCTCTCTCTGTCTCAAAAATAAATAAAAACGTTAAAAAAAAATTAAAAAAAAAAATAGATCAATGGAATAACATTGATAGTCCAGATATAAACGCTCACATCACTACCAGTTGACTTTTGACAAGGGTGCCAAGATAATTAAATGGCAAAGAATAGTCTTATCAGTGAAAGGTGCTAGGACAATTGGATATCCACATGTAAAAGAATAATGCTGAGCCTCCTACCTTCTCCTATAAAACTCTTAGAAGAAAATACTGAGGTAAATCTTCATGACCTTGGGTTAGACAATGATTTCTTACATATTATATGAGAAGCACAGGAACAACAAGAAAGATATGGATAAACTGAACATCTTCAAAATTAAAAATTTTGAGCTTCAAAGGAAACCATCACAAAACTAAACAGATAATCCACAGAATGGGAGAAAATATTTTCAAATTGTATATCTGATAAAGAACTCATATCCAGAATATATAAGGAAGTATTACAACATCATTAGCCCTCAGGAAAATGGAACTCAAAATCACAATGATATACCACTTCACACTCCATAGGGTGGCTATAATAATAATAATAATTTTAAAACCCAGGTAATAAAAGGTGCTGGTGAGAATGCAGATAAATCCAACTCTCATACAATGCTGGTGAAAATGTAACATGGCACAGCCACTTTGGAAAACAAACCAGCAGTTCCTCAAAAGTTTAAACCTAGAGTTATGCATATGATCTAGTCATTATATTTCTGCATATATACTCAAGATAAATGAAAATATATATCTACATGAAAACTTGTATGAATGCTCATAGCAACATTATTTATTACAGTCAAAAATTATAAATAATCCAAATGTCCATTAACTGATAGTGGCTTCTTTCATATAGAGTAATGTTTTCGGTGTTCATCCATGTTACAGTAAGTATCAATACTCTATTTCTTGTCATTGCTGAATAATATTCTATTGTATGGAGATCAAGAGGGAGCAGCCAGTCAGCTAAGAGGCTAACAAGGAAAAAGCAGAGCACTGGAAGCTAGTGAAGAAAATATTTTGAGAATGAAGGAATGGCCAACTCTTAAGTGATGTTGAGAGGCTGAAGAAGATTAGGATTGAAAATTGACCATTGTATCTTTCAATAAATTGACTTTAAGAGTTCTTTGAGTGAAATAGCTGTGCTGTATTAAAGAGAAAAGATGGTAATGGAGAGAAATTTGAGATAATAAACACTGCCCAATCTCTAAGGACTTTTACCATAAAGAATGGCAGAGAAATGCTTGCAGGAACTGGAGAGAACTTGACCACATCATCAAGGCTGCGTTTGGTATTTTTTTCAAGATGGATGATATTATGTTGTGTTAAACACTAGTGGAAAAATCTAATGACAGTGGAGAAGATAATGATATAAAAGAAAGATGGATAAGTTGATGGATAAGATGGTGAGACGGTATAGAAGTTCTCTTCTGGTTGCTTCTATTTTTTTTCTTGTTTTCCATCTTGTATGATATTTTTAAGACTATTTTTCTAACACCATTTTAGGTTCACAGCAAAATTGAGAGAAAGGTACAGAGATACACCTCCTATTCTCATCCTTGTAAAGCCTCTCACATTCTCATCCTTCACCAGAGTGGTGCACTTGTTACAGTATTGTCAATGGAATATGAAACAGGCTTCTGAGCTGTGAAGAGGAGGGAGTCATAGTGGAAGTTTTAAGTATGAAAGAGTCTCTTGGACACTGAAAAGTGTGAACTGAACAGGAAAATGACTAAGAAAACTTGATAGAATTGACAATCACTATCCAAGGCCTACTTTTAGGGTCATAAATTCAAACGGAGGCTAGACATTCTAGTTGTCTGTGAGCACCACATTCCATTCTTTGAAAGTAAGTCCACAGCAAGAGGAGAGTTAGATTTAACTTGGATTTTTACCAGTTGTAAAAACCCACCTGAAAGGGGAAGAAGGAGGGAAGGTGAGTAAAAGACAAGAAAGAAGAGGTTTATACAAGACAGTATGAAAGTAATGGATAATGATGGGCTGTGCAATCTGCCCTTCATACGAGGGATGTGATGACAAAAGTGACAGTCAACAGTTAATAGGGTCAGTGGATTAGAGGTACTGGTTTAGTAAAGAATTAATGAATTAGAGAATGTAACATGGAATTATACTTTATACAGAGAGTATAATGCTTTAAACAGAGAGGTTAGATATTGTGCAGCTACCAGTGTTGACATGGACAGGTAAGACCATGGGAATGGGTGGCTGGGTTAATGGAGAATGATTAATGAAGGTGAACTCTTAGAACTCTTTTTAATGAGAACTCTTTCTAAATGGATCATCCATGGAGATATGGAAATCGCAAAGGCAGAAAGATCTCAAAATAGCCAATGGAAGGAAAACCAGGGGAAGCGTCATTGTTAGAAACAGAAGATTCATTTAGAGCAACAATGTGATGGAAATATTCAGCGAAAAGGCTGAGGTTATAAGGTTTTGTTGTTTGTTTGCTTTTGTTTTTTAATCTAGGGCAGAATGTATACTTGTCAAGGGGAAATGTTTGGGATGCTCCAGAGAGGTAGGAGATGATGTCAGAATAGCATATGCAGAGGTTGTAAAGAAGTACAATTTGCACGGCTAGCTCAAGTTTACAAACTGTGTTTATAGTCACAGATGTGACTGGCCTTGCACACTTCATTCAATAGTTTGAAACCTTTAAACAACATGAGTACATAAAACATTATCTGCCATCACAAATGAAAGATTTGAAAGTTTAACCATTTCACCTAATTTTGTGTCTGGGCAATGAGATAAATCAGAACACCTGATAGTGTTGTGCTGTAAGATGCTGTACTCATTAGCATTATTTCCATTTCCTTTGAGTATAGCCAAGAGCTTTATTCCCACAAACAGAATACATAAGGACTGAGTATCTGTTTGCCAATGGACCACTGGATGGGATGAAGACAGCTCATTCTTTATTCCACTTCGATCTCTGGCCTGTGTGATGATACTGTCAACAAGGGGGTGACACAATGCCAAGTATCGTTGTGATTTTTATGACCTGGACATCTGTCTAGTATGTACTAGACTAGGACCACAAGTTCTATCACAGAGGCCATGGAAAAACTGCCAGATGGTAATGAATTTTAGCCACTGCTGACTTCAGCTGGATACAAACAAATGACCTAAGGGGACCAGATTCCATATCTCACTTCCAATTCTTTCAAGCTAACCATTCTTTCCAAGATATGATTACAAATGCAACATTAATGCAGAAATAAACTTAAGGTCATGGAGTAGCATTAATGTAAATAATTTGGGTAACATGGCAAAAATTAAACACTTTCATACAGATACTGAGCCAAATAATTCATTTCTTTTCTTTTCTTTTTCTTTCTTCTTCTTCTTTTTTTTTTTTTTTTTTTTGCAAACCTTTATACTTCCTTCCTTCATCTGAAAGGGCCAATAATGAAAACTTGTCACATTTGTTTTCCTGTTTTGTTAACCCCCAAATAGAAAAGGTTATTATAATTATTGTCTCGCTCACAACATTCACAGAATAATGTATAATAAAATGATACTTTTTTAAAACAGGAGTATAGCCAAAGGATAGTGTTTTTGCTCAGATAAATTTAATTTTCTAATAAAGAGTGTTTTATATTTGTTTTGTTTTTGTTTTCATTTTTACTTTAGTTTCAAGTCTTACTTTTTGTATGTATAAGCAATTATCTCAGTAATATAGTAAATGGAAATGACTACTGAATTTTTTACAGGGTCTTATGATCATAATAATGAATCTTAATTTGGATGATAGACAAGATAAAACAGCATTTATACTTAACATGAGCCTGTTTTGTTCATTCTAGTATACAACTAAATTTGTGTATTTTTTGCTCTTTCTCCCAAAAATGAGAAAAGAAAAATACTAACCCACTTATGGTCGTGATTAGCTGGTGTCCAACTAATTAGTTTCAGCTAATTAGTTGGTGAGTTGAATGTTATTGTAACGGTAACTCTTTGAACTCTGAACTCACTTTTGGTATATAAATCCATATGGTAAATTACATGGGCTTTTGGTAGGAACTGTGCAGAAAGGATATAGTAGACAGAGCATAAAAAGACCCACTTTTTAGGCACTCTTTTTAACATACTGCCCAAATATGTGTTTCCTATGCCCCTTCTTCCACACATCCAGTGAGACCATCATGGAAAATCTCTTTCCTGACAAATATTGGAGGGCCTATGGCGAACACTTCTTTCACAGTGCTCAGCCATTAGAAGTTTTACTAAAGGCTCAATCTGAAATGTTGGTTTGAAGCCTCCATAATTTTTAAGAGGTAATATAAGGAAGGAAAATAAACAAAATAATATCAAGTTTCAGATAAATGGAAAGCTGGGAAAAACAGTTTAGAAAAATTAGTTGCATAATTATCTGGATACATTCTTTGAATCAAGGTCTAATATGTCTTATGACATGATACCCATCTTATCTTTCCTACTGGATTATAAATGTTTAGAAGGAAATAACTGTGTCTCATCTATGTTTGTATTTTCCATGGGTCTTCTATGAAACATATGCTCAATAAATGTTTGTTAAATAAATGAATCCCTAAGAAAGTTATATTCAAAAACAGTAAAGTTATAATCCAATGCTTTTTTTTAACTAACTAGAAAAAAGATTTAGGATATCAATAGATCTTTAAAAAATAATTGTTAACTGGAAATTTCTTAACTTTTTACATGTCAGAATATTCTTGGGGAAGCCAAAAATAAAAATTAAAATTAAAAGGACAGTCCTTAGGGGTGACCTACCCTGTTCTCTGTGCAGTATTAGGGACTTGCTAACTGGGTTGTCACTCAATCAAAGTGCTTGGGATTTATGTCACTATCCAGGCTTTGCCCAACCTCAGGAACTTATAAGACTGATGGTGAAATAATTCATGTTTATTTTGGAAAAAAAATAGTATAGTCCCTAAAACCTGAAGAGCTAATAATCTGGGAGGATTAAATAAGGATTATATAAAAGAAACTAAAATAAACACCAAATATTATGTAAGAAAATGCAAAATGGAGGGGCATGGACTCAAGATCACTATAGACAGTGGTTATCAAAATTATTGGGAGCCCTCAAATCTTTCTCTGTTTTCTTTTTGTATTTTAAAATTTTATTAGAAGTATAATCGACAGAGAGTGTTATATTAGTTTCAGGTGCACAACATATTGATTTAACAATTCTACACATCACTCAATGTTCACCAAGATAAGTGTAGTTACCATCTGTCACCATACAACATAATATAATATTATTGACTATATTCCCATGCTGTACTTTTCATCTCCATGGCTTATTTATTTTATAACTGGAAGTTTGTACCTCTTAATTCACTTCATCAATTTTTCTCACCCTCCTCACTCTCCTCCCCTCTGGCAACCACTGGTTTGTTCTTTGTATTTAAGAGTGTCTGATTTGTTTGCTTGCCCATCTTTGAATTTTTTAAAGTTTCCCATATAAGTGATATCATATGGCATTTGTTTTTTCTGACTTATTTAACTTACCATAAAACTCTTTAGGTCCATCCATGTTGTCAGAAATGGCAAGATTTCTTTATGGCTGAGTAATATAATATTCCTGTGTGTGTGTGTGTGTGTGTGTGTGTGTGTTCTTTATCCATTTAGCTATTTAAGGACACTGGTTGCTTCCATATCTTGGCTATTGTAAATAATGTTGCAATAAGCGTAGGGGTTCATATATCTTTTCAAATTAATGGTTTCATTTTCTTTGGAAAGTCAGTAGGGGAATTACTGGATCATATATTATTTCTATGTTTAATATTTTGAGGACCTTCCATACTGTTTTCCACAGCAGTTGCACCAAATTCACCTTTCCACCAAGAGAGTATGAGGGTCCCCTTTCTCCACATCCTTGCCAATGTTTGTTACTTCTTGCCTTTTGGATACTAGCCCTTCTGACCAGTGTGAGGCAATATCTCACTGTGCTTTTGACTTACACTTTCCTGATTAGTAATGTTGAGCATCCTTTTACATATCTGTTGGCCATCCATACATCTACTTCAGGAAAATGTCTATTTGGGTCCTCTGACCATTTTTTAATCAGATTGTTTTGTGGGGTTTTTCGTTTGTTTTTTAATTTATTTTATTATTATTATTAATCTTTTGGTGCTGAGTTGTATAAATGCTTTACATATTTTGGATATTAACCTCTTATCAGATATATCATTTGCCAATATCTTCTCTCATTTAGTAGGTTGCCTTTTCATTTTATTGATGGTTTCCTTCACTGTGCAAAAAGTTTTTTTTGGTGTAGTCCCAATAGTGTATTTTTGCTTTTGTTTCCTTTGCCTAAAGAGACATATCCACAAATATGTTGCTAAGGCCGATGTCCAAGAAAGCTGCCTATGTTTTCTATTAGGGGTTTTATGGTTTGGGATCTGACAGTTAGGTCTTTAATCCATTTTGAGTTTATTTTTGCATATGGTGTAAGAAAGTGGTCTAATTTCATTGTTTCACATGTAGCTGTCCAGTTTTCCCAGCAACATTTATCGAAAGACTGCCAAAGAGCTTTCTTTAAATGCAAGTATATCTATTGATATTTGCCATATTAAAAGTTAAAATTGTTAAAGAGCTCATTAATTCATCTTTAAAATAACAATAAAAGATTCTTTGTGACCTCAGGGTCACTCCAATCTTTAGGAATCTATGGCCTAGGGAGTCAGTGAAAGAGTGATAAGCCTGGAAGAGTAGGAGAAACTTTTTTTTGTTTTAGTTTTTTTTTAATGTTTTTGTTTTGTTTTGTTTTGTTTTGTTTTGTTTTGAGACAGGGAGAGACAAAGCATGAACAGGGGAGGGTCAGAGAGAGGGAGACACAGAATCTGAAACAGGCTCCAGGCTCTGAGCTGTCAGCACAGAGCCTGACACGGGGCTCGAACTTACGGACCTGAGAGATCATGACCTGAGCTGAAGTCGGCCGCTTAACAGACTGAGCCACCCATAGAGAAACTTTAATAAGACTTTTCTTGAAGTAACTACACTGGAAAAAGTTCAGGTTTAAAGACTTGGATTTGAGACTTCATGAGTCACTTAAACCTTTTTGTATTTCAACTTCATTGCACTATCCAAGTTTGCTATGAGGATGTACATATACATACATGCACATACATATGTACATGTATATATATATGTATATATATATATATACACACACACACAAAAGTAGAAGGTCATGGACTCAAGGCCACTATAGAGAGTGGTTATCAAAATTATTGGGAGCCTCCAAATCTTTCTTTTTATTTTGTATTTTGAAAATTTATTACAGGTATAATTGACACGCAGTGTTATATTAGTTTCAGGTGCACGACATATTGATTAAACAAGTCTACACATTACTCAATACTCACTAAGATAAGTATAGTTACCATTATCACCATACAATATAATATAATATTATTGACTATATATTCAGAGGAGGGGGGCGCTTTGTGAAATATAAAGATTTTTGTACCTGCTATTATTTTTGTCTAGTAGGACCCTGAATTGGGATTCAAAGGATGGAGAGTTAGCATGAAGATGTCTAGATCAGAGAGAAAGGAAATGTTTTGTCTTTTTTTTTTAAAAGTTTATTTATTTTGAGAGAGAAAGAGAGAGTGCATGTGCATGAGAGCAGGGGAGGAAAGAGTAGAAGGATAGAGAATCCCAAGCAGGCTCTGTGCTGACAGTGAGGTTGAACTCATGAAACTTGAGATCCTGACCTGAGCTGAAATCAAGAGTCAGGTGCTTAACCGATGGAGCCACCCAGGTGCCCAGAAATGTTCCGTTTTAGTGCTGTGTCTGATGATCCACTTTAGTCTTCATTGCACTTGCCCTCCTGAAATAGATATTAATCTTTTCCTTTAAATATTTTCTTTATCGGGGCGCCTGGGTGGCTCAGTCGGTTAAGCGTCCGACTTCAGCCAGGTCGCGATCTCGCGGTCCGCGAGTTCGAGCCCCGCGTCGGGCTCTGGGCTGATGGCTCAGAGCCTGGAGCCTGCTTCCGATTCCGTGTCTCCCTCTCTCTCTCTGCCCTCCCCCATTCATGCTGTGTCTCTCTCTGTCTCAAAAATAAATAAATGTTAAAAAAAAAATATTTTCTTTATCAACCAGAGTATTGCTTTCTGTTCTGTTTGATCATCTTTGCCGGTTACTCCTCTCCTCTCTGAACAATTATTGTCGGAGCTCCTCAGCATACAGACCTTGACCCACCCCCCACTCCATCTCTACTACTCCCTAAGCAATCTCATCTCATCTCATGGTCTTAAATAGCACTCTTATGCTAATGAATCTCAAATTTACACCCCTAAACTGGAATAACCAGCTGCCTATTTTACATATCTACCTGAATGGCCAATAAGAATTTCATACTTCTTATGTCTAAGAGCAAACCCTACCTCTGCCTACGACTGCCTGATCAGTCTCCTAGTACAATTGATGCTTGAACAGCACCATTTGTCCACATATATGTGGATTTATTTTCAGTAAGTGCAGTGCAGTACTGTAAATGTATTTTATCTTCCTAATGATTTTCTTAAAAACATTTTCTTTTCTGTAGCTTACTTTATTGTAAGAATACAGCATGTAATGTTATATATGTAATACATATAATATACAAAATATGTGTTAATCTACTATTATCAGTAAGGCATCCAGCCAACATTAAGCTATTAGTAGTTAGGTTTGGGGGGAGTCAAAAGTCACACTTGGATTTCCAACTGAGGAAGAGGAGGGTCAGCACCCCAACCCCCATGGCGACCCCCCATCAGGAGTCAACTGTCCTTATTCTTTCCTATTCTGACTTACAGAATTCCTTAACCTTCTAACATACCCCACAGACTTCTTTTTACAGCTCTTCTCTCCACCCACAATGCTCTCCCTCTAACTGCACCTGTGGCCCTTCCTAGTTAATCTTTGTTCTGATGTCACTTTCACAGTCAGGCCTGATTAAAAACTTCAAACTTACTAAAATGTCCAACTCTATGATCCTCACTCTTTCCTGGCACTTTCTATTCTACCTGATATCTATATTATTATATTATAACATATATTACATACTGAAAGATTATATAATTTTTCATTTTGGTTGTTTCCCTCCCTTGGGTGCCAATTTTGTTTCTTTTCTTTCTACACAAGCTCCATAAGAATAGAAATGTTTGCTTTGTCTGCTACCATATGTATTCCTAGGTCCTAGAATGGTATCCAGTAGGCACTCAAATGTTTGTTTAATATGTAAATGTTTGTATCAAAATCCAAAAGTCATGGCATCTAGAAGCAGCAGAAAATGTCTATGGTGTGGGTAACAAGGCAAAGTGGGATGCCTGGGGGGAAGCAAATGTAATAAGTGTAAACTAAGCTTAACTGGAAGAGTGTTCATGCTGCAGAGCCAGAGATGGAAGCGTGTTCTTGACAATAATGAAAGGTAACCTTAAACCTTAAAACAAAATTTCACAGGATGCTGTGGCATCTTCTTCCATGGAGACCGCTAAAAATAGACAAAGCGATTTCTCAGCCATCTTTTAGTTTAATCTATTTGGAAGCAAAGGCTGAATGAAATGATTTCTTGGTCCTTTCCAGTTCCATTTCTTGTCATATATGAATATGAACTTCATATATGCACAGCTCAAAGAACAATTGCTCATGAATCCAGTATGTACCTGGCCTGCTACCTAATATAGATAAGGTAGATCATACAAGCCTATTTTTGACAGGCTGTAAATAATAGAGGTGAGTGGGAATACAGATTGAGGATGCTATAATGGTTAATAAGTTATTTTTTAAAGTTAACTTTAGTTTTGCCAATTTGCCAAAAATAATACTAGCAATTATTTTCATTATTTTTTTAACATCTTGTTGTTTTATTGCACCATTACAAAGCATTTCTCAGTCCTCAATAAAGATAAGATTTTCAAGAAGGGAAAACCTGTAGAACAAGTTTGGAGGTTAAAAACTCAGTAATGAATGTTCTTGTTCTTATGGCTTATCTCAAATCCTTAGCATTATTTTAATGTCATTTTTTAATGTGAATTTCCATGCTATTTTAATTCATTAGTCATGGGCTATCATTTTTCGAAGTAATTACTGTAATTTCATCAAATGACATAATTATAGTAAATACTTTGATGTAATTACCATAAATATGGAAAGAGACACCCAAAGGTGTAATAATGTCACAAACCAAGATATTTATGATGTGTAAAGACAAATTATGATGACATTTATGACATGCAATAACATCACAGAGTTCTATGTTTATGTTGTATAAAGAATAATGATATAAATAGAATGTAAAATTACATCATATAGATTAATTCCTTTTATAAATAGTATAGAAACTTGAGAGCTCTACAAGGCTTCAGGTTTGGATTAATAGATCATGGCCACTTGTTGGCATTTTTCCCTTTGAACCCTAATAAATGACTATGGTATTTTATTGGGGGGTGAAAGCATTTCCCCTTAAAAGCACAGACAGACACAAAGCAGAGACACAAAATGAAAAACTACATTTAGTGTTGGGAAAAAAAGAAAACCAAAACACTCATTAGAAGAGTTGAAAAATAACTTTATGTTCAAAAGAAAGTCAGTGTTTTGTCCATATTATCAATTTAGACTAATGGGTCATTTCAGTATTTTCTTAAAAAGAAGTCAGCTTGACCATTTGGCACTCACCAAAGCAAGTATCTATTTAGTTGAGACATTTCTTCTCTTGTCATATTATTGACTTTTGAGTCCATGAGGAGATAGCTTTGCATATCTACAATCTGACTATTGGAATAATGTGAAAATAGGTTTTAAGGAAAAATGAAAATAGAAGACCAGACACCTGAAGCCTAATTTTGTGAAATTATTCTGTTTTTATTGTTAGACGGAGACAAAAAAATACCTTAAAAATAATTCCTACTACAAAGATGTAGTGGTGGAAGGTATTATGGACATCAGTTAATTTATTGATTATATTATTAATGATCAATGTCTTCTGGCATACAAGAGAAAGCCAATGTCAGAAGAAGAGAGACATTTCCTAATAAATTAGTCAAAGGATATTTTGTGCTAGTCACTTGATCTGATGATATCTTGAGTCATGGATTAAATAGCCTGGGATAGTCATTCTGTATCCTTGTATTCACTATGTATTCACAGTGCAGTTTAAAACCGTCTTCCCTCTGTAGCCTTAGTGGTCCTCCTGGCCTTGATAATGTTTTAGGGCATGGTAATTTTCTCTGCCTGAATACTTAATGCCAGGTGACCACAGTGATCATTTTGTTAAGTGTGTTAGCACTTTCCACCATGAGCTGCCCAATAATTACAGGAGAATTATTCTTGGTTTTTGTTTGTAAAAACCAGAGCTGACCATCGGTCCACAGTTTTGTATTTCCTTAAAGGTTTGTTGCTCACAAGCGTTTCTGATCCCAATTTATTATGCATTTGCAAGGGTTCTTATTTGCAAGCAACAGACTCCGCTCCACTTAGTTTAAGCTGTAAATACATTTTTAAGTCACACTTTGCAGTTCACATAATCTCCGTGAGGGCCCCAAATTAGACTCAGAAGCTACACTATTAGCAAAAAATCCAAATATGTCTGGACCGCTTGTAGGAATAATACCACTCACTTCCACAGACATGTGGTAGCCCTTCGTTGGGAGGATAAGCCTAGAACGTTGGGAAGTTACTGCCGGGGTGGGGGGGCTCTGTCCCTGCCAAATCTGACCCTTCATAGTCCCTGAGCCACATTCCTCCACAGGCTTGGGCACCGCGCATGCCCCACGCCTCCCCTTGCTTTTAGCTGCAGGGAAGTCATTGTCTGGGTTCCCTGGGATTGTTGTCACGTGGCTGCCCCTCACCTGCAGCGCAGACAGAAGGGTGAGACCTTGGCCGAAAACTTGACGAAGAGGAAATTATAGTGTGGAAAGCTATCTTAAAATACAAAAATAGTTTTCAAAAGTTTCTGGGCTGACATAAACTTTACACGTCTGCTACATCTGGGAAATACTCTACGGGACCTCAGCTTTAGAAAACATGTGGAGATATTTTAAACTGTTCCCAATCATCTCACTCAAGGTTTACCCTTGGATTAAATTACAAAGACATTTGCATGCTTTTGGAGGTTATCCCACTGTGTCTGTGTAACTCTGCCTTTCAGAATCAGGATGTGGTGATGGAGATGAATATGCAAATAGCTCAGGTCTGAAAGGATAGGAGTTGCTAAAGTGAAACGCTGTTCTAAACTAAATGCCATTGCACTTTTTTAAAGTTTCCTCTGTCATCAGGATCCCAATATCAATTTAAAAGGCTTTGGATTTCTACTACATTATGAGGGGTCACCCCGACACGTCTGCCACAGAATTGACCGACTTTTATGTAACAGGAGTTCAGTCACAGTTTTTCAAAAAGATTTGGACAGGCAGCAGAGTCAGGAGGAGCTGGGCGCTGGGGTAGCCCGGATGTTAGAATAACACTTTTTTTTTATTTTTTTTAAACTTTTTAATGTTTATTTTGAGAGAGAGAGACAAGCAGGGGAGGGGCAGAGAGAGAGGGAGACACAGAATCTGAAGCAGGATCCAGGCTCTGAGCTGTCAGCACAGAGCCCGATGTGGGGCTGGAGCTCACCAACCGTGAGATCATGATCTTAGCCGAAGTTGGTCGCTCAACCGACAGAGTCATCCAGGCACCCCTAGAATAACCCTGTTCTAAGTCAACAGTTTCCATTTTGGAAAAAGTGGTCACAGTGATTCAGTATCACAACAAAACTATGTGCCTCCTCATTCCACTGAGAACCCTGTTTCCAGGGTTTTGCCCCCAATTTAAGCAATTTTCCTAAGAGAAAAGCTCACCTCACACTCCTTCATACTGAGGATGCTGACAGGTTAAAACACAAAATTGAAAGAAAAAAAAAAAAACAGCCCACACAAAAGTTACAGGATTTTGCGGATGTTTGGGGATAAATCATTAAAAACTACCAGAATTTAGTCTAGTGTCGTGAAAAATGTAAGGCCTACTTTTATAAAATCTAGCTAAGAAATAGCAGAAAGAAAGAATAATTCCTTTTTGAAGTACTGAGAACCTGATAGCTAAAGGTTTCAGAATGTATATATTTAGCAAAGAGATGACATAAACAAAGAATTTGCAAGTAAATTCAGAGGGCCCAAAAATCATATTTTTTTTAGTGATTTTTAGTTTTCAATGGCAGAATATTCCCTTAAGTTTACTATCGGTGCTCCCAAGGCAGATGTGAAAGATGATCCATTCTCAATTCCAATTTGTTTTGCTCTATGTGTTGTTTTGTTTTTGAAACCACAATGCATCAATAGTTCACTAGTCACTAGAATTATTTGCCATCCAAAACATAAATGATGTAATTGTAAGCAGCTCTTTTATTTTCCATTTTATTACATTTTAAATTAGTTTTATAGTACCGAATGTTTTAGTTTTGATTGAAAGCTGCACTTTTTTCAGCCCATCTTTAATGAAAACATATCTGAATGGGAAGACTTTCTGAATAGGTGAGTTAGAACAAAAGATGCCTTCAAACCTCAACATAGAATAACAGGGGTGCTACAGAGAGGCATGAAGCCCCTCACCCCCCAAGAATGATCGGTGTATTTAGAACCTGTGAATTCTGGACCTGACTCTACTCCTGCCTTCCTGTGTGCTGTCCTCAATAGCTTATCCAACGTCTCTTGCTTCTGTGTTTATCATCTATTGAATTAAAGGTGGTAGAACAGTATGCCTGTCAAATAGCCACAGTATGATAGGGATATGTTTGAAACTAGTAGAAAGTGTTTTGTCCATCTCCTCAGCAAAATGAAACGAGCCCCTATTGTGTTCTAAGAGTGAACTCAATTGCCTGATTTATGCTGTCACATGTTTGCAAAGAGTGTAAATTGATTTTCACTCAAAACAGACTGAAAAGCCAAAGTGCTTGCCAAACTTGAAATCGCTAACCTGTCTGGAAAAGCTCACCCAAGCCCATGGAATCTGAAGGACTATAAATGTTTAAATCAGGCACTTGGAGAAAGCTACTTCAGCCAGAATCGTTCACAGAGGCAAGCTAATTGTAAGCTATAGACACAAACAAACAAACAAACAAACAAAAAATTTGTCTCAGGAGTGCAATGGCCGGTTTTTCTCTAAATTGATTCACTTTCAGTACAACTAGACTGAAGAAGCTTCCCACATATTTATTCTGAGAAAACTAATTTCTCATGGCAGATCTGTAGATCCGCAGTGTTGATCTGGACTAACTTCTTCTCCACCCCCTCTCCCCCCAACCCGAGGCAGGGAGTGTCTAAAAAGTATTGTCCTCTTGGGATAGAGCCAGAAGTTTTTGAGAATTGGGGAAAAAAACCCTCAGTAACAGCATGATTTGCTATTTAACTGCATTTAAACATTGTGGCCACAAACGTAATCCCAGTTTTTTTACAAACCTCATCTTGAAATCCAGTTCCACGTCTTAATATTCTGTGTTTACTTTCATCATGTGTCAGGTGGAGATGATGATGGTGCTTACCTCATAGAGCTTCTATGAAGGCTACCATGGTGAAGCCCACAGTCCACAAGAAGATGCACTTGGTAAATGCTGAGTCTTTATCAACAGCTGCTGAATCACTTTATTCTTATAGGTTAGGTTTTTTTTGTTTGTTTCTGTTTTTTTTTTTTTTTTTTTTTTTTTAATGTGAAAGAGATAAATGTGCTCCATGATTTTCTAGTGTGACCCACCATCTGGGTTGTTCCAGGACTGGGGCTTTTCATTTTTCTTTTTTAATGTTTATTTATTTTTGAGAGAGAGAGAGTGTGAGCTGGGGAGAGGCAGAGAGAGACAAAGACACAGAATCCGAAGCAGGCTCCAGGCTCTGAGCTGTCAGCACAGAGCCTGATGCAGGGCTGGAACCCAGGAACCAGGAGATCATGACCTGAGCCAAAGTGGGATGCTTAACCAACTGAGCCACCCAGGCACCCCAGGACTGGGGCTTTTTGAGAATGTAGGGCATTCCTTGCAAGAAGGAGAATCCCTGCCAGCCTGGGATGGTTGGTCACCATAGCCTTTGATAAGGAGCCATTGAAACAAAGCAAGGTCAGAATTGTGCCAAAGTTAGTGGGACCATGGAACGGAATCAAAACCGGCTGTGTCTTTTTTACTTGGCCTTGTGTCTCTTCAGTGTCATGAAGGCGAATCAGCCATCGCAGTTGTCAGTTGAACAACCAGTGCAGTTATCTCCTTCCTTTAATTATTCAACAAATGAAGTGAACAAAAAATGAACCAAATGTTTCCACAGACTCATATTGAGGATTTACTACTATTATGCGTAGTTGGAAGTCAATAAATATGTGACTTCACAAGTGAGATAAAGTGTGATAGATGACATAATAAATGTAAGGGCAAGGTACAGTCTTTGGACAAATTGTGATTTATTTCAAAACTCATAGTGTTAATATTTGCTAACATCTGCTTCCCTTAATATATCATAAACTCCTTGACAATAGGACATGTGCATGTCTTCTTCACCTATGAGCCTATAGTATCTACAAGAGAGCCATGTAATAGTCTATAAGCATTCATCAAATAAATTATATGACATTAAGAGCATATTCTCACAGCACTTTGTCCTAGTATCATCAATTATGTATTCCCCATCAAGAGATATGTTGAGATCTGAAAGATGTTAAGATCAAGATATTTATCTAGCAATGTATACATACAAGCATGCACACATGAATATAATGTATACTGTGTGTGTGCTTGTGTGTGTGTGTGTGTGTGTGTGTGTGTGTGGGTGTGTGTGTGTGTGTAGATCAGGGAAGAATAGGAGCTAAAAATAATGATTTAAAGATAGTCACTATAGAGAGGTTGGTTAACTTATTTTCAGACATCTTCAATGGATATGTACAGATAGAATAATAGAGTGATTGAAATGTCCATTTTAAAAATATGCTCTAATTTTTACAATATTTTTCTACTTACAGAAAAATAGTTCATTATTCACATTTCCATAGTTTTCTTCCCATTGTCCTTTTTCTGTCAAAGGATCCTTTTCAGGATACCACATTACATTTAGATGTCACATCTTCTTAGATTCCTCTTCACTATGACAGTATTTTGGATTTACCTTGTTTTAAATGAACTTGGCAGGTTTTTTTAAAACAAAAATTTTGGGGCGCCTGGGTGGCTCAGTCGGTTAAGCGGCCGACTTCGGCTCAGGTCATGATCTCACGGTCCGTGAGTTCGAGCCCCGCGTCAGGCTCTGTGCTGCCAGCTCAGACCCTGGAGCCTGTTTCAGATTCTGTGTCTCCCTCTCTCTCTGCCCCTCCCCTGTTCATGCTCTGTCTCTCCCTGTCTCAAAAATAAAGTGTTAAAAAAATAAAAAAAATAAAAAATAAATTTATGTCAAAAAGTTTTTTAATGTTTATTTATCTTTGAGAGAAAGAGAGAGAGAGTGAGCAGGGGAGAGACAGAAAGACAGGGAGACACAGAATCTGAAGTAGGTTCCAGGCTCTGAGCTGTCAGCACAAAGCATGACACGGGACTCGAACTCATGAACCGTGAGATCATGACCTGAGCCAAAGTCAGACAGTTTACCGACTGAGCTACCCAGGTGCACCCAGGTGACCTTGATAGTTTTGAGCAATATTGATAAGATATTTTGTAGCATGTCCTTTTACTGGGACTTGTCAGATGTTTTTCTCATGATTAAACCAGGTTTGTGGGTTTGGGGAGGAAGACCATAGATGCAAACTGTTATTTTCCTCACATCAGGCTCCATGCTATCGACACAATTTATCATGGTTGATATTGATCCCGATCACCTGCTGAGATTATTGGTCAGGTTCCTCCACCGTAACTAAGTTTTTAAAAATGAGATTACACTACACATAAAAATTTTCCTTAAAATTATTTATTTTTTTCAAGAAAATTGAAATGAAACTGAAAGATTTGCTGTATAGAGAACTTATTTTATATATGAGGTATATTACTCATAAAAGATTTTCCTCACTATTGTAGTAAACATCTACTCTTTAAACTCCTCCTTTTGCTGGTGTTCTAAGTTGGAGAACAATCCAGACCTATTGCATGCACTCTGGGAAGGAGTGTCGATCAAGATGTCCTGACAAATCTTGGCTAAGAGATTAGGGCTTATTTAACAGAGACAAACTGATGCATTTTCCCAGGTATTTGAATCTTGAATCTTAACACTAAGACAGGAAATAGTCAAAGCTGATTTGATGAGAATGTGGTGCTTCCAAGAAACTGTTCATTAATCCTAGCTATCCTGTTCCCCAAAGCTTTTCCAATTACCGTTCTGATGCCAATTGTTTTCTTTCCTTGATTTTGTGATCTACTCTGTTATCTATTAATACATTTTTTTCTTAAGCTTTGATAGCATTTGTGTCTGTTGCTAACAGTGAAAAAAATCATTAATTGTAGTTCTTTTTAAAAAATTTTTAATGTTTATTTTTGAGAGAGAGAAAGAGAGAGAGAGAGAGAGAGAGAGAGAAAAGCATGAGTGGGGGAGGGGCAGAGAGAGGGAGACACAGACTCCTAAGGAGGCTCCAGATTCTGGGCTGTCAGCACAGAGCCCAACGCATGGCTCAAACTCACAAACTGTGAGATCATGGCCTGAGCCAAAGTTGGACTCTTAACTGACTGAGTCCCCCAGGCACCCCTAGTTATTTTCAAGTAATAATGAAAAACTTAAGAATTGGTGGCCTTATTTTCCACTACATATTTCATCTTAAACAGATTCCATTTCCTTCTTTCTCAGCTTGTGAAAGTTTCCTCCCACTTCCTCTCTTTCCCTCATTTTTGTTAGTTGATCTATTGTTTTTATGGTTTACAAAAACCATAAACCATATAAACCATGGTTTATAACTACGGTGATCAGGAGGGCTTAGTTAAGCTGGATAACAAGCAACCATAAATCTTAACGGTTCAACAAAAAGTTTTTCCCTTACTCATGCTGTATGGTCATTGTAGGTCAACTGAAGGCTCTGTTGTGTGTCTCTTTACTTAGGGATAGTATTTCCATATTCCCGACAGACATGAATTTTCAGGATTTGAGAAAGAGAACAGCATTTCTGTGGATTCTTGGAAATTCCCCCAAATGCAAGTTATTCTGTATGTTGCATCATACTCTAACATTTTAAAATTATAATATATGACCATGTCTATAAAAGTAAATTATTTTTTGTAGTGTGGCTATGCTAAAACTCTCAGAGGTTTTATTTAATACGAAAAAAGGATTCTGACCATGGGTCTAGGGTTCATTTTGGGGTATGATGATCATGTTCAAAACTTAGTGGTATTATTTACACAACTCTGTGACTTTATTAAAACCACTGAATTGTATACTTTAAAGGATGATTTTTATGGTATATAAATTATATCTCAATAAAGCTGTTCTAAAAAAAGAAAACAGATCATAATAAAAGAATAATAAGTTATTATTATTATGAACTGAAACATTGTGACAAGATTTTATATATTCTCTCTCCTTGTATATTTTCCATAATATTTTGTATATTCTACTATATATTTAATATGTTATATGTAATGTATATTAGATATTATAAATGCTAATATATAAATCTTGTCACAATATATTGCTTTATAATAATTAGCTGTACTTTTATTACATATCGTAATATATCTTATAAGCACATAAATGTTATGTTATTTATGGTACATAATAATATATATTTATAAATATATATACATGCACATATATCAATGACATGTGAAAATAATATTTACACGATATTGACATTTGTTAATATCAAACCTTAAAAGAAAGTATTAACACAAAATAAATACCAAATAAAAATCATTTAAATAATTGTAGATAAGACCCCAAATATTTAAATTCCCTTGCCAACTTTATTATTTTTTGGTGTTGAATTGAGGCCCGTTGTTTCTGAATGAGTCTAAGCTTACTTGTGTATGAATACTGGCACACATTACAGAAGTTATCACTTATGGGTATGACACACATCAGTCCCTCAAGTACTTTGCAGACTCTCCCAATATCTTCAATCCTGTATTCTGGTCACTCATCTAGCAAGTTATCGCTTAAGTTTCTGATACCTAAAATGGAAACAAAAGGTGATATACTTCCACAATGTTTTTACTCTTAACTGCTGGCATACACAATTACTTGTGTTTTCACATTTTTTTTTTAAGTTTTATTTCTTTTGAGAGAAAGTGAAAGGGACCGTGAGTCGGGAGGGGCAGAGAGAGCCAGAGAGAGAGAATCTCAAGTAGGCTCCATGCTGTCAGCCCTGACTTGGGGCTCAAACCCACGAACCTTGAGATCATGAGCTGAACCAAAATCAAGTGTCAAATGCTTAACCAACTGAGCCACCCAGGTGCCTCAACAAACATTATCTAGAGCCAGATTAAATACAGCCCTTGCTATGGACTGCATGTTTGTGTCTGCCCTCCCACATCCATATGTTGAAACTCTTAAGTTCCAGTGCAATGGTTTTAGGAGGTGGGGCCTTTGGGAGGTAATTAGGTTTAAGGAGGTCATGAGGGTAAAACACCCATGATGGGATTAGTGTCCTCATAAAAAGACAGAAGACTAATGCTCTGCTCTTTCAGTCAAGTGAGGATACAATAAGAAGACTGACATCTGGAAATCAAGAAGAAGACTCTCAGGAGAAATTGAATCATCAAGCACCTTGATCTTGAACTTCCCAATTTCCAGAACTCTTCAGAAATAAATGTCTGTTGTTTAAGCTACTTAGTCTATGGTATTTTTGTTATAGTAGCTTGAACTGAGACAGCCCTGTAAGTTTTAGAAGAGTGACCAACATGGAAAATAGAAAATACTAGGACAGGCATGTGATTTTGTTTCTATCATTCATCTATCTTCAAAATTTAATAGAAAAAAATAAAAGCAAAAACAAAAACAAAAACAAAAACAAAAACATTAGCTAAGCCCTTGGTGATAAACTGGCCACCATCTTTAACTTCTGTTGATACTTTGGTCTTGCCTTAGCATGTAACTGCTCTTGGGCTTTTGATGTTGCCAGCGAAGTTTGGGGTCAGCGAGTTCATCTTCCTTCTCTTTGTTAAAGGAAAATTGTGCAGCAGTGGCTGATAAAAATTTTAACGAAGGACACGTTAGGGTCCCAAGTAATCTGTTCAACCAGAGTTGCATCTGAAGTCATTAAACCTTTGGCCTACACTTTCTGGGCATGTGCCCAAATTAAAAAAAAAAAAAAAAATGAAACAAAAACCTCAGTCCCATTACTACTTCTTGCCATAAGTTCTTTGTCTTGGTGAATAATTTGTATATGGAAGAATTATATCTGTTCTTGGCAAATGCTTACTTACACAGGTTTTTTTGTTTTTTTTGTTTTTTTTGTTTTTTTTTGACATGAAGACTATTCTCTACAAAACTGAAGCTAAATATTCTTGCCTAACTTTTTTAGATGAGAACATGGGAAGTATGTAGAATTTTTTTTAATGTACTTCTTGTGTATTTGTATTTTTTCTGCTGGTTCTTCTCATTTATTTATGCATGAGGACAATTTCTATGAGTCAGTGATTAAGCAAATACGATTCTAATACCAAGGGGAAGTTTCCTGTACAAATATCATTTTAATAAAATTAAATAGAGGCTTAGTGAGGGAGAGAGGAGGAGTTTTTCATGTAGTATAGAGAGACTATTTTAAATATATATATATATATATATATACACATGGGGCACCTGGGTGGCTCAGTCAGTTGAGTGTCCAACTTCGGCTCAGGTTATGATCTCATGGTCTGTGAGTTCGAGCCCTACATTGGGCTCTCTGCTATCATCGCAGAGTTTGCTTCAGATCCTCTGTCCCCCTCTCTATCTTCCCCTCCCCCCTTACTCTCTTTCTCTCTCTCAAAAATAAATAAACATTTTAAAAATGCATATATGTATGTGTAAGTCTCATCTTAGTTACTGATTTATTTAATATAATATATAAACATTCATTGATTATAAATTTACGTAAATGCACACACAATGTTATAATGCATATGCATGTATATTTTTAGCATATTATCTTTAATTTTATTTTCTGTTTTTACTTAATATAGTTATATTAAATGAATATATGTATCTGTCTATGTGAGCATACACATATGTGAGATTATTAGGTCTTTGCTTAGTCGACTAAAATGGGATGGCAGTAAATATGCTTTTTCTATCTTGCTCTTCTCATTCAACAGAAGTTCTTAGAAATCTTTTCAAGTCAAGTGGTGTGATCTTGTTATTTTTAATGACTTCAAAATATTCTAAAATGGGGCACCTGGTTGGCTCAGTCTGTTAAGTGTCTGACTCTTCGTTTCCTCAGGTCATGATATCACAGTTTTGTGAGATTGAGCCCTGAGTTCTGAGTCAGGCTCCATGCTGGGATTCTCTCCCTCTTTCTCTGTCCCTCCCCCACTATCTCTCTCCATTTAGTTATTAAAATTTAAGGGGCACCTGGGTGGCGCAGTCGGTTAAGCGTCCGACTTCAGCCAGGTCACGATCTCGCGGTCCGTGAGTTCGAGCCCCGCGTCGGGCTCTGGGCTGATGGCTCAGAGCCTGGAGCCTGTTTCCGATTCTGTGTCTCCCTCTCTCTCTGCCCCTCCCCCGTTCATGCTCTGTCTCTCTCTGTCCCAAAAATAAATAAACATTGAAAAAAAAATTTTTAAATTTAATAACTAAACTTTTAAAAACACAAAATATTCTAAAGTATGGATTAAGCACAATTTGTTCAATCCTATTCATATTCAGTCATTCCATTTGTTTCTTTTTTGTTTTTTTTAATTCTAATATCTATGAACAATGCTGCAATAATTATCCTTGAATATATTTCCATACACATTGATGTTTTTCACTGTTTGGAATAGATGCCCAAGAGAGAAATTGCTAAGTCAAAGCATGTATCAGTTGCTGTAGGCTAGACAGTGTGACTCAAATTCTTCCCTCTTTGGTGGCTCCCTAGCTTACCATACTAGCAGCTGGAAGGAGAAAAGGGCGTGGAGGAGCACATCCCATGAGTGAGAGGTTTATATAGACCTGGCCTAGCAGGGGTACTGTTAGTGATTGATTGTTTCTGACCCCCTATCCTATTCACATATTAAATTCCTAATTACCAATGCTACTGTATTTGGAAGTGGATCTTTGGGAGATAATTAGGTTTAGATGACATCATCAGGGATGTTGTACATCAAAATGTCACATTGTATATCTTAAATATTGACAATGATCATTTGTCACTCATTCCACAATAAAGCTGAAAAAGTCTGTTGCCTTAGCCACCCAGTCTGTGATATTTTGTTATAGCAGCACAAGTCAGCTAATACAGGAAGTTTCTGATCCTGCTCAGTGATTGGCCAGAATTCCATCACGCAAGGCAGGAAAATGTAATTTAACCACATGCCAAGGAAGAAGAGAAGAATAGATTTCGGAGAGCAGTGGGCATTCTCTTTCAGTAAATGTGTGTGTGTATTGCATTAAATGTTGGTAGTTTGCTTTTCAAAAAGTCTGTAACTCCACATTTCTTTTTTGACTGAACATAGACAGGTGTTTTAGGTCTTTTTAACTTTGGACACTATGAGGATTATTAACTGATCTAAAAAGTTAATTTGCATTTGTTTTTCTGTTTGAATTAAATTCAAACATCTTTTCAAATGCTTCTGGCCACTTGTATTTGCTTCTCTGAATGGCTACTTCATGTTCTTAGCCCACTTTCTAGTTGAGGATTTTGTTGCCTTATCAATTTATAAGAGGATTGTGATAGTTATTAACCTATGAATTGCAAATATCTTTTCCAAATCTTATCATTTTCATCCTACTGCATTTGTGGTATCTTTTCCTGTAAAAATGTTACATTTTAAAATAATAAAATGTTCTCTTTTCTCTTATGGTTTCTGGTATAACCTCCTGGTTAAAAGCTTCTCCACAAAAATTATGCATATAGTCTCCCACATTTTATGCATAATGTTACAGCACTGCTAAAATTTAAACATTTCATCCATCAGGATATTATTCATGTTAAGAGAGCTAATAAATTGTGGACATGAGTAGAGAGGTGAATTCATAACAGTAAAATTAATTCAAACAAACTTTTTGGCCAAACACTGACTTGTACAATGTAAGACAGGGTTCAATATTATTCTCTTACAAATGTATATAGGTCCGATCTCTAAGTTTTTGGTTTCTCAATGATATTTCAACCAATATTAGAAATATTCTTGCCTTTTTTTCCCATTGCTCATCTTTTGGAGTGTATGAAAACAGGTCAATGAGATCACCATAGAAGCCTCTTGAGATTTTGTAAAGAAATGAACATTCACTATCACACTGTAAAGAAGAGAAGCCTGCTTTTCCAGGCTTCTCCAGGAACTGATCAAATTCTGTGAAATTCATCACTTACTCTCATAGGAAAAAATGTAAGTATAAAAAGTAACTGCAGACTTAAAACCGTAAACGTAATAATAAAAATCTATACCATTAAGAAATCTACAAGATGGATGTGAAGTCTCATACACAGACACATTTTTCCCTTCATTCCTTTTTGCCTTTATGTTCAGGAAGTAATTGTGACCCATTGATTCTTTCCTTTCATTGTCAAAGAAAAATGTCAAGGTTAGAAACCACTTCCAGTCGCATTACTTTGGAGCCCCATTTTCCTTTCACTTATTCTTTTAAAAGCCCTTTGCTTGGGCTTAGTAGGGCAAGTTGAATGTCTGAGATCTAAAATGTCATAAAGAAATGCTCTTGTTAAAAAAATCACATTTCCATGAACAGAAATATTCAGAACACAAGGAGAGGATAGCACATTTTAAAATACCAGAGTAAACCATGGTATTCTTTCCCCAATCAGCTGTACACAGCTTCTGTTAGATTGTATGCTAAAGGAGCCCTCACACACAGAATGTCACTGACATGAAGAAATTCTAAGAAAAATTTTTAAATGAAGTTTGATTTTCCTGGCAGACATTGCTAAAGCTATTCCAGTTTAGATGTTCTGAGCACAGCCCTGAATTTCAGCACTTCTCCAGTTTCAATCACTTCCACGGGCATATCTTTATTTAATCATTTCAGTTTGAAAGGCATATTTGTTGTCCATTTTAAGCACATTTCTTTCATTATCACTTTGTCACCCAAAAATAGTGTTTTCTTGAGGGCTCATTTTTATTTAGCAAAAATGACCATAATGCCCTTTAAAAGTTGTGAAATCTTCTTTTGAATATTTTCAAATACCTAGAGCCATAGACTTAAAGATTTTCAGAATGATTTAACTTGTATTCACGTATCAAGCTAAAATATGTTAGAAAAAGAAACAAAATAGTAGGTATAGTGGGGCGCTGATTTCCTAATTATAAAAATTGGTACCACTCAAACTATTTTGGCAAAAACATCTCCTGGGATGACTCTGGTCATTTTCTTGAAAACATTTTCTAGTCTAATGCTTAATTACTGCCTAATGAAGAGAGCTGCCATGATTTATCTGGTTTCTCACTCTTCTTTTTGCTGTGCTTTGTGTTTGGAGAATGGCTTGATTCGATAACTTCTCTTATAGCTATAAAACATCATTATGTCCAGAGGTAATGAAAAATGTAATCACTCTCATTATATATAACAGTAGCAAATTTATATTTGGTTTCTGGAGAATTCTGACAAACTGAGGAAAGTTAAAGTCCCTCTTCCATGAACAATGAATGTAAAGAACAAACATTGGTGGGTTGGTGAGGTGTTTCTTTTACTCCATGAAGCCCATTAATGGACAACTCTCTAAGACTCAATGTCTTATTGCAGTAATTATCTACTGCTACGTGACAATATTTCCACAAACGTAGTACTTAATACCGCACACATTTTTTTTATCTCACAGTTTCTATTGGTAGGAGTTTGAGCTGTGGTTAGCTAGGCACTCTGCTTCAGGATCTCACAAAGTTGTACTCAAGGTATCGTCAAGGCCTATGGTCTGAGGCTTGAGTAGGATTCATTTCCAAACTTGTGTGGTTGTTGGTAGAATTTAGTTTCTTTCAGGGCCGTGAAGGCCTGGTTTCTTGCCAGCTGTTGGTTAAAGGCTGCTCTGAGTGTAGCTCATGACATGACATTATCACTTACTTCTTTAAAGCCAGCAAGGGGGAGAAATTTAGCCAGACCAGTTTCCAATTTTTTTCAGCTTTATTAAGACATAAGTAACAAATAAAATTTGTATATATTTAAGATGGATGACTTGATATTTTGATATGCATATACATTTTGAAATGATTCCCCCAATAAAGCCAGTTAACATTTCCATCATCTCACATAATTACCATTTTCTTTCTTCTTTCTCCTCCTCTTGTCCTCCTTCTCCTTCTCCTTCTTCTCCTTTGCCTCCTTCTCCTTTTGTGGTGACAGTTCTTAAAGTCTCTTTTGCTAGCAAATTAAATTATACAGCTTTTCGTTCGTTTTCTTGGCTGGAACCATGGAGGGTGCAGAAGGGAAGAAAAAGAAGGTTCCTGCTGTGGCAGAAGCCCTTAAGAAAAAAGTGAAGGAATTTCACAGAGATGAGATCAAACATCTGAGAAAGAAGTTTGCCCAAAATGCTTTGAAAGGCAAGGAGGAAGCTTGTTTATGAAAGAGCTAGGCATTATCACAAGGAATATAGGCAGATATACAGAACTGAGATTTGAATGGCTAGGATGGCAAGAAAAGCTGGCAACTTCTACGTATCTGTGGAACCCAAATAGGCACCTGTCGTCAGAATCAGAAGTATCCATGGTGTCAACCCAAAGGTTTGAAATCCATTGCAGGTTCTTCATCCTCACATTTTCTGCATGGAAGATCTGATTCACAAGGTCTATACTGTTGGAAAACATTTCAAAGAAGCAAATAACTTCTTATGGCCCTTCCAATTATCTTTTCCATGAGGGGAAATGAACACAAAACTATCAATTTTGTAGAAAATGGAGATGCTGGCAACAGGGAAGACCAGATCACTAGGCTTATTAGAAAGATGAACTAAAGTATTTATCATGATTCATGTGCACAGGGGAATACAGATATCTTGTTGGGATACTGATTTTATTTCCTTGGATATGTACCCAGAAGCAAGATTGCTAGATTATATGATAGCTTTACTTTTAATTTCTTGAAGAACCTCCATAATGTTTTCCAAGTGGCTATAACAATAGAGGACACAAGAGTTCGCTTTTCTCCACATGCTTGCCAACACCTGTTACCTTTTGTAATTTTGATAATAGTCATTCTAACCTGTGTGAAGTTTTAATTAAAGTAATAGAAAATATTCTGGGGGCACCTGGGTGGCTCAGTTGGTTGGTTAAGTGTCCAACTTCGGCTCTGGTCATAATGTCAAGGTCTGTGAGTTTGAGCCCTGCGTCAGGCTCTGTGCTGACAGCTGAGAGCCTGGAGCCTGCTTCAGATTCTGTGTCTCACCTCTCTCTCTGCCCCTCCCCTGCTCGCACTCTGTCTCGCTCTGTCTCTCAAAAATAAATAAATGTGAAAAATAAAAGAAAATATTCTAAATTTCTCACTATAATATGGAGTAAAAATTAAAAGTTCTAACAATTTTTAATCATGCACAAGGTTACCTAAAGTTGTATTCTATATTCAAACAGCTTAGTAGCTTTTACCTGATCGATGAGTTACTACATATTTCTTTACCATATTTTTTAAGGAAACATTTTGGATTATGTTTGTTATTTTCAAAATGAAAACATGTATTAATATCAAGCCCTGTGATCTAGTTATTTCATGGATAAAGTGATAACATTTTTGCATAATTTAAAAATCATATAACACAGTACTTTAGGAATTGTTTTCCCAGAACACCTGTGATCAAGGTCATTGGGCAATAAGTAACCATCAAAGATGAGAAGAGGGAGAATTTAATTGTTATTGAAGTAAGTGATCACAAAGGACTTCAAGAGGGTGACCTATAAAAAGTTTTTGAGACTGGGAGATAACTATAAGATAATTTAGTCCAATGGCCATTTTACATGTGTAAAGACTGGCATACATACTCCCAAGTCATATATATAGCTGGTATGTAAAGCTAGACAGTCAATCCTAGTACATGGATAGTCTACTCTGTCCATTTGGCATGCTATTTCTATTTTTAAGGATTTTCCAGGGAGAAGTAAGGGGTTTTACTTGACTTATGATTTCTAAATTAGGTATGGGAAAGAGTTCCTTATCATAAATGGAGTTCATTTATTCCTTCCACGGAGACTCTAAGCTTCTTATTTTCAAAACAAAGAAATGTTTTCCGAGGCAAAATGAATGGAGTTTTGGAGGAGAGATCCAATTGCCTTAAAGAAGGCATGATCTAAAATGTACTAGAAGCAAAAGAGATGTAAATTTGTACATTGTCTGAAAAGAAATTTGGCCAGAAAAATTTCAAACATTCTGACCTGTTATTATCTATAAGGGGGAAAAAAAACTGTACCAACAAAGATTTATATACATAAATGTTCACAACATTATTTATAAAGCAAAAACTGAAAATTATCTATGTGCTTAATTAGAATAAGATAGCCCTTGGTATTCTGAATTTTTCCTTGGGGTTAAGTCCATTCTGATATAAGTAGAAGTGGAATGGTAACTTATCAGGTGGAACCATATTAGCTGAAATCAAGGCTAGCCCAGTTGTACTTTCTTTTTTTTTTTTTTTTTTTTTTTTGGCAATTTGGCAATTTGGCAGTTTGGCAATTTTCAGAACTGCTGCAAATTATAAAAATGAATTCCTAAGCTGCCAAAAAATTATTGGCTCAAATGAAGGCAGTTTCTATTTGGCTAAACTCTTTAAGAGGATAGTTATTTACATTTTGAAGTTTCCATCATTTGTTTTTCCTGAAGTTAAAGGGAAGTTAAACTGAAAACTCAATGAAAATCTTCCTATATTAAAATAAAACAAAGTTCTTTTTCTCCCCCCCCCCCTTTTTCTCAGTTGTTTTTATGAGACTAGATGCTTGGAGACAAAGCTAACACAACAAGAAATTTTAAAAACATGGTTTCAAACAGCCTCACTGTCTTATTGATAAACTGATATATTGTTATTAAACTATTAATTCAGTCTTCAAATTTCCATAGTTCTTTCAGAAACACTGGGAGACACTTTAAGAATAATGCATTTTGTCCATCATTTACTTTCATCTGTCATTTAAATACTGATTTTTCCCCCATAGGGGAAAAAAAAAAGAAAGTTTTACCACTGTTTTCAACATGCTGTCAAGGATGTCTTTATTGTCATCCCAGGAGATGTCTATGCAATTTCCTCTCCCTGAAGGGATGATACACCGACCTTGCTTATTCAGGCAGAATGAAGTAGGTTATGGTGGCACTACCCACCTCCTACATATAATTTCACTCTCTATCAGCAGAGAGACAAAAGAAACTTGAAGAATTAAAATCTCTTCCACTTCATTTTCTCAGTGCTCCTTTTAGATGGAATTTGGAAACTGAGGTTGAACCTTAATTAAGGTTTAAACATTTGCAAACTCCCTCTCAAAGTCAACCCATTCATAAGTGGTCTTACTAACTGATAAAAGAGAGAGAGGAGAAAGGCAGGAAGCATCTTCTGAAACCTCAGAGACAGAATGGGTTCAACAGACATGCCCAGAAGTGGCAGTTCCAATACAATGTGCCTGGGAGAAACTTAACATGTCTGATTCCATATCGCTTCTATCTCCCTTGCTGCTATGACCTGGAGTTTAGAAACTTCTGTTTAGCACTACACACAGACATGTTAATCATCAAAGGAATTTGCAAAGGAATTTACAGCTGAGATTTGCAGAAAACTGCTTTTTTATCCCAAACCTACATCACTCAAGGAAATAAGGGAATATGCACAGAAATGACTACTCTATGTTTAAAGTCTGCAAGAATGACATGACCAGATTCCCGCACCAAAATCAAATGACCAAGGACAAAAGAAATCACTCAACATTCCTCAGATGCCAGTTACCTTTTCATTCCAACCCCCTCCGGCGTTCCCCCCTTCCTAACATAAAATAAGCTCAAATCTCATGCTGGGGAAGATGGTTCTTTGGGACAGTAACTGCCATGTCCTCCATTTGCTGGTTTTCCAAATAAAGTCACTTCCTTGCCCCAAATCTTGGCTTTCAACTTATTGGTCTGCTGTGCAGCAAGTAGAATGAGTGTGGACTCGTTTACAACACTCCTTTGTTTAAGGAAAACACTTTCTTACATAAGTAAAAAATGTATATATTATGAGATGCTATGACGACATAGTTTCTAAGAGCAGGTTTTTTTTTCATGTTTTTGCTAAAATGGTTAAGATTCTGTTCAATTTGTTTTTCAAAAAGTTAAGAATTATATCATACTCCCCAAATTAGGGGGGAGATTAAAGAATATATAATGAATTATTTCCTCAGATTAGGTTAATGAATATAATAAAAATGACCTCCGAAACATTAATAGGACCAATGCCTGGAGGCTGCGAAGTAGTTTGACCAGTCTTAGGGACACGTTACCAAGTGTCAATGCATGTTATTCTTTAAAATCTCAATTTAGTAACAATTACATTTAGTTAATTTTAAGTTAATTTTTCAAGTAATTGCTCTTGCAGATAAGAATAGAATATTCATTGGTATGAAATTATGCCCAAGACCTATTTGCGAAGTCCCCATGTCTATCATCCATCCATCCATCCGTAAGATTTTATTATCTTATTTATTCTGCAAAATTTATTGTCAAGTGCCATGCACTATCTTAGGTACTGAGGATATAGAACTAAAAATGATACATTCCCTTTCCTTAAGGAAGTTCAAAGTCTAATTATCAAAACACATTTGCAAGGTAATAAATACAATTACAATATTGTATTTTAAATAATATTTCAAAAGTATATACAGCTTTATATTTTTAAGGTATAAATAAGAATGGTAAATTGTGCTACAGAGAAGGAAAATTAGAAAAGATTTTATGGAAGACATTTAAGCAGGAAACCATGGCAAAATTATACTAAAATGATATAAATTACTCTGACCTTGAATCCTTAACCCCCAAAATTGGATTACCATTTTCTATTAAAGAATGGAGCTTAAAGAGATCAATTAACTTGCCTAAAGTTTCCTAGTGACTAGAAGTCATTTTGGATTTTTATCTAAGCCATTGTCTCTCTAAAACCTGTGTTCTTTCGTACTCATTTCCATGCCTCCTTGTCTGAGACCCTCTGTAAAGATTTCTCTCCTTTCTCTGCTTATTTTCAAGATCATTGCCACTAAATACATTTCTTCTTTTTTGGGGACCCTTATTGTATTTAGATTCAAGGAACTATAGAATCATAGAAATGGAAGAGATATTTGAAGGCATCTAATTCATCACAGTTCTTTCACAGCAGGGAAAAAGAAAAAAGATCCCAGTGAAGTTAGGTCACTCAAACAAGGTCAGAAAGCTAGTTAGTTGTAGAATAGTTCCAGAATCATCTAGTCCAGGCACATTCCCTTATGCCTAAACTGTCCCTTCTCTGGGTGATCATAATATTCAGCAGATATAGTTCGCTTTAGGGAAAGAACTGGCTTTCTTTTTTTTACCCTTAAAAAACATGCTAAGTATTGGGGATGGGAAGCCAAGAGCCATGAAACGAAAGGTAACAAATACAAAAATAATTCTGTTCAACACAAGAAATGCAAAGGAATTGGGAAGTAAAAGAAGAATCAGGAAGGCAGAGCATACAGGCTGGAGGCTCAAACTGTCAAGGTCAGTGAAGCCTACATGGTATGTTAATTGTGTGGCTACAAGTTGAATCCCCTCGAAAGAGGCCTTCAACTACCTCCATTTTGACCTCAGTCTGTACTTTCGAATTGATTAAGTTCTTTCTAGCTTATCTCTTTTTCTTTTAATTTTTTTAATGTTTATTTATTTTTGAGAGAGAGAGAGAGTGGGGGGATAGAGTGAGACACAAGCAGGCTTCAGGCTCTGAGCCACCAGCACAGAGCCGGATACAGGGCTTGAACTCACAAATGGCGAGATCATGACCTGAGCCGAAGTTGGATGCCCAACCAAGTGAGCCACCCAGGTGCCCCATTTCTAGCTTATCTCTTAACTCAAAAGACCCTGCAGAACCAAGCATCCCATGATGGAACAGAAACTACTCCCTTAAGCAATAGGGACTGACCTAGAGCCAGCAAGACTCCATGTGATGGACCCCAAATGATCCACCAGACCTTTACTGCCCAGCTGCGTGTACCCACTGATCTTTGTCCCACACTTTGCTTAGATAAACCTTGAAGTGTTTTCAGTAGTTTGGAGACCATCTTAGTCTGCTGTCTTCCTGATGTTGGCCTCACTGAAATAAATTCCTGTCCTGTTTCACCACTTCCTCTCCCTCTGTGGATTTTCCCTGCAGAGAACTTGGTCTGTTTGTGGACCTGAAGCCAGGTGTAAATGCACCCCTGCTCCCCATTTACATTCTTTGTCTTCAGCTTTCAGGAAATGCTACCATAGTCATCAATTACCTTATAGTATGGAAATGAAGGAAAATGAATTACATTCCATTTCTGAGATTATGTTGTTAAATAAAAGCCAAATTCATATACATAGTATATATATATTATATATATACATGTACATACAATGGAATGTTACTTAGCCATTGAAAAGAATGAAATCTTGTCATTTGCAATGATGTGGGTAGGGCTAGAGTATATTATTTTAGGTGAAATAAGTCAGTCAGAAGAAGACAAATACCACATGATTTCACTCATATGTGGAATTTAAGAAACAAAACAGATGGACATATGGGAAAGGGATGGAGGAAGAAAGAGAGAGGGGGACAAACCATAAGAGACTCTTAAAGAGAAAGAACAAACTGAGGGTTGATGGAGGGTTGATGGAGGTGAGTGGGGTATGGGCTAGATAGGTGATGGGTACTAAGGAGGGCACTTGTTATGGGTGTTGTATATAATTGATGAATCACTGAATTCTACTCCTGAAACCAATATTTCACTGTACATTCACTAAGGAGAATTTAAATAAAATTGTAAAAAAAAAACCAAATCCTAAGTTAGTAAGGAGAGACTGTTAGAAAAGATTGTGGAGGGGCGCCTGGGTGGCGCAGTCGGTTAAGCGTCCGACTTCAGCCAGGTCACGATCTCACGGTCCGGGAGTTCGAGCCCCGCGTCAGGCTCTGGGCTGATGGCTCGGAGCCTGGAGCCTGTTTCCGATGCTGTGTCTCCCTCTCTCTCTGCCCCTCCCCCGTTCATGCTCTGTCTCTCTCTGTCCCAAAAATAAATAAACGTTGAAAAAAAAAATTAAAAAAAAAAAAAAAAAAGAAAAGATTGTGGCAAGATGGGGTGGGGGCAGGATGGGACGATTCCAGGGGGAAGGGGGCTTTTTCAATAGGGAGAACACTAATAACCCAGGTTAGAGTTATTAGGCACAAAGGGTTGTGGGTTTTTTATTTGTTTTGTTTTGTTTTGTTTTTATAGGGAGGAATAAACAAGCCTAGAAAGACCCATGAGTGGGAATGTAGGAATATAGGAATATAGGATAGCCTGATGGGAGAGTAGATCAGAGATTAACCTTGAGGCCAGGCTGTTCTCAAAAGGGGCTGTGTGCGAGCTCACTGAAGGTGGGTCAAGTTCAGGGGCCTGAGGGAAGGAAAGAAACTGAACCAAAGTTTGACTAACAAGCCTTTTGCTCCCATAGGTCTGAGAGCACAAGCAGTTCAACGAGTCTTTTATGGCATAAAGGATGGTAAGTCTAGATGGACTATGGCCTAATCACAGATAAAGGGGTGGGAAAGAAGAGTATCCATGAGTCTTAGTTAAATCATAAGGGAAGGGTTGTTCCTCGATGTAAGTCTTTTTCCAGAACACAAAGGATGGGGAGAATTTGTTAACTTTTGCTGATTTCCAGGAACACAGGTACCAGGTAAAATTCCACACTGTAAACTTGAAGCAGAAAGAAGGAATTATCTGTGAGAGCTGAGATGGGAGTCAGATAAGAGTCTCATGGAAATTAGGATTCAAAGTCACCAAAATGGTATCTGAAGTCTGCAGAAATGCTAAGAACACTTGTGCACACTCCATGGAGCAAGTCATGGTGGCTGGTCCTTCTCTATTCCAGTAGCAGGATGCTTGTCTGCTCCTTGAAGACAGATCATTTGCCTCTCTTCTCTGTATCCCTAGAACCTGACGTCAAGTAAGTGGCAGGACTTAATTTCTGTTTCTAGTGTTTGTTTCCCTTAATTCACATTATTTTTGTAGAGAAAGCACAAGGTTTTTTTGTGATTGACATAAAGATCATGTTGGTCTGTGGATGCATTATAATGCCACTACAGTATAAAATGCAGCTGTAGGAAGGAGCCCTTGGGGGCCACAGAGCCCTGTGCCCTGTGCGAGGCAATGCGGCTGGAGAAAGGCCTGGGCAGGGTTGCCTCCATTGCAGGAGCGACCCCAGAGCCCTCAGGGAAATCAGCAGGAATCATCTGTGTTGGAGAAAATAGGAAATTCCAAGCTCCCAGTGGAAATAGGATATGAATATCCTATTAAAGATATATCCAATTAAAGATATAATTGTAGGACAGAATTATGGCTTATGTTTTCTAAGCTTATTGTTTAATAAGAATGCAGATGACTCACAGATATTGTTGCTGAGATTTTTGTCACATAAAGTCTTTTCTTCCAAAGTACCGAGGAACAGAATTTCTTCTGAAATGTTACCAATCATTAATGTACAACAAACTGGTCAACATTGGAAGAACTTCCACCTTGTACTGGGTCAACCAGATCAGTTACACAAGGAGTGCCTGCAATTGGACATAGCCTGGATACGTGGTCTTCTTAAACACCCATTTTCACATGGGCAGGCCACCCCCAAATGTACCACAATGGCATTGAATTGAAGAAGCTAATTGAGAAACAACCAGTGCAAAGACACTCGGACCCTCCTCTGTCTTCTGAAAGCAGGATACAAATATCCCATATGAAAAATACCCTCCCTGTACTAAGGAGTAAAGAGATATCCTTATCATTGGAGATAGGGAGTTGAAAGTTAAGAAAACTATAGAAATAAACCTTATTACTTTTTTACTACTCTACTACCCCAGCCCAAATTCCACTTAGAATTCCTTACTAATTAATGCTCACAAACACCTGTTTTCCTTATCCTGGAAATTCCTCACAAATCTGTTGTGTCTTTGTCTCAAATGTATAAAAACTGCTTTCCTTGGTCATTTCTTGGGGTCTCAATTTCATTATTGGGTCTCCATGCACACATAAGAAAACTTTGTGGTTTTTTCCCTACTGCTAATCTGCCTCATGTAAATGGAATTCTCGTCCAGCTGGAAGACCCTGAGGGTAGAGGATGAATTCTCTCTCCCCAACACACACTTGGTGGCTATTTGTTGGGAAGAGATGAGGAAGAAAACTTCACAGCATTATTAGCCACAAATGAAAGTGAGTACGCCCTCATATGGGATGATAGTATGAATTGGGGTATTCTTTGCACAATAGCTCTAGCTGATCACTCTAGTCTGAACTCAGACTTCCTGTTACCATGATCTATGTCAAGTAACAGCCGGAGGTTCCCAGAGTCTTGTTTTTTCTTTCATACCCACTACAGTTTGGAGAAGAGGTATAGAGGAAGAAGGAAGAAGCTCAAAGGGATATTCCAGTTGAGAGGAAAACCCATGAAGACTATGTGGTAAAGTAGAAAGAGCCATATGAACTATAGGAAAATAAATAAAAACACGGGAGGCATTAATACCCTTATTGATCTATGATATTATATTTCCATGAAACTGGAATTTTTCTAGCTAAATGTTGTTTATTAGTAGGTTCAATTCTATTGGGTTAAGAAATAGCCTCTGCATGATTTTTTTTTTTTTTTTGATACACTACATTGTTGATTTTGGTAAATGTTCCAAAGCACCTGAAAAGAATGTCAATTCTTTCATCACTGGGGGAAATGTTGGAAATGTTCTATACATGACCATTTGGTCATGTTTGTTCATTGTAGTATTCAGAACTTCTATAATTTTCCTAATTTCTTCCAGCTTGTTTTATTTTTTTTATTTTTTTTTTAATTTTTTTTTCAACGTTTTTTATTTATTTTGGGGACAGAGAGAGACAGAGCGTGAGCGGGGGAGGGGCAGAGAGAGAGGGAGACACAGAATCGGAAACAGGCTCCAGGCTCCGAGCCATCAGTCCAGAGCCCGACGCGGGGCTCGAACTCACGGACCGCGAGATCATGACCTGGCTGAAGTCGGACGCTTAACCGACTGCGCCACCCAGGCGCCCCAGTCTTCCAGCTTGTTTTAATAGCTATTGACTGAACTGCATTAATGTTATGCTGATAGATTTGTGTATTTCTTTGTTTAGTTAGTTCTGTCATTTGGGGCTTGTTTTATATCATTTGAAGGTATGATTTTTAATATATAGATTTCAAAAATTCTCATATCTTCCAATTGGATTGACTCACTTGAAATATATTTATCTTTTGTAATGCTTCTTATCTGCAAACCTCCTTTGTCTGATGTTAGTAAAGCAATCATAGTTTTCTCTTCATAGTATTTACACAATCTATCCTCCCCCACCCTTTTTCATTCAACCATCTTAAGTGATATCTCTTGTGGTAGCATGCATCTTATTGTATTCAGTCTGACAGTCTACAGTCTAATCTCCCTTTAAATTTTTTTTTATTCCATTTTTTTTTTCTCTCAGAAAGTTGGTTATAAATTCTTTCACCATTCTCTATCTGGCTACTCTAGAGATCACCAAATGCATCACTGACTTTTTTTTTTTTAATGTGTATTTGTTTTTGAGAGAGAGAGAGAGAGACAGAGTGCAAGTGGGGGAGGGACAGAGAGAGAGGGAGACAGAATCTGAAGCAGGCTCCAGGCTCTGAGATGTCAGCACAGAGCCAGACGTAGAGCTCCAACTCACAAACTATGAGATCATGACTTGAGCCAGTCGGACACTTAACCAACTGAGCCACCCAGGTGCCCCTCCTTCACTGACTTCTTGATGCTGCTGGATAATTAGATTTTTTAATCTATTTAGCCTCTTCCCTTGTTTTATCATTGTTGTCATGAATTTACTTCTACATTTATTTAAAACTTGACAAGGCATTGTGTACAGATCCAAGTCATTTATATTAACACATATATCTACCATTTCCAGGATTCTTCTTTTACATCTGCAGTTCCATTTTTCCATGTAGAATCACTTTCTTTCAGCCTGAGGCAATCTCTAATATTGTAGTCAGATCTGCTGCTGCTGAGTACTCCAAGCCTTTGTTCATTTGAAAATGTCTCTGTTGAAACTTCAATGTTCTAGGATAGTTCCTATGGTATGTAGAATTCTAGTTTGCAAATTTTTTCCTGTAGCACTTTAAAAATATGATTTCATTGTTTTTTAGATTTCATTGTTTCTATTGAGAAGTCAGCTGTCAGTTTTATTGTCACTTTTTCTGATGATAATGTGCTTTTTCCTCTGACTGCTATTAAGAGTTTATCTGTCATTGGTTTTCAATGGTTTTGCTATAGTGTTTATGTATGTGGTTTTCCTTTCCTTTATCCCACTTGGATTACCTGAACTTCTTTAATCTGTGTGGTATCTTTTATTAGCTTTGAAAAGTCTCAGCAATTTTCTCTTTAAATAGTTTTTATAGATCTCTGTATTTTTTTATTAAACTATTTCTTTTTACTAATCTTACTAATCTTGGCCTCTTCTGTGTCTAGTTGATTATTATTCATAGATTTCACCTCTTTATTTTGTCTATTTTTTCACACATTTTAACTATATCAGCTAGAGTCATGTTAAAGTCTTTGTTTGCTGGCTTTAATATCAACCTCACTTGTGGGAATATATCTACTGTTTGTTTTTTCTTTCATTATCAGTCTTTTTTTTTTATCTTTTCCTGTATTTAGAATTTTTTTATTCCTAAAATTTCTAAATAAAAAAACTACAAAGGAACTCTTTGATTTCATCTTTTGCCAGAATGGAGTTTCCCATTGTTGTGTTAGACAGATAGGGTGAAGGGCTGATTATCTTACTCTTATCAGAAATTTAGCTGTGTCAAGGCTGCTTGGCAGTTTTAATAATACTCAGACTACCTTAATTTTGTCCTAGAGTGTGGTTTTCCCAAACTTTGCTTGTGAGCATAATGGGTGTTAGTCTCCTCAGCCATGAGAGACTACAGGGAATTCAGTTCTGCTCTTCTAAGGAACGCAGTCCAGCTGTCTAGAATTTTACCTTTTGAAGATAAAATCTGTCAAATGTTTTGACAGGGAGACTAGCTGTACACTTGAGGAAGGTCCCGCATCTCTGGCGGGACTTTGTTTCCCAAGCACTAACTGGCTGTAGACTTCAGTCTTTCTTTGAGAAACTTTTACTATAAATCTCTTGCATCCCACACACAGCCATAGAACTCAGAAAATATGCCATTAGTGAAACCTGTCTTGTATTTGAGGTCCCTTGAGTTTCCAATTTGTTGCTTCAGATCCACACAACTGCTTTGCTGGTGTCCCTTTCACCCAGGAGCTGCCAAGTCTTGCTATAAAAGTTATTTCAGGATTTGCTAATGTCTTCATTAAATAGAAATGGCTAGCAACCATCACCTTCACCTTGGACAGATTCTTGCTTTTTTGGAATCGTGGTTCATCTAGTCTCATTTCTTCCATGGTTTCCTAATGCCTTTAAAATATACTTTTTGTAATTTTCTAGCTTTTTCTAGTTGTTGAGTTGGAGGGTGGCCATTCACCACCTCCTACCTTTATTTAGTAGCTGACATCTTGTGAGTATTCAAATGATTCTTGTTCTCATTTGAAATCTTCTATCACTTACAGTCTTTGGTTCATTCATCATATTCTTATATTGTTTTATTGCTTAATGTATACTAGTCTTATTCCTTGGAAATTACAAATGTTGAGGGAAGAAATGTTTTATATCTTTGTGTACCTATCATAATAGTGAACATAGCATAATTAAAAGCCAATTAGAAAGATCTGATGGTTGAAAAAGCTAGTCTGTGGGACACGATAAATATTCATCACAATCACAATTCTGCCAGCTTTATCCTTGTAAATCCTCCTCTAATCAATATATCCAGTTATCTATTCATATGTATACCCTCTCTCTCTCTGACCCCCTGCAAGTTGTATTCATAAAACTCTTCTCAAGGACTGATAAAGTATATAGGAAACAAATCTACAGCTTTTGTGAATCCGCTTACAAAACAAAGTGGTTCTTTGCATTGTTTCTTATCCCTTAAGTGTGAAATCCATCCAAGAATTTAGGGCAATGAAGGTTTACTTCTCATGATCAACTTGCATGCTTCCTTCAATTAAGCAATAAGAATTCTCTAATCCATGTAGTTTCTTCTTTGCCCTGATTGCTATGAAGATAAAGCCTATTTTGTTGTTGTGTGTTGATTAGAGTTGTGTGAACGTGTGTGTGTAATCTATTTTTATTCTTACTCCTTAGCCTTGTTTCTTTATGCGGTATGTGTTAACTGTACTGGTATAATTGTATTTGTGTATTATTACAAGCATACCAAATTTTGAAAATGGGTAAGAGTCTATATATTTAAATAAAGCCAACATGATGCACTGGAGAGCCAGAGGCTCATCAACTTTGACAGGAGTTAGGCTTTTTTATTCCCAGAACAAGGTTAACATCATTCACTTAATATTTGCCAAATATTGAATCATTACCACAACCTCATATGATTCTTATCATTTATTTTTCCTGATTTGTATTTTTTTACTCATAAAAAGCTTTATTTTGATCATGATATTTTTTCATGATACAAACTCAAGGTTTGTGTGTTTAAAATTTACATAAAAAAGTGTAAAATTTACAAAACTTCCTAAAGGTTTCCAACATAAACTTTGGGAATCTGGAAGTATCTGAAAAATCAAGTTACTTTTTAAAGTTTTACTATAACAGCAAGAGACAAAGATAAAACTCTGTCAGAGGATTTTATGAGAAAGAGTCCAATATTTGGGTGACATAATAGGCTATAATACCAAAGCTTTATGGACCTGTGGTATTAGTAGGTTAGGGAAAAATTGATAAGTCTTTAATAACTCCAACATTTTCTTTTCAATCACTATAGTTAGCATTTGTGCCCAAATGTTATACCCCTGGCAATTTCATTTTCCAGATGTCAAATAAGCTCTGCCCATCAGAAAGCAGATTGTTAATTCCATTCGTGCATGTTCACCCAGTAGAAGACAATGTTCTTTGAAGGATCATTTCAAATAAAAAGGACAATTTGTGTAATTATTTGAGGCTTACTAGTAATGATTATAGTCCTGAATCAAACTTAAGTTCATGCAACCACAATTTGTAAACTTGTGTAGTCAATTGTAGGTTTGGTATATAAGGCAAAATGAATGCTCACTGAGGGCCAATGTTGGAGCAAGTTGAACAAAATTAGTCCTCTAAGTAATTAATAACCTAAATATGTTCTGTGGTGGCTTCTCCAACATTCTACCAAGACCACATTCGTTTATTAAAAAAGTAATCACAAGTGATTTTTATAAACAAAAGACTTTATTTCAAATATATTGTACAGTTTGTGTGTAATTAGGATTGCTTTCCAGACTCTAAAATTTAATACTAAATTGAACAGGCAATATACAAAATGGCGGTGTTTACTTAGGCCTACTGACTTCCTACAGTTGTTCTGGTAATTTTTTTTTTTTTCTTCTTAAATTGAATCAGTAGAGACATCAATGATAAAACAACTTCCATCCTCTTGGTTCTATTGTGAATAGCAACAAAATACCATTCCATTCCATATTCGCCTGCATATTTAGACAATGGCAGTAATGGGGGAGTAAAATCTCATGAATCTGGACCTGACTAATTGGAAAATAGTGATTATTGTGATCAGAGCTGAACTGGTTCATTCTTGGTGGTAAAAATAGTTTGCTAAGCAAATTGGTAGCACAAACAAGATTGTAGGACAGATGTTTAGCCTGTTTAAGAAAACATAACTATTTTTAAGAACTTTTAGCAATACTATTGCATACACTTTACATTCTAATTACAATGCTTACTTATAAAACAGGTCTTCTCAGCTAGCTCTTAGGTTGCTTTAGTAGTTCAAGAAAAATAAATCTATTTTTTCATAAATATTCTTTAGTTCAGACATTGGACTAATTCATGCTTCCCTTCACCTCCATTGCTATAACTGAGGTTTCAGTGATGGTGTTAAGTTATAAATAGGGCTGACTTCTGAACTTTAAAATTTGGTAAGAATGACAGTGTCCTGATGTCTTAAAAACACATGTGAACGTCCTCAAACACCAACGACTGAAATTGGCAAAATTGAGATAAATGAAAAAAAGAGAATGAGTTTCTTTTCACTATTGCCAGTATTTTTTGGTTGTTGAAGGCATTGACAGTAAGGAAACAATCCGTTATTGCATGCTAGTCCTAAATATTCCATAAGAAACTAAAATACATAAAGGCCAAGAATAGAATGCTTCTAAACTGAAGTATCACAGAACAAAACTAAATGAACTTTATTTGGTAGGAAAGAGAGGGTGGTGGTTGGGACTTAACACCTTGAGTGATCAGGTTTCATAACCAGACAAGATTTTCCCTGCCCACATACAGTTAGCACATCCTGATAATGCTGTTTTTTGAAGTAACAGTATGAGACTGTGACCAGTGTAGCCATAGGCGGTCTATTATAATAAACACTGCATGGGATGTTTATCTCTTCACTTCTACAATGGATATTTTCCTTTCAAATAACCTCAGTTCATTTTGCAAATACTAAGTGGGCGTAGCTTTGTGTGTTTCAGTTATATTTTCAGTGTTGCACTCGCTTGGAGTCTCTGAAGCCTCCTGCTTTGCCCATGAACAATGCCAGAGCAGAGAAACAAGGATAACACACACACAAGAATGGTACTGGGGTACTGGTGGATCAAAAACAATCTACCAAGTGACAGATCGAGAGCTTTTTCCAAACTCTTGCCTCTTTCTGACCCTAAGCTTCAAGGTTTTCACAGAGGCTTAAGGTTAAAGTATGGTAGGGCACCGGATCTGCAAAATTGGACATGCAAAGAAAGTCAATAGGAGAGGAAAACAGCCCCACCTCCTGGTTGTTTTGAAATACCAGCGTGTGCAGCATGATTATTTGGAGCTGTTAAATAGCAACAGCTTTATCTCTATCCCTAGAGATTCTGATTGACTACATCTGGAGTTGGGCCCAGGAATCTACATTTTTAACAGTTAATTCTGAAGCAGGTGGTCCATGGACCAGACTTTGTAAAATACTTCTGTTATGGGACACAATGGGCAAAGTGTTAGTAGACTATATCCTCTTTATATACTTACTTTATATTTATTTGGACCACATGCTATCTGACCTAGCATCTTGATACTTATTTAAAAACCAAGCAAGCAACCAAGGAAACAAACAAAAGCCCCTGCAGGAACCTATTACACATAGAACTATCAAGATAGAAAAACATCATATGGTGAGAAAGACCAGCAAAAATGGTGGCTTCTCTTTTTTAACATTTGCTTTAAGAATTGAAGGTAGAATCCAGAAGCTAACTTAAGAGTGTTGAACAATTTAGAAACACCCATCATCCTAAATTAGATACCAGCAAGGTGAAAATTATTTCTAGTTCTTAGCAATTCCATAACCTAAAATGTGTATGCTTTCTATACACACAGGATAAAATAGAATTCTAAAGTGTAGAAACCCTGCCCCAATGATAGTGTCAAGCTTAGGAGAAGAACTTTAAAAATCCTTCAGGCTGTAGGATTTTAAAGAGTATTAGACTCCATTACCTATGAGAGCTATAGCTTTTGACCTTACTGTGAAGCTAGGAAGGGATGCCTTATAAAAAGGTCCAGGGGTCCTTCTTGCAATGCCCACCATGAAGGACTAAACCCTGAGCTCTCAGTTCGAAGTCAACTTCAGGAAGTGGGGGTAATTTATATTGAAAACTAAATGGCTTTCCATACTTTTGCTCTTTTCATAATTAAAGATTATACCCTCATAACAAGAATTGTGAAAAGAAACACAGTATAATAGGTAAAGAACACATTTGCTGTTTTTATTGGTGCCTTGCATGGCAGTAATACTGAAAAAAAGAGAATGCAAAAACAAAAAAACAAAAAACAAACAAAAAAAACAGGTTGGTGGCAACCCACATCTTTTTTTTTAAGAGTACATAAACTCCTGTTTTTATTGTGGCATGAATGGTAACATAAAACCAAAAACATGAAAATATACAACTTATATTACACTATGTGTTATGAACAAAATATAAATCTATAACTCTATGTTATATTTACATAATTATTTATTTTATTAAATTTCAAGTGAGATGGTAGGTTGCACATACTTTGTTTTAAGCTCCAGGCATTTGATTGTCTCTTTTCTACTTTTTTTCCCCATTTTTACTCATAAAATCCAAAATGTTAGACGGACTAAGAGCTTTAGAGCCAGTGGAGCTGTATAAATACTGTTTTAGTGAACCAGTGACAGACACACTGGGGAGAACAGGAATCAATCAGTAGAAAACTTAACACAACATCATCTTCAACTTGGGAAACTGATAGTTATAGGAAACTTTAAAATTAAATACTGTAAAAGCCTGTCTAAACAAAAACTTATGCCCTATACGACAAAGAGATATCTGAACCACTTTAAGTGGGCTTCATAATTTTCCTTGCAGACCCCATAATTTTTATTTTACTATTAACTTGATAGACAAATATTTTATAAACCTGTTTGCAAATATACAGTTGTTTATTACAATTCAATAATTTACCCATTAGAATGAATGAAAATGTAATTACTTTTGATGTTTTAAATGTGATATAAGAGATTTCTTCTGGAAACAGTAACAACTTCTGGATTAAGAAAATATCTGAAATTGGGACCACAAAATAGTTAAAGATAACTTTCTTTAAATGAATTAAGGTAAAAGTCTACTCCAAAATCAAATCTATGAAATAATTTCATCAAAGACAACTCTTTTATATTTGTTCCTTATAAGAGGGTTTGGTTTCAATAATAGTTATGATCTTTGGGAGGGATTTTATATATGGTTAACTTTTAAATGCAGATGCCAAATAAATGTAAAAAATTGACTTAAGTAATTTAGGTACAAATGTACTGAAGACCAGTTTTGTATTTTATCCAATTGCCAAGCCAAAGTATTTGTATTTTATCCAAGTAACCAGCCAAATTAGTAGTATCTTGTAAATGAGCAACTTGAACCTATTTTCTCCAGTGATATTTTCTTAGATTCATTTTAAAACATTACTATTTTTAGATGAATTGATCACAATAGCCATAAATCAGAATTCAGGCAAGATTATTCCTCAGTACTGGGGTGAGTGTGTGCATGTGTGCGTGTGTGTGTGTATGCATGTGTGTATGCACTTGTGTGTGAGAGAGAGAGGGAGAGAGAAAGGGAGCAAGAGAGAGGGAGAATGAGAGGAGATATATGAACGGGGAGGTAGGAAAGGATAGAGTAGGGAAATGTTAGCTTCATTTCAGTTTGATCTTCCTCTCATTTCCTCAACTTTAGCTTTTTTGATCATCATGGGGCACAGAAAAAGAATACAAGGTTTTAGGATCCTTTATAAAAATGATAAACCAATCAAATGCCAAAAAGGCAATGTTTAACACAGTAAGTTGCTATTCATAGCACCTTTTATCAAAGGACATCAAAGCACTTTAAACATCAACATAATTTTTTTTCGTTTTCTTTTGGGGAAAACCAAGGCAAAGAAATTGCGATAGCCAGCGAATCCTACCTATGTCAGAACAAGAGAACAGAACACAAGGCTCTGGACTTCCTGTTTTAGTCCACCATGGTGTAGTCTCTCTGACATAAACCTAACTAAATAAATTAACTTCTGAATTTCAGCAGTTAAAGGTCACCATTAACAATTTCATTTTCCCCTTCAAATAAAACAGAATAAAAAACGAACAAAAAAAGACCACACAGAAGTGTTTTGTCAACTCACTGGTAAGTGTGTTAGAATTGGTTTCAGCTGTGATTGCCCTCAGTGGCATCTACCTGGAGCTAAAACAAAGTATTCTTGTAGCCCAAAGTAATGAAATGAAAACAAAGCATCTTTATAACGTGGTGTAAAATAAGTATCCAGCAAACGTGAGAGGTGAACCCACATAAGAATTTGTTAACAAAGACGAAGAACAAATTTTTAAAAATCTGTTTTCACATTGTACATAATAACGATATAAAACGAGTGTCTATTTTTTTCCTTATCCAGAGTGCTTAAAAACAACAAACAAAAACCAAAAAAAAAATGGCTCTAGATGACTGTGGCAATTACATAACTAAAATGAGTGATGAGAGCATAAGTTAATTAAGATTGAACACGACCCTCCTATTCACTCCTTTGTATGAAACACCAGAACTTGACGTTGTTGGGGCCAAATTTTTAAAAAGGAGAAAATGTACTGAAGGAGAAGTAAAATTGTGTGGGTGAATGTGTGTGTGTGTGTGTGTGTGTGTGTGTGTGTATAAATATATATATATAAATGAGTTGGAAGATGGGAATTTGTTTTAAATATCTAACAGCTTATTGGCTGTACTTCCAAATCAGAGGAGAATAAAATAGAGAGGGAGAAATAAATTATACATAACTTACTAATCTGGGAACAGCTGACCATTATTATTATTATTACTATTATTATTATTATTATTTTATCATCATCATCATTACAACACTAGCAAAAAGAGGCAGTTCAAATGAAAATACAGTCATCAAAAACAAACAGAAAAACAAAACAAAATCTCTGACATGCAAGATATGATCAGCTCCTCCAAGCAAAACCCCAGAGCAAGTCTTTTGAGAGAGAGAAAAATAAAAAGGATTCTTTTTCTTATTTATATGTAAAAATCAAACTTTTGGGTCAGGTTTGAGGGGTGAGATAGCAAAATGATGACTGGAGTGAAAACCATAGCACATCCAAGCTCCTGGTTGGAGTATTTACTGTCTGATGCCTCAGCACAAATAATGGCAATTGACTTTAAACGATTTTGCGTTCATTTGTACAAGCCCTATAACTGTCGTGGCATTTGGTTGGCAAAATCTAAACAAGTGGTTCTGTCACCATCAGTTGTCGCTCTATGCACATACTCTGCTGGAACCAAAAATTGGCCTTCAGTGGATTCCTCTTACAGCGAGTGAAGAGTTGTAGCGACGCTCACTAGGTTCAGCCCGGCTCCATTTTGTTGGGCTGCAATGACTTTTAATCAAATCCTGCTCTTTATGGTATGGGATGCACATGGCCCACAATTGTGAAATGCAAATGGCCTCTGCCTCATTTCATGGAGAGATGAAAAATACCTTATAAAATCATCAGTTCCATTTCCTGATCAGGAAAGGATGGAATGTTGAAGAAATAAGCTAATTCTGTGTTCCTGGAAAATGGCCAAATATATTCAAGGAAAACAATGATTGTTTTGCTCGAAGTTATCAATAGGAAAAACAAACAGAAATCATTAAGTAGCAAACATTAGTGGAACCAACTGATCAGGAAGAAGGGACATCTGGGAACAGTTTGCTAGTAGCTTCCATGTTATACGTGCACACCTCTATTACACAGGGCCGCCCAATCCATCCAATAATCATATTAGAAATTTAAAAATATAATTTCTGAGCCCTATCTTGGTTGTCATTTGAAGTGCAAAGTCAAGGTCAAGGTTGCTTCCAGACCAGTCACTTAGGAGGATGTGGGATTTCATCCCCAGATGTGGGTTTAACTCACAATGGTTCAATGTTATTCCTATTAGTACCATAATCACACACATACATACACACAAAAATCCAAGATCAGAAAATATTTTTTCTCTAAATTTCTTATGTCTCTCTCTCTCTCTCTCTCTTTTCACCTGAGAACAGCACCTACAGTTTCCATTAAAAAAAAAAAAAGTCAAATCTCACCAGCTGCTGGTATTTCAGGTTTTCCAAGGGATTGTCTAAGATATAACACTGTCCTAACTTAAGAAGGAACAGGAAAAAGGAAAGGAAAAAAAAGGAACTGGGTCAACACTTCAGTACAAATTTGGCACTTGCTCAAAGATGTAGTGTGGTGTGCAATAGACAAAGAAAGTCCTCTGAAGAAAATAATTGCTTATTTTGTGGTGGATAGCAAGGAAGTTAAAAACAGGCTCTTTTTCCCTCTTCCCCCCCATGCACAGACTTCCATCTTTAAAGTATAGAGATGGAGAAGGTGGAGAGAAGTAAAGAGAAATTCATCTTTCTTTTTTTCTGTCAGGTGCATTACAAAAAAAAAAAAGAAAAGAAAAAAAGGAAAAAAAAAAGGAAAGGAAAGGAAAAGGAAAAAACCCAGAAGCCCCAAAAAACAAAACAAAACTTATTTCTTTTTAAAAATTGTAGCACAAAACAACAAAACACATTCACAAGCCACTTGTTGGCACTGTGTACCTGAGTGAGAATTTCTAGAACATTGTAGAACAAACAGCCATAAAGTTTATTAAAAAAAAAAAAAGTTGACGGGTAAGACTTCAGTGCTTGGATGTAGCAGCTGAATTACTGGCATTATTTTACCCATAGCTTATTTCAATCTCTTGTTGTTGATATTGTTGTTTGCTTGTATTTTTTTTTCCTTTCCAAGCCTTTTGAGGCTGAGGTCTATTAGTCAGCTGATGTCCCAACTATTTAAGACTAACAGTTAAAGTAACAGTCAGTGTATGAGAAAGTTAATGTGCTTGGCCACTGGTAAGGATGAACCAGCTAGGGCTTCTTTAAGTCCTAAGGTCACAACCATTTTTTGACCCTTATCAGTTGGCTTGTCCTGCAATATGGTTTTCACTGTCACTCCCATAATCTACATCTGGATCATCTTCTTCCTCATCGAACTCATCATAAATTTCTCCGTTGATGTCCTCAGCCTGTATCTCTTCTTTGATATGTGGCTCCTCTCCTTTCACACCATAAGTGCTCTGGATAACGGGCATCCCAGGCTCGGGGCTGCTAGACACGCTTGAGTGCTCCGAGGGCAGGTGAGGGGAGGGCATTCCAGCCATGGCGATGGCTCCAGGGTATACCACACCAGCAGTGGCGATGGGGATCTGTGCTTGTTGCCTGTCAGAGAGGAATTCCCAAAAATACACTGTGGGTGAAGGGATAGTCAGATGCAGGCTTTACTGTATAATGAATCTGCTCAGCTTGTCCAGTTCTAAACTACTGATTTTCATCTATTGCCCAACATCTAAAAAATGGTATCCTACTGTGATTGCAATAACTTACTTGTGTGTCATGCTTTATAGGCATTTACATGGGTTACCCACCTGATCCTCAAAATAATTTTTATTCCTATGTTCCCTTATGCAAAAAACCTGAGGTGTAGAAAGATTAAACAGAAGAACCTCAGTCCTTGACCCCAAGTTCAGTTTTCCTTCACTATAACACTCAGCTTTTTAGAAATAAAGATAATTCAATTTTAATGGGAAAAAAAAACCCTAAAATATGAGAGCTCTCAAAATAAAACTTGACTGCTTGGAACTCACCGGAACTGAACAGTATCACATTGTCCACTTGGTCCCTGCAGTAGCTGGGGGGACAGGAAGCAGGGTCAGCCTCGTGGGTGCACAGCTCTGCAGCTGGAAAGGGCCCTGGGCTATGAAAGATCCTATGCTTGCTTTAAAGTTGTTGCCACAGTCTTGAAATTCTTAACTTTTTAATAGGAACCCCACACATTTTCATTTTGCTGGGAGCTCCTCAAATTATGTAGCTGGTCTTAGTGGGAAGAGATTAATAGATAATGTTCATTTCTGCCTTCTTTCATTCATTCATATGTTTACTATTTCCTCAGCAAGTGTTGGGTTTCATGCTTGGCTTTGAGAAGAGTCGCGCGTCGGGATATAAATCATGGGCCAATGGACAGAGCAGGCAGACTCTTTCAAGGGAACAGGGTAGAGTAGACTTTATAAGTCTTTTTCTAAGGTATCTTCCAGCCATTTCAGAACGGTATTTATTATTATAAGCAGCTGTTGGGATCTTACTAACTTATGTTCCAGATATAAGCAACTTTATCTCTGTGCTTTCTGAGAAAATTCTGCAGAAGCAATGATGTTGCAGTTAGCCTAATACGATACTGTAGACAGCCTTGCCATAGGAGGCAGGGTAAAACCTCCTGAGAACTACACTCTTAGTTTGGAAGACAGCTTTCCCATTCACAACCCTGTGGTGCCCTAAATAGAATCCCCACTTTGTGTGATCTACAAAGGCCACCTACGTGCCTTGATAGCCCAGAAATCCCCCTATATTCAAAAGTGAGTGTTTCTTTTGGAATCATTTTTATGTTGTATTTCCTTAACAAAGATGTTGCAGAATTTGTCAATGGGAAGCCTTGGAAGTAATGAAAACCAACAAAGAAAAGAACCGATAATACTTCTAAGTTGTTAATGACAAGCTTCAAAATTATTTACTATCAGATATTTTATCTTCAAGCCAGCGGGAGTAAAGCTCACACTAGAGCCATTGTTCTAGGAACTCGGGGTGGCTTCATATGGATATATTCTTTTCAGGATCACATCCCATTACGCATAACAAGAAGTGTTCCCCATGAAAAAATGACGGAAAGGTCCATACCCAACATTGAAGTATTGCCGCATTTCCTGCCGCCTATTCCGCATGATTGCCTTGTATTCACCGATGCGCAGCTTTTTGCCATCCACGAGGCAGGTGCGCTTTGGCCTGGGCTTGTATTTGTAGTCAGGGTACTTCTCCAGGTGCTGTTTGCTGAGACGGGCTTGCTCCTCATAATATGGCTGTTTCTCTAGGTTTGTCATAGCTTTCCAGCGAGATCCTATGAGGAAAAGAAGGTTAGGATTCCAATTTGCACAGCTGCTAAGGACAAGAAAATAAATCTAAAATAAAAATGTTGGCTAAAGCCCAGAAATACATAAAAATGTGTTTGATTAATGAACTATGACTCAAGAGGTGAGATCTCACAAGAACAGGGGTGTTGGTGGCTGTGTAGAGCAAACTGTGTACCCAAAGTTACAAACACTGGCCAATATATTTTTTTTTTCCTGGCTGGAATGAACAATTTAGCCAAAAGCGTATATATTTACTTAAAAGCTCACAGCTAATGTTAAGAATACATCTTTTATTTCCACATTAGACCATGATCTAATTCAACTGTGAACTGAAAAATTATGCAAAAACTTATTACATATTTTCAATCTGTGGCTAATTATCTAGTTAGTATTTTTAAGTGGGGGTGCATTACTTACTACAAGGGTTCCTAACATATATAATTCTTCTCAAAATGTTTAAGTATGCTTTCATGAGTGATTGCATTTAAAAATTCATTTCATTAAAACTTAAATTACAAAAAATTATATTAATGAACATGCACCAGCTAACTACCAGGTGCTAGGTAGACACTGCGCTAAAAACTTTACATAAGTTGTCACGTTTTTAACTTTCATCATAATCCTGTAAGATAGCATTTACACCTATTTCCATAAATGAGAAAACTGAAGTTCAAATACACAAAGTAACTCACCCAAGGTCACACAATTATTAAATTACAAATCTGTGACTCAAACTCAGGTTTGATATAATTGAAAGTATGCTACAATGTATGTTTTTACATACCTATAACCACCTGCTATCTGTGACTTAGCAGAGGTCAGAATTACAATAAGTATGTAAGGGGTAAGATTTTTCTCTTAATAAATCACTTTCAATAATATATAAAGATGTCACTTCTCGTGATATAGTTTGCGTTAATAATGTCAAGCCAAATTGGTGTTCTCTGTCTTTTCACTTTTGATTTTGGTTTGGACTCAACTAGAATTGCAAAACAAACAAACAAACAAACAAACAAAACAACAACAACAACAACAACAACAACAACAACAACAAAAACCAAAACAACAAAAGAAAACAACAGTTAAAAACAGTTATGTTAATTCTCAATATAAACGTGATTTAAATATTTGATTCTATTAGTATGGCTATGCATAGTAGTAAAAGAAGTAGAAGTAATAATTTTTTTTTGTATTAAACACGTGAGGAGAATCTGTGTGTAGATGAAGTGTGTTTATCAGGAAGTAATCAGCTCAACTCTACTCAAATGCACAAGGATCAAAATAACTGGAATTGTGGGTTCTATACCAAATACTTACAGGCATGGAAGCCTTTACCTGCCTTCCAAAGTCATCTAAGCAAGATCTTCAGGCTTTCGAATGGGTTCATTACTCAACCAAAATTCCATTTCTCAAATGCAACTAGCTCACTGATGAACCGTTCTTCTCTACAAATGCAGAAAAGTCCTCAATATGGGCTGTTTTATTTATTAAAGGAATAGAGTAAAAGGGGCAATATCTCTTCCCTTAGAATTTTTTCCTATCAGAACAGATGTTGCCTGGGTGGGTATATCCACATAGGTGTTACACAAATTTATAAACAGATTTTTTTCCAATCTAGACAGCCAATATGATTTTATTCTATTTACTACAGAAATCCAGGTTACAGTTCAAATCATAGAGTTTATTTTTCCATTCCTTTCTCAAACTTGTGTTTCAATGGCCACATCCTAAATTTGTAGGTACAATCTCAAACTCTTTATTGCCCAACACTATTCTCTAGAGGTATTTGAAACCATCATGTTATTCTCAGGGCAAATATAAATACAGGTAAAGCTATAATACCATTGAACAGGGTCAATTCTTTTTGGGAAGTTTCTTACAAGTATGTATAACAGAATTTTGAACCTCAGATCAGGGAGTGTAAAAGTGAGCTTACCAGAAATAATTTACTTCATAGTTATATAAATACACTGAAAAATGACCAAGGATGGTTGACTTTAAAATTCCCTATCTTTATCACCAGGCAGAACCAAGTAACTAGCATCCTCAATTAGAATAGAAATTGCTAATGGTACTTCTCAATGTCTAAATGTTCCATAAGCTCAAAAAGGATATGGTTTTCTAAGGAAAGGGAATGTTTATGCCTTACTGTAACCCACCCTGGAATGTGAGAACTCTTTTTAGATTTCCTACTATGTGCACCATGCTGTATTAATTACTGGATACACAGTGGTGAATCATTTTGTTCCTTATCTTCCTGAGGCTCATATTCCAGTGGAGAAGAAATACATTAAACAGCTAATTAAAAAAATTTATTATTTTAATTATAAGTGGAGAAAGTACAGGAAGCTATGAAAACATAAGGAGTTGGGTCAATCTTTTGTAGGTCAGGAAGGTTTTGTGGAAATGATTCCTATAGGAATCAGAGAGGGAGAGCTTTCTATGGAGGAAGAATAGAATGGTCAGGCCTTGCAGTGGGAAGGAGGATTAGAGGAACTTAAAGACAGTTGATCTGTCTGAAATGCAGAGGAAAAAGGGATATATATATATATATATACATATATATATATACACACACATATATAGGATAAATAAAAGATACATATTTATATAAAGATAAAACAGATACATATATAATAAAAGATGTGTAAATTCTTAGACAAGCTGGCTTCTAAATCTGGCATGAACTGGAATCACAACATATTTAGACACTTGATAATATAATTTCTCCGGAAGTATCACTGAATCCTAAATTACATTTTAAAAGATGGCCGGAGCATAGTTCTAAGTCTTCTTAAAATTAAGAATCAAGATAGTGAAAGTGGTGCCTGTAGTTGGTAAAATGGCCAACTATGCTGTTTTATGACCGTGCGGAACAAATGGTGTTTTGGTTGGTGGCTACTGCAGTTTTCAGTTTTGAATACTAACTTTTGAATAACTAAATGACAAGTTTGGTGTTGGTTTTAATGGCTTTGCAGGTACAACATCCACTGTACGTAGCTACGATGTAAACATTGAGACACACTGGATGTGAATGGTAGGAAAGCATTTTAGGTATCTCCAAAAGAGATGGAAACATCTACTTGATTTAAGATGTGGCTGGTTGCTTACCCTGGACCACGTACAGGGAGTAAGTTCTCCGCTTTTTCGCAAAAGCCTAGCCTTTTACAATGAAAAAAAAAAAACAAAAACAGAGAAGGACTTTTGGGTATTCCTCCTGATGACAAAGAGGAAGATTCAATAAAAAAAAATATGATGTTCATAATAAGAAAAATAAAAGTCATGAAAGTGCTCTTTTCCTTTCTAAATCTGGCGATGCGATAAAAATGAAGAGTTTGAGCTGAGTAGCATCGTCATCTCCATGGGGTCTGTAATGAATTTGCACATTTTACTCCAACTACTGTATATCTAATCAGAAAAAGATGTCCCCCATCCCCTGATCTAGCGCCAAACAGTAAAAGGTGATTCCTTATGTTAACAATTTCAGCAGAATGGCTTATTAAAACCAGATTTTAGGGTATTATAAAATGCTTAGAAGCCCTTTAAAATGTCAACTAGGATCCCCAGAGACTACGTAAAATGTCAACCCAGCTCAAGCGCCTGTTTTAAGCAGAATGAATTAGCGGCATGCTGTCGGAGGCTGTTATCCAAAACAATCAGTAGAGAGGAAAACATCAAGCTTTCTTTGTACTTTTATATGAAATGGGCCACTTAGAATGATCTTGTGGATATTTGAAGATCACTTATTTATTTGAAGCTAAGACTAAATATTGAGGTCCCAAACACCTCAGTGGTTTTTTTTTTCCTGGATATCTTTAATTAATACAATTCTATTGAAAAGTCCAAAATTAGACAGCACTCTTTTTTCATGTACCCTATTGTGATTTAACTATACGGTCATCCTAATATTCTTTCCTTCAAACCAGAAAGAAATTCTTGTAGCTAGCCACCTCTTTCCCGTAAAGTCTTTTCCTACATCTTCTAAAGTATTTCACATCATCAAAGCTGATATTTCTCTTATACTTAGGATAAAGTTTGAATCAGTGATTAACATTTTCCAGTATTCATACACATGAATTGAATGATATAAAGACAGTTTAAATAATCTCAGTATTTAGTTCATTTTTTCATTTTGACATTTTGGGCTAATTTTGTGATAACTGATATGTTAAAATATGGAATATTTTATTCATTTCTAGAGTTTTCCCCAATGGAACAGATACATTTTTTAAAAATGGAAAATTTCATATGGAAGGTAAAATATGGTCATAAAAAGAAAAAAACAGGTCAGAGATGGTAGCAGCATAAAAATATGCATTTCCTTTTGATCAGTTTAATTTTTTGAATATATATATATACATATATACATATATATATATCTCCATAAATATTCCCATTTTCTATATACCTAAAGCTTTACATACTCTTATCTTTTGAGATGACATTAATCTAAAGATTTCAAGATCATTTTAGATGAAAACTGAGACATAAGTTCAAGTGGTTGATGGTTTTTTGTTTGTTTGTTTTGGTCTCACTACAAATGCATGCTGTGAACTGGATGGCATCTATTACCACCCAGTAACATGAGAATTTGAGAATATGGGAACATAAAAACACATGTATATGTTTAGTAACCACTTTTAGATGACCAGTTCCTTAATGTAAAGGATCAAAAGGAGCACTTATCTGCGTTAAGTACATGTAATTCCAAGTGCATTATGGATTTTAGTAAAGCTTTAGTAACTCAGAGGAATGTCACTTATTTGTTGAAGCCCAAATTTACTGATCGAGCTAGGTATTCCTATTCTGTTTTTGTTGTTTAGCTCCTAGCAGTCAGAGAGTAAATAGTCAAAATTTGCTTAGCTCATCTGGTAGCTGGCTATCTGGAAGACGAGCGTGACGAAGATGAGGACGATGACAATAACAGTGATGATGGTGTCAAGTGAACAGCACACACAAAATGGAATCTTCGTTCCTTTTTCTGGGACTTAAACTGGTATACAGTAAGTCTCTTTATAATACTCTTACCTCTCGCCCATATTTTCTGTGTGCTTTAGTGTCTATGCATGTAAGGCAAATATGTACTTTATTATCTCTTAAGTTGAAAGCTGCAATGGTAGGGAAAGTCCCTTTTTACATGATGCTGAAAATGGGCTCAAGGCTACTAAAAGTGTAAATTAAAAACTGCACACACCACATGTTCTCGTGTCCTCTGACATTTTAAACTGATTTTCAATGATAGTACCAGAACAACCATCACCTATGCTTCCATCCCCAGCACATGAAGAATTCTGTAGTTCAAAGGAAAAGAATGAATATGGTCAATACCATTATTATGTAGTTCATACAAAAAGAACTAAGAACTTAGTACAAAAATTTCTAGATTTTAAAGAAGAAAAAATATTGCCACAGTTAATATAGAGGTACACAACTAAATTAGCTATAAAAACTGGGCCCATTTCTCAACCAACATGAAGTGCTCTGTCATCAGAAGAAAAGGCTCAGTAATGGTGCTTCTTTTTAGAGAAGTAGATAACATGAGCTGCCTGGCCTCCAAAGCCAGTACCTTTCAACAACTGCGTAAAACAGAATTGTACATTTATTCCATACATCATGTAACCATCAATAAGTTTCTTACCCAATATCTTGCTGATGTTGGAGTTGTGCATGTCAGGAAAGGCTTGAAGGATTTTCCTTCGCTCATCTTTAGCCCACACCATGAAGGCATTCATTGGACGCTTTATGTGGGGTTCATTGCTACCACGCCCTCTGGATTCTCTATAAATTCTTGACTCCGAGACTCCAGCACTTCCTAAAAATAGGGAACATTGCTTCATGTTAGTGTTAAGACTTTTGGCAATTCTCTTCTTTGCATTACTATCGAATATTTGTCTGTAAAATATCTATTCTAGTATATTAAATATGAATATAACAAGTATATCTGCTAATAGTATTTTCAGTTCTTGACACAGATGCTTGTTTATGAAGTTTCTGATTAAGCCCTGTAGTGGCAATTGTTGTATCTGCATTTTCATTCCATTTCTAATATATTTTTCCTTTTTTTTTTCTTCAATGGACTGTGGACTGTTTCACCATTTACTTTCAAAAGGACACGAGAAACCTGAATACGTGATCTTTGAGGCAAAATGGAAAGAGAACAGTTGGAGTATACCGGTAGGCATGCTGGCACTGTGTAAATATTAAATGGGTGAAGAACCTCAGAAAATTGTGAAACACTAGCACATTTGGCACAATGGACTACAAGTGAGGTTGTGTCTCTGCTACCTAAAGACGGTCAGAACACAGAGTAGTCATGCCCTTTTCCTCTCTCTGAGGTTATAGAAATAAAATGCTGCTAAATAAAACTTTGGGGTGAAAATACAATATAGATAATCTTCTGTAATGTGTTTGGCATTTCTTTGCAATTTTGTGCTGATAAATGCATGAAAGATGCTGATGCATCCATGATAGCCTGCTCCCCAGAAGATATTTGAAAATGGTAGGGAAAAAACAACGAACAGGTACACAACTGTGGTTTCTTAAGAAGTCTACAGCCACATATTTAAGGTGAAAAAAAAATTCATTCCCCTGAATTTTCTCCCTAACATCTAAAGTTATCCGGAGACCCCCTGAAAGTTCCCTTCAAGACTTATGACAATAGAACACGACTGAGTCTGGGTAGAAACTTTGGGAGCTGCATTCATTCCTCCAGGCTTTGCATGACTTTATAGAATAGTTTCACCAGACTAAACAGCTTCCAGAGATACTTGAGTTTAGGCAAAGAAAATCAGGAGAAGCATAAGAAAACACAGAACTGTGATACTAAGTATTACAGGGTTATCTTTAGAAAATATGGAAGAGATGTATTTTGGTAGCATATAAAATGTTTAAATAATTTGGGGATTTCTAGAGCTTGTATCATTAATCAAAGCACTGCTTTTTTCTTCTTTCTTCATACTCCTCTTCCTTTCTTTTCTCAATTAGAAGGAATAGGAATCAACCAGAATTACCCAGACTTGAAGACCTCTATAGCAGCAAACAAAAACACAGCATACCTGTTGGTGGAGTTTCTCATTATTTCTGATTCATAGTATGCTCTTTGGTCTGATGAAGATTGCAAAATATTTTGCATACACAAGCATGACTGAATTTAACAAATAACAGCAGCAAAATTGTTGATGTTTTAATGCTGATTACTATGCTTATATCTTATCATGCTAATACAACTTAAAATTTATGAAATGTCTTATTACCAGTCATTGTCTTTTTTATTGACATAAATGAGTGCTAATATATGGCAACATCTTCTTAAAATGGGTTTGTAACTAGCAAATGATCATTTGCACATCTGCTTTTTCTTGTTCTTACACCTTACAGCAACATAAGCAATAAAATGAACATAGTGTAACTTCATCAAAGCTAAACAAGCTCTTTATATGTACTTAGGCTAGGTTTATCTTAACCAAGTGATGTGGAAAATAGAAGGAAATGATTGGATCCAACAGGCTAGGACAACACTGACTTTTGTTGGATATCCAATTGAATAAGATTCGTTTTGATAAAATTATCTGGCTACCTGGTCAAGTTTGGCTACTTTTGTAGCTGGTGCAGAACTGGACTTAAAAGCAGAATTGGGGACCAAGGTACAGAGGAGACAACTAAGTATGTTGGGGAATTCAAGGCAATCCCCTCTGTCCTAAAGTATGCTTCCTAATGGTTTGCTCTGGTGCAGACTTTTCTACATGCAGGGAACTTCCTCTTCAATAGTAACACATTTGAGGACAGTGCTCTTAAAATGTGTGTTTGGTACTTGACAGTGGAGAGAGGTTCCTAGCTGGGGCTCAAGGTGAGAGGAATAACACTTTCTTCTTTTTCTTTCTTTGCTGTGCGATTAAAATTAGGGTATCAATTTATTAGTTGTCATTTTGGATTTTAGATGTTCGGAAATGATGCAGACAACAAGAAGGCATGTGAGGAAAGCATGAGGCTGTGTAGCTGGCGTTCTAGTTGGGTTACAAAGGGTAGGGATGACACCGGACTGTACAATAGACAGTATAAGAGGGAAGCGTTTCAAAATGAAAAAAAAAAAAAAAAAAGAAAGAAAGAAAATCCTGAAGATGTCCACTGAGCCTTGTATTCTGGTCAGAATCTTACAAATGACAACTTGAAAATGAGCAGATAGATACAAATTTCTGAAAAGTTTGCTGAAAAGAAATAGGGAAGTGAGAGATAGATTAGACAGTGACTGTGAGTATTTGCTTTAGAATTGTGCCATCTTGGGGGCGCCTGGGTGGCTCAGTCGGTTAAGCGGCCGACTTCAGCTCAGGTCATGATCTCGCAGTCCGTGAGTTCGAGCCCCGCGTCGGGCTCTGTGCTGCCAGCTCAGAGTCTGGAGCCTGTTTCGGATTCTGTGTCTCCCTCTCTCTGACCCTCCCCTGTTCATGCTCTGTCTCTCCCTGTCTCATAAATAAATAAAATGTTAAAAAAAAAAAAAAAAAGAATTGTGCCATCTTGAATCCAGGATCTGCCTCTGGTACTTACAGCCTTGTTATGTTGGGGGAAAAAATGATTCAAAATTCCCAGGGGCCAATCTCTTTATTTGTAATAGTATTTACTTCACAGGTTGTGCTAGAAATTAATGAGATGATTTGTGCAGAACACTCAGCAGATTGTTTGGCACATGGGAACTGTTCAGTACACATGAGCTCTTATTGTAATGATCAGGTATTAGGCGGCTGTCTTACATACTTTTTAGTAGTTTTAATTGACGCTAAATAGACACTTCTGCACACTATTGGTATATATATGAATAATTTTCACAAACCATCAGAATCTCCACTCATATTGAAATCCATCATGGCATGGCTAAATTTTCCTTCTTCATTCTGTTTAACTGCCAGTTGCTGAGTCAGACTCTCCAGTGTTGTTTTTTCCTTAAAAAAAAAAAAAAAGAAATTTATAATGAGAGCTCAGTCTGGAAATTATAATTATTCAAAGACATTTTTTTCTTGGGCCATATATAATACATTAACTCCTGGGAGGGACGGGATATTGATTTATTCACTTTTGCACATTCAGCACATTCTGCTGAGATAACTGAAGCAAATGATGAGCAGGGTTTTTGAAGGAACTCTGATTCTTAGAATCCCCTAGATAGTCTTGGCATTTGGGTTTGGTATGCCTAAAGGGTATATGCTGGGATCCCTGGAGACAATCTTCCTGAATGGTAAAATGTGCAGAGTAATTTCATGAAAAGCAACCTGTTTTGCACCATTTGGAACGCTCTATTTTTAGCCAGACAGTAGAAGTATAGGAGTGGCATGGGGCCCAGAGAAAGTCTTCCAATAGTCAGGTGACCAACTGATAGAAACATAATTCACAGTAGTGCCCTCTGGTTGCCATCTCCCTAAATGCCATCTGCATTCCTCATGCAAGGGTAATGAAGACGTTTAAATATTCATTGCTAATTGCTTGTCAAGTCTCTGTACATTCAATGTGAGTGCCTGCTACTTGGACCACAATTTGATTTGGATTGCTAAGCCAAAATATTGAGTTGGCGAATTATTTGAGATACAAATACACCAAAATTAGATCTGCAAAGACATCAAGTCATTTAAAAGCATGCAGTGCATGATTTGAATTCATGGAGAACATGGCATTACAAACAAAATTATTGTCAAGGAAAATATAATGCTTAATCTAAACCACATGAAATACTAAACTACTTCCAATTAAGGAATTGGGTGATTTTATGAAAAGAAAAAGCATACAATGAAAGGTTTACAACTTTTCTAGCACTTTCCGTCATTGCTCTGAGGATGATTTGGTTCCAAAACAGTTTTAAGGAAAGCATCTATTGGATTTCATAAAATTTGGTCAGGTTTATTTATAATTATTTACCTCATTTTCTGAGGAACACAGTCATGAACTGTTCAAATGAACCCGTATACTGCATAACAGCTACTGACACAATAAATAATCAACTATTTAAGACAATTGTATTATAGGTAAAGGGTCCAACTAATGTTCCCACCAACAACCATTAGGGTATTCAAATTCTTAATGTAGTACATGCTTTATCTCTACAACATCTCTCACAGTATTACATTTATACATACTAGAGAAAAATTCTTTCAAGTTAGTGGCCTTGGAGCTCCTACATCAAAGGCTGTACATGACTTAGTAGAAATAATATTTTTAATTGTCAATTAGTACAAAACACAGCAAGGAAATTGGAAACAAAATAGTTGGTATCAACTCTAGTTCTATAGGATTATATAGTACTAAGTTGAGATAAATTATATATTTAAAAATGTAGAACCTGATCCAATATGTGTGAAATTGGCATTTTCAGCTAATTTCTATGTTCTGGATTTCTTTTGCTGAGAGAGTCTGCTGTATATATTCAGCTGAGAACAGGGGCACCAAGGACACCAGCTAAACAGACCCTTCATAGTAAATGTAGCCATTAAAATAGAAGACAGTTACATTAAAAAAAAAAAACACCCACATTCCATCAGCATGATCTGATAGTCTGCAGTCAATGAAGACTTTACTGTACTATCTTTGGGGAATGTACTAGGCATGGATCACCTCTCAGGTTTTGATTTAATGGTGTCTAAGGTAATAATGCTACATATTTTGGACAGAGTTTTCCATTCTGAAGCAAAGTCTTTTAAGAAGAAAAAGCAAAGTGAAGGCAATCGGAGTAGAAAAAGGATGAAATGTTAAGTGACTTCAAATGTTCTATGTTGGGCTGTGAACCTTGTGCCATCTTACCAAGAGGCTAAAATTAGCAAATGATGGGTAGGAAAGTTACCATCAGTTTTTACAGTAAGTAACCTCTAACCATCTACCACTAGAACATGCAGTATAATAAAATTAGTTAATTAGTTACCCAAAATGGAATTTACAATATTTCTCAAGAGCATGTCAGTGGCAGAGAGTGGAAGTTAACAGGGTAAACTGTCTTGTTTTTGTGACCCTTTGCATAGCTGATTCCCAGACATGTGAACAGGAAAATGAGACATGACTAGAGAAACTGGAGAATGTGTGGTGTGCCTTTAATTAAAACACCTTAAAATAGGATGTACATCAAAATGGTAACACTGGCACATTTTAAAAACCCTCACTGACAATGAATTCAGAAGACTTTAAGGAACTGAGGTAAGGGGGATATTACAAAACCTAAGTGGTTATATGGTAAATATGTAGCACTATATAAAAACACAGTGGTTATATGGCAAATAATTACCATATAATTCCATATGAAAATTGATCCTATAGTAAATAAAAGTTTATATTCCGCTCTTATGTATAGAGATACATATAAATCATTATGTGGCTAGGAGTCTAGGTCATATACTGAAACATCAGAAGAATGAGTTGAATTTAAAAATAGTTCTCAAAAGGGGTGCCTGGGTGGCTCAGTTGGTTAGTCTCTGACTCTTGATTTTGGTTCAGGTCATGTTCTCACGTTGGCCTCTGTGATGACAGTGTGGAGCCTGCTTGGGTCTGTCTCTCTCTCTCTCTCTCTCTCTCTCTCTCTCTCTCTCTCCCCCTTCCCGCCCCCCCCCCCACTCTCTGTCTGTTTCTGTCTCAAATAAATAAATAAATAAATAAATAAATAAATAAATAACTTTTAAAAAACAAAACAAACAATAGAATAGTTCTCAACATTTTAAATTCAATCTATTCAGGTATACAGGAGGAGAGAGAATCAGCCAAATGTTATAAAGCACAAATGTTGGTACACTGAGAAGATTCCTCTAGTCCTGTTCCTTCCAATGCCACCATTCCCTGGTTGTCCCCTCTGCATTGTCACGTCTAAAATTCAATGATTTGCAATTCTGTTCCTTGGGTCAAATCTTTCTGTTCTTAAAAGCCTCTTTTCAAATGTGCCAATATTACTCAAACAGGTAATATTTTGATTCCCAAAGTCCTTATAATTAATCTTTTCTAAAAAGAGGTAGCTGAAACAAATCAAGCACAGTTTGATATCAGGTAGAAAAGGGATAAATGGGAAGATGCCAAAAACGGTAAAACTCAAGAAATTGAGTTTGGGGAAGCAGAAAAAAATGCTGATTGGCAAAAGTGATAATTGTTTCCAAACTTAGACTCTTAGTCCCAATTGGTTTCAATAAAAAACAGATTATTCAAGAATTTGTACGTAAGAAGAACACCTCATGTCCCCCACCCCAGCCCCCGCACCGCCCCACTATAAGATCAGTGTTCTTGAACACATATCCAGTACAACACTTTTACTTTATTGCCCTTCAATACTATCTAAATGCTGGTCTGAAACTGACACGATTCACTGGTCTTCTCTCCCCTACCTTTTTTCTATCAGAAACAAAAAAAAAAAAACGAAAGAAAAATAAACACATTTAAAGAAATACTTGCCAAAATTCTGAAATGCTCTGAGTAATCTCAGAGGGTGCAAACATATTAATTACTACAAATTAGTCCAAATAAAAAGGCTTGAGGGCATATAAAAAAGGACCAAACAAGATGACCTATATGCTTTCTCTCTTGAATAAAGCTAGCAATTGGATAACAACTAGATTTCTTTTGGAAAGATGATTCCCACCTGGCTAATCAAATCTTAGACAATTATGCAGGTTTACTGATATCAAGGGGAAACATTAGGTAAAGTCTGTTTTTACTTGAAAAATCTTCTGATCCTATGTTAAGTTGAAAGAGGACCCGAATGAATTATATCTCATCTGTAGAAGAAAATAAACTTTTAGATCACATAGTTGGTTGGGATCAAATAAATCATACTAAAATCCAGCCTTCAAAGAACTATTATTAATATGCTAATATTCACTTGGGCAATTTGGCAGCTGGTCTTGGGCTCTGTGGCTTTTTCAATTGACTTGCATAGTAGAAAACAACACATTGTATTGTTTGTGCATGACACCAGGCAGTGGTGGGAATCAACAAGGAAAGCCAAGTAATATCTAAAGAGATGTGAGCAATGACTTGATTAGAAGTAGTCAGCAAAGATCTGTATATTCTGAATGGCAAAAGACCATAGGGATTTTTTTTAATGTTTATTTATTTACTTTGGGAGAGAGAAAGGGAGGGAGAGAGAGTATGCACACTGCACACATGTGTGAGAGTGGGGGAGGAGCAGATAGAGAGGAAGAGAGAGAATCCCAAGCAGGTTCTGCACTCTCAGCACAGAGCCCAATAGGGGCTTGGTCTCATAGACCATGAGATCATGATGTGAGCCAAAATCAAGAGCTGGACACTTAAGCGACTGAGCCACCCAAGCATCCCCAAAGACCCTAGGGATTAATGGGAAATATTTGAAAATACAGAAAATGACCCATATAGAAAATAATGGGTTTGGGGACCAGAAACATCACATCTTAACCATACTATGCTCTATACATTAGCTATGTTATTTTAGACAAATCAATTATCCTCTCTGAGTCCCAGAAACCCTAAAATGGGGTTTAAATATAACAATAGATTCTCATCAGCTTAAAAAATGAAGATATATATGCTTTTAATATTAGGGAAAAAAGTCAATGAGGGAAATTGAAAAAATAAAGATTCTTTCTAGCATGTATGATTTACAGGAATAGTTCAATATCAGTATTAAATAACTTGTCATGGTTATGATCTTTTATTTTCTTTTTTTTTAATTTTTTTAAACGTTTATTTATTTTTGAGACAGAGAGAGACAGAGCATGAACAGGGGAGGGGCAGAGAGAGAGGGAGACACAGAATCCGAAACGGGCTCCAGGCTCTGAGCTGTCAGCACAGAGCCCAACGCGGGGCTCGAACTCATGGACCATGAGTTCATGACATGAGCCGAAGTTGGCTGCTTAACCAACTGAGCCACCCAGGCACCCCATGGTCTTTTATTTTCTATGGCTAGAGCAGTGGACAAGTACTCATTTAAAAGAAGAATTTTGGTAACAACTCTAAAAATTGTTGAGATTTTTTTTCATTCCTCTTGTCCATCATCTACAATGATGTATTTAATCTTTTTTATTTTCCAATTGATGCTCAGGCATGATGGCTTATAAGTCTAGTACATACTTAAATTGAAATTTTCTCCTATTCCATTACTTCAACTTATACAGAAAATAATTAAAAATTGGCCATTTATGAAGGCTCAAATGAACATCCTGTTTTGGTATTCCACAGAGCAGTCAAGACAAAACAAAAAACCCCACGAAAACTCCATTTTAAGAGGTGGTGAATATTTCCTTAGTTACCTAATCCAAAATTAAACAATGCATGAGTAAATGGTTCCTCTATTACTCCTTGAAATTGGGATTCATATAAGGTGATGAGCTTTGCTCCCCAGCAGACACACATAGACAGAAAGAGATGGGCTGTGGATCAGCTATCATAATGGACATCCCTGAAATAAAGCTCACAAAGCTATAAAACTCATAAAAAGCACATGCATGAAATGACAGAATAGAGTGTGACTGTCAAATGTTGACTCAGTAACAGTTAAACCCCTTCTGGCTGCACTTTTTTTTTTACGGTCTACTTCTATACTAATGACACAGGAGGAAGAACGAAACAAAAAAGGTTTTTAACCCTCCAATTATGTGAGCCTCACAGACCACCAAAGAAGATGAAAGATTATTTATAATGTCATAGTGATTTATCAGTTGGAGATTTTTCTCATAAGCTTAAGTAAAATATAAAGAAATAATGCATATGTCTATCCCCTCAACCTTTCAGTTTCACCCTTGCTTACTGAGAACACTGTTTTTGTAAAAAATAACCATCCACCCACATAATCTAACAGCACAAATGGGAGAAAAGGCTTTCTTGCAAATTGTATATAAATTATATACAAATACATACTCTCTCTTTCTCCCTCTCACTCTCTCTCTCTAACACACACACACACACACACACACACACACACACACACTTCTCTCCAAGACTAACAAAAATGCAAATTGAAGAAATCACTCACTAATTTTACTCTGGCCAAATGTAAATGTATCCACTAGGATATTCCCAGACACGTTGATACTCTGAAATCTGGTATTCCTTAGGAATATTTTCCAATCATTTTCTCCATCAGAGAATCAATCATAGAGATATGTGAGCAAAGGGGTTGGAAAGGTCCATAAATGTCCTCTAATCTAGTCATCTACAAAATCAGCCTTATCTAATCTTGATGCTTTCTTTTTCTAAATTCAGAGATTCCCCTAGTGGAGAAAATCATGCATCAGAACACATAATTTTGTTCCACAGTCTAATTTCCTTTTATGAAATTTGGTAGCCATCTTCATGAAATGTTTCCTGAAGCTAAGTATTCATTTTAATAAATATTTACCCAAATAAATATTTTAGCTACACTTCTTAGAAACTTAGTTTCATCAGGCAATCTGATCGAATTGAAATGTACTGGCAGATCAAATTTTCTTTAAAAAGTATTGTGAAGTTGTAGATGGAATGGTTTTGAAGGAAACACAGTTAGTATGAACTCAAGTCTTAATATACATGAATAATTTTCCAAGACTTGTAGATGGAATTGATGAATGCAGATTTATGATTTTTAAATAATTGGTTTTAAAGTATGAGAAATATTAGAAAGCTAATGACAAATAATTCTGTTTTTCATGAAAGAAGAGAGAAATCTGAGGAACAATGACCTGAGCAGTTAATGGATATTCCAGAAAAGACAGAGCTGATGGTTATAAAAATTAGCTAAGAGCAATTGGTAGAGGATGTAGTGACAATAAAAAACTAGTATGGATTCAGTAACAAAAACAACATTATAACGACTTCAGTTTATTTTTCTATAGGAATTAGAATGTAGACCATGATGCTCGATGGCCATAATATTTTGGGCTTTGGATTATGTTCCTATCAATCTCCTTATTGTCATGCTGGAGAAGTTGCATGGGGCCAATGAAAAAGAAAGTTGAATGAGGTGGGAAGAGCAGATCAAAAACATCTGTCTTTAAATATCTTAAGAATTAACTTATTTAAAAAAATCAAGGCCTGGTATTGTGAGAAAGGGATAGAATTTGGTCATACATAGTCAAGAGATACAACACTGACCAATGGTTTTAAGTTATCAGGTGAAAGATAATGAACCACAAAGAGTTGTCTAATAGTCACAAGTCTCTGTCCATTAAATGAGCTGCTCAAGATGTAAAAAAAAATTCCCCTTTCTGGAGATTTTCAAGTATGGGCCATATGACCACCTGCCTAGCATATTAAAAATATGGAAGAGGAAACGCAACATCAGATGACAGGTTGGATTCAAGGCCTTTTCATTTTCTTTCAAACCTTCAATTCTACATCCTACTTTTCTGGACACTCCCTAAAATAAAACTAAAACAATGTGACCAATGTATAAAACTATAAATATTTTCTCTATCCATAAATGACAGTTTCTTAAAAGTTTTTAAGTTTCAAAACTTAAGGGCACTCCACTTATAATGGAGAAACCTACAATCATTCTATTATAGTCAAGGAAGATATTGCAAATTATGAAAAAACCTTGAGTTATTGAGGTATATTTTGTGAAGAGACTGTCAAATAGCAATCAGACTTACTGATTCAGGTACTTTGTGAAAGACACACTTATGTACCCAAATTCAACATTGCTAATTTCGTCCTTAAAACTGAGTAAGTTTTAAGGAGAGAGGAAGAAGGTGCTGCCAGAGAGAGGCAGAAGGTACTGAGGCCTGGGGGTGTAACACACAAAAAGGCCACTCAAAGCAATCTGCAGAAAACAAATCAGTCACAAAGAAGGTACACAGGAACACTGCCATGGCAAAATATTGGCCCTGGCTTATTTGTCACAGTTGTGTTTATGGTGTGTACATGTGGAGGAGAGAAGGCAGAAGAAGAAAAAAACTAAGACTCAAGTTTTCAAATGTTTGTGTATGTGGTCAGCATCCAACCAAAATTTAAAAAAAAAAGACTTTGTTATATTTCAAAGCAGGGCAGATATAGACACTGTGCACACCGAGTTAAATCAAAAGGGTTAACATGAGAAAAACAGGAGGCCAACAAAGAAAAATAATAGAATTTATAACTGACACAGGATGTCCGGTAGGTGGGAGGGCAGCATAGATGTAAACACAAAACCTGAATATTGTCTTATATTAATTATTCTATAAACAATTGATAACTCAGTTATTGAGATACAGAAATGTACAGACAGAATTTTTCTCTTTCATTTTTCCATTTCATGGAATAAAAGCTATAAAACTGCTAGCATTCTTATGAATGTAGCCTCAGTAGCCAGTAGTTACCTCAGTTAAATAAATACAATTGGACTATTGGGAAGAGTCATGGCTTGGTCCAGAAAGGCTGGGTCTGACAAATAGAAACGGGCACATCAGAGTTATTGTTCACTTTTCAATTATCTGTGGTTGTTTCAAGGGAAGGGAGAGAAAAAATACAGATTAGAATGGATATTTAAAATTTCAATTTAATAAACAGCTACAACTTCACATGTTTTATCAGCACTGCTTATGAGAAGCAAAATAAATAAGATGGAGCATGTTCTTTTTGTTTTCTTTGCTCCTCCTCTTGTGTGCGGTGGAGGAAGAGAGACCCAGGAAGGGAGCTGACACAGGAAAAACAAAGTAGTTGGAAGAACAATGTATGAATTGTGGAGATGGTGGTTGCTTAAAGGAGATTTTTTTTTTTAAGTTGATCTATTATTGAGAGACACAGAGAGACAGAGCATGAGCGGGGGAGAGGCAGAGAGAGGAGGAGACACAGAATCTGAAGCAGGCTCCAGGCTCCGAGCTGTCAGCACAGAGCCTCACGCAGGGCTCGAACTCACAAACCACGAGATCATGACCTGAGCCGAAGCCGGACTCTCAACCGACTGAGCCACCCAGGCGTCCCTTAAATTAGATTTTTTAATAAAGCCTCAAATCATACTACATAATACACATGACCAACACTGGCCCAGGAGCTAATCATCAGGCAGGGGTACTTTCTTGAACTTCTTCAGCCCAGTCCATTAGAAGACAGACTGAACTTGAAGCCACAAGACCTTGGTTTAAAAACTGACCTTCAGGGGCGCCTGGGTGGCGCAGTCAGTTAAGCGTCCGACTTCAGCCAGGTCACGATCTCGCGGTTCGTGAGTTCGAGCCCCGCGTCGGGCTCTGGGCTGATGGCTCAGAGCCTGGAGCCTGTTTCCGATTCTGTGTCTCCCTCTCTCTCTGCCCCTCCCCTGTTCATGCTCTGTCTCTCTCTGTCCCAAAAATAAATAAACGTTGAAAAAAAAATTTTAATAAAAAAATAAAAACTGACCTTCCACCGGAATTCCTGTAATCTCCAATCTCATTTTTATTCTTAATTAAAATTTTTTTAATGTTCAGTTTTATTTTTGAGAGACTGAGAGAGACAGAGCATGAGCGGGGGAGGGTCGGAGAGAAAGAGAGGGAGACACAGAATCCAAAGCAGGCTCCAGGCTCTGAGCTGTCAGCACAGAGCCTGACGCAGGGCCCAACTCACAAGCCATGAGATCATAACCTGAGCTGAAGTCGGACGCTTAACCGACTGCGCCACCCAGGCGCCCCTCATTTTTATTTTTAAAATAAAGATGGAATACTGTTCTGCTCATATTACAGTATGAGACTGAAAGCTGATGTGAAATCACTTGGGAAAGGGTAAAGCACAAAATAAACATCAGTAGCCATTATTATTCCTATGACTCATAAACAAGTCTTTCTCATTTGTGGGGAAAAAAAAAAAAGAGAAGAGCTATGATTGAAAAGATCAAGGAGATCCTTGAAATACATGCTAAATTCAGAACATTTTCCTCATAATTTTTAATCTGATTTGGTAGTTTGCAATACACGACAATAGAGAATACAACACATCTAGTAAATATAAGAAGGTAACTGAAAAAAACAAACGTCTGTATCATTTCAGTGCTTTAATGTTTAAATGTCTCTAAGATGACTATTCCATCTTGGGGATGAGGAAAGGACCAAGGGAGAAAAGAAGGAAAGACCATTCTTAACAGATTTTTTTTTTTTTTTATAAAAAGAAAATGTCTGGTCCAACAACAAAAGTGATTCTTACTTTCCTTATGGGAATTAGGAAAAATGGAAATGTGGGCACATGTATGTCAATTTACAACCCCATCACCTTGGCATGACTACTGCGTATTATTCTTCTAGCCTTTTTAACATGCAACATAGAAATATACTTTAAAAATATCTAGATCGTTCTCTACATGGTGTTTTCAAACTTGCTTTTTTCAGGAATACTATTGTAAGCCTATCATGTCTTTAAATGCACAGACAATTTCAATCATCAGAGAGGCCTGTGGGTGTCTATCCGAAAGCCCAATTTGGCATGCCCTGTGTGTCTCATTTTATTGGACCATCCTGCACTAACCCCTCTACCAGAATGATGTAAAGAACACAAGACTCTCTGTTTGAAAACATGCACAGCTTTTCTAGGCTTGAAAATTAAACCATAAAAAGTTTACTGGAAAAAAAAAAAACCTTTAAAAAGCTCCTTAAAAACTCACACCATAATTGCTCCCCACCAAGCGTGGGCACTTGCTAGCTGCAAGTTGTGGCACTGTGACAAATGTAGCAAAACTGAAAGCGGGCTATACTAAGAGAAAGAAAAAGTCTTCCACTGGCCATCTGTGAAAATAAGGCATGTGGCCATTAAATGCAGAGGCTGTAAATATACACAAACTCCATGAAGCAAATGGCAAAAAAGGACTAAACTTCAAGCTCAAACAAATCAAAATGTTTAATGCATAGTTACCACTGCTGGACGAAAACAGCTCTGATCTTTGCAGTCTGCAAACTCGGCATGTATTTCAATTAAATACCCCCAAAAAGAAAAGAAAGAAAAAAGAAAGAAATGAAAAGACACAGAAGAAAACCATCTGGAACAAAAGGCTATAGACAGCCCATACTCAATTTCTAGAAACAAACAGCCCCTTTAACTTGCACCAGCCTGTCGAGAATGTCGATTGGAATTATTGAAAGGCTGACATATAGAGTGATGGATGGGTGATGACATAATACCTATTCGCCTTTTTGTCATGGTCTTTGAAAACTGGCTGCTCTGTGCTGATAATATTCACTAAGGGGTTTTCCTCTCCCCTCCTGTCCCATAAGAAGTGTTCCCTAGCTAAGACACTCAGAATTAAGAAGGTTTTATGAATGAAAAACAAAAGAAAAGAAAACCTAAGGATCAAATGCCAACTTGCACATAAAAAGCTGGTCTAGATTTCCTAATAATCAGTTGCCTAGAAAGCAGTTCCCTATCCATTTTATATAAATTTTCAGAGTAGAGAGCCTCTAATTATAAAAAAAAGCAAGCATTCAACATCAGATTTTATGTATCTTTTAAAGTCATGGAATAATTAATATGCAAATGTAGAGATTAAAAAATACTTTTATAAAGAAATACTATTAATAATTTGTGTTACTGTAGTTTTTCCTAGACAAATTCCAACCAGCAGACTTAAAAGTTGGGGAGCTTTTTAAAAATCACACATGCGTGCTCACACACAACTCGGCGCCCCCCTCACCCCCGACCCCCAGGTAAAAAGCTCCTGCTTTGCCAGGGTGTGGTGATGATCTATCTCACTTCCTCGTGCAGGATTTACCTAACATGCCTTTCTCCTTCGTGATTTTTTTCCTCTAACCACTGAAATAGCTGGTTCTAATTTGACTTCTCTAATTCATTTTGACTAAAGGCAACATCTACAAAAGCCATCCATAAATCATTAATTAATTGTAGTATCTTCCACTGAACACAGACGCATGAGTTCCTTCACAGTCACTTTTTCAAAGCGTAACCTGTAATTCACAATTCCTCACATGCCTTGTCCTTATCTAAGGGAAGGAGCATGTGTTAGATAATGCTGAACTAGATACACTGTGTCAGTTTCTGAAGAGTTAACACTGCTGGCCCCATCCATCAGATGGCCAGCGAAGCATCAGGAAAGAATGATGGATGTAAAATTATTACAGGCCTGCCATCCGATACACTTACTGCCATTTGTAACTAATGCTGGGACTGACACACTTTTTTTCATTATTAAACATCCACATTAAGTCAACATTGGCCACTGTCATTTCATGTTTGGCACTCCGTTAAAGGGAAAGAAAGAAGTTGACAATAGCAGAAAAAGAGGAGGTTGTAATGGAAGTTTCCAAGTGCCAGGGTTATAAAAATTAACCTCTGTTTACAAATTAGTCCATATGATATTTGGAAAGGCTTCTCATGAGTATGACTGACAAGTGAAAGAGAAACTGCCATTGTTATTGAATAAAGTATTGTTTAAAATATACCTTTTATTTACTAAATTTTCACCTCATTCTATGGAAATTTGCAATGAATGTTCACAGAACCTCAGAAGGAAAAGTAAGGCATTTTGCCAGGTATTATTATTTGGAGTAATAGATGAATTCATAGCATGGGTAGGCATTTAGATTTCAAGTACACTGTAGGCAATTAATGTTTGCTTGGTGGATAAATTCTCTACCTTAAAAAACAGATGCACACATCTGTAGGTTTATTTTTGTGAGTGGCATCAATTTTATATATGAAAGTAGGACCACAGTTGGCCTTAACATGTAGAAAGCATGTGTGAGAACACATATTCATTGGTTTAACCTGTCACCTAAGCAACGTTTTCATGTATGTGTGCGCACATGCTTGTGTGCGACTTAATTCTTTACGGACCACAGACAAGGTATGAGGCCCTGGGGACATGTAATGGCACAAGAGCAAAAGTAGTTAGATGACCACAAATATAATATAATGAAAACAAACAGGTTTTATAAAGAAAATGTTTGAGAGCTTTGATATTTTTATAATGCAGCTGTGGCTTTCAATGGCCTTTTCTTACTCAATAGCCATTCTGGTCCTTTTCTTCTCTGTCAACATAATCTTTGATCTTAAGATATCCCTTGCTCTCTAGGAGGATAAGGTCTCTAATTCTGTTCCAAAATTTCATTCCTGGTATACTTAAGGCAAGTTCTCTTCCTTTGACCAGTAATTGTCTTAAAGGAATGCGTAGGACCCATTTCTACCCAAATGAGATGTTTGTGGAAGTCAGCTTCAGGGGTGCAGTGAAACATCTCTATGTGAATAACGTAAGAAACACTCCAATGTGAATGAAGGAGGGAGGAAAAACATCTCTATGCGAAAGAGGCCTGAAAAGAGCAAAGAGAAAACTCCTTCTCCTTCCTGAGCTGGCATGGTTGTAGGTAGAGCACAAGTTTATGACACTAAGGGAAAAACTAAGGGAATCACAGAGATTTCAACCCTGACATTGCTGAGCTGATAAACTAACACCATGAACTGCCCACTCCAGAACTTCATTATGTGTTAAAAATGAATCATTATTTGTTGAAGCTATTGTGTTGAGACTTCCTGATGCATGTAATGAAACACATGTCTACCAAATACCACAGCGTAGGCATCATTCTCCTAGGTTAACTACATTGGGGGTGAGGGAAATAAGCAAGGAAATTTCTGGAAATTTCTGCACTACTTCAAGTGCATTGGGTTTCTATTATACTAGTACTGCCTAGTGGTATCAGGACAAAAACTGAGGACTTTATGGTTCCCTCTTAACTATGGCTACCTTCAAACACAAGGTCAGAACCTGAGTATGCAGTTGATCATATGGTCAAGACTGTGCCAGGCGGGTGATAATGAAGCAAAGCAGGTGGTTTTGACAAGCCAAATGTATGAGAGTCTTTCTGATTCTTTCTACCTGAGAAGATTTTTTATTCATCCATAACACTAATCTGTGAAGAGCTATGTGATAAAAGATAACATTATCCGAATATGCAATCAGGCTATAATTAACCTGAAATGACAATTATAAATAACACTGTGTCCCAGAGTTTCCAAGAAACCTGACATACACAGTTTTTGGGTATGTTGACACACTTCCAAGAAAAGTAAAAAATGAAAAATCTTTTAGAAGTCTTCAATTAAAATGTGTTTTAGTAAAAATGACTTTCATTATGTGTTTTGGTGCATATTACTAGAAAACATTTGTCCCTATCTTCACACCTCTAATTGTTTTTACTACCAATTACAGCTTTTCAGAATTACGACTCTCTACTTGGGACAACCATGTTGGTCATTTGAAATGTGGAGAAAAGTTTCTGTGTATAAGGTTTGCGTACTCAAGAAAACAGATCTGCACTGTGGATTCCAACTATCTGGGTCTCAGGTTGTGCTAATCACCTTTTGGACAGATGAGAGCGCCAGGCTGGATTTCTTCTCTTTTCCCCTTTCCTTTCTCCCAGATCCTTTCTCTCTTTTTTTCTTTTATCTCCCCCTCTCCTTACATCTCCCATACTTTCCGGGTTTTGGAAATTGGGAATATTGCTTTAGTGACAGAAATGTCCTTTTGGGATTCAAATGGTATGATACAGTGCAGAAATTTACCATCTATTCTGTTTATGTATTTCAAACGGAAGCAAAATTCCAAACCAACTACTCATCTACCTATGCTGTGGCCATGGATAAAGCTAGGCAAATATAAAAATCTATTAAAAGGTAGGTATTAGGAAATTAACAACGGGATGGCAAAGTGATGTCACTTTATGTGGAAGAATAAGCAGCCACCTTTGTCAACTCAGGTACAGAATCGAACTGATATACCAAAGAAAATGGGTGGGGCCTTTATTCACTTCCTATAAGTAGGCTCACAAACATAAAGGTGCCATGACTGACAGTCAAAATAATAATTTGATTTAAACCATATATGTCATAAAGGCAGAGAACATACTTTCTTGTTCAAGTACATAATACCACCCCCCCATACACAGCAGGTATTAATTAAAGAACATAAATTTGACATTATCACATTCCCAGGAGTTGCACATAGATCAATCATTAATATTGTAGAAATGACAAGCAAGCTAGTTCAATAGGAAAGGGCAAGCACAGTTAATACCTGCTTCTCGGGAGAGCTTCAAAAATCACACTTTCACTGTCAGGTACCAAGGAGTCATTCAGAATCGTCTGCTGAAAATATTTACTTACACCTTACAAAAGTTTGCCATGCTATTATAATAATGGAACTGTTTCATTTTCCTATTTTAAGATTTTCACTTAAAAAAACCATAAAAATACAAGACTGTTGCTGATGACATAACTCAGTCGCACTGAAAGGGCACGGTGAAGAGATCTGGGAAGGACAACATTCTTGGGACTGGACATATCTTAATTGGCCAACAGATTTTGGCAGGTATTACTTCAAAAACAGATTTCTAAAAAGTTCTAATTCTACAAAAGAGAAAGGAACACTGAAGGCAGTAGCTTTCAACAAGAGGCAACTCTCACTCCTGCAGCGCAAATAGAGAAGGTGCTAATCAGAGAGATAAAGTATGCTTGGAACAAGTGGAACAAGAAGTGGAAATAAAGTTCCCTAACAATGGACAACTATGGAGTAAAGTGAATGCAGATGGCTCCACTCCTGTTACTTAATCAAAAGGCTGAGCAGAGTCACTGGAGCCGGCATAAAGTCATGTGTTAGAACAACAGCTGATCTGTATTAGAGAAGATTAACTCGCAGTGCCATGGTGGAGGGCCCAGGATTATTTTATGTACTTCCATTGCCTTACAAGCCGTCAGCACAATTATTGCCCTCCGATCTGAATGACTGATCTGTAACCACAGCTAAACAGCATGCTGCTTAGGGGCCTAGGAGCTTCATGAAGATGAATTTCCATACCATCAAAGTGCTTTTAATGGGCTCCCTGATCCAACCACAAGGCCTGTTTTGCAAGTATATAGAACTCAGGATGAAGGCTTCCTGTCCAAAAGGATTTGGTCGGTTGTCACTTGACAATTCCCAGCCAGCACAGGGGAGGAGAGGGGGGAGATAGGTAGAGTTGTCTCTGCTTTGGAGGATTAAAAAAAAAAAAAGGGTACAGATGCTTGCTGAATGCAACCAACTGCTGTATCCACAGCTGAATTCAATGCGCTTAACAAATAACGGCAATTTAGCTATGCTTGCGAGGAATAGCTTGAGTCACTTCGCATTAGCATCTGGCTGAGTGTTAAACTCATTTCTACATGGGGAGCAGAGAAAAGGAATTTCTGTTCAAGCATCCTTTCAAGAATGTTTAAATATTTGAATATAAATTCCTTCATGCTTGCTATCATTCCTTCTTAGAGCTGTCACGTTGCTTTTCCCCCTTCCCTTCTGGTGCTTAGCTAGAAAAATTTTGTGCCCTTCTTGCTGCACCAATGTAGCTCTTGTTATGTTGTGTGACTGCAAGGGATGTGTACCTAACCATGCTTTGCTCTCCCCTCCAGGAACGGAGCAGAATTAAAATCATTTCCCCATCCTTTTGACCCATGTTTGGACCAGAGGAAAAGTACAGTTGTGACAGGATCACACATATATTTCACTTTCGCTATGCAGATTGTGAGCTTAGAGATTGCACATCAAATTCCATATAAAACCTGGGAAACCAGAAAGCTATCAAATTAACAATCTGCTCATTCTGGACAATACTGTTTGACTCACAAGCTTCCCATGATGGTTAACTTTCAAGTTGCTGCTAAGTAGCTGATCATTTTTTTTCCCTCTTATTTACCGTGTCTCTTTAGCTATAGAATTGTGAAAAGGAGACGCGGTAATATTTTAAAATTTCAATTAAAAAAAATCACATATTACCAACATAAGTACATCTCTCTGGGCAGTCTATAATAACATAATATTTTTCTGAATAAAACACCATGCAGCTTAGACACAAGAATTTGAAATTAATGTATCTCAGATGAATTCAGAAGTTTCACTGGGCTTAGGCATAACAACAATGTCCAAGTTTTAAAAAGCACATTTTGTTTTATAATAAAGTCAGAATTTCTAACTGTGCGGTCATCTAAAACTTGACCGTGCTTTGCAGTGGAAACATATTATGACAAGCTCAGGATCCTAGTTACTTAGACTGTGAGCGTGGGTATCATCCAAGCTTATGCTGATTAAAGAAGATTCAGGATTTTCAAATCCAGCTCATCCCCAAATACAAGTTAAGCATCTCTGTAGAGCAAAACTTTCACTCAGACTCAAATATTTCAAATGCCATTCCATTTTAATGCAAACAGATGGCAGACAGGGGGATATTAATTGTCAATAAAGTTTGGACATGGATAGAAGAGAATTATAACTCTTCTCATTTGCAGATGGTTTTGATTAGGATGGGCACGGAGATTTTTCTGTATTGACAGAGCGGGGGGAAAAGGAGGGAGAAGCATCATTTTGAGGATGGTGAGGTGAGAAAACAAAGGAGAAAAGCTTTCAGGCAACTGAAGTAGTTTTGGAAAGTCAGATCTTTTATGAACTAACCTTTTCTGTCCGGCAGTTATTGAGACCTAGACTATTCACAACAGCCACCTTCCCATCAAGCACCTGTTGCTCCCGCCGAAGCTGCTCCTTCATCTGCCGAGCTTCTTGGATTGCCTTGGTGACAGCATCATGGTCATTTAAATAACCTGAAGGTGTGACAGAACAAAGGCTATGTTTTGTATAAAGGCATGGAGAGCTTAACCTTTAACCATAAAAACCACGTCCTTTTTGCGTAATGGCTAGTGTCTGGCACATAATAATTTTTCAGTGTCATTTGTCTACGACGAATGAACGAATGAGTAATTGATAATGACTGATTCACACAGTCATACGTGAACATGCTGCCAAGTACCTGTAATGTATACACAGTATTTAAGTGAAATATAGTTTTTTCCACATGCTTGGAAAGTTCACAATATAATTTTTATTTATTTTTTATTATTTTTTATTTTTTTTTTTAATTTTTTTTTTCAACGTTTATTTATTTTTGGGACAGAGAGAGACAGAGCATGAACGGGGGAGGGGCAGAGAGAGAGGGAGACACAGAATCGGAAATAGGCTCCAGGCTCTGAGCCATCAGCCCAGAGCCTGACGCGGGGCTCGAACTCCCGGACCGCGAGATCGTGACCTGGCTGAAGTCGGACGCTTAACCGACTGCGCCACCCAGGCGCCCCCACAATATAATTTTTAAATAAACTTTCAGTTATCTGAATGTTTTGTAGTGCCCAAATAAAACCTATCTTTGATACTTGTTTTCATGTAAGGATCATACTGCAGGATATGGGTATTGATGATTATCACTCTAATTACCGACATTCTCGCAGTGTTAGAAAGGTCAGTTTAGAGTTTGTACATAGCACTATTAGCTGTGTTATGTACAGAAGGAATAAATCATTATTAACTAAGTGAAAGGAGATCATCCCCTCACCCCCCCATTGATGGTGAAATAAACCACAGGTGGCAGTGATTTGCTATGGATACAAACTTGTAAGAGGCTAAATTTCAAGCATGGAATGTAACCAAATACCTGTGTATTGTACGATCAGAAATTGTGGCTACTGAAAACTACACTCACATTTAATTCACACTTTTCATAAGACAATCAAATGACCAACTTGTCTATAGCTCCATAATCCAAAATTAGTTAAAAGAAAAAAAAAAACAAAAACAAAGAAAAGAAAAATTGCCAAAATAATTTCTTTTAAAGAAGAGGTTTGAGGAGAAAAACTAATTTTTACCTTAATGTTAACACTGGTCACTTATTTATTTGATGCACATTATTATGATAATCTGCACGACTTTAGGGTAGAATACCGATGGGAAAACACTGTTTTGTAAATATTGAAAGGGAAGCTAATATATCATCTTTCACTCTCCCTATCTTTTAACTAGGGCATAAAATGGCATAAACTGAATCTATAATATGAAATTGCCCAGAAAAGGGACTTGTTTGTGACATGAGGCTAAATCTAACCAGATCCATTGGTGAATTGTGACAGATGGAGGGACTGTGAGACAGAAGGCAGGCACTAATCACACATAAAATGACCGGCTTGCCTCAACATGTTCCATGGATTCCAGCAAACTTTACACCCTAATCCATTTTTAGAACAAAAAACATCTGGGCCATAAATCCTCTAATCTGCCAAAACACGCTATTAAATCCCATGATTTGTTGAAAAACACTAAGATTAAAGAAAGGAAATATAAAATGGCTAACTGCCGTGTTAGGAAAGTGTTATTAATACTCTTTCTTTGTCTCAATTATGAATGTTCTGGTACTAAAGAGCCTTGTCTAATCATGTCAGATTACACATCCTCATCGTATTGCTAGACTCTTCTATCTGATCTGCTGATTGCCAAAAAACATAGAATACTTTCTTGCTGCTTAAACATTCTATTGAAGAAGCTGATGTCAGATTAGTGCAGTGCTTCAGTGCAGGAAGGTTTCTAAAGGATCCATGCTTTCCCCCCACTCCCTTGCTATGCACAGACTAGACCTCATCCTCTGATCTCCTTGAGGCAGAAAGATAAGTTAGTTCCAGTGTAGGCGACAGAAAGGGGAGCCTTGAAAGCTACTATATGTTTTGCTTTTCAGAGCTAAATTCATTGGAACTTATTCAAAGAACAAAACCTCATTGCTCATGATAAATGCTCAAAATACAAAACCCTCATTGCTCAATATAAATTATAAATAAACACATTATAAATTGTAAACAACAATTTAGACCCAGGTCAAGCCTTTAGGGTTAGTGTTTACTTTAAATTATGGTTGTTTTTAACCTTATATTATCCTCAACATCCTGTCTTGGTTCTCTTGAACAACTTTCTTAATATATTATTCTTGAACTTATTCTGTTCATGAACACTACTACTCTAGAAAGAAATACGGCTCTTAGATGACAGTGGTGGTCTCAGTATATGTTCATTTGGTGAAAGATCTGAAGACGATCAGCCTGATTTTCCTATCCTCTAACCCCTGTTTATGTACAACCTGGCATCATGCAGTCTATTTAGCTTCTCCAGAGCACAAGTACATTTTGAAATTGTTTGGCACATGGCGTTGAATGAAAGTATGAATTCTTTATGTTTTTTGGGTGCTGCCAAGATAACATTGTGCAGAAAAAATGATTAATATAGATGCAAAAGGGATGCAAATTATATGGAGGTGAATAACTGACAGACATATGTTCCGTAATGTCTATTTCCAGTTTGAGGTGTGTATTCCTATGCAGGTGGAAATGGGCATCCACTTTAAAAGAAACATTCCTGCTTTTAGAGACTTTGGAGTATTAGCTAAAATGCTATATGAAATCTAACATTTGTATCTGCTGTGTTAAATCTTAAAGGCATTTTATACATCACAGAGTTGAATCATAGCAGGGTCGCTTGCTGCTTCTTTACATTTTGTTCTCGTCACAGTCACCAAATTATCAACCTTGCCGATTCCCTCTCTCTTGGCAAATGGCCTCCCCTCTGATTTTGGAAACACCAGTATAAGGGTGAGCTCTCACCTTCCTGCCCCACCCATACCACGACTCCTACCCATGCTCGCTTCAAATCTGTCTCCCTTTCTGCCCACTACCTTCTCCTGCTTCAGTGAAAATGTTGCCTCTACCTTCATTCAAGGCAAACCCCCGAAGCTCGTGTTCTAGATTTCTATACTTCACCATTGGTCATTCTCTTTCACATTTCTGTCACCTGTATCTGAACTTCTCCACCGTCTCTAACCACTTCAACTTGTAAGTACTTCATTTTCTCCACCTGAGACAAAGCAAATAAAGTCTCTCTCAACTTTGTGCTGCCTTCTCTTTCCAACTCTCTCTCTCTTTACCTTCTAAGATTCTTACCACACTCCCCATTCCTTCCTCACTCTTCCATTTCTGCTACAATCTTGTTTCAGCTTCCTTGCTTTTTTAAACAGCCAAATCCAAGGTACATTAGCCGTGCCTTGCAGAATGACAGCACTGACAATCCCCTCATTCTAGAAAGTCCTTTCTTCCTTGTTTCTTATCACAGCACAGGATCCCCTTTCCTCTCTGACTTCTCCATCTTCATATCCTTGCCTGGGATCTGTTCTTCATCTCTCCTTTGATTTGGTCCAAGGTTACAATTTTCAGAAAAAGTTTGCATTTTGGAGTTGGATAAGCCTGAATGGAAATCCTAACTTTGCCACTTACAAGCTATATAAATTGTACATGCTGTTTTACCCTTTTAAGTCTCAATTATGTTATTGTTTAAATGGAGATAACACCTAGAGACTAGATAATATAAATTTGTGAAGAGTAAATGAGTTAATACAGTCTTGCATAATGGTCCATGAGAGTTACTCACTGTCAGTTTATTTACAAAATGGCATAGTGAAATGGGCAGGACTTGGGCATTGGATTCAGAAGGATCTGGGTTTGGAAAGTGTGACATTTGCCAAACAGAACACTTGATGTCATTGGATTTCCATTTCCATTAACTGTAAGATGAATGTAAGATGATGGGAGAATTAAATGAAATTACACATTTTGTGAAGGAGTGGATAACATTTGGTACCTGAGGAGGCAGTAAAAAATGTTAATTCCTGTGTTTTTCTTTTCTCTTGCATTTTCTCTATATGCTCACCCTCAGCAGTCTTATTGTATGACATTGACAATAATGATAAAATCTGTGAAGGGATATCATTTCTTGTTGGTCCAGAGTTTCAAGGAAAAGGGGTCATGCCATCAGAGTCCAAAATGCCCCAAATGATCACTTGATACATTTTATTTTGCCTTAATTATATATTTAGGCACCAACTTCATTGTAAGATAAGATCAGAAGGAGGGTATGTACTTAGGAGAGGTTTGGTGAACCTCAATCTTAGGAGGGAAGTGGGAAAGTAAAGGTCAACATGACTTCCAGTTAATACTCAAATGAGATTTGGGAAATGTAGGTTAGGGATCATTAATGTAAAACGTTTGTGAGATCCTGTAACCTTATTAAATTCACCAGTTTGGTTTTTTATGCCTTGGTGTTTCTTCTTAATCACTACCAACAAAATTCTCAAAATTAAAAAGGCCCCTTTTATATATTTTCAGAGGCAGAAAAAAAATGGGGAGGCCTGGAAATAACCTGTGTTATTTCATGTAATTCTTCCATCAACCTTACATTTGTTCCATTACAAAAATGGTAAATGGTATAATATGACATCTATTTAAAGTTTATATTTTTAAAGTGGTTTATTGTTATTAAATTCCATGGTCAGCTTCACTTAGGAAACCCATGAACAATCTTAGGATAAAATCGAAACAGAAAGAGTATGGGCTGCTCCACAAGGAAAGAAGCTGTTGAAAGGTAGAAGGAAAAACAGAAAACCACTTGTAACAGGTTGAATTGTGTTTCTCCAAAAAGGTATGTCTGTGTCCTAACCCTGGTGTTTGTAAACATGACCTCATTTGGAAATAGAGTCTTTGCAGATGTACTTATATTGAGGATCTTGAAATGAGATCACCCTGGATGTCAGGTGGGTCTTAAAGGAGAGAGATCTGATACTGAGACAAAGGGGAGAAGGCCATGTGAATATGGAGGCAGAGTCTGGAATTATGCACCTATAAGCCAAGAACACCAAGGACTACCAGAAGCTACAAGGAACTAGGAACACAAGGCTCTCCCTGAGAGCCTCCAGCAGGAACTAACCCTGCTGACACCACTTTGGATTTTTAGCCTCCACATAGTGAAAGAATAGATTTCCAGTTTAAGCGACCCGGTTTATGGTAACTTGTTGTGGCAGCCTTTGAAACCAAATACCACAATTGGTCTGAATGCACTCTGAAAGTCAAGGGTGATCCCAAGTACTATAAAATATCTGCTACCTACCTCAAATCCTTCCTGATTTTTAAATACACATACCAAGCTTAAATACACATACACGTATGTTTAAATACACATACCAAGCTTCTCTACTTGTCTGTCTCATGAGGATCTGAAAAGCAGCATAGAATTCATTGTCTTCCCACTGCCTCAGCCTGTTTTTTTTCTACATTCTTTATCCCTTTCCAGTGGCCCATTCAGTCACCTGAGGGATCTCCTTTACCCCATATATATAACAGGCAACCAAGCTGTGACAGTCATGCCTCCTCCTCAGCTCTCAAATGTGTGTCTTCTCCATCATGATGGTCACGGCTTTCACTAAAGGCACCTCATCTCTCACCTGGGCTAATGCCTTAAACTCTTAACTGGTTTCCCTATCTTCGGGCTTACACTCCTTGAATCTATCTTCTTTATCTGCTTCCAGATAAAGCATTCCAAAATATCCTCCCAAAGGAATCTGGATCATGTCACTTTACCTGATTAAAAACCCATCTCTTGGTACCTTGGTGCTTAAAGGAGCATTTCATAAGATGATGAGATGTAATATTCTGTGAAAAAATAATTCCATGTTCAAATAAGTGTGGGAAATACTAAATTAAAGTGAAAAAAGGTTTCTTCATTGCACAAATTCCCAAGATCGTGATAATGTTAATGTGCGCTGTGAATCTTCCAGAGATAACAAAAGTATGCAGCTTTTCCCAAATACACTGGAACAAGACACCCTGTAATGTTCCCCCCAAAATGTCATTCTGGGATAAATTCCAAACACTTTACAATGGCCTAAAAGTCTCCTCATGATATCAATTCTGCTTATCTTTCCTGCATCACTTCCTGCTGGTCTCTCTTGAGTTCTGTGTTTAAGCAGCACAGGACTATTTCCTCTTCCAAGCACTGGCCTCTGTCTCCCAAGCGTTTCTCTTTTGCTGAAATACTCTGTCTTTTTGGTGTGTTTGGGACTTTATTCAGATGTCGCCCCTTCTGTAATGACTTTCCTGATATACCCCAGGCATGCTCCTTGTCAACATTAGAACTTCTCATCTATATGCTCTTTCAAAACCGTATATATGCTTTTACAGTCACATTGCCTTCCATTTGTCTAAGTTTGTCTTTCACACCAGTCTATGAACTACTTGAGGGCATTTTCAAATTTTCAGTCTTTTATTCCTTTGGCCCGTGGCAGGGTCTATTGAAGGAATAAATGCATATTTCTAAGTTGAAAGTATCTACCTTTGCAATTCCAGGGTGATTATTTATGTCATCACATCAATGGAAGCCTGTACCACATGACACGTATTTATTAAATCCATGGATTTAACAGATGCTATGAAGGCAATACAAAATCTTATTTACTACATATTTATTTTACATAGGGCTTTTCAGCTGTAAGTAAAAGCAAGGCACATGTGTTTCAAGTTATTTTTAACAAATACTAATTTTTTTCTCAATTGTTGAGGTCACTTATCATCATCAAACTTTTGGCACCCTGATATGTAGCCATTTCTTCATCTGTGAAAACTCACAAGAATTAATTAGATTATAAATGTGAAAGCAATTTGTAAATTGTAAAGTGTTATGCAAATGTTAATTGCCAGATGTTGAGTAATACCCTCAAAATCCTAAAAATCCAATGGCTTTCAATTAAACTATTATAATATTTTTGTTTAATAACCTACCCTCATAGCAGTTTTTCTCATTAAAATTGTAAACTACTGAAATTTCAAGGTAATGTCCTCCTTCGAACTTGAAAACATTTCTCTTCGTCTTATTGAATCAATGTGAGTCTACTACTTTTGCTCAGTGAAGTTTTACTTTTCAAGTGTTAATGCCTCTGAGGAATAAAGGGTAAGACTAAAACATCCTATTATCTTCCAAAGACTTAAAGAACAAGACTGTAGGCATCTAAAGCCTCTCAGACTTCCATCTGCTCATCATCCTGCCAATCATATCACATACAGAAGATATTTGATTTCCATTTATTGGATGAGAGGATAGAGAAAGGACTGAGAAGAGCATCTAATGCGGAAAGGCTATCCATAGGCTGAAAAGAGAGCATGCCAGCCAGAGACCATGATCCTATGGCCCTGACCTCCACTGGCTGTGAGTTTGGGCACGTTACTTGGTCTTCATGTACAGTTGTTTCCTTGAAATTAAAATGGAAGAAATAAACACAGGGTCACAGAACTGTCTACACTGTGACAGGAACTCACTTAGAATTCCTGGGTAAGCACTTAGCCTCCATAAGCGCTGGTTCTTTATCTGTAAAATAACAAGTTTTGACTAGATGATATGGATATCTGCTCTATCTATTTAAGGGTCTATAATTCTAAAATCAGCATAAGTGAGAAATAGATTAAAATGTCTTGAAAAATGTTAGAAGTATTATACATATGTACAACATAGGTGAAAAAGGCCAATAGAAGAAAGATAATATTTGGTCACAAGATTCTAAACTTATCCATCATTCCTCTGACCTATTCATACCTTTTAAGGATCCCCTTTCTTTTGGAGCAACCTATCCTTCGTGTACCATACCAAAGGTGTTCTTACAGAGTACACTATAAGATTGGTCTCCAACCTCAAAAACTCACTTTCTCTATTTGAAGCTAATAGATATATAGCAAAGAGCCCATGTCATTAACGGTAACTTAAGTTACTTTTAGTTCACAGTTTTCCTTGGTTTATTAATGGCATCATACATTAATTCTTCTTTCAGGGGTGACCTTTACAACACTGTTAATGCTCACAGCTTTTATCCAATGACATTATTACTCATTACAGTTCAGCTCTCAACATCTGCATTTGCTGAAAAGAGAAAAGTAAATCGTAGTGGCCTCAAATCCTTGGAAAATATGAGAGATGTGTACGTGGTGAAAGGATTTTTAAGGGAAAAAAAGTAAGAGAAGTTTTAGTAGTGGAGAAAGTCAAATGATAAATGTCATTGAATACATTCTTGCCTTTTTTTGGTCACACTTAATCCCTGGAATGCTGAAGTAAAAAAAAAAAATCCTTACATGATAAAAATGCAAATCTATTAGTTATTTTGTTAGTTAAATATTCTACTTCTAGCGACATTACAAAAGTAGATCATAGACCAGCATTGTGATATTTACAAGCATCATGTCTATTATGGAAGTGAATCATTCCTGCCAAATTTTTTTTTTTTACATACTTAGGACATGAAAGCAAACCTTATCTTGGAGTCCATTTAAGATGTTGAGCAGAGTAACTGAGTTAAACCATAACAGAATGGTTCATAATGATAAAAAGCACATGTGAACCCCAAACCTTTTTTAAACTCTCAAAATTAAAGTTTTCATAGTTTCTCTTGTCACTGCTGCCCCACTGCCCCAGACTGGCTTCCTCTTGGCAAATAATCGGGAATTCTACTTTGTGGAAATTGAAGCATTTGAAATATATTCCTTCAGCCTTCTTTCTGTCCATCCCACAACTTCTCTGTAACTTTCCCTTTTTTCCTTCGTTTCGTTCAGTCTCAGATAAAGGAAGGGCTTTGCTCCTTTCCAAGGTTAATCCTTTCTCATGATCTCTTCCATCATCATCCGTGTTCTCTTTCATATCTTTATCTCTCTCTGACTCTTCTTCCCCTTGACTTTATATATATATTGTCATATATATATGAACGACTGTCCCAATTTAAAACCTGTCTCTACTCATTCTTCTTAAAATATTCACTTCTCAATGCCAAGCTTACAAAAAGACTGGTCTATATATCAACTGCATTTTCTTTCCTCATTGTCTTTCAAATCATTGTAATTGAAATTCTCCTAAGGCATTCTCCAAAAGCTTCTCCATTAGAGTTTACCTCTCCATGAGCTCTAGCTAAATCATAAGGCTTTTCTTTTTCATGTGTTTTTTTAAACTTTTCTGCCAAATGGGTGACCATTAAATACCCCTCCTTTCTGAAACTTTCATTTTTCCTAGGCTAGCATTTTCCTATCTTTATTCTTATTCTAAGACATTCACTTGCTCTTTATCAGTTTTCCCCCTAAAGAAGAATGATGGTTTTAAAATGTGTCCAACAATACTTTGATATTGCTTCCTTCAGAGCTGGACCTTAATACCGTTTCCCTTGAGTTGGGCTGCATTTGTAATTCTCCTATAGTGAAAAGAATAAAATAGACTGGACGGTGTGTGACTTTCAAGACTAGGTTTATAAAAGGCACTGTGGCTTTCGCTTTACTCTCCATCACCCACACTGGGGAAAGTTGGTTTCCATGCGATGAGCAGCCCTTTGAAAAGACTCAACAAGGTAGAGAATGGACCTACCAGCCAACAACCATGTGAGTCAGACATCTTGACAAAGGAGCATCTATCCCTAGTAAAGCCCATATAGATAATTGCCGCCCTGCCTAACATCTTGACTGCAACCACGAGGCCTTAACCCAGAACCACTGAGCTAAGCTGCTTCCAAATTCTGACCCCTAGAACCTGTGAGATAATGCATGTTGGTTATGTTAAGCTGCTGAGTTTTGGGTAAATTTGGCATTCAGTAATAGATAACTAATACAGTAGGTGATACCTAGGATTCTTTAGCCCATTTCTCTTTTTACTATATACACTCTTTGTTGGTGAACAACTTCTTTTTTAGGGATGCATATATCTTTTCAAATTAGTGCTTTCATTTTATTTTGTTATTTTAATCCAAGTATAGCTATAATACATTAGTTTCAATACAGTAATTTAATAATTCTGTGCTTGGTTTCAATATAATGATTTAGTAACTCTATACATTACGCTGTGCTCATTATCATAAGTGTACTCTTAATCCCCTTATACCATATATAATTCTACATCTAAAATGCTAGCACCCCTTCACATATCAGAAATATTTATAGTTTCCTCCTGAATATGTATACCTAAATGGCTCCTTGCCTTTTAACACTTAGGAAATTTTTATATTTATGTTTTCCCCTTCATCAGCTTACATTCTAGTCTTCTCTTTCATGGTTAAGGGAGGTATTATCATTCTTACTTTATGAATTAAAAATCCTAGACTCCTCTGTCTTCAACCTGAACCTCACCAGGTACTTTCTATTGAGGGTAAGTTATATCAATTCTTCTTTACTAATATCTCCTCAATCTATTCTCTCCTTTGTTTTATCATTGCTTATTTTTATTTCATGGAACTAACTAACTCTTGTCCCACACTAAAGCAATGGGTTCCCTGATTCCAGTCTCTTCCTGATGCCAATACTCTTCTTTCTTAAAGTTCTGATCAGATTGCTGTCTGGAGAAAAAGTCAAATTTCTTAGGATAGCATTCAGTCAGATTCCATCTGCTCTTTTCGGTTTTAGCCCTGATCATTTTCCACTACACACTCATTCCATACTCTCGCCAAATCAGTGCATTTCTCAAAAATATGCTATTTTACTCTGGGTTTTCTCTTAAAAGCTAAAATGTCTACGGATATCTCTCTTCCTTAAGACTCCACTTGAATTAGGCTATTCCCAACTTAGCCTTCCTTGATCCTTCCCAGATAGAATCCAATACTCCTCGTTGATTACAAAGTTGTATCTATGTTCTCAAATAGCACTCTCTATGGTTATGACATGGATGACTTTTCCCTTAATTAAGCCCTAAGCTCCTCTGGGGCGCCTGGGTGGCTCAACTCAATCAGTTGAACGTCTGACTTTGGCTCAGGTCATGATCTCATGGTCTGTGAGTTCAAGCCCCGTGTTGGGCTCTGTGCTGACAGCTCAGAGCCTGGAGCCTGCTTTGGATTCTGTGTCTCCCTCTTGCTCTCTGCCCCTCCCCCATTCATGCTCTGTGTTTCTCTCTCTCAAAAATAAATATTAAAATAAATAAGTAAAATAAAATTTAAAAACCCTGAGCTCTTCGAAGGCTTGTCTGTACTACTCTCCTTATAACTGTATGCAAATGATAAACATCAATAAATGTGGATTGAAGTAAGTATATACAGTCTAATTTATGTGTTACTATAGTAAAAATTATTGGAATTTTTAAAGTCAGCTTATAGAAGCAGTTTTTAGTATTTACTTATTACTCTACCAAAATGCCAATTATGGAGAAATGAAGCTCTCTACTTTTTATAATACTTTGGTATGTTTAAATAATACTCAAGCAGTATGGAAATGAACAAACGTCATATCCTGATGGGTGACTGCTGATCTAAGTGGAATGTATTTCATCATTATGTACAGTTTGTACACATCACAAAAAAAATGGAAACATATTTCAGTGATGGAAAAGGCAAGTCACCTAACAACAACATTCTGGAAACATTGTTTTCTGTGATTAAGTCACTTAGGCCTCTTTTTTTTTTTTTTTTTTTAAAGCTTAAGAACATCTGTTACATCAACAAACATAACCAGTTCCATTAGCTTTTCAGGGGGACATTGTAACTTGGACTTCAGTTATAAATTTCATTTGCATGTTTAAAACAGACCTATGAGGTTCATCAAATGGAAACTCTCCTATGGAACTAAAACCATGCACATGGTATGCGTGATTCGCCATTAAAAGATGATTTCATTCAATTGCCATAAACAGAAAATCAGCAAGAACAAAAGAAACGGAACTTACCTATTGTGCTAACTCTGGCTGAAGGACTAGCTAATGCTGCTGGGACAGAGGCTTTGAGGGGGCCTGCCCCACTGTTTATTCTCAGAGCTGGCATATGGGGAGAGGTGGGTGATGTGGGTGATTTGCCATCAGAGGTCTTGGGTTTAGCTGATAGGTTCAGTGGCTGTGCCACTTCATCCTGCAATGATCATTAGAACATGAGCTGTGATAAGGAAAGGCTGATCAAAAAATGCCTAGAAAAACACAGGTATACAGCCTGTCATTTCCCATCCAATTACTCTACCAATTAGTGATCTTAACATTCAACCTGAACATCACAGTGTTTGGTTAGCTGTCAACAATGTCACTTCCAACTACATATTATGAAAAACCTTTCGTATAAAGTACAAATTTATACAAATTTATACTTTCTTGAGAAAGTACACAGGTACTCAACTATCCAGAAAGTATATAACTGATGTCACCTGTAAGAAATACTCTTAAAAAGCTATTCCTTGTACTATTCATTTTTATTGAGAGACCATGCATAATTCATGTACAATTATGATGTAGATAAGCTTTTCTCAACCTCCGAAGAACAGGGGTTGAGTCCCAAGCACCCTTATAGCTTGGTGCTTCGGCAGAGATCCTGGAACATCCATGATGGAGGAGTTTAATGGTATGTAGTCTGATCAGAACTACTCTCCAAATTGAATACAAAAAAGAAAGAAACTTTCTAACTTTCTTAGAAAATAATCTTTTCTCCTAGTTTTCACAGAAACAGTTTGGATTTGATCTAAAAGTGAAATTAAACATAATTAACATTATACCAATATGTACTATTTATTCATATGCAACACTGTTCTAACCACTTTACGTTTTTAAATTAGATTTGTTGTCCAGATTTTCTTTGCAACGTATACCACAATCAATACATTGTGGTATGGGGACCTTTATGTGGTTAATTCAGCATATATGGTGATTTCCAGTTGTTCACTACTTGAATAGGTCAAGTTTACATGGTTTACATTCTATTTTATACCTTTCTATATTAGTCGTTGTGTAATTTCATACATAAAATTTATGTATACAATTATCATTAAAATTTCTACCACATCATTCACAAGAATCAGATGATATTACATCACTTTTCTGATCACAGACTGAAAAATTTATTCCTTTTTTGTGCTCTAAAATTAAAACATCATGTTATATGTTTATATTTTATTGATAACCATATCTACAATGTTACATTTTTCTTGTAGAATAAAAATTTAGCTTCTACTTAGCTACTGTTCTACCTTCATGAGTTAAGAAAATAAATATCTATTTTTCTTAGAATCAAATGGTGCCATTTTATGGCATGAAAATAAATATTACTGTGTACAAAATCATATGTATATATGTATATATATACATATATATATATACACCAAAAACCATTGAAACAAATCACTTTATAAAAATGGTAAAATGGTATATGATATCTATCTAAAGTTTATATTTTTAAGTGGCTTATTGTTATTAAATTCCATGGTTAGCTGCACTTAGGAAACTCATGAAAAACTAGGAAAAATTACTCTAACATTTTTTTAAAAATTCTGTTTTCTCTTTCAGCAAAAAAGAAGAGTTATCTGAAAATCTATTAGAATTCAAATGGCAATCTGTGGTCACATTAGATGTGTAATAAGTTGACGACCATTATACTGAATTTATACCGATTCATAGAATCTTGGAAGGAAGGTAAACTAATTCCATGACTGGTTCACTATATAATTAAGAAAAATTTACTTTAGCATTTTTAAAACAGCAGGGGCAAAATTATGCCTAGATCTTTCAATCTGGAACATTCAGTTGAGCTGGTGAGCCATAATCCTTATATAGGACGTTGTCAACCTTATGTAGGTTGACAGAAACCCAGAAGTATTGCGTCCTTTTTCTCTATACCGACAGTATGGATGAATAGTTTGCAAATATGATACTTGGATCAGTACCATCAACACCACCTGGGACATTATTAGAAAAGCAAATTCTCTCTTTTGGAAACTTTGGAGGTGGGTTCTAGCAACGTGTATTTTAACAAGCATTCCCAGGGGCGCCTGGGTGCCTCAGTCAGTGAAGCGTCTGCCTTTGGCTCATGTCACAATCTCACAGTTCATGAGTTGAAGCCCAATTTGGGTTCTCTGCTATCTGCGCAGCGCCCACTTTGGATCCTCTGTGCCCCTCTCTCTGCCCTTCCCCCACTCATGCTGATCTCTCTCTCTCTCTCAAAAATCAAAATCAAAATCAAAACTTAAAAAAAAAGCGAGCAATCCCAGATGATTGTGATGCACACTAACATGTGAAAGCCACCACCATATACAATACAAAGGGAGGTAATTTTTGAAAAAATTATTAAGCTTCAAAACCCTTTTAAAAGCTTCCTCAATGTAACGATGTAACATTAACAAAATATATAGTAATCCCAATCTTTAAAATTTTATCAAAGCATAACATATACTACTAATAATAATAAATGAAAACATTCATATGCATAATAAACTAAATGCTACTGACATTCAGTAGACCAATCAAGATTAGAATCCAGATTCTCTTCTCATTAATTCAGCCTGAATATCCTGTCAGATAGGTGCTTTAGTGACTGTTACCCATGCAGCCGTAAATATTCTAAACACTTTTTCCTCTATCAAATGTACCTACTTACTACTTTCTGTGTGAAGCTACCAGCTTTTGTTATGACAGCCTGAAAACTTCCCTGGGCAGTATTTACAACTCTTGCAAAAGTTTTTGAGGGGATGCTTGGAGAAATTAAGGTGGTTGTTTCACTTGACAGTGCAGAAAAAAAAAAAGAGGAAGGAATATGTTCCCAGAGTTGCAACAGAAGAGATTTATGAGCAAGAGGAAATAGAGCATGAGTATGTGTGTAGGGGGAATGAGGGTCTTGACGAAGATGATGCAGATGTAGGTGCTGATGATAGGAAGCATATGAAATGTCATAGGCTTAGCTGTAAGCACTAAGAACTATTATGTGCACATTCTGAAAAATGACTACCCAAAGCATTTATTAGAGCAAGAGACCCACTGGAACTCTTAATATTCTCCTCCATTCAGGGCAGCACAGATGTCTGAAAGCCAAAAAGTGCAAAGCCCCAAGGACATAATAGAGGTTGACAGTTCCCAAGTTGATAGAAATGTCATTCAAAATTGCCCTTTCATTCTCTTTCATTGTGTGACCAGGCTAATGGTATATTAATAAGAACCCACATGCTTGATTCTTATACTGGTAACTATATAAATAATTTTGACCCATTATATGATATTATTTCACAATTTGGTTCTTCTAATAATTTACTACTGAGCTACTATACCAAATACCTGTTATTCATGACGAATACAAAAATTACAGTACTTTCCCATTTTCTATTAATTATTTTTCATTTGACAAGATGAAAATTTTAAAACCCTAACTATAAAATGAAAGTGGACCATTTATTTATGACCTGCATTCTCATAATTATGAATGTGTGCAATAAATGCCAAAGGTAAGGTTTTTTTTCTAAATGGTTTTCTACTTTGTTTTTTATTTGCAATATCTTATAGGAGAAATTTGCAAGCTTAGCATGATCAAACCCTACTCGTACAAATAAAGCATGCATTTTAAAATTGTAAATAAATATTTTCTTATATAAAAGAATGTAAGCAATTTTCAAGGTCAATAAAGCAGTGGAAAAATACCATTTGTATGAAGTACACCATAAAGCAATAAGGAGAGCAATTTCTTTTTAATTACTTGTCCAATCATTCAATGATGCTGCCAATTGAAATTTTTTAAAATAGCATATTTCATAATTAGCTAATTTAAACACAAAATGATAGTTAAGAAGAATCTTATGTATCTGTTGAGTAGTTACAAAGTTGATATGCTAACCAAATATAAATATAAGGTGAACATTTAAGCTGAGGTAAATGCGTAAACTAAGGTAAGCAAGTTTTAACTAACAGGCTATTACTTACATGTATAGAATTCATTATAAATATTTCAAATCATTTATGTAATCTTCAATACTATGAAGTAATTAATTAATAATCTCAGAGAGGAAACTAAAACTTACAGAGATCTAAAGAAACCCATGTTTTTGGACTCAACATACAATATTCTTTCTATTTATGTAACAAATTTAATCTTAAATTTAAAAAGACATTGATGGAATACAAATTCTGGTATTCAGACTTAACCATATAATTCTTCACATAGTGAACCACACAAACGTCAATACACATGTAACAAAATGAAGTCATACACACATTTGCTATTTATGTACTAACTTCAACGTTAAGACAACATATGACTTATTTTGGTGATTTTTTGTGCTTGTCTGATCTCCATAGTACACATCAAAACTGTCTTTTGGTAATTCTAAAGAGTTATCAAATTAGATTTTTTTTTGAGAAAATACCAAGGGTCCATGTACAGTATATCAGAAAATACAGTAATTCAATAATGTGTAATGGAATAACATTTCACACATATAAATACAAGCTTTTGGAACCTATTTATGATTATAACTTCTCCTAATAAAGTGTTGTCTAATCTTAGTTGTCTGGGATAGAAGGCAAAACAATTATAATCTAAACAAGCATACTGTTCAGGCATGTTCTGCTTACTTATAGCTACTACAACTTGTCTAAAAGCAAACATTTCACTTAATATCAACTTATGGTCCCAGTAGTAGAAATATTGTGGAGGTTCTGATGAATTTGTATCTTGGCAGTGAAAATAAATACCCCACAGAGATAAATAATAAATTTGGGTAAAGAAAATTATTTGACATAAATATCAAAAGTCTCAGGTGCACTGGAGAAATAGAAGTTTTATCATGAATGCAGAATCATTCCACACACTTAACAAAAACAGTGAAATAACTATATAAAGTTAAAATATAATTTACTCAGATGATTTTCAAATAATATGTTTATTTTAGGAAAAACATGCTACTCTAACATAATTGTATAATACTCTTAATTTTTAATGTGCAAAGACCAAATTGCTCATAAAAATCAAAGGGGGGTATGTGTGATATTCCTTGGACACTCCTGGCTGCCCAAGGGAAAAGGAAAGAAAACAAATGGTTGACTGATAGAGACCATAGTCATGCAGGACAGGAGTCTCCTTCACTTTATGGATAACTTAGTAAACTGCAAGAAAAAGGCAATCTTATCCATAGCCTAATCTCCAGAAACCTATAGACTGTTTCTTGGAGCCCTAATATCACCCTCATCAAGATGTAAGGGAGTTTAAGTGCTTGTCACAGTGATGTGGGAAATAAAGGCAAATGAAAAACTAAATTCCCTTACTGCCTACAGCCCATTGACAAGTCCTTGACACAGGCAGAGTGATCTTCCTCTAGGAGCTCAGCTGCCTTGATGATGACACTTTGCTAGGGACAAAAGGGGATCTTGGCTTAACATTATCCTGACCCCCACCCCTTCCCCCTCCCCCCCCCCCGCCAGGATCCTGTGAGTCTTCTGAAACACATAAACATTCCTTTGCAAACCTCCTTTATCTTTTTTTTTTTAATTTTAAGGCTTATTTATTTTTGAGAGAAAGGGAGACAGAGCATGAGGAAGGGAGGGGCAGAGAGAGAGGGAGACACGGAATCTGCAGCAGGCTCTGAGCTGTCAACACAGAGCCCTATGAGTGGGGCTTGAACTCATGAACCATGAGATCATGATCTGAGTTGAAGTCGGACACTTAACCAACCGAGTCACCCAGGCACCCCGCAAACCAACTTTAACTCCCAAGTATATGTTGGCAATTATACTCCAAGCATATGGCCCCTGATATATATCTGAAGGATCTCATGACTGAGGCATTACTAAACAGAAATAAATGGTGTTTTCCTAACAGCAGCTAGCCTTCAAGGTCCTGGAAACCTTGCTTTCAAAATTCCTTAGAGACTTACACTGTTCCTAACCCCTTCCCAACCTGAAGGTATATTATCAGTCACCCTTCACAACCCCAGTGCAGCCCTTTCTGCCCACGAGTCCTGTCCCCGTGCTTTAACAAAAATCACCTTTTTGCACCACAAGAATTCTTTCTTGGCTGTTGGCTCTGAACCCCACCATCACCTCAAAACCCTCATCACCTAAAGAAATCTACTCCTTTTTTTCTATTTGTATCCTTGTCCTTCACGACGTAGAATATACCCACATGAAGGAGGTCCTTGGACCATAAGGTGCACCACTAAGGATGAACAGATGATTATACCCTTCAGAATAAAAATTTCACCTTTATTTATACCTTTATCAAAATTTTTCATTGGCAATTTTTATAACAAAATTTTTTCTTTAAATATTTACCTAAAGTAATTATCAAAAAGCAAATATTTATTTGGTAGTTAACAAATTTATAGCATTCTAATGGCAATGGGAAGAACATCTAAATTTATTCAGTCATCCATCCATCCATTCATTCATTCTTTATTGAATGAAATTTCAACTATTTATTACTTGCTGTTATATGTTGGGCATTAGAAAAATGCAAATCACTTGACATCTAGGCTTGTGGCTTTGAGGCTGTGTTTTTGTGTGGCAAGTAATAAAGAAGGAAAAAATGTATTTATATTTAAGCAGTGAAGATGTATGTGGATGTATGTATTGTATTTTATTTAAACTGAATTATTTAAGGACAGTTGGTCTATGTATTTAATATATTCTTTCATTTGTAAATATGATTTGATTCCTTAATAGCCATACAATGACTGAGTAAAAAAATACAGAATTTCAGGCTCCTTCCTCTGTGCTATTTGAAAACTGTGATTTTCCCCATATTTATCACAAATATTCATGTGAAATAAGTAGCAATAATAACATATGGGAAAGAGTAAAGGCATTCATGAAACATGTTGCAAAATTAATCACCCGGTTGCTATTATCCTCTCTGATTAAATAATCGTATTAAGTTAAGTAGGGAAGTTACACTACAGGTTGAATCGCATAAAGGGCGCTCTGGGGTTTCATCTCTCTCGCCTAGCTCAGCTTTGCATCTATTGTCTAGTCCTAATGGTCACTGCAGGAGCCCTCCTTCACCTTTTCCACCCAAATAAGGCATCTCTTTGTGCAGTTCAGTAGAGGTTTACTAGAGAGAAAAACAAAACAAAACAGAACAGAACAGAAATACCATGAGGATCTCCGAAAAGACTGTAGTGTCCCTGACCTTTCCTTCACGAACATAGATCAGAAAAAAGGTTTGCATTGATGTGCAACAGTCAAGCAAAGTAACACAAGATAAAACTAACTGAACATCTTACATTATTTTCTTAGCCACTAAAGAATTAGGGATCCTACTCATGTGGCTACTCCAACTCCACACTTCACTAGTAGGTTCTCGGTACCTAAAAATCAAGTCTATCATCTTAGAACACAGGGTCCTGAGGCCCCTTTCATAAACAGATGCTTGCTTTTGATCATACAAATTGCAAGATGCCTTGTTAACCAGGCAGATAGAGCTCCAGGAATTCTTTGATAGGTGTGTTTTTTCTATGTTAAAGCTACTCTTAGACTTGACTGTCCTTTAAATCCAAGTCTTAAGTGATTTAGCTGAGGGTAATGTATTCTAACTTTTCATTTAGCTTCCTCATTTTGCCATTTTACACTTTTGCCTAATATATACCTGCTTCTTTTAAACGTGGGTGCCTCTGGTGTAGCTGGGGGACATATGCTTCATTGTGGTAATTTTATATTGTTTTTACATTTAAATTCTTGGCCTTTAATTAACTTATGGGTATTCACATAGTTTTCATCATTTCATTTGTTGTTCATCATGCTCTCTGTTCCTTCTCCATTAACATTTTGGTAGAACATTTCCCTTGTTTTTTTGATTTCAGTGACTTAATACCTCTAAACTGTACAAACACACACACACATATATATATTTGAACACAAATAGAGCAAAGAATAAAGAGTGTGGCTTGTGGAATCTCAATACCATTTCCTATCCATTTTTTAATTTAAAAAGTACTTTGAAATACCTAAGACAAATAATGCCATTGTTTCTACACACAAAGTTCTTCTGTGGTAGCCAGCCTCCAAGATCGCCCCCCCAATAATCCCTGCCTCCTGGGATTTATGTCCCTGTGTATTCTCGTCCCTCCCCCCTCCACAATAAATAGGACTGACCTATATAACCAATAGAGTTTTGCAGAAATGACAGTTTGACTCCTGGTAGTAAGTCATAAAAGACATTGCAGCTTCTATCTTTCTCTTTCTTGGATCACTCGCTTTCAGGTATGGTTTCTCAGTCTCAGCACTATTGACATTTTGGCTTAACAATTTTGTTGTGAGTGACTGTCCTGTGTCCTGTAGGATGTTTAGCTTATCCCTAGCCCCAGTAGATGCTTGTAGCACTCCTGCCCAGGTTTCAGCAATGAAAGCTATCTCCAGACACTGCCAAATATTTCCTGGGGGAGAATGTCATGCCTGGAGAGGGAGGGGAGCCACCTGCCTTGTCATGAGGACACTCAAATAGCCCATAGAGAGGTCCACTTGGCAAGGAACTCAGGCCTCTTGCCAACAGGATGTAACTTGTTAGGCACGTGCACTGAGCCACTTTGGAAGTGGATGTACCAATACCAGTTAAACTTTCGTGGGACTGCAACCCCAACTGACAACTTGATTGCAACCACATGAGACTCTTAGCCAGACCCATCCAGGTAAGCTGCTCCCAAGATTCCCGACCTACAGCAATTGTCTGGGGAAAGTGTTTTATTGTTTAAAGTCACTAAATTTTGTAGTATTTTCTTAGGCAGTGATAGCTAATCCATCCTCAATGAAGGAAGTATAACCGAAACATGTGACGTTCTTTCATTATTCCAAACCCTTTTTTTTACCATGATTTAATTTTGACTCCTGGAAAAACACTTGTTTCTCCTTCTTCAACCATAATATATGAATATATTTCATGAATCTCCCTCAGTTTTACTCCTTTGCTTTGCACACCTACATGTAATTCTTTTTACTTTTTCTTTCTATCTCCTTTAGTATCTCCTCTCCCTTCTTTTTAACATTTCTAACTTGGCTTTTGAAACTTTAATTTTTTAATGGTATTTTCAACTTTTTTTAATGTTTATTTTTTGAGAGACAGAGCGCAAGCTGGAGAGGGACAGAGAGAGAGAGGGAGACACAGAATCTGAAGCAGGCTCCAGGCTCTGAGCTGTCAACACAGAGTCCGACATGGGGCTTGAGCTCATGAATCGTGAGGTCATGACCTGAGCTGAGGTCGGATGCTTAACCAACTGAGCCACCCAGGTGCCCTGATACGTTAATTTTACATTATCTATCTAACTTCTACTTTTTATTTTCAAAGTATGCTAAAATTATACTGTATAAATACAGTTTCTATACATTTACTTAGAAGAATATTCTATGAGAAGACTTTTAGCTCAAAATACCAAACGAAAACTCACTCACAGAAATTCTGCAGAGTAAATTTTTCAAATGCATTGTGTATTTGAAAAGAGGAAGAACAGAAGGAATACAAGTGTCAACAATAATATTTGATGAGAACATTCATAACAGGAGCCAGTATAAAATGTACGGTGTTTCAGATTCAACTTTGTTTAACCTCTGGTCCCTAGACAACTTCAAATTCCCAATAATAATGGTTATTTTGTCCTCTGGTGCTCATTATATCTGGAAGATTGCTATTATCTTCTAAAATGATTAATAGTTCTTCTACCAAGAGGCTAAAAGAAAGCATAAAGCAGTTAAGAGTTGATGTTAATAATCATACCAGTTCTTCTTATTAACCTCTAAATGCAAACCTCCAAAAGCTTTTTATAAAATGCTTTAGAGAAATTAAAGAGTTGGTCACTCCATGTGTAGAAAGAACATAATGTTTTCTTGGCACCACCTGATCAGTCCTTAAATTCATAATTAAAAAGCATTTGTCATTGTTACTTTCCTGTTAGTGTCACTTGAAGATATGTGAAAAAAGCATTAATCAAGAACTACAAAATTATCAAATGATGGAATGGATTCACACACACACACACACACACACACACACACACATAAGCATGAGCTCTTGGAGCAATACAGCTTTACAAAATAAACTCTAAGAAAATAGAAGCCATGTGTTTTGGGGATGGCACCTCTACGTGAACGTACAAAATGAGCACACCAACCTCTCTGCCTGAATCTACAAAAGGAATTATCAAAAAGACAGCAGAACAGTATAAACAATACCAATACAAATGAGTATTAACTCTCTGTCCCACTGTCCCATTTGGAAGCCTATTGTTCACAGGGAAAAACACTCATGAAAATAAATAAAACAAATAGAATTAAATACTTTGGAAGACTCTTAAAGGGCTAAAAAAAACTTATTTTCAAGAATATCTATGGTTCTTGGGGTGTCTGGGTGGCTCAGTCGGTTAAGCGTCTGACTTTGGTTTCCCAGTTCACAAGTTTGAGCCCTGTGTCAGGTTCTGTGCTGACAGCTCAGAGCCTGGAGAGTGCTTCAGATTCTGTATCTCCCTCTCTCTCTGCCCCTCTCCTGCTTGCACTCTGTGTCTCTGTTTTTCTCTCAAAAATAAAAACATTAAAAAATTTTTAAAAATTAAAAAAATATATATACCTATGGTTCTTTTAGGGATTTAAGTTTTACAGATCCTAGGAAGAGTTTGGTCTGGTTATAAGCAGATAAACCATCTTTAGATGGCCAACCTGGGAGAAAGGGAGAGAAGAAATAGCAGGCATAATCATACATAAATCACTTAATACTAACTCTCATTTAATTAAATCTAAAATCTCATTTCTATTGCCCACCTATATGCATGTACAGTTTCTAATGGGCACAAGTCCCCAGTAGACTGATGGGCCCACTATTAGTAGTGATTAATGGCAGTTGTGACAGTTAACCGGTATATTGTGTGCATCTGGGAGACTTGAGTAAGGGCCAAATTGTATAGGGCATAGAACCTTGGGGCAGGATGGATATATGTGTGTGTGTGTGTGTGTGTGTGTGTGCGCGCGCATGTGTGTGTGTAATGGATTTGAAGGCGAGTGAGACAAAATGCGAAAGGGAAGACTAAGACAGCACCCTATTATTACTAACAAACCACTGTATTCTGTTTTATTGCATTAGTTGTTTTCTTGAATTGTTGATTGCAAAAAAATCAGAATTCAAATAGATTAAGAGGGTTTTACTCTTTAAAGGAATGTTTCTGATGATCTGAGTACTCATTCTTTACCACACAACTTTGAGGGCAGGCATTAGTATACTGTTTTTATCACCCACATATGGCCTTGAATAGAAAAAATACTAAACATTAACTACTAAATCTTAATTACACGGATAGTCAAGATTAATCAATGACAAACCCTTGATAAATTGTTTTCCTTTATTGTTTTTTCATAAAGTGTTTTAAAACTTCTTTACGTCTACTATACAATGTAAATGTCACTGTGGCTAGGGAAGAATAGAAACCTAGGCACCACCATAATGTATTCCTCCAAATGAACTCTTCTCACTACTTGAATTTCATAGTTCTTCCTAGTCTTTAGAGTTTTGTTCCCTTTTTTTCTTGCCTTCCCCTAGAGGTGAAGGTTGACATCTTTGGGACGCACTGCTTTCTAGTTAGAGATGTTAGCTAACACAGCCATTGTCAGTCACTCTTTAGTGTCAGGCTTCCTATTAATTTCTCTTGAAACTTTACTAGGTCACTACATCTAAACCACAATTCCTTCTACTCCATTCACTGTGGACAGGAAAGAGAGGCAGTCATTGAAGACAAAGGGTAAAAAGTCCAAAGATAGGCAAAAATAAAATTTAAATGTAAAACTCACTTCTTTTGCTCCCACTTGCTCTATTATTTTTTAAAAATTTTTAAAATGTTTTTTATTTATTTTTCAGACAGAGAGAGACAGAGCATGAGCAGGGGAGGGACAGAGAGAGAGGGAGACACAGAATCCGAAGCAGGCTCCAGTCTCTGAGCTGTTAGCACAGAGCCCAACGTGGGGCTCAAACTCACAAGCCACGAGATCATGACCTGAACTGAAGTCAGACACTTAACCGACTGAGCCACCCAGGCACCCCAACTCCCACTTGCTTTAAACCAGACTGATTCTCACCCTTCAGATTAAGGGCAGTACTGGCAATTTTCTTTAATATATGGAATTAGAAGAGTTGTCCCATTTGCTCTGGTCTTTTTTTTTTTCCCCCTCTCTCACGTGGTAGGTTTATTTTTTAATTTGTTCCAGAGTATCATTTAAGCATTATTCCCAACAGTGCTAGTCATGGAGAGAAGGAATTTATATTCTAGTAGTCTAGAACTGGGATTTGGATTTTAAATCTTAGATGTTTAATTTAAATGCAATTTTCAGAAGTTTTTATAAGGTTATAATACCCTTATTCCATGGATCCTCACATCAGCTTTTCTAAAAATACAAAAAGGTATCAAGGGCATGAGCTCTTGGAATATTAGTCCTATAAAACTTGCTATTTGGGATTAGGTGATTTTTACTAGAAATAAAGATTATTTTCCCTTCCCCTAAATATTAATCAAAAATAATGATTTTATAAATATGATCAACTTAAAGTGTTTTTCCTTTCTCCTTCTCTCATAATTAACTTACCAGAGAATGAATAAAGAAAAGGCATAGTATATGTCTAATTGAATACAGAAATTATGAAACTTTTACCTGGGAAAAAGAAACCTACTCCAAAAGAAATGCTGGTTTTGTCATGAAGAGAGCTAGTTTCTCAAGAAGTAATAAATGCTTACAGCCCTGTACACTATTTGTTACATTAATATTTGGAGGGAGTCAGTTAAATATTACAAAACATAAAATTACATCAAATAAGTTTAGTAAACTAAATATTAATATTTAAAAAATAATTTGAATATTTTTATATCTGTTCATCTTAATGCTGATTTTCTAATACTATTCACTTACTCCCTGACATCTAAATAGCTTTACTAGTTACAAAGCACCCTCACACATTTTGCCTCATTTTATTTTTTTAAAGATGTAATTTATTTACTTTCAAAATTCATTTGAGAGAGAGAGAGCCCGAGTGGGGGAGAGGGGCAGAGGGAGAGACAGAGACAGGCAGAGAGAGAGACAGACACACAGAGAGAGACAGAGACAGAGAGAGAATCTTAAGCAGGCTCAACACTCAGCATGAAGCTCAATGCGGGGCTCGATCCCAGGATTCTGGGATCATGACCTGAGCTGAAATCAAGAGTAGGACACTCAAAAGGATGAGCCACCCAGGTGTCCCTGTCTTCTTTTATTATCACAGCAAGAATGTGAGATATCATCAATCCCACTTCACAGATAAGGAAGCTGACATTAGAGATATTTAAAAATTTGCCTATGGTCCTAACTTTAGTAAGCTTGGGACTTAAATCCAAGTCTCTGCAATGTAAGCCTAGCAATGTTCCATCTAAATGTCAACAGGGAAAAGGATTGTTAAGGAATAATTTCTCAGAAAAAAATCAGACTAACAACTGAAATCTTGTAATTTCTTTTTCATTTCAAAGAAAATTGTTATATCCCATTATTATAGGGATCATGTAGAACTCAATTTGGGTAATATTAGTCTGAACCCTTGAAAAATGTTTATAATACCAAATCATGAAATATTTTACCAAAGAAGCTAGCTACAAGTAAATTCTACATGTATTCATATATTTAAAGTATAAAATTAAAGAGAACATTTTTGAAGTAAATGCATAAGTATCCTTAACACTATTATTTGAATAAACCTATTTTGTTTCAATATAAAACACACTGCCGTTTACCTACATCCAAAAGCTGTCCAGTCATTTACAGAGAAACTAATATTGCAAGAAATGAAAGAGGGTAGAAAAGACCTTTAGGCCACCTACTGGCTTGACCAAAGGCTATGAATCCATCCCAGGTTTATTTCAAATGAGTTGTGTCAAAGGTTACCCACAGGCCATTTTATAGTGATTGATAGCTGATGTCTGAAAATCTCCTTTTATTTTAATGATAACCTCAATAGAGTCATTAAGGCATTCTTGTCTCCACAGCAGTGACCAGGAGGGAACTGATGTCTTTAAAGAATTTGAAGGGGTGATAACTACTTATATAGAATGTCAGTTACGGCCAGTTTTTTATGTTATGCTCAGGAGACAAAATATTTTTTTCCGATGTATTGAAGATGCTTAGCTTGATTATATATTCTGCGTATTCATGTTAAAATATGAAATTCAAGGTATAGGGCAAAGAAAATTCAATAAAGATGAAAAGGCTTAGAATTGAGCATCAGGTAAGAGTCTGATTTTAATTATAATGATCTCAAATTTGTATTAAAGCTCTCACAGCATAATGATCCTTAAGTGTCTGTATTGAGTTAAGCATGTCATGAAGCATGAAGAATTGCAAGATTGATTTATCAGATATTCATTTAAGAAATAGGCAATTAAAATAATTAATGTGTAGTGAAACTCAGCTGTAATGCCGCATGTTTAATTTTTCCCAACCCATAACATTAAAAGAATAATACATTTCACAGTCTGGATGGCGTAAAAGATTTTATATAGCAACTGTAATGATATCATTACATAAGAGTTTTGGTCATATCTTCTAGGCTGAACTAAGGAGAAGGATTGAGTGCATTTATTTTATATTTGACCTTATTTTAAATGTTGCTTTGGGTCATTAGATTGCCAAATAAAATGAATCTGCATTCTTGATTCTTGTAATAAGGGATGACATACATATATACACACATACATATGTTTATACATGTAGAATATAAACTAATACATGAGCACGTATAGACGGAATATTTCTTTGCCATATTTAAGCTAGATTGGCAAAAAGAGAAGCAACGAATAATGAACTTACAAATATAAGAGAGAAAGACAAAATAATTTTCTTGCCTAAAATTTGATTTGAACTTTCCATTAAACAATATAACAAAACTAGCCAGTATTCGTATAAGCCTCTGCCTTTTACTTCAGGATCCACTTAATTCTTCAGCATCTGTAAGGGAGACCATTCACCTGAAGATGTATTCATACTAAACCAACTCATGCTGCTAACATAGAAACCAGAATTCCAATTAATTAATTTATAGCTGGCCAGAATACTGTTGAGTTTTTTAAGGTAACTTTTTCCAATTTCAAGATACTTGACAAAGCAAATTTGACAATGAGAATCAGGGCAGAAAAGAAGTATATGGTGAGTGCTTCATCCAGACCATAGTAAAGGGGTGGTAAATTATGCCTGCTTCAACTGCAGACAATAGTAGTTATGCTTCTCATGCTGCATTGAGATTATCCTCCAGTGATGCAAGCCACTGACCTTTGATACTTCCACCTAAGGGGCCCCAAACTCAGTCACATGTCTGAACATAATATCTTGGTTTGCTTCCACAGATGTTTTGCTTATTTGTTTGATTATTCTTTAACAGAACTAGAGTAATAGTTACATGTCAAATATTATGCTCGGTACTAAAAATAAGTAAGAAATAATCCCTATGCTGAAAGGCTCAGACTCATACAAGGGAAGACAATGGCAATCAAGTGTTGTAAGCGTGCTGGGATACAACACAAGCAGTATGTATCTGTGCAGTGGAGTCATATATGATGGAACAGCCAATTCTACAGAGAGGTGATAACTAAGATAGATCTCATAAGTTGGTGCAAGGCAAAAGGAAAAAATGTAATGGAGAGGAAAAAAAGCACCCCAGAGAGCTAGAGTGGAGCAAACATAAGCAAAAAGAGGTAAAACAAGATGATATAGGAGAGAGTAACTCCATATGGAACACAAAACTTGGGATCAAGAGAAAGGCACAAGTAACCAATCAGGCTAGTGTGGTGGGTGGGGCTAGGTCACAGAATGACAAGAAGGTTAGCCTTCATCCTGTAGACACTTTTCTTTCATCCTTATTCTTCTTAACTCTACTCCCAATGTTCTAGACATGCATTACAGACCACCTTATTTCTTTCTTTATAATTCAGATGAAACCCAACAGTCTGTTCTTTCATTCCCACATGCGTTTGCACAGGCTGTTTTCACTTCCTTCAAAAACCTTCTAAATGGCACATCTTCTGGAAGTCCTTCCTCATTCCCCTGTTTCTCCCCAGGTTGTATTAGGAACTTTTTCCCTTGCCTCCATATTGTTCTTTGACCAGGGTTTAGCCCATAGTATTTTAATTGTCAGTTTGTCCATCTTCCCCATTACACTGTACAGGGTATTAATTATTGTTCTTTTTTGGTTCTACCATAGTGTCCACCATATTATAGGTGCTCAAAAAGTTTACTGAGTAAAACTCAGAAAATGTTCTTTCTAAAAGTGACACCTGATGGTGACTCTAGAAACCTCATTTATGAATAACATGGCCATTATGTAGTTTTTTAAAAAGATTATATAAACCAGGGAAGAAACATCTAGCTTTGTTGGCAACTGTAAAGTCTATTTCTATTGCTTGGAAAATGCTTTTTGTTTGTTTGTTTGTTTTGTTTTTTTTTTTCCCCAAAGGAAGACATTCCTCTTTTTTCTAGTAGAAGATAACTCCTGTAAATGAAATCATATTTTATTAACTGTGTTTTAAGTCAATCTTGTTTTTTTAAAAATAGGATTCAAGTACATTTTGAAAGAATATTTCAAAATGTTTCTATTTCTTTTTGTCTCATTAAATTCCAATATTTTATTTTATATGCTCAGAATTCTAGAAAATAATATGGTTACACTAAAGGCCCAAAAGTTCACCTGACAATAACTAAAAACATATTACTGACTTAAAAAAATCACTTACACAGACACATTGTCTTAGATCATGTGGCATTAATAATTTAACTGCAAAAATAAACATATAGTGAAAATTACATCACAAATAGTGATAAGTACAGTTTAAATTCATGTTATTAAGATTGAGTTGTAGAATATAAACATGTAATCTAGTAAACATTTATTGAATGCATATTATGGACCAGCCACTTAGAATTCAATGGATAAAGGAAGTGTATCTAATATGATCAATCTTATGAAACTGATCTTTCCTTCAATTATGTTGTTGCAAGTCCATAAACTGCAGTCTCAGATATAATCAGAATTCTACCTCCTTGCAACTCTATGAAAGCTAATAGGAAAAAAACAAGTAAAACCAAACTAAAATTACCCAGTGGTTCTCTTAAAATTGGATCAGAATTATCATTTTTTAGATAAATGACAGCACTATTTGCATGAAAATTGGCACTAAAAATTCCATCAGCTGACCTAAAATTCTTGTCTTGCCCTGTATTTATATAGGATTGACCTGAATATTGAGCTCCTGCCGACTTAAAATGAAACTTTGATCCTCAAAAGAGTTACACAGGGAAGTATAGAAAACACAAATCTGTACTTATTTAAGGACATTCCTATTGCTGTCATAATGCTTTTATACATACTTCACAACAGAATAGTTTTCTTATGTTATTTTGAGTGCTACTGGAAATACCACAAGAGAAAATTTTTGCAGTATTTCATCCTTTCTATTTTTGGTTTCAATTTCTTTTTCTCCTATTTATGAAATATCTACACTGCCAAAAGTCATCAGAATTGTACAACAAACCATAACAACTCAAATTATATAATGAACTAGAAAAATAAGATTCCTTGGTTATTGAAAGGCCCAATTTAAATGAGTCTCATACAAAAATCTCAGTCCTGAAAATTAGTCTTGAAAAGAACTACAACAGAGTTTTAATTAAAAAATATTTTGTGGTTTTATAAAAATGTAGGGTTCTTAGTATTTTCTGGTATTGGCAAACAGTTTGGGAGAAAATGAATTTTTATGTATTTGAGTATACATTTTTCCCCTTCATATTATTCTGGTAATGTAAAGCTTACAAAATGAAAATTCTGGTCTTTATTTTTTTTCTAAATTTAGAGATCTCATCTTTCTCCTTTTGAAAAATGAAACTCACAAAGGGATTTTTTTTTTCTTTAATTGTTGGGTTCTGGAAAAGTCACTCAATGAAATTAGCTACTCCATAGTTGGAAGTCAAGGGCTAAAAGCTGTGGAATATTGCAACTGTAAGTCATACAGCTTTGTGAGGAGGGGAGTGTAATTCTAAGAAGCATCCAATTATATTATCTACAAGGAGGTCCTAGACTGGGACAGGGCACATTTTTCCCAAGAAAACTTTAGGACACCTTTGGATTCAGGTTAAGGGAAGCTGCTAGCTGTTCATGATATTTAGACACTTGCATTTGTAGGTATGCTCCTTTCTAAGCAGCACTTTGTTAAACAAGTTCTTAACAATACTCAATACTTTGAGCCATTAAGAATGTGTTTTACAAATTTAATGTTCCTAAGATTATAATTTCATTGGGAAAAATTCTTATTCAATATAGAAAAAATTTCAAATATATTTTCAAGTAAAAGAAGAGTCATAAAATTATCTCCTAGATCCAAAAACAAATCAACAGAAAGAGGTGTTGTATATTTTGAATGCTATTCTGTGTCTCCTATGTCCTCAAACTTGGAAGATACGTAAGATAAGGAATATGCGTGCTTACAAAATTTACCTGGTCATATTAAGCAGCCACTAAATAATAATTCATAGCCAATGTGAATTACACCACTCACTGTGTATCTGTTGAAGGCTTTTTTTTTCACATTTAATACTAATCAATTCATACAATTTCTGGTCTTTGTTTAAAAAGCCCTCATTAAAAATGATTGTTTTCTAGTTGGTTATTGCCAGTAAAGAGAAACTATATAAATGATGCTGGAGAATTTCATTATCTTGTAATTTTTTGAGTAGGCTTTGGATTAAAATAGTCTCTGTTTCTTGTTAGGCACAATTAAGGCCACTTCCATATCATATGTGCATAGGAAAATGGGAAAACAGGTGTAACTAAAAAAGAATTTCACTTTATAGAATATAATACAATATAGATCTTAGTAGAACTTAGTATATAAACTTACTATCACTAAAATAAATAGGATTTTAAGTGCATTATGAATGTACATGCCTAAAGAAATCATAAAATAATTATTGCTAAAATTTTACTAATAAAATAATCACATTATTTATAGAAGGTTTACAGAAACTTTATAGAAGTTTCTTTTTTTTTAAGTTGGTGGCATTGCATATTTACCTGACAAGATAAATAATTTTTAATTTTTATTTTTTAAATATTTTTATATTTTAAAAATTTTTTAATTTTTATTTTTTAACGTTTATTTATTTTTGAGAGACAGAGAGAGACAGAGCACAAGTGGGGGGAGGGCCAAGAGAGAATGAGACACAGAATGCGAAGTAGGCTCCAGGCTCCAAGCTGTTAGCACAGAGCCCAACGCAGGGCTCAAACTCACAAAACGTGAGATCATGACCTGAGCCAAAGTATGACGCTCAACTCACTGAACCACTCAGGCGCCCCCTGACAAGTGTTTTTTAATAAAATTTTTAACTAGAGACATGGAAGGATGGAAGAGGGGAAGAGAGCAGGAGATGAAGGAAAGGAAACAGAAAAAGTGAGAGAGAAAGAGATTTTCAAAGAAAGTTATCCTCTCAAAAATATTCAATTCAGAAGAATACAGGTTCAATTTAATGATGAAAATGATGCTATTCATAATTTAAAAATACCCTTTTATAGTTGTTTTAAGATTTTAGCACAAAAAAGAGATTGTAGCACATTTTTTACTGACTTTTTTAAGCTAGCTAAAAGTCTGCTTGCTGGGAGACTTGGCAGATCTGTTGAAGTCAGACTGGGTTATAAAGTTTTGGGTAAAAATCAAACATTTTTAAAAATATCAAAAGCAAAAAGATTAATTAGAAATTAGGGTCTGTTTTCCTTTGTGGTTTATTAACATGATCAAAAGATATTAAATAAGAGCTCTAAAACTCTTATGATAGCTAATAAATAGTAATTATAATTTTTAAGGTGACTACATTTGAATCAATACTCATGTGTTAGTGTTAGTATGAAAATATCACTCCAAAAACTCAACCTTGTAATTTGCTTTATATAGGTGGTGCCAGGTACTGTTAAGGGTATGTGTTTTCTTATATTACTAGTGAAACAACCCTGATAAAGTAAGTCAATCTGAAGAAAACTCAGGAAATACTTCAGGTTACATTCACATTCCTTGCACTTACTTGCTGCCCTTAATAGCTATACAAAATTGTCCTTTTCCATCCGTATATCCCTTATCATATACATCACTGTATATAAATGTGATGTATATATATCATGAGGGCAGAGATCTGTCTAAACTATGTGCCAGTATCCTCAGGTCCTAGGACTCTGACACATCATAGGCCATTAATAGACTTGTCAAATTAAAATGTCTTGTTCCTCCAATGGCAAGGTACAATATATCTCATTAAGGTTCAAATTCCACAGTATTTCTAGGGAAGTATTGTAGAGATGCTTAAACTGTTTTTCAATTGATCCAAAGGATAAAAGGAAAAAATTTACTTCCCTCAAAAACATAGTACCCTAAGAAAGGAAGACAATGAGTAGGTAATTACAGTTTATGGTGAATGGAAAACATATTATTTCTTTAAATTGAATGAACTTAAATATAGCTTAAATTCCTGAACACGAAAAAGTCATACATGATCTGGTCTTTCTCCTTATCAACCTCATTTCTTAGCATTCTCCCTTATGTTTTCTGCATTCTGGCTACTTCAGCCTATTTTCTAAACCTTGAATTTCCAGATTCACATATTAGGGTCTTTGCAATTGCTTGTTCCTCCTGTTTGGAATAACTTTCCCCTAGACCTTTGCAGGCACTTTCATTTGCATGAATTAGGTGTCAGACAGGGTTTCCTCTACATCTCTATCTCAAGAAGATTTCCTTGCTTATCCCTAGGAACTTGATCTTTTACCATGTTTTATTTTCTTCATAGCACTTACCAAAATATGAAATTATCTATTTGTTTAATAGTTCATAGTTGGTCTTTTCCTCTTAGACTGTAAGATTTTAAGAGGGCACACTTTTGTTTACAGCTGTAGTTCTACTGCCTGGCATTGAACTTGACACACAATAGGCATGAATTAATACTCATTGAATCAGTGAATGATAGATGTAAGCATATATAAAACACCAAAAAGGAACAGTCCTTTGAAAAATGAGAAAAAGAGCAGAACTAAGAGATAGGAAATACTTCCATGCAATATTGTTTGGGCTTCTGATTCTGATTAAACCAGACCTGTAGTCAGATTTTTTTTTTTTTTTTTTTTTTTTGTGAGTGAATACATTTCCTTTTTGCTTGGTCCAGTTTGGGTTGGGTTTTCTATTACTTGCAACTGAAGGAGTACTAGCAAATACAGTTGTCATTCAGTGGAACCACACGCTGAAATCCTGGAAATCTGATTACAATTCTATTTAAATAAGAATATTGCGATGTTAAGAGTTACTCTGAATAAAATAATGCTACATCATGGAGTGGCGGCAAAGGGACCCCTTAAGTAGGTTATTATGTGTTGGACTGAAACCTTTCTGGGTTTCTTCCTTACTTAAGCTTCTATGCTTCTATAAATAAAATGCCTGATACCTTTTGTGAAATAAATGACACTTGAATACGTTGGGCTTTGAACTTGTCTTCAGCTTAGAGTGGTACATCTCTTTAATTTTTTGACTCTTACATCTACATTTAATTACTGTGTTTTCTTATCCCTCTCCATTTTTATAATGTTTAAAAATATCATAGAATGCTTTGTTCTCTCTAGACAAAAATCTATTGAAAAAATATAACTAATGAATATTTACTTATACTATTTTCCATCAATCTAAAGAGGACATTGATATTTGTTGTCCTTTTAAAAACATACCTATACTTTGGTACATCTCTGCGAGAAAGACCATTAAAATTCTTCCTATTTATGAATAAGAAAGATGTATAAACAGAATATATTTGATTAAATAGAGAGGGAATCAAATCTGAGGTCTAGAGAGGTCCTGCATGGGTTCTCTTCTCAATTCTCTACCCAAATAGCTCCAGTACACGTATGGTCTAGAGGGTTGGAAAGAGGTCAATAATCAGCTCAAATGAAGCACTGATCATTCACTTAGGTTAGAAAATAAAGGATTTGAACTGATTTGGAGTACATTTTAGGAAGTCAAAATTGTAAATGCTTTCTTAAAAAGGAAGAGAACCATAGAAGTGGGCTTTCACTTACTTAGTCTCTAACATAGTAATGATTTCCCCTTTTTAGCCATGATGTTCGTGGAGGTTGTTCTAGATCCTCCTGTACAAAGACGTCCTTTCACATTGCTGTTTTTCCTCTCTACACTATTTAGGTTTTAACTGCCTGGTTTTAAAATTAAAATGCTTTAATCACAGCTTTTTGGATGGTGTGTCTTCTTTGGGTTGGATCTATTTTAGAGGGCAACTTCCATTTAGAAAATGTGATTCTGTGGATCTTCCTGTGTCTGCACATGTTCAACATCCTCTTGCTTTCCCCATGGTTTGCATTATTAAAAAGCTTTGACATGGCTCATCAGAGCTGGCTGCTGTGTTCCAGACAGGTTCCTGTCAAAACAAACTCAGTATACTGGGGAACAGAGGCCAGGCCAGTTGAATTCAAAGAACATTACCTAAATCCCTCTGTATATTTTGCCTCTTTAAAAATGCCATGATTATGACTTGTCTGTCTCTTTGTTTTATAATTTGTACTGGTTTTTTTATGTTACAATTGTGACCAACCCCTCTTTTCCTGAATCATAAGACTATATTGCCAAATGACCGACTTGGATATTTAATACCACTGTGCTCAGAAAAGGCTCTGTTTAAGTACCTAGCTGTTTGAGATTCCTGTCAACTGAATACAGATGAAAAGGAAAGGGGGAGGCTCATCACAGGGATTCTGTTGATAACACTTCATTTAACATATTTCAGTTTAGCAACACGGACTGCAAAAAAGAAAACTACTTTATTTAAAATGACAGGGCGACTCTGTTATATTCACTGTACATATGTCCCACCCAGGAAGTGATGATAATGATAATGGGTACATTTACAGTTTAACTCTATGGGGTGATTCTTCTCAAATGAATTCACCTCTTGAGTATGACACATCCATATCACATCTTAAAGGCTCACAAAATTGCTATTTCACAGATATTGAAATACCAGAGAGAGAGAGAGGTGTTCAACAGCTATTCAACAAAACACAAAGCAGGTGTACAGAGCAAGGTATTAGGGAAATTCTAGCATTTAATTGATATGCCAAACAGTGTTTAAAGCACAAGAATAGAAAATGGGCAATTTAAATGTGGTTATAATTAGCTGAGGCTAACATCCCCTTCTGTTCTGAAGTTTTGGGGAAAATGAGATATGTAAAAAGTACTACGTTCAACAGTTTCACAATGGATCTGTGATTTTATCTGTTCTTACATTTATAGATGAATGGCAGTTCCTCTCTTATTAATACTAGTGAAGCACTCTGGATTATTCAGAGATACCACATTCAGAGATGAATTCCAGCCCAGGGTAGTCAATAAAGATTATTTGTGATCTTGACCTGAAAAGGTCTAAGAATACATCAAATACTAGCATTCTAGGAACTTTTACATATTGGAATTTACATCTCTAGCAACTACTACCACACAAAAGTTTTTGTGGCCAGATAAAATGTAAAAAATATGAAATGAAGTCAACAGTTATATTGAACAGTATTTTTCAAAACTTTCATCATGGAAGTACTCCTGTGAAGGCCTTGGTCCATTTAAGACTTACAAAATCTCTTTGATTTCATTTGCTTTCTCTTTAAAGAATGTGTTTCCCATAATATTAAAAATAATGTTTTTACAGTTAGTGTTAGTGGTGTTTCAACTTGATTGTGGTTACACTGTGTGCGGACTTTGGTATTCAGCCTTTTCCCCCAGATAGCATTACAGAACACGATCTCAAAGTTAGCAAAAAGCTTTGTTTCCCACATCTCCTGTTCGAACTAATTTTCAATTAAGATGAATCATGATTATCCTCGGATTTCTCATGTTCCCAACATAATGCTAATCTTGTATGTGTACCATGGTTTGTGACTCATGGTATTTAGCTACAAAATTCTACCCTGTAGATGAATGTGTACTGATGTAATGCTTATTTGATAGCATGGAACTATGTGTTTGGTACCATTACAGCAAAAAAAATGGATGCCCTAATAAGAGTCATTGGCAATTCGGGCATCACCAACACAAACACCTGGCCACCAAATCAGAAAAGATCTTCATTACTGCACTTGAGAAAGAAGATCAGATAACAATATAGTTCGCTTCTTGCTTCTGAATTTGAAGCAATATTTATAAGGATATTGCAGCTGAAAGAATCTGATTGTGTCTGATCAGCTGGCTAGGACTGTTTCTGTCTTGTTGGAAAATATTTCTTTCCCTTGTCATAACTCCCAGGTGCTACTGCTGAGCAAATGGGAACATCGCTGCTAGAAGTATTTGAAAAGAACAAAAAAGAATTGATTCAGACAATTTACGTGCTCCTGTCATTGATAGAGACACAACGTGACCAAGGAGTATGACTAGGGTCATAGCAAAGGTAAAAGAAAAGCACCCAGGAGTTCTGTCTTGTCACCAGCTTTTCAAACTAATTATTCTTGGTTGTTGCAGGCAATATACAAGTTTTCATCAAATGCCAAGAGACATTTCATAGTATTTGCAAGTTGCTCTTGTAATTTTCCCAAGAGGTGGCTACTTTTACAATGGCAAATCACTTAACATGTAAAATTCAGATAGCACATCTATGACATATGAGAATTTCTTGGTAGCATGGAATTGTAAGTCTATTTATTACCAACAATTGTGTGAGTGGTGTGTGAAATTGAGTAAAAATGTTCTTCCTCCTAATATAACTATTTTAAGGCTGACATTGAGTCTATTATTTTTAAGGGAAATCATTTTTTTCTTACAAAACAAATGTTATCAAGAGATCAGTTACTATCACACAGGAAAGGCTATCTAGGTTTTTAAAAGACTGCAACAAATAATTCAGAAAGTCTTTTAAGGAAGTATGTTGGTATAAAAATGAAAGTCACTAATACATTAATGCATCCTGTGACAAAATGCTAAACTATACACAAATCAATTTAAACATTTGTTAAGGAATTTAAACAGTCAGAGCAGCAATTCTGTGTATGAGATTTAAGGACCAATATGGCTAAACAATAACTTAACTAAATAATTTTCCTTAATATGAAAAGTGGAAGTATTTGTAAAATTCCCTTGAAATGGGATCTCTTGTACACAAAAGTTCATGATTTCATACTTTCATTCAGTTATTTACCAATATTTAGCAATAAGCTAGCTGTGAAGACGCAGCAAGGACACAAGAATATCTCTGAAGAGCTAAATATATTTCTTTTTGTTGTTTAATGAAAAGAATGGTCCTGGAGTAGAATCCAGAGCGGTGGGGACCAATTTTTAAAGATACAAGTGTACATGTATTAAAAAGGATTTTATGTAACACATGAGAAATTAAAAAAAAAAAAAACAACTGCTGATGACCTTAATTTTCTAACCATTGGCAAAATAGTTTTCTTGGCTTTTGCCTAATAATATCAAGGCATTAAAAAAAAAAGAAAGAAAAATTAACCAATGACAATATGTCAGGTATTAATGAAAACAGTTCATAAGCAGTAAGTTCAAGGACATATAACTCAACAAGCAACACTACCCATATTCTCCAATGCAGATTTTGAAGAGACCAGATTTCTTTTTGTGTTTTCATATTTACAGAACGCGATTCCTGTTTGCAGTTTTTTTAGAGGTTCATTGTGAACCCTCTAAAGGTTTCTTTATCATTTAATATTATAAATAATTATGTTCCTAGGCAGCAGCTCAAAGCTCAGTACAGCACTCGTACAACACCACAGGCAGGTCAGGTGACCTTTCTCCAATTCTCCTCTCTCTGGTGCTGAGGACAGACAAAGTGATATGTCTGTCATACGCCATTACCATTAGAACAGAATCTTGTTCTTTTATTACAACTGAACTCCGCCAGATTTCTCAGCAGGAATGCTAAGTGAAATCAATGTCTTGGATTTCCAGGCTGAGCTTGGAGGTCACAGCCACTCTATCATTTCTCAGCATTATCCTTTCTCGTGCGCACACACACTCCCCAAGCCTCCAACTGGCACACAGCAGATTGAAAACAGCATGCATCAGAGGACTCATGCTGTACAATTTTACAGTCTTTTGGAGCCCCCTCCTTTTGATTCCCCCCTTCTATTTTTTGCAAATTGCAAATAAGTTTTGTTTGTGTCCTTCTCTAGAGTTGTGAGTCAAAGGCAAAGGCACACCTAGGAAGAAGGGCAGGCAATAAAACCCAGAGAACATGGTTGATTTTTGACAGCTGCCAATAAGATCATTTCCCTTACATCATCACTTGGATGTGGCTGACAATTCCATTGTTCCAAACAATAAATATATCTTCAACATAAACCATCATTTTGGTTTATGTCAGATAGGTATGCAGACACATAAAGCCCATTCATAAAATAATTCCATTGTATAGTAAAATAGACCAATAAAACACACAGAAAATGCCCAAAGGACACTAAGAATTGATTGTTTAAAAATATAAACAGAACAATAAATGATGGCTATTCTAATAAATAAAATAGCTTTGTGAAGTGAAAATGTTTATAATGCCATGTATAAATGTCAGTTTCATGATGCAAGAAACTAAATTCATGTATTGAAATGGGTCCTCTTTATTTACTATTGGTTGTATCTTTTTGGCCATGTTCTTCATTAAAATGACAGTAATATTTATTGGTCGGACTATTTTTAATGCACTAAACTTTACTGCTGAGCTAAAACACAAGCACATTTAAGACATCTTTTCTGACAATAAGAGTGGTTGTAGACAGCGTGCTAGAGGACATATTTTTATTAAATCATGTTATTACCTAAAAAGAGGCACTTTACTGGTTGGTTAAACTTTTAATGTCTTTTACACAATTGCAAATGGGAAGAAACACAATATCTACTACTTTCTTAAACTTTACCTGATAAAAAATTCAAGCAGGCTAGTTTTTAAAAAGTTACACTGAGTTTTAAAGATAAGCCACAAAACATATTTTAAAATTATGTATAATCATAGGTCTAGAAACACAATCCACTTTTTCACTTGTACTAAAAAATGGAGGTTTATGAAACTAAGAAAGTGGCAGAGGATTATCACTGAGATGGATAATAAGTCTGCTTTGCAACTGGTATATAGGGTTGTATAGGATTCTATGAGTGTCTAGAACCATAGAACTCATAAAGTAGTGTTCTAGTCTTGGCAAAACAAACGGTCAATCACTTTTGCATTTGCCATGGTTACCTAAAAAAAGTATCACTGTGACAACTGCTCAGTAAACATTTGAACGGATGGATGAATGAATGAATGAATGAACAGATGCATAAATGGATGAGGCTGATTGATATCAAAAGCTTCCTGATTATTTGAGTAAGTAAATTGGGGAGAAGATAATAATGACAAAAAGTTATTCTAGAGGTAATAAAGAGAGCCCACTAGTTATTTACAAGTGAACTATCTAGTCTAAAATCATAATATGAAATGTCATAATGTAAGCATCATTATGAAACATGGTATGAAATCACATTAATAAATCAAGGGAAAAAAACAGAGAATAATATCTCACGGAATTATTTGTGTGTGACGGTGACTATGCTGCTACAGCTATTTATTTTACTCAAAATTAGCCCATACATGCAATATATTAAAATTGCTGGTCCATGAAGACCTCAAAATATCACTGCTTTAAAATTAAATTTTAGTTAACGCATGTTATAATTATTATCAAATTTTAAAAAATATGCTCTTCTCTGATTATAAAGAAAAGCAGTCCAGATCTTGGGTGCACATTAGGTACAGAACATGCCAAGTTCATTACACGGCTGAAATAGTTCTTAAAGGGTGCACTTGTACATTTCCCAATATCACAGCAGTGTGTACAATAATTTGAACTATATGTTTGCACATATTATGGGTGAATCATGGTCTAGGTTCCTTGTCCAGGTTTAGTTGCGCTTTCAAGTGTATTTACCTCTTAATAATACGGAAAAGGTCCTTAAGAGTTTGGGGAAGATGGAGGCTGGAGTAGACTTTCCCAACTGATCCCTTCTCCTTCTCAATTCACCTTCTGAATTAATACACTAACTGTGAAAGGTATCTGTCAGGATACTAGAAAGGATTAAAAATAAATTCTTAGAGTTTCTTTCTCTTTCAATACTTTTTAATTTTTTTCTCTGTTTATTCTTTTGCTCTTTAGTTATTTCCAATATGGCATTTGGGAAATGGAGAACACAAACAATATTCTAGCTAATTCAGCAAAAGTTGTTATTTTGGGGGTAAATTAACTGGGTCAGTTTTATACTTAACATTTTCTAATAGAAAATATGTGTTGTTACTTCCCTAAGTAATCTCAGGAAAAAAATACTTTATGGTCACTCTTCTGTCTTCCTTCACAGAAAGTATAATGTATTCACATATCCTCATCTAAGACCTTAAGATCTTACAAACACAAAACATTTCAGCTTCAAAGTTTTCTGCTTCTCTCTCCTAAGACAAAGAACAACTTATTTGAATCCTCTTCCTGTCAATCCTTTTTCCATGTTCTCTCAAGAAATGTTTCCTTAGTTCCCAAAAGAAAACTATTTCTAAATAGTCCTACTTCTAACACTATTATTATCTTTATATCTTTCATGAAAATCTTATTGGATGGATGATATATCTAGAATTATATCCATACTGCACCACATTATAGCAGTTATTGATATTTAAATAAAACATTTTCTGTATGCCCTATCTGTACTCCTATTTTAAGGTCTATTTCGGTTGCTCTTTTTTGGGGGGGAACCCCTCCCAGGATATCTCACTGAAAGCAGGGTGTTTGTCCTAATAACTTCCAATGCATTTTATCTGTTACTCTTTATAAGGCTTTGATTCATTTATAAGGCTTCGTTTCATAGAGTATGGGTATCTATTTGATACGACTGTAAGCCACTGGAGTACAGCGTATCTAATAAATCTGTGCATCACTCACATTTCCAACTCTGGCTACCAATGCATGTTTGTTGAATAAATGCATGGCTCAACGTATGTATGTTATTGATCCTTATTGATCCTACCAGACTCTTAGCTCCTTGAAGACCCAGTGGTTAACCCAACCGCTGGCACATAATATTCAATAAATGCCATTGAATGAAAAGTAAAGCTGTCAATTGCAAGACAGGTAGCTTCTGCAAAGGGGTACCTTGCTTTTGGGTGGTGGGCTGTTTGTGCTCTTGTCTGTGTGAATGCTGGTAGGAGATACAGCAGCACCGAGGTTGCTTTGGGGAATGCCTGGGAGCTTTCCTCCTGGAGATACCTGCATTGCAGCTAGCTGGGCAGCATATAACTGCTACAGAAGAAACAGGAGAGAGAAAGAAAAAGAGAGAGAGAGAGAAAAAAAAAAGTGACTATCAGTGATAAAATAAATGCACCTCTCAGAAAGTACCTGTATTCAGATGTGGTAGTTTTCCTGTGAGGATTCTTGTTTACCGCCCTGGAACATTTAAAGAAAGAAATTGTCATCTCAATGTTCATGACTTACTTCTCTGGGGAGAAATGACAGATACTACATAGAAAGGATTTCAGCTTTAGGATGTCCAGGGACTCCAAACAAATAACAGTCATTCATATTTACTTTTTCTCAATGGTAGGGAAGACAAGTATATCATAACATTTGGTCAAGACCTCTTTTTGCTCTATTTTAAAATGTACACAGTGTGTTACAAAAGAATGCAGCTTCATATACAAAGTAATTTTCTTACGATTCATATTTGTTCTGTTTTGTTTTGTTTTGTTTTACCTGTTGAAATGGGGACCTGTAACAATTCTTTTTCTAATCATTAGTTGTATAGAAATACAAAAAAAGCCATTGAGAGGGAATGGAAGGAGAGTATTTCAAGAACACTATCTGGTCAGTCTACCTACATTGATAAAATTAACTGGATGCTTGCCAGAAATCCACTTTATGTCATGATATATAAACACAGACAAACCTGAAATTATCTTGAGGATTAGGGTTTTAAGGAATACTGTCTGAAACATGGCCTCTTCCACTAAGCCACTGCATAGTCATTCTGATTAAATAACCAGTAAAATATTCTTCAACAAATCAAATTAATAATAAGAAAATTTCACTTTGATAATAATTGCCATATTATATAGTATCTTAAAACAAGGAGACTGTTTTAGATCAAATAGTCACATCAAATGTCTGGATTAATTCTCTTTTCACCTCCACTTAGCAGTGTGTGAAAATTTTAAGATCTGGATAGAAAAGATGTGCATGTGTGTACAGTGTGTGTGTGTGTGTGTGTGTGTGTGTGTGTGTGCAAGTTAGAACTTCTGTAATAAAAAGACTGGTACTAAAGAAAGAAGCTCTCAAGGGAAAGTACTGTGACATAGTTTATCTTGATTTTTCTCCACAAGAGAAAATTCAAGGGATAAAACTGCTCAGCATAAGCCAGAGACCTTGATAAGCTGGGGAGGGGGGGTCCTCTCTAGAAACAAAACTTTGAAACCTGAGGACAGGCATATATTTACATGAAAACACACATACATTGTTCACAGTTTCCAGATACTATGGTCTAAATGAAACAGAGCATTAAAACTATTGATAAAATTATGTTTTTATTATGCCAACTAATGCAAGATACATTCCAGATACAGAAACACCAGAGGAATAAATTTATACTATCAATAATGATTGTCCCTTCTTCCCAAGTGTGTGTGTGTGTGTGTGTGTGTGTGTGTGTGTGTGCGCGCGCGCGTTTGTGTACACGCGCATTGGAATAATTATATTATTTTTTATTTCAGTCAGTGAGAAAGAAAAGACTTAATTAGTAAGTCTTAGACTGCATAAAGAGTAAAAGGATATGACGTCAAATACAATGACTGGGAGTTTATCATTTTTTTAAAATATCAGAATTTATCCACTTTCCACATTTGTGTTAAAAACCTTTGCATTATATCCTATAATTCAAAAAAGTAGTTTTTTTCTCTCCTCACCCTAAACTGTTCATGAAGTTATTAAGAAAACAACCAATATCCCAAGATACCACTATGCAAATTTAAATTTTGTCCAGTAAAATACATGTATCAAATTACATATACTGAATTAAAAAATATTTAAAAAATTATCTGGGTTGCTATATATTATAAATTTAATACTGTGTTATATATTATATCTTTGTCTTTAAAAATTATTCCAGTGGGTATTATGCCGAGAGGCTAACAATACATATTACTGGTTTGTACACACTAAATATAAGATTGTTTCATAACTACTAGAGATTGACATGGGACATTTTAACATCTGTCGATAGACAAATGTGAACAAAACAATTATTCAAGATTTTAATTTGATTATTAAAGAATTATTTCATAATTTGAAAAAATATTGACTATTTGAGTTATTTAGATAATTAAATAGATGAACCAGTCACTCATAAAAGGTGACTCAATGTTCAAATATTAATCTCTATAGACAAACTCACAACTTGCAAAGAAGTATAAGAGCTACCATTGAAAATACAAGTATAAATATACTCTGAAACACTTTATTGAATGTAAAGGTTGGAGGTGACATACATTTGGAATAAAGAATATCATAGACATTCTTTCATCATTCAAATAAATGTATTTATTTTATCTTTTTAAATATGAAATTAAGGTTTATCTTAATTAAACTGCCCTAGGAAATGCTTTTGAGTGGAAAAAGTAAAAACCCTAAATTTTTAAAATAGGTGGACCCATTTAAATATTTTTATAATAACGGTATGGTATCATCTACCTTACTGGTACTTGCATATAATATAGAGATTTAAAGTAATTTATAATGAAAATAAAATGCCAGGAGCTACTAGTCAATCAGAGTATGGTTAACATTAGGTAGCTGTTCATTTCTTTCAATCTCCCATATCCCCTTCCTCCTATTTGGCTTTCTCCTACTTCACCAAGGTTTGGAAGTAGGAATTATCTATTTCCAATACTTTTTATTTTGTGTGAAATATACGTGCTTCTTACATCTTATAGAAGCATGAAAAAGGCCTCAAGTCTTAGGGGATCTAACACACTTCAAGTCTGCACAGATAAAATAAACCAGGAATTTTAATACTTCTGGGTCCTAATTTTGACCTAATTCACAAGTTAAAAGGAAATTTCAGTAGTTTTAAAGAAGCTGACAGTGTTCCTCATAGTTGGCTACTATGTAAGGGTGGGCAACTGGCAAAAAAGAAAAAAAAATGCTGCTGTGACTTATTTTAATTCTATCTTTCAAAAAATTTAAGTTCACCTGTCCATGCATTAAAATGTATGTGTTAGCTAATTTTAAAACAAGGGAATTAAGACACGATATTATTTTATTTCACTTCTTACATGTTCTTGAAGCAAAATCAAGAATAATACAGAACCACTGGTTGATCTTGTTGACAAGGAAGGGTTACAGAATCTAGTGGCAACCAGAAGGCCATCTGAAGTAGTAAGCATCCTGTGAACTATAGAGCCCACTCCCTTATTGTAGATACCTCAATAATTGTGTATCTATATGTTTTTTTAAGTTTATTTATTTTGATAGAGAAAGAGAGCATGAAGAGGGGAAGGGCAGAGAGGGAGAAGGAAGGGGGGAGGAGAGAGAGAGAGAGAGAGAGAGAGAGAGAGAGAGAGGATTCCAAGCAGACTCCACAATGTCGGTGCAGAGCCCGAAGTAGGGCTTGAACTTACAAACTGTGAGATCATGACCTGAACTGAAACCAAGAGTCAGACACTTAACCAACTGAGCCATTCAGGCACTGCTATCTGTATATTAACTATATAAATTTTTTAAACAAAAACTTGGCTAACATTTTTCTTTAAAAGACTGCAGATAAAACCAGAGTTATATACAAGATGTATTATGATACATATACTTTTATGAAAAGCAGTTAAGTTGTTCTAAACATCAGAAAGAAATTGAGAGATCCTAAACATAAAAAGCTAAAGCTTAAAGAGAACACTCATTTCATGAAGTTGACCAGACTAACAGAATAACTGTTTTGCCTTGCAGAATAACTTTACTGTTATCTTGAAACTCTTGTTTTAAGCTCTAAAATTCTCCAACTCCACAGATCATTAGGTTTTCCACTCTCTATATTACTTAAAATATTGTGTTCCTATTTCCTTTCCCTTCCTTCATCCCTATACCTAATTCAATGATTTTTTAAGAAGAAATTCATATAAAATAAAAATCATATAAAATAAAAAATCACATAATCAGTGGAATCTATCCATTGATTACTTAGTGTCTTTTTGGTGCTCATGTGTCCATAAGTGTATACACACACACACACACACACACACACACACACAAGTAACTCGCTTTTATTTCAACTTGCTCCATAAACACACATTCTTTGTTTCTTTAGCTCTTTCAAGGACGCATGGTTTTCTACTTCTAGTGTACTTCTACTGGAACAGTTAAAAGTAGGATAAACCTCACTAATAGCAGTTCTGAACTAGTGACCTTGGGCAACTAAACCCAGCCACAGTTCCTTCATCTGCAAATTCAGGATAAATAAAACTGAGCTTATCGGGTTGATGTGAGAGATAAATCACATAGTGAGTATCAAAAACTCAGAAAAACACATGGCAAAGAATCCTTAACCAGTAAGTAACAGTTCTAATTATTAACCAATTAATTATACCAAGAAAGAAACTAACAAGGTAATATATATGTGCTGACTTCCTACTATATACTCTGGACTGTGCCAAGTACAGTGGAGGATACAAAGCATGCTTATGCATAGTTTCTTCCCTAAATCAAGATTGGTAAACATAAAACAATGAGCATGTTAGTGTACTATAACTGTATGCCACTTTTAAAGTTGTGAAGGCAAAGGAAATGAGTCAGTATGATCTCATGTGTTTTCATAGAAGAGATATAGCTAAGCTAGGAATAAAAAAGGAGGTGGCATTCTAGGAAGGGAGAACAGTTTAAAGGCACAGGAGCAGGAATGAGGTAGTTGAGCCAAGGGAATACAGAAGATGGTGTGGAACAGTGAATGGCAGAAAAGATAGTGACTAATTGAGTGCACACCCTGTGAAGAGTAAACCAGTGCTGGGTTTGTAGGCTAGTTCACCTTATAGAAGATCTTGACATAAAGACAAAGTTTAAATTTAGTATGTAGGCAAGAGAAAGCCACTGGATTTTTGAAAGCAATATATGTGATGTTTTAAACTAGAATAAAGATAAGACAAGGTAGAAGTTATGCGGTTATTAAAATTTAGGAGCGATAATTTTTTTTTAAAGTTTATTTATTTTGAGAGAGAGAGAGATAGAGCGTGCATGCACATGAGCAAGCAGGGGAGGGGCAGAGACAAAGGGAGAGGGAGAATCAGAAGCAGGCTCCGTGCAGAGCCTGACACGGGGCCTGAACTTGCAAACCCTGAGATGATGACCTGAGCCGAAACCAAGAGTCAGATGCTTAACAGACCGAGCCACCTTGGTGCCCCAGTAATAATTTTAATGATAACTTGAGTTGAAGTAACAGTTGTGGAAGTGAAGATGAAAAAAATAAAACGAAGTTCATAGCATAGTGGACACATAAATGACTACAAATTAACTGGGGAAAAGAAAAGAAAAATGAAAGAGAAGAACAGAATGTATAGTATAATTTATATAGTCTTTACTTCATAGATAGAATATGTAAGTATTCACCTATCACATATTCTCATTTGTGTATACAATCATTATACTATCTTGTAAGACAGCCAAAACACATGAATTTTCTTCTTTAGTTTTTGAAAAAAACAAAAAAGAACTAAGTCATACAGATTTCCCTATAATTCATATCCTGATATTGAAAATGCTAGAGCCATTCCATCATGGGCTTTCCCTAAGGTATAGCTCATTAAATATTTTTTTTAAATATTAAGGGTATGATGTACTGTATCTATAACAACATGACCTTGAATTATATTTATCTTAGTTAAACTCAACCAGTATTATTTTTTCCTGTAATGTACTACATGTACCAAAGCACTACTAGGCAGTGGGCTGACAGTTCATTAGTAGGCATTCTTCCTGTTGAACTACAGTGTGGGGTCAAAACAAAAATCTGACGGGATGATGACAAACAGATATTTTAACCTGTGCGAATGAATTGTTGCTAATTTCAGGGAAAACAGTACAGTTGTGTTTGGACAACTCGGCCTTTAAACCACCAGTAGATACAATTGTATTTTCTTGCAAAGGTAGCCATTTCTACACAGCTATCCTAAACTAGAGGTTGGTACTCAGTGAAAGGGGTGGAGAAATTCCACAAAACAGATTATTTAAATTCTAAGGTAGACTATTTGATTGCTTCCTTGAGATCATAAAATTTTGCCACTTTTTCTTAATAGATTATTTCCCCCAAATTGTTAAAATTACAACTTCACCTATTGTTGCTACTAACTACCATCTGGAGTATTTGGATTGAAAGTATTATGCACTGACAAAAATATCTATCACTGGTTGGTCCCTCAAACCATTTACTGACTAGTAAACTCCTTGAAGGCAAGGATTTTGTCTCTATTATTTAATGCTTTCTCAGGAAGTCTTAAAGGCAAGGAAAATTAGAAATGAATAAAGGCATAAATGAACTGCATAAAATAAAACGATTAATTTTCAACAAACATAAACCTCTGGTACATATTTAATACATATTTAATAATGGCAGTAACTTTTTGTGAAAGACCTTTTAAAAACCTAGAAAGAAAGACAATGTTTTTACTACTTGAGGAATTAGAGAAAAGACGTAACAGTGATGTTGATAAAACTTCCCATTCATCCATTTATTTCATTTACTTACAGGGACAAAGAAACAGTGCATTTCAAAACCTTATCAGCATAGGAACAAAATATAGTATAACATACTTGTTGTAGTCATAATTATAACAGTAAATGAATAAGTCAATGTGGAATTATGAACCAAAAAATTGATAAAGATTATAAGAAAAAAGTTAATACCTTAAAAAAAATAGAACCAAGCATTTAAGCATATAGATACTCTTAACTGTTTTGGAAAAGACAAATAGGAAATGCCTTCTTTCTGATAAAGGGATATACACTATTTACTCACTGAATCCTAAATATTTATTATTCAGAGAATAAACAGGTATTTAGCAGGGTCTATGGTTGTTACATAGAAAATGTTCTTTGGGATCCTTTCCTCTTGGTTAGTTCAAGAGATCCTTTGATCTTCGTTAGATTCTTTTCTCTTGGTTAATTTTCTTTCTATTTTTTTCTTCATTTTTTATTTGAGAGAGAAAAAGCACGCGTGCCAGCCAGGGAGAGGGGCAGAGGGAGACAGAGAGAATCTTAAGCAGGCTCCATGCTCAGCACAGAGCCCAACATGGGGCTCAATTCCATGTCCCCGGGATCATGACCTGAGCCAAAAGCAAGAGTCAGTCGCCGAACAGACTGAGCCATCCAGGCACCCCTCAAAGTTTAAATTTCATTTGAAATGGGATCTATTTTCATATCTCCCTTTTGTGTGCCCAAACGATCTAAATAAATTTACAGGAGACAGGGAGGACACCACATACTGGCAATTACTCAGGAGCCAGTAGCAAATGATGGTGAATGGTTTCATCCAATTACCTTACCTTCCTTTACTACAGGCATGGATTAGGACATGGGGATACTCTTTGGGAAAATAGTGCAAAATAAGTCACATTCACCATTCTCTCTCCACCTTTACCTTCCCTTTATCTGACTCCCTACATCTCTCCTCCCCATATCACAAACTTCATCATATTAGGTAGGAGAGCTGGGTACAAAAAGCATTTAATGAAAAAAAATAAAATTATGACTGAAAATGTTGTCTTTTCTAAATGCTATGTAGTAAAACATACTGATTCTTTCAGTAAATTTGTAAACATTTACATTGCCATTATCTGAATGAGGAGTGCTAACAGACGGCACAACGATTTCATATAATTTTTGCTAAATTAATTGTTTAAAATTATTTCTATAAATAGAATCATTTTCTCCAAATGAAATATCATACAAACACCAAAAAATAAAAGAGAGAAAAAAGAGGTATACTATACAAATGAATTTAACATATTTTTAATATTTAATCAAATGAGACCAATAAGGTTGTTTTAGTTTACCCTGAGAACATAAATAGGCATTGGGATGAAAGTTGAAGTCCTTTAATCAGCCTTGAGGGTCAAGAAAGCCCTCACTCAGAAATAAGTAGTAGTCACTTTTAAACTCTCACATACACAAACATGTATAAACCTAAGTTTTTAAAAAGAACATCACAGAACTAAAAGCCCCCTGATTAATAGTCCCTTGAAGTTCAAATATATGTACAGAAATGGCAGAACATTTTGATCTTAAGTGCAGGGACTGAAATCTGGCAACAAAAATTAACATACATACAATGTGTTAACTACTTGGATTAGAGATTTTCAAATGTATGTGTTGTTTTACTATGATTTAAAAAATAGGTAAATGTGTACTTCTAAAGTTTAAATCAAACTTAAAAGATGTGCGTTAGATCTGATGTGTAAGAAAAGCATTTGTTTGTTTTTTAAGGGAAAAAACAAGGAGTAACATTTGTGAGGAAAAAATTCAGAAAGCAATTTCAAGGCTCCATAAGTGTTATCTTTATAGCTTAATTTCAGCTTCTTAATGTAACTTAAATGTGGAGTTTAAAGAGAAACTAATGTACTGGAGAAAATCTTTCAAAACATATCAGCATGTTTCAATGTGAATAAATTTGCATTGCACATTATTTTTCATAATGTTTCTTCACAGAAAATTATCAAAGCAACTTGAGTTTAAACATGGGACTTCTTTCCCTAGCATTGTCAGCTCTTCTTTCTGATGTTATCCAAGTATATTGCAAGAAAAATAGGATAGGTCTTAAATTTGCTGGATCCCAGGGCAAAAGTGCAAAGAGAAACTCACATGGCAAATTTATAAAAACTTACAATTTACAAATTAATCTAATGAAGTATTTAATAAAATGTTTCATTCTCCCATCCTGACAAACATACCTTCAAAATACCAGAATGCAAATGAAAACCACAAGGATGGCTGTTATAAAAATACTAGAAAATAACAAATGTTGGCAAGAATGTGTAAGAATCAGGACCTTGCTGATTGCTGGTGGGAATGTAAAATGGCATAGTCACTATGGAAAACAGTATGGTAGTTCCTCTAAAAACTATATAGGATTAGCATATGATCCAGCAAACCCACTTCTGGGTATATACCCAAAATAATTGAAATCAGAGAGTATAATAGATATTTGTCCACCTGTGTTCAGAGCAGCAGTGGTCACAATAGACAAAAGGTTGAAGAAACCCAAGTGCCCATCAATGGAGGGAGGGATAAACAAAGTGTGTTATAAACATACAGTGGAATATTATTCAGCTTTAAAAACAAAGGGAATTCTGGGGCAGCCGGGTGGCTCAGTCGGTTGAGCATCCTACTTGTACTCAGGTCATGATCTCATGGTTTGTGAGCTCAAGCCCTGCGTCAGGCTCACTGCTCTCAGAGCATAGCCTGCTTCAGATCCTCTGTCTCCCTCTCTCTCTCTGTCCTCCTACCTACCTCTCATGTGCTCCATCTCTCTCTCAAAAATAAACATTAAAAAAAACACAAAGAAAATTCTGACACATACTATAACATGGATGGTCCATGAGGACATTATGTTGTGCTAAATGAAATAAGCCAGTCATAAAAGACCAAATATTTATGATTCCATTAATACAAGGTGAGGTGTCTAGAGTATTCAATTTCATAGAGACAGAAAGGATGGTGGTTGCTAGAGACTGGAGTGAGGCAGGGAAATGGACTTAATTGTTTAATGGGTACAGAATTTCATTTTGGGAAGATGAAAGTTCAGGAGATGGATGGTGGTGATTGGTGCACCACAAGTAAATGTGCTTAATGCCACAGACTATACATTTTAAAGATGTCTAAACTGGTAAATTTTATGTTATGCATATTCTCTCCCCAACCTCCACACAAATGATATAGAGGGCAAGTTTTAATTTAGATTCTTGATCTCCTTAGTGCTCCATGTTTGGGCCCACAGCCTGCACTCCTTCTTTTCCTGTCCCCAGCACCATTCAAGAGAAGATGCTTGGCTTTGGTCCTAGATGGCCTAAATTTCTCGTCTGTGACTGACTTGCAAATGGCTTCTAAAGTAGGGTCCAGAAGGTGACATGGCTACAAGCCCTGCTAGACATGAACCTTTAAGGAAGTCCAAGATAAAGGCAGAAAGATATTCTAGGCAGAGTAAACACAACATGCAAAGTTACAGTGTCAGCCTTTAAATCAACTGAAAAATATATCTATGAGCATTTAAGAATTTTCTGTATACCGCACAGGACACTTCTTAAAACAGAGGCTCTCCCCTTCCCTTTTTAAAATAAAAGAACATGTTCATTCTACTTCTCTTAGGCAGGATGTGAGGTTATTCGATTTTATAGTCACCACTACTGGAGCAGTGCTAGAAGAGACTAAACAAAAAGAGATCTGGTTTCTTTCACTCAGCGTAATGTTTTTGAAGTTCCTCCATGTTGCAGCATGTATTAGCAGTCTGCTCCATTGTATTGCTGAATGGTATTCCTTTGTATGGATAGATCATATTTGTGTGTGCATTTATCCAGCTGATGGACATTTGGGTTGTTTCCAATTTTAGGCTATTATGAATAATCCTGCCATTGAACATTCCTGTACAAAGTCTTTGTGTGTTTTCATTTCTCTTGACTACCCAATTCCTAGGATTGGACTTGCTGAGTCATAGGGTAAGTTCAAGTTACTTTTTTAAGAAACTGCCAAACTTTTCCAAAGTAGCTAAACCGTTTTACATTTCCACTAGCAGTGTTATGAAGGTCCCAGTTTCTCTGTATCATCAATACTTGGTATTGTCTATCTTTTTGATTACAACTATTCTAGTAGGAGAGAACTGGTATCCACTATACCAGCGTTTCCTCAGTGACTAAGGATGTTGAGTACCTTCTCGTGTGCTTCTTAGCCATTTCTATGTCTTCTGTGGTAAAAATGTCTACTCAATCTTCTGCCCTTTTTTAAAAAAATGAGTTTTTTATTAGTTGTAAGAGTTCTTAATATTCAAATTTGATTGTAAAGAATAAAACCTACCAGAGAAACTGTGTGAGGGTCCAGTTTAATAGCAGTGTATAGCTATTAGGAAAAGGTTCATAATGGTAAGTAATATAATGACAATACAAGAGTAATACATTTAAACATACTTTCCTCTCATGTAAATTTTTATATACTTATACAATGATAATTTTTTTATTCTTTAATTTTCAAAAAAATCCTATGAGAGAAGTACAGTGATGATTGTGAAGGGCTATTCACTCTTTGTCCCCATCAAGGAACATTAGCATGGTAAAGCGAGCTCTGAAAGTTGATGACTTTCAGAAACCACTAAGGTGACTTCTGGAAAAAAAAAATGAAGACTAGACACTTAGGGCTAGCTCTCAAGACTGAGAATCTTTTCTTGGTCAAGTCTGTGAGGGTTAAATTCCTGGGGTAGAGAGTAAATGGTTAAAGTTCTCTCCTAACTTCCTTGGTGGTTAAACCCTAGAAGCTGGGTGGGGGGTAGGGGTATGAAACATTTCTCCTGTTGCTTCACCCTCACTACCACAGTTCAGGGAGGAAAGTGACTGGGGGGGGGGTGCCCGTGTGGACATGGCAAGGGTTTTCACTTCATCTCCAGTCTAGAGTTCCAACTGGGGAGTTTTTCCCAAGGGAGAGAAGGGAGTGACAATCTGGGTATACCAGGAACCAGGGTCACTTGGAAAAGCTAACTGAAGTAAGTATACACAATGTGAGAGATCCATGATCTGCTGTATTTGGACACAATTCCTAAGGAAACTTGAGGGCAAGAAAGATGCATCAAACAGAAAGAGTAAGTAAACCTAGACTTACTATAGATTTTTCCAAATGGAGGATAACTAATAGCTAGTATATCAAGCGTGCAGAATTAAAAAAAAAAGAAGAAGTTGAAGGTATTGGAACATAAGAGCTTCAATATCAGGTTACACAAGGAAATGAGTTAGGTGGACAAAGCCTCTAAGTCTGGATGGCCAGCTGACATCTAGAGGTGAGTTCAAGATGGCAGGGGGGCAAGACACAAGGGAAAAATAAATGTTATCCACTTCAGAGAAGGAATTTTCTGCCTTCAGAGAAAACAGGTGAGCTGTGTGGAAAGCATGTCTGAGGAAACAAGGGGCTGGCTGGTAGGGGCTCCAAGGCAGAGACTCCTGCAATTATGACCCACACATCCTTAAAAGTATCACTCCTGGATGATATGCCTTAGAAAAGCTGGCATACAAAAGTAAAATATTATGTCTGGCTAGAGTGCAGTTATACCATTAAAAAGCTATCGTGAATACATGTACAGATGCTGTAACGTTATATATGTAAAGCTGCTATCACCAAATGTTAATAATACATAGACAATCTTTATTACTTTATATTAAATTCAGTCCCACTCAGTGTGATACTTGGACAGAATACGGAGCTATCAATGAGGAGTGGAGTGTTGATAGGGTGTGAAGATGGCATCTTGATAAAAATTAAAGAACACATTTGAACTTACTTAAATTGTAAGACCTTTTTCACAGGTATGATGCTCTCAAGCTGTTTCTGTCACACTGCAGATACTGAAGCGTATAAATAAGAGATGCTTCAAATGTACTGGATTTTAAAAAGCTTTCTTCATTTTGTTAGACACCAATAAATCTTGAACAGTTAGAAAAAACATTTTGACTTTTACAATTGAAGCCATTCCTTAAAGATCCAGATATATTTGCAAGAGTCATGCAAGAAAACACCAACGGATAGTTTATCTATCTCTCTCACTCCCTCCTCGATTTTTCTACTCCACAAGCCATCTTCATGTACTGCACAGTAATCCATTACAATATGTTCCAACATCTGCCTCCCCATATGATGTATGACCTATTCGATTGACCCTTTTTATGCCGCTCCAGACTTTCTGCTCATGACTGTGGGAGGAGGAAAGCTCTGCATCTATTCCTGAGGTCACTAACCAGTAAATACATCTCCATTTGGCAAGGTAAAGGGGACACTGGCTGGAAAGGTCTGCAAATCTTTTATATATCAGTGACTATCCTCATAGCTTTAATTAGTCTAATTTATAGGGGGAAAAAAGGCACTGCTGAAAATCCTTTGAAAGTAACAATAAGAGGAGAAATGCTTATTTATCAAGGGGAAAAACTCTGTTGTTATCACATATTTTTATTCACTATAAGAAAGCTGGGTATTATCAGAAAGACCTTTAAAGCAAATGCTTACCTTTGACTAAGTTCATAATTGTGAAATAATTGCTCATTTTATCCCAATACATTGGGGGTGGCATGTTATAATAATCAAAACATTAAAAATAGTGAGCATTTTTATTCAGTAAAAAAGAGAAATTGTGTGTTAAGTCATATTAAATCAGACTATATATTATTTTGTATATTGTAAAAAAACCTACTTCCAGATTGCATACTTGCTGGAAGCTTGAAAATACTTGGCACATATGGGGAGAGGCAGTGCAAGAGCCATGATTTTCTCAGTGACTACGAAGTGCCACTCACTTTGCTAGAAGTCTGCATGCTATTTCAGGGATCACCATAACACGTCTGTGTGTGCAGTGGGGGTGGTTCAAAAACTTGACAAAGATAAAACAACTAGTAGTTTCAGAAGTCTGGGTATCCCCTAAAGTTTTCCTTTCTACTACGTGTCATACAAATTTACCATATGGGGATAACAATGCTACTATTAAAAATGCTTTCCAGGTGTCTGGGTGGCTCAGTTGGTTAAGTGTCAAACTTCAGCTCAGGTCATGCATGATCTCACGGTTTTTGAGTTCAAGCCCCGCACTGGGTTCCACGTTGACAGTGCATCTCTGTCTCCTTCTTTCTCTGCCCCTCCCCCATTTGCACTCTCTGTCTCTCTCAAAAATAAAAAAATAAAATAAAAATATAAAATAAAAATCTTAAAAAAAAATAAGGCTTTCCAAACTTAAACGTTATGTGATGAATTCTCTCTACTGCAGTGGGATTTCCCTAACTGCTTGCCAATGGAAACAGGGATTTTCCCTAACCTCTGAGCCAATGATAGTTTACAAGCCCAGGGGTTAAAAGGCTTCAAGAAAAAAGACTTCTTGCATCACTAGTGACAGAACTCTACTCTCCCTGAAGAAAGCACAGCCATTTAAGATTTTTTTCACTAGTTATTTTGTTCAATAGCTGGTACCAACAGACAGCACATATGATGGGTTAGAATTAAAAACACTTCTTCTTATGGATTTGTCCCTTATTTTTTCCTTCATTTTCTCTCGTAAACTTTTATGACTAAGAGAAAATTAGATATTATATTAGTGTTGGTTATTTGACTACATAAATTTATCTAAATTTTGAGAGAAATCTGGACACAGAATGGTAATAGCAGCAAAAATAACCATAATAGCTAAAATGTATAGGACTCTTACTGGGTGCCAGGCCCATGCTGTCTCTCTCGGAAGCTTAGGAAATAGACACTATTCTTATTTTGCAGAGGAGGCCACTGAGGCACAGAGAAAAGTAAAAGTCATTGTCCTAAGGCACATATGTCAGAGGTAAAGCTGAGGGTAGAATCCAAGACTTTAGAGTCCATAACTCTTAACCAATGCCTTATGAACATCTTTTCTGGTCATTTAAATACAGTAGTAGGGTTTGGGTCTTTTGGGCAAAGAGTTGGACAAGGCCAGGGAGGGCAATTCTAACAGTACTTCTGACAGAGCCTGGGCTCTTATGATAAGAACTATCTTGCGGCAGCTGTAGTGCAGGAAAAGACGTGAGAAGCACCCAAGAGGACATTTTTCCTATCATTTTCATCCTCCTTCTTCTTGGCCACTGCCAGTTGGAAAAAAAAAGGTTCAGTTTGGTCTGCTTCTCAATCATGGTGTTTTAAGGGCATGTAAGAGAGAGCGATGATACGGTCAGACAGATCGGGAAAGGCTCCTCTACAAATACGATTACTTAGGGGTCAGAAGAATGAGAGGATGCAACTGTGTACATGGAGTAGGAAAAAGTACTAGCAAAACAAGCTACTGGTAGGGTAGATCATGACAAAAGCAGAGTACTGGAAGGGCCAGTGAGACTCTAGTGTGGTGGGAGAGATGCTCAAAAAGCTAGATGGGAAGCCGTAATAGTTTAAGAAGAGGAATGACATAATTAGATTTGCATTTCTACAAGACTAGTCTAGCTATAATATGAGAATTGATTGGAAGGGTTTGATACATCTACCCCCCATTTTAATGGAATAAGATTAACATAATCACTTTTTTACATGATTTAAAACTGATTCAAAATCAATTATAGAATAAGTCTGGCTATATACTTTTCAACATTCTTAGTCTCATCCTTATTTCAATATTTGCCACTTCCTGTATAATTTCTGTGGAGAATTTAATCATATTTAAAACTTTATATTTTTATTCAATTCATAGTCACTAACCTTGGTTCTTTTGGATAATTTAAAAAAGAATAAGAAAAATGCATTAAAAATGAGTCATTTGCACTACCTACACCACACATTACTCTTAAATCAATTACAATAATAGAAACACACTCTAATAGTACCTTGCCTTTACAATGTGTCTTGACTGTCATTAGTTCTTCTAATCATGGCAAGCTTCCTTTTCAATCGCACACGACATACTTCTCATATATCGTCAGAATAGTCCAGAGAAATAGTCAACAATTGTTAACTTCTGCTTTCCTGCCTTAAATTGATTGCTTCATTCAGTATTTATTTATTGGGCACCTATTATTTACCAACCACTGTTCTAGACACTTAGAACACATCAGTGAACAGAGATCTCTGCCTTAATGATAGGATTTTAAATGTTTTCCTCCCCAAAGACTTGTTAGACTTTAATCTTTCCTTCTATCTATCTAGTACTTGTCTAATATGCCCCCATATGTGACACTATATGTGACTTGTGGTTATTATGATTGGGAATTTATATATCCATTACTCTTCATATTTGTAAATGAATACTGCTTTTGAAGAAGTGAGGTCATTCTTGAAAGTACATGATTGAGTGATACATGCTTACAACATGGGTACACCTTGAAATCAATAAACCAGACACAAAAGGATAAACATTACATGATTTCACTTATATAAATAGGTAAGTCCACAGAGACAGAAAGTATAATAAAAGTTACCAGCGGGGGCACCCGGGTGGCTCAGTGGGTTGAGCATCTGACTTTGGCTCATGATTTCACGGTTCATGAGTTTGAGCCCCGCATCTGGCTTGCTGCTATCAGCTAAGATCCTGCTTTGGATCCTATGTCCCCCTCTCTCTCTGTACCTTCCCCATTTGTGCTCTCACTCTCAAAAATAAATAAAACATAAAAAAAGTAGTTACCAGGGGCTGAGGGAAGGGAGAATGGAGAGTTATTATTTAATGGGTACAGAGTTTCCATTTGGGATGATTAAAAGTTCTGAAGGTAAATAGTGGTGATGGTTACATAACATTCTGAAGGGATTTAATGTTATTAAACTGTACCCTTAAAAATGGTTAAAATGATAAATTTTATTTTTATGCATATTTTACCACAAAAGTATAATAATTAAGAGGGCAACAGAAAGAAGAAAAAAACAAACACTGTTTTCCAGTACCACATTACGCTTTATTTCTTTAAATCATTTTTTCTAATGTGTTCCCATGTGTTGGTTCATTTTGTACATTAACTCAAGAGAACATATTTAAAGGGGGAAAGGAGTAATGGTATTCTAAAGTAAAAGGAGGTTGGAAATATTAGATTCTTTTAAAAAAATACTTACTAAAAATTACCCTTTTGGAAACAAATACAAACAAAAGAAAGAAGAGTATGTTCTAAATCAACCCAGTCCAGTAATGCCCCTTTCTTTCAAGTTAATGATTGCTCTGAAACAGAAGCTACAAGATCATGTCAACCCTTCATTGACTTTGCAAAAAGCACAGCGTTTGCCAGTTCTCCTGTAAAAGGTAGTTCTTTCTTCACTTTCCCCTCCTACTCCAAAGCTAGCTTCTTTTTCATATTCAGATGACTGTTTATGAGCTCAATCCTGTTTCAACTGTCACTCTTTACATCAAGGAAAGATAGATGGGACACACCAACCCCAACCTAAATGACCTTTGGATGTGACAAGAGTTTTAGGTCAGCCTTGCTAAATGGAGGCCTTGGTGTATCGAGACATGCCTTGGGGTGAAATTTACAGTGAATTTATTATCTCCCAATGCCCTTTGGACTGCTTCCCACCATCAAACACTATGGCAGCACTTGGAACAGGAAGAAATACATTAACTGGAATCTGATCGTTTTAAAAGGTTACAGCTGCCCAAATATAATTTAATTTCATACTTGCCCTTTGAGGGTTTGGTGTATATTTTCATTTTATGACTGCAAATGATAAAGCTCTTAAGATTCCAGGCAATAAAAAGAGGGAAAAAAAAGTATTTTAAGGGTTAGAAGTCTATTCAGTTCATACTCAATGAGTGAAGTGACAAATTAGCTTTTTTAAAAAAATCTAACATTTCTCTTTTTTATTTGGACCATCTCTTATTCCTCTTCTGATCCTACACGTCTATGTTTGGTTGAAATTAGTATATGAACACTGACCTCAGATCTCAGCCAGTTTGAAAATAAAAAGGTGATAAAAGAAAAAAAAATGAAGATAAAGTCAATCTGATTTAAAGTAAAAATACTTTAGTATAGGGGACACATTTTTCAGTAGTGTTCTCTCTCATATGATTGGGAAAATTTACCCATTAGGGTATATCAACATCAAATTGACTTACCATTGATCTTGTACTTCTATAGTATTTCACACTTCCACAAACTTTAACAAAAGGTTCACAAAATCTTCTATAAATGCCACACCACAGCCTCATTAGTTTAATTAGTAAATATTATTACTATTATTTTATTAACAGAAAGTAAAAGGTATGGTGTTATTAATTCAATGGAATTAATCAGAAAAAAATAGAAGCAAAAATCAGATAGAATTACCTACAGTTTATTATTTTAGCCATCAAAACAAAACAAAAATTTGCCAGACGTCACAGTTCTTTAAATATCAATCCAATAGAGTTGGAGGCAATACAGTATTTTGGATTCGCTGCTAATAATGAGAAAAGCCACATAGTGAAACTTTTAATCTATATGAGCCAAATACAACTTAAAGTTGTGTGTGTGTGTGCATGTGTGTGCGCACGGGCACACGCACATATATGTGTGAGCATATGTGTGTACACATATGCATTCATTCATCATTCTTCAATTTAATCAATAAATATTTCTTGGAAGATATTGAGCTAATTCCTGTGAAGTTTATACTTAAAAAATTTACAGATTATTTTAAGAGGGTGTTCCTAGCATTAACAACGAAACAAAGAATCAGCATTTAAGTATTACGAAACTTAAACATAGCAGATAATTATAAGCACTAAGGTATCTTTATTAGCAAATTAATTTCCTGTTGGTATGTCACTAATTTAAATGCATTTTGCATAGTATTTAATCTGCATAACAATTCTAAGGGTCAGATATTACTATCCCTGTTTATAGATTATGAAAATGTAGCCTAGCAAAGTTAAGAAATCTGCCCCACATAGCAAATCCAGTCCTAAGACTCAGATGCTCTGGATGATAAAGGGTAATAGGTCCTGTTCTTTTATTCATTCATTTATGTATCCCTCTCTCAATCAACAAATATTAAAGGCTCACCTAAGGTGGTAACAATGAAAAAGCAAACATTCTCCAAGAATCAGTTCCCAGAAGCTCTTGTAAAAAGGATATTCTCATTTCTCTAAAGATATAGGGATGGCCAATAAGCACATAAGAAGATGTTTAATTTTACTAATCATTGGGGAAATGCAAACCAAAGCCACAGTGAGGTATCACCTAACACCCATTTGTGTGGCTATTATCAAAGTTAAACAAAATGAAACAGCAAAAACCATAGAAAATGACAAATGTTGGCAAGGATGTGGAGAAATTGGAACTCTTGTTCATTGGTGGTAGAAATGTAAAACGGTGTGGAAAACATGGCAGTTCCTCAAAAAATTAAACCTAAGGTTATTAGATGATGCAGAAATCCCACTTCCGGGTATATACCCCAAATACTTGAAAGCAGGGACTAAAACAGATCTTTGTACATCCATGTGCATAGAAGCATTATTTACGATAGCAAAAGGTGAAAACAACCCAGATATCTGTCAATGGATGAATGGGTAAACAACAGGTAGCATATACTAACAACAGAATATTATTCAGCTTTAAAAAGGGAGGAAGGAAATTCTGACATGCTGCAATACGGGTGAACCTTGAAACATTATACTAAATGAATAAGCCAGACACAAAAGACCAAACATTGTATGATTCCACTTACATGAGTTACTTCAAATAGAGAGTTCATAGAGACAGAAAGCAGAATGGTGGTTCCCAGAGACTGGCTGGGGGTCGGTGCTGGTGAAAACATCAGGAGTTATTGTTTAATGGGTATGAACTTTCCATTTGAGATGATGAAAAAGTAGTGGAGATGGGAAGTGGTGATGGCTTTACAACATCAAGAATGTACTTCATGCCACTGAACTCTGTGCTAAAAAATGGTTAAAATGGTAAAGTTTATGTTTATGTATATTTTACCATAACAAAAAGTAAATCTATGGAAGCTTAATAAAAATTAGCAAAGCTTGGATCACAATCAAAATTTTAAAAAATAAATTTAAATGCAGAAATTAAACACTTAAGTCCAACAAAATCAGTGGAGAAGGTACTGTAAAAAAAAAAAACACAGCCAAATAAGGGTGCCTGGGTGGCTCAGTTGGTTAAGCATCCAACTCTTGACTCTGGCTCAGGTCATGATCTCATGGTTCAAGAGTTTGAGCCCTGCATTGGACTCTGCCCTAACAGCGTGGAGACTGCTGCTCGGGATTCTCTCTCTCTCTCTGCCCTTCCCCTGTTTGCTCATGTTCTCTATTTATCTCAAAATAAATAAATAAATAAATAAATAAATAAATAAATATCCAAATGAACAAAGCATGAACAAAGAAATGCTGGAATTAAGGAGAGCAGACAGAGCTGAAAGCCATATTAAAATAGTGGGCTTACAAGGATGCCTGCTGAACTAGAAGATAGCTTGCTCCTCTTAGCTTTGACTGTCTTGTCACAGTTAGGTTTCAACTCCTTGGGCAGTCGATGACATAACTTCTTTCCCAGGTGGCTAAAAACATGAGGGAATTTGAGGGGGTGATGAAGCTGTCTTGTTTCCTGACATGGTAGTGATGGTAGTGGTGGTGGGAGTGATGGTGAAAACTCATAGAATTGTGCATCCAAAATAGTCAATTTTACTAGATGTTCATTTTAGAAATTAAAAAACAATTGAAGATACCATGTAAAAATGGAAAGAATCTTATTCAACAACTTTGACTTATAATTCTGAAACACTTGGGCCTTCCTTCCCAAGAAAGAGACAGGAAAAGTGACAATTTGCTAGCACTGTAGATTACAAAGATTTTTGAAAACATTATAAAATTCAGTCCTGATCTTTCTGTATCTCCAATATCTCCATATGGGTATAAAAATGAATTACAAATGGTTTGAGTGTGCAGGAGAGCAGCTAGCCAGGGGTTACCACCCACCATTTGAGATAATAGGAGTATAAAGTACTGAGAGTAGACTATTAAACAAGGTGAAAAGCAGTTCTTTCCATTTCCACTGATGCTAAGAAACCAATTGTGCTGTACTTTCTTAGTATAAAAATAATGAGCAGAGCTTTCACATCTACATGTTTCCTTTCCAAGAGAACTCATGCTTCTTTCCCAATCTATGAAGCATAGTTTGAAAACATACCAATTCTAATGGGAGAGTAGGTAAAAACAGGACTGTTTCAACTGTTGGTGTTCTGGTCTGAACGGAAGCCTGTATCACTGACATATTTGGTTTTATTAATAGAGAAAATGAATAGGCTAGGATCTTCTGAGATCATTTAGAATGTTATGAATTCTATTTAGAGCAAAAGAAAAAAGGCCCAGATATACTTTCCTCTGATAGTTTCCATCCTTGCCATTTGAATATTCCTAATTCCAATTTCTGACTCCTCTGCTCATATCTGGATTACTCCTGTAATTATTTAGTCAACAAGCAAATACATCCAAAAAAGATAATTTCCCCACTTTTTCACTGTTGTGGGAGAATAAAAAAGTGGTTACAGCCTCAGATCTTGATAAACAAGAGAAGAGAAAAGACCTGAAGAAAAGAGAAGAGGGGAAGAAAGAGGTAAAGAAGGATTAACACAGGAGGGCAGCTAAGAACATAGGAAAAGTTAAGTGAAGAGGGAAAAAAAAAAGAGACACAAAAGTAAAAACAAAGAGAAAGATTTCCGACAAACAGGAACAGAAAGGCCAATTTTTAACTTCTAAAAAATATTTATTTATTTATTCTGAGAGAGAGAGAGAGAAAAAGAGAGACCATCCCAAGCAGGCTCTGCACTGTCAGTGGAGAGCCTGATGTGGGGTTCAATCCCATGTACCAGAAGATCATGACCTGAGCTTAAATCAAGAGTAGGACGCTCACTTGACTGAACCACCCAGGCCCCCCAGAAAGGTTGATTTTTAGAATTATGTTCCTATTTTTTTTTTAATTTTTTTAAAAAAAATTTTTAACGTTTATTTATTTTTGAGAGAGAGAGAGAGAGACAGAGCATGAATGGGGGAGGGTCAGAGAGAGAGGGAGACACAGAATCTGAAACAGGCTCCAGGCTCTGAGCGGTCAGCACAGAGCCCGATGCGGGGCTCGAACTCACGGACCGCGAGATCATGACCTGAGCCGAAGTCGGCCGCCCAACTGACTGAGCCACCCAGGCGCCCCGATGTTCCTATTTTAAAACCTTTAGCAGCCCTAAGGACAAAAAAAGTTGGTAGTGTCCAAACACCGTGACTGTAATTAAAAAATGACAGTATTTTGATTACTGCCATGAAGTTATTTTATGTGAGATTGTTATTTATTTATATCTAGATAGCTCTTCCTTTCTTGTGTTTAAGTATGCTGTTAGGTTGTCTATTGGGCAATCTAGTCCTGGTCTGACCTGCTCATCTATCTTCTCATTCCATGGAGCTACCTAATAGGAATAAAACTTTCTTGCCTAATCGGATCTTCAGAGCTAGCTTGATTATTTTCAAGTGTGTAAAGCATTTCTTTTGAACGTCTCAGATCAATAATTGCCTCATTACCCTTGTCTCATGTTTTCCTTGACAGCATATGAATAAACGTGTCCATAAATCAGAGAAGTCCACTTGTAAGGTGCAAAGGCTCCTTCTGGGGATTTCTGGGGCTACTGGTTACTTTCACTAGTCCTTTTTTTGCTTCATTTTTTTCCTTCCTCCATTATATATAGGTAGGACAGCTAGAGGTAGGACAGTAATATGCATTTTACAAATAAGAAAACTTGAGTCATAACAGATTAAATGATTCAAGACCAGACTCCTACATCACTTCAAAGGCAGGCGAGACTAGAACCCTTATTTGTTGAACAATTTGGGTCGTTAGGGGGATAATGATGGTTAGATAAGCTACTTTGGCTGCCTTTACTATGCCCTAACTATTCTTATGCCCTAACTCTCCATGTGTAAAACTCCCTTCATTGTAACAAACACTACAACTTTCCAGTAGCACATCCCTTCAAAAGGAAAAGCTCGTTCCTTTCCCAAATGATTGCCAATGCCATAAAAGCTCTAGTAACTCACGTGGAATGAAAACATTAGAGAGATAGATTCTATTTATTTTTAGGAAGAACTGAAACATAGGTTTCTTGTAGTCTTACATGTACAAGAAAGATTATTTTAAAAATGTATTTTATTTTCGTAAAGACATTCTGCTTGCATCAAGTACTTGAATAAGATGGATTTCTACAATAACCATACTCCTTGTACTGTAAGACATAATTGCTATATCCTAGACAATTACTTTCTGACTTAAATTACAAAATAATTTGTTAGGCTCTTTTCTGACAAGGGTAAGTACTTGAACCTAGGAGATAATAATGAGGATGACAGCAGCTAATGATGGCTGACAGCTTATGCTATACTAAACATTTTGTATTCAGTATCTCATTTAAACCTTACACTAGCTTTGCCATGCAGGAAGAATATTAGCAAATTTCACATGTGAAGAAACTAAGACTAAGGTATTGAGTACCTTGACCACAGACACACAAACAAGGTGTCTCATAAAACAAAAACCCATAATTCATTATATAGTATATAACATTTGCATATTATTTATTTGTTAGATTTATTTAAATAGTTAAAAATATTTAAATCAAGTTTGGGGAATACGTTTAACAAAAAGGAGGAAAAACAGCTAAAGCCATTCAAGTCATCTAACTAGTTACTATGCCGCATACTACTAAATAGTTACAAAGCAAAGATTGAATCTATGACAGGATACTTTATGGTTTCATAATGTATTTGATGCTAGCCTGTGTCTAAGGTGACACTAAAACATCTAAGTTTAAAATTGCTCTGGAAATAAACCAGATAAAAGATGAATCAAATGAAGAAGGAATAAAAATGAAGACACATAGGGCCTAGCTTTTTTTTTTTTTTATTGTTTGGTTAAGTGTCTTGGCATAACTTCTATGTTAATCAAATGTTTTAGGTGCATGGTTTATAATAACTTAAGATTCCTTTACAACTAAAGAGCTAATTTAGAGGGATAGAGGGAAACTAGTCATATGAAAAATATTTTGAGCACGTACTTGAAGTGGCTGGAGTTGTAGGGCACAGTATAAAATTCCAATGGAAACTTATCTTAAAGCAACTACCATAGATGGACAACATTTGCTATATAGTTCTGCCTCATTCCTAAAAGGAAGTGATTGCAATTTTCACTATCGCTATTACTTTTTTTTCCATTCTATGTTGAAGAAGTTTTAATAATGGGAAAAGGAAGAGACTGCTGTTGTAATGTTCATGTTGGAGGCATTAATTATGCTGGCCCAATGCTCATTGTAGCAAATCATCCACGAGCATACTTTGAATCTATTCCTCCATTTCTTCCTGTCTACCTCCTTTATCCAAACAGTAGCTAGGTAAGAAAAGGAGTATGACATTAAAGTAAAGGTCAGGATTAAGAAATACGAAATTATTAAGGGTTCATTTCCTACCCTCCCCCCCTTTCTTTGCATGCCCTCAGTTTGGCAGGACAATATTGAGAAACTTCCACAGGAAACAGCAAATTTGAAATATATGGGACTGGCTTCAGTTTTTCATCTGAAGGAAGCAAATAGGGCTCTATTTTCAAGTCTCCTGAAGACATTTGCCAACCACACACAGCTCAATATTGTAATGTGATTTTTCTCCTTGGTCTCTCTCTCAGAACAGTTCTTTCATGACTACAAAATCTTATCTGCATGATTATATAATCATCTTTGAATACTATCTTTCTTCTGAGAAGCAAATAAAATATCAACAAGACTTGTGATATAAACAATCCCACTTTGAACCTTCTATGAACAAATAGATATGAAACAGCATGCTTCTCTGTTGTTTTGTTTTCTAAATTCCTTGATCTTTCAATAGCTTTTCACAAAAGAATTAATTCACAGAGCACAATCACTGAACTCAGCAAAATGAAAGCAATTCAGAAGGTTGTCATTGTTACTGGTATGCAAATCCTACCCATTGTCTTATTCATCCTTAATTTAATAGTCTAAAAGCAAAAACAGCCATTTTTCTCCCCCTTTTATACAAAAAAAAACTACTTAAAATAATATATACGAATATATGAGTTTATTTTTAAGGATACCATGGTAAAATGGGAACAAGCTAGATTTAGCTTTCAGTTGCTAGGATCCCAGGTGGTACACTTCTGCTAATAATTGGATTTAGCCAGGTCACCACTTAGAGTCCAAATGGCATCATCAATAAAATTATGGATGTGGACTAAAAGAATGGTTTTAAAATTTTGTTTTAGCAGCAGATTCTTTCATTCAAACAATCTTAGCCTGTATAACTAGATCTATAAAACATACAAAAGTGAATGTTATCGTTTAGGGTTCTTGGAGCTGCCTGGATTCCTGTGAATAGTTTCAAATAATGGTTTTCAATGAATGGTCTCTGAGGTCCTTTCCATTTCGAATATACTTGATAGGAAAGGAGGTTTTATGACTTTCTTCAAGTTTTACTCCACTTTCACACTGCATTCATTCTTTTAAATTTCAGGCTTCTCGATAATCCATTAAGGATTCTTAGTTGACTCATCTTTGCATTCCTTAACATGCTTAGCTGAAGAGCTTACAAAGAATAAATATTTTCTGAGTAAATAAAATTTTTAGGATACTATGGGGTTTATAAAAATAATTTGCTTCCACATTCAAGTTTGAAACCAAAGGAATTTTTTCTTTAAAGAAAGTCATACAAAGTTTATAAATTTTCTCAGATTTATAAGAGAAATAGTTTAGTATGTATATATAGACAACAGAGGAGTAGAATAAGAGTAAGAGTATTCTTACTCTAGAATAAGAATAAGAGTAAATATTCTATCAATATACCTCAAAAAAGAGATATGACTTTTGAAGGGTGATACCAGAAAATCTTTTTTATATTATTTATCTAAAAATGCATATTACATTAAAGGCATCTATGTAAATAACTTATTTTAAATAGTATAAGGTATTTATTTAGAATAGCGTGGGCAGCTCATCGAGACAGTCCATTTGCATTACACCCATGGAAAAACAGGACTCAACAGGAGGCATTCTTTTTCTTTTCTAACTTTTTTAATGTTTATTTTTTAGAGAAAGAGAGAGAGAGAGAGCATGAGTTAGGAAGGGGCAGAGAGAGAGGGAGACACAGAATCTGAAGCAAGCTCCAGGTTCTGAGCTGTCAGCACAGAACCTGACGCAGGGCTTGAACTCAAGAACCACAAGATCATGACCTGAGCCGAAGTCAGACGCTTAACCAACTGAGCCACCCAGGTGCCGCAGGCATTATTCTTATTTTATAGATATAAATATTGAGACAAAGAGTGAGTAATAGCAAAATACAGAACATTATGCTCCAAGTAACTTCTTATATTTTGGTGGGATAAGTAAACTCATTGCTTCCCATAGATTCTTGTGATGGGTCTTAAAATTGTACCACACAGGGGAATATAAGTATTTCCTCATAAATAGGATGATATGCCTCAATTTTACTAACTTGCTTTACCTGCTGACCTGCAAAGTAAATGCACATAAGTCTGCCAAATCCTAATTTGTGAGATTTCCTTTTAGCGATAGTTTTAGGGGTGCCTAGGTGGCTCAGTGGGTTAAACATCAGACTCTTGATTTAGGCTCAGCTCATGATCCCAGAGTCACAGGATTGAGCCCTGACAGTGTGGAGCCTGCTTGGGATTCTCTCTCCCCTTCTCTCTGTGTCCACCTCCCCTCAAAATAAACACACATTAAAAAAAAGAAATAGTTTTAATTTCAGTGAATAACAGTTATTAAACAACTAATAATACCAAGCATTTACTATTACCTAGCACATAATATTTGATAAACTGTAATTAACACTTTTGTTGCTTTGCACACTTTATATATATTACCTCATTTAATCCTCACAAAAAGATATCATTTATGCCCACATTATACAGACAAAAAATTAAGGCATGGAGAAGTTAGGCAACTTGTCCAAAGTCACAGAGCTGGTGAATAACAGAATAATAGTTCTTTAAGGCATGGATGGCTGCAGGTACCACACTTTCAACCATTATGTCACAATGCCTCTCATTAGGCAACAGTGCCTTTTAAAATATTAATCCAAAGACAATGCCTTAATATAATAAAAATTTTTCCTTTAGTCTTTATGTTTCCTAATTATCCCCTGCTAAGAGACTAAATTTTTCTGCATATATTAACTACAAAGACTTCTGTCCTATGTTTACCAGTTGTAGGTAATGCAATTTACATGTTCCAGTTGCGCCATTTGAGACTTCACCATGGCAAAGAATGGATATTATTCAACAGTTTTCTGGTACCAACAAACCTCAGCATTTGCTCCTCTTAAGAGGCATCTGTCTTCATCAGGGTTCTTTAGGTTCAAGATTCTTATCGGTCCTATCAAGGCAATTATGTGAAATACTACTCTTAACGTTGAATTTGTCTTCATAAAAGTTTCCTTGAATAATTAAAGAATACTCATAATATAAGGTCAATTGACAATTAGGTTGAAGAATAAATTTCTTATATAAATACAATCTGTGAATCTGAAGAATGTTAGTTGCTCTTTCTTACATAGATATAGCCACGACTAGAAAATTGAGTAGTGTCTGCTTTTTCAATGAAATGAAAAAGCTGTACACTTTTTAAAATTTTAATACATTGATATTGTATTAAATTATCCAGTCCTAGGAAAGGATAATTTACTGTTGGCCTTGAGCCTCACAATCCTTTTATGTATGGTAATTAGCCACAAAACATGTCAGAGTAACCTACGTATGTTTTGATTAAGAGAACACAGAATGCCATCAAGTAATGGGCATTGACTGACTTGTGACCAGAAAATCTGGCACTGACGATAGTTGTATTATTTTAGTGTAGGGCGATGATAGGACTTCAAATACAATGTAAATTTTAGCATTTATTTGATTGGCTATTATGATAAAAACGGGTACTATGGAAAAGCACACATGTACTGATGTTTCTGTTAGCATGTAATGACACACCATGAAGCTGCTGGAAACAAGAAAATACAGAAATAGCATGAAAAAGACACTGCTTGTACTGTCTCCATTGTCCAAATGTCAAAACAGCTCCCGGGAACCCTAGGGGTGGTAATAAGTATGAAAGTAGTTCCTACCAGGTTCTTCCTTAAAGGAGATTCTTGAACACTGCTGGGTTCTGACTCTAGCCCATATGGGCTTGGAAAAGTCAGAGAAAATGTTGGCTGCACTTTTTCAGGCCTATTTGCATATGTTCTTTAGTATGCAGGATGTCTCTATATAATTTAATTGTTGGGTTTTTTGCCTCTATTAATACATATGCAAATGACTCACACTTGCAGCTGTGCTGTATTAATCATATGTGTGCTTCTGTCTGTCTGCCCTGCAGGCTCAGGGTCGAAGGGAGACGCAAAGAGGGAATTCACTCTTCTAACCTGCAAGAAATCTCACTCATGCAGACAGAAGTCCAACAGCAAACAGCGCACCAGGGTTGCAACTGAAATGAGGAGCAGTAGAGCATTTTTCACCCTGTATGAACATGACAAGGACCTAAAAGTTACGCTGAATAGTACAGTGTGTAGGTAGGTAAAGAGAAAAACCATCCTTGTAAGCAATTCTTTCAATAAGAAGGTAAAATTCCTCACATCCAGACCTCTCCATATGGTTATTTCTCCCTTATTGATTTTCTGGGTGTTTCTCTTGGTCAGATACATAAAGCCATGCTCAGTCACTTACAGTGCTGTGGGAAATATGAAGCATTTATCTGTGTCCTGTCATAATTATTGACCTCCTTCGGAGACTGGCAGGAGGTTGATAAAAAGATGAACTTCAGTTTTTTATCCATGTCTGCCTTGATGTTACTGTCTGTCACACAGAAGCTTAAGCCATTTCCACTAGGACTTGCATGTACCTTTGATAGCTATGAAAAAAGACTGATTTCCGTTGATATTTTGTATGTTTCATTCTCTAACGTGATCACGTGACACCTCTCATTTTCTCAACCCCAGAGAATGCATGTTAGTGATGATACCAGTTACTGGAATGATAGCCCATGAGATTTCAATTATGGCAACTTGTAATTTTGAGGCTTTATTCCAAAAATATCATTATGAATTTAAAAAATGATCCTACTGAATTCATTAAAAAGTTTCACTAATTCAGTAAAAAATCTTGAATGAATGCTACTTGCTTATTTTGAGTAAAATATGACAATCCAAGGATAATCTCAATGTTTTTTCCTTTGCTTATCACTATTAATCATTGGTTGGAGTCAACATTTTTGGCTTCCTATAGGTAGAACAGGTGGCAACCATCTTTTGGCCAACACAAATACGGTATTTATAAAGTGAGAAATAAATGGATAAATATTGCCTTCTAATTTCAAATCATAGAAGCCTAGCTAAAAAATAGAAATAGTACACTACATTATAACTATTACTGTTAAAAAATTCATGATGTCCATTAAGTAAAATGCAAATTAATGACAATGAATATGAGGAATGAATGTCAGATGCACTGTTGCCATTATTTGGTTTTATTAATTAGAAATAGATGATTCGCTTAGCTGATTTTAACCAGTCCAAACATCCAAAAGATTCAAAGTGTAACTTTATTTGGCTTAAATAATTATCCTCACTTTTTGAAACTGAAATGAAGCTATATTAGTTTTCTGCATACATGAACCACCCCCCCCCCCCGAAAAGAGACAATATCAGGAAGATAAATACCAAAAGCATCATTGGCTCTTGAAAGAAAAATACAGGTAGTTTGAAGAGGAAGAGGAAAGAAAAAAAAAAAGAGAGAGAAAGAAAGGGAGGGAGAAACATAAAAGGGTAAACCCAGAATATGATATTGTTAATTAGATAGTTACTATTTTGATAATACACTCTCTATTATCTGGAAATCACTTACTTTAGTTTTGTGTGGCAAGGTGCGCCATATTGAGTCAAAGTACCTCCAACAGTTCATATTCTTATGTATGTCTGTACATACATTGACAAACCATACAAGAATAATCTAATGTTAAGTTGTTTGGTCTGTTTTTGTGTGTATAAATTCTAATTACTTTAAAGGAATAACATAAATTGCAGGAAATGCTAAAACACATTCTCTTTGTGGCAGACCATGGCTATGATGAGATAAAGGGAAGAAAGAGCAGGAGAGATAGAGTTAGGGATTTCTCATATACTGAGAATCTCCTAATAGGGGCTGAAAAATATAAAGTTCCCAGGTCTTTAAATTAATAACATTTGTTCCAGAAATTAATGACATACTGCCTTGTTATATTATTAAAATGATTATTACCCTTAACTCATGATAGCTTCTTTCATTTCGTAAATATATATTGAGTACCAGCTATTTGCTAGGTATTAATCTGAGCACTTGAGATACATTATTGAACAACAATAACAAAAATAACAGTCCCTGCTCTGGTGAAGCTTACGGAGTATTTGGAACAGACAATAAATAAGGAACATAATACGTAACTTATATAGGATGTTTGAAGATAACAAGTGCTATAGGAAAAAAAAAAGAATAAGGGAAATAGAAGATGTTGTATATCTGGCAGGGTTATTTTGTGATTGAAACAGGTTAGTTAGGGTAGGTGTCTTAGAGAGATGACATTAGAGCAGATTCTTGAATGAGGTGAGAAAATGAGCCTTCCAGGCAGAGGGAAGAGCATTTCAGGTAGAGGGACAGCTAATATAAAACTCTAAGGTGGAAGCTAGGAGCATGCCTTGGCATGTCAAGGGACAGCAAAGCCCTTAGTGTAGTTGGAGCAGATTGAATAAGGTAGTATGGAGCGAAACTGTCATAAAAATATTTTTTTAAATACAAGTAAAGAAAATACTGTAGTGCTAACCATGGTGCTAGGCATGTAGTGTTCTCTTAAGGTTATTTCATGAAAAGGGAATAAGTTTTTTCTATTATAAAATTTCAATATATATCTTACTGAATTCAAACTACTAGTTTTTTTTTCTTCCATGAGCCAATGACACCTTTGGTGTTTGTAATTTGGCTATTGTGTTTTTTAAAGGATGAAAATTAATTTATATTGAAAACTAATCATTACTATTCAGCTTAATTCCAATATCATAAAGCAGAGTAGCTCTTTGAGCAAGATAGATACCTAACTTATTATGATGTTAAGATTCATTTTTCACCCTTTCATATAATAGATACTGAGTTCATAAAATATTTCAAACACTTGGTTAATGTAAATGATGATGAGTCACTGTCTTCATAGATTTTGCCATCTGGTAGAAGCCAGAAAGTAGAATTTAAACTTTTTCTACAAGTGTTATGAGAGGGGAAATACAGTGTGCTCTTGAAGCACATAAGAGCTACATTAATCTAGACCTGGGGACAAGGAAATATTTCTTTAGAAAGTGATGTTCTATCTTGCAATCTGAGTGAAATAGGAGTTGACTTGGTAAAGGTGTGGGGTAATGGGGTTCCAGGAAGAGGAAATACCACATGTAAAGATCCAGAGAACTTGAAAACAAGTAAGAGAAGGACATGATCAGATTTTCTAAAATCAGAAAGATTATTCTGATCGAGTAGAGAGAGCATTGGAGGGGGTAAGATGAAGACAGAAGACCAGTGCAGGAGCTATTGTGGTAAATTAGGCAACAAATGAGGGGAGCCTTACCAGAAGGGTAATAATAGGTAAGATGGAAAAAAAATGGATGGATCCTTGCTGTATTTATTAGGTGGAATGCATAGACAATGAATGAACAGATGTAGAGGAAGAGGAGACAAGGATAACTCTCATGTTTCCAGATTGAGCAAAGATGGAGTGGAGCCATTTGCTAGGACCAGAGAATGAGCAGGTCTCGGGGCAAGAAAGAGAACTGGTAAGTTACATTTGGTATTCAGCTTATACTGTCTGTAAACACCTATATATTTCCTCTTGACAGTCAAAAGTAGTTGTCTATATGGATCTGAGGCTCGGGAAAGACTTTAAAGGCAGAAGAAACAGAATGATATCTCACTGTAAAATAAATAAATAAAATAGTCCCTTGGCACAACATGTTAATTACATAATCCAGATTAAGCCACTTTTTTCTCTATAAAAAATAAACACATCACAATGCTTAGACTATTTCAACTGCTCCTAAAGTATATAGTAAGGTGATTTTAAAATATAAGGTGTATTTTATTACATGGCTAGAACTTCATTATTTTATCCAGGAACATGAAATAATATTTAAGTAATAAAAAGTGGCTGCATTTAAAACACGTCCTCTTGCTCATCTTTTAAAATAGCTGTACTCTTCTTCATCCTTTCTTTAAGGAAGATCCTGGATTTGTGGTTCTACTCTATGTCATCCAAGTATGAACAATGACAGGCAAAGATTGTTTCAAAAGAAAACACAAATGGTAGGCAAAGTCAATCATGAGTAGGAATACATCTATAGGGCCCTTCTTAGATCTAGATGTTCAAAATGAGAGGCTTGAATTAACATATATCTGTGTAAAGAGGGATGAAATTGACATGCAGTCTGAAATAGATAACTGCCCTTATGAATCGGGCTACTTCTTTCAGCAGTGTGATGCATAGAGAGTATTTGTAGAAGTGCCAATTCATCAGCATTTTTGTTATAATTTGGTTAGCAGGTTACTGAGTTAGCAAATGTCATGAGTTTGAAATGTGTTTGCATTTGAGTAGCATTTTTAAATCATGAGTAAAAAATTTGCATGTGTGTTTATGTGTATGTGTTTATTTTTTTTAATTTTACTCATTTATTTTTGAGAGAGGAAGAGAGAAAAGGGAGAGAAAGCACAAGTGGGGGAGGGGAAGAGAAAGGGAGATGAGAGAATCTCAAGCTGGCTCCACACTGTCAGTGCAGAGCCTGATGAGGGGCTTGAACTCATGAACAGCAAGATCCTGACCTGACCAAAAGTCGGATGCTTAACCAACGGAGCTACCCAGGTCCTCCTATATGTGTTTTACTAGTAGCTAGTGGCTTACCACAAAAGAGTTTTGGATTATTAATTTTCCTGTTATACCACAGTATTGGTTTACTGAGATCCTAACTAAAACTCATATATGTTAATGGGCACAATGTCACTTATATAAAAAAGATCTTTATTCTACTTATAGATTAAATTATAGTGAAAGCAAGAGCAAATGCATGTGGTGTCTTTTCCTCGTTCTGAAAATGATTTTTTTAGATCTTGATATTTTAGGGGAATCTGATGTATTATAAGGATGGAAATAAAAGAATTTCAAATATTTTAATACCATCTCTGTAGGAAGAGAAGTTTGGATTGTTGCCTAACAAAGCTACTTTCTACTAGAATCCTACAGTGAAACATACTTGCCCCAGCTTCCTCTCACCATTAACCCAAGGGTGAAAGGAGACAAGAATGTCTAACTTACTTTTAAAATGGACATCAGAAATCTCCAAAACTCCTATTTCTACATTCAAATATATTTCCAGATATGCTTCCCTCTTCCTTTAATTTCACTACTCTTTTTAAGTTTTACTGATTACAACCACTTTCCCATATTGTCATTATTTCCGGATGCCATTTCAAAGGATAACAAGTGTTATGCTACTTTTATTGTCTCCTTGGCTCTAACACTTCCCAAGATACTTCCAGCTCAAAGAAACACTTACTCACACTGTAGCTTTTTGTGGAAAAGGTAGATTAGGAATGACTGTTATTAACCTCTGTAGAACACAGTATGTCTCAGCTCCTCCTGTGTTCTTCCTGTGAGATTCAACTGATTTTTCAGAAACCCGTCAGGTCTTCTGACAATCCCCAGTGCTGGCCAGATATATTTGTCTCTTAATGCTACAATATAAAACTCTATTCTTCCTTATAGGTTAAGATCATCTATCATGACAATGCATTTTTGTGCATACAAGTTAAGTTTATTAAGCACAACTGGTATATATCTGGGTTTACAGATATACTGTGTCTCTCAGGCAAAGGAAAATACACAATTCTCACAGGGGTGATTGATTCTATTATTAGATGGTTTGTTATCCTCATTAATTGCATAACTATGAAGTCAATAACAACAGAAGCTAGGGAAGATTTTGAGGGATGCTGATTCAAAGATTTAAATAGTTAATGAAAGATATCTTTAATATAATATTATTGATATTCTTTTCAACTCTGGAGACAAAATTTCTAAAATCACTTGGACATCTGGTAAAGTTATCACTGACATTCTTGAATATATGGGAATATGTATTCTTCAGGGCTAAAAAGGTCTTAATTGGAATGCCTGGATAAAGTTGTGCTCATTTAGGCGCTCGCTTATTTGGTTTATTTCTCTTTGCTTGCCCAACTGAGTTGGCATTAGCAGGAGAATAAAAAGACCTACAGAGTCAAAAATATTGGGTGTCTTGAACATTTTTTAAAATGTAATTTCTGTTAAGTTGCCTTGATTCATAAGTATCTGTGTGAAAGTCTTTGACAGTTTTGTTCTTTTTATCTTGATGAGGACCAGTCTGTGATGAAACTGTGTTACACAGTAATCAAAGCAAAGCCTGAGACCGTTTTGTTAAATCATACCAGGCGATAAAAATGTATAATAAGCTCTCTTTAGTACAGAAAACAGGGCCACAAATTAAGAGTCAACCACTCAACTTTTGGTTGAGAATCAGTGCAAGGGAAGTCAAAAACAAAAAAAGAGTGAGACAAGTATCACTACTCAGCCCTATTTTGCTTTAACACGATAATAGCTGTTTTGCCTGTTTACTTAACCTTTGTCTCCTCTGCATTGTTTCCCGACTTACCTGCAGTTGGAGCGGGCCTAAGCCTGGTGCTGCTGCAGCGGCAGCTGCCATGGTAGTTGGGATCAGCTGAACAGGGTAAGGGTCACCTAAGTAAGAGAAGAATAGAGGTGTCAGCACCTTTTATCTACTCTCCACCTGCAAATTAAACTCCTGCATTCACTCTTTCCAAAAGCCTTCCTTTGTGTGCCTTGCTGGGGCCTAATGAAAAGCTCTATTGTGCAGCCTTTTACTAACACTCTTTTCACAATTCTGGCTGAGAGAGGAATGTGAATAAAAGGCACAAGCAATTAAGGCGGAAACCTCATCCTTTTTTCATGATGTATTTAGGAAAATGGGAGGAAAAAGTGTGCATTGATCAGAAGGCTGCACTTTATAACACACACACACACACACACACACACACACACACACACAGACACACACACACACACACACACACACACACACCCCTAACAGTCTTGACATGAGCCTACCAACCCTCAGCAAATTTAAAATGTTACCATAAGAGGAACTTAACTAAATTTAATTCCATTTTAACAAACTCAACTCTAAAGATGTAAGCCAAATAGCTTACCTTTTGAATGCAATGTTATTGTCTTAATTCAAATAACCTCTTAAGTAGTGTCTTGTGGATGATTTGAGAATAAAGAAAACATTTTATGCATTGTTTTATATAAAATATTGGTATCCTTATTATCTCAGAGATAAATGTTTATAAAATATATTATAAAGAAAACAGAATATAGATGGTCTCTCCCTGAAGGGTTTTTTTGTTTGTGGTGATATCTGAAAAACCAAAATCTTAGTAATTCAACATTAAAGTTTTAATACATGTGATCTATAAAGATATAGAGACACACACAAATATATATACATACAATCTAAAAGATTGGAGTATACATTTTTGATGCAATTTTTTTTTCCATTTGGTCAAGAAGTACAATAGACTTTCTGCTTAGAGCCCACTGACATGCTAACAGGCATGTACATTATTGGTATTTGAAATACGACCATAGCAAAAAATAAAAAAATAATAATTATAAGAACAATTTTTTAATATAGAAAAAATCTATTTTTAGTAATCTAATTTGTGAAAATAAAGTTAATATATCCATTCCAAAATATTTGTTGAGTATCTGCTACATATCAAGCACTGCTCTCAACACTAGAAATAGATTTTTAAAGAAGACTGACTTGTAGAGGTGTGTTTACTGGGAATTTAATGAAGCTTAAGCTTTGGGATTCTGCGAAGGGCCTCTGGAAGCATGTTTACAGTATCATATGCTTTCATATTTGTCAGCGTTTTTACTTTGTTGTGATTTCTTTTTTTTTTTTTTTTTTAACGTTTATTTATTTTTGAGACAGAGAGAGACAGAGCATGAACGGGGGAGGGTCAGAGAGAGAGGGAGACACAGAATCTGAAACAGGCTCTGGGCTCTGAGCAGTCAGCCCAGAGCCCGACGCGGGGCTCGAACTCACGGACAGCGAGACCGCGACCTGAGCCAAAGTCGGATGCCCAACCAACTGAGCCACCCAGGCGCCCCTGTTGTGATTTCTTTTATAAATGAAAACTCTCATTTTCACTTGACTGTGTGTATTTTAAATTATGTGTATATAATTAAAATAATAATTATAAATAAATAATTAAATATATATTTTTTAATGTTTATTTACTTTTGAGAGACAGAGCACAAACAGGGGAGGTGCAGAGAGAGACACACACACAGAATCTGAAGCAGGCCCCAGGCTCTGAGCTGTCAGCACAGAGCCAGATGCAGGGGTGAAACTCACAAACTGTGAGATCATGGCCTGAGCTGAAGTTGGATGCTTAACTGACTGAGCCACCCAGGTGCCCCCATAATTACATATATTCTTAAAGAGGACCCCAAAGTTATATTTTTCAGGCTTCAAAATACCTGAATCTACATCTGCTGACTTGGTCTCCCCAGAACTTATAGCTTAATGGGAGAAAAAGAAAAAAGATAATTCAATGATTAGTAGAAAATACACTGACTGTTAAGATAGGGAAGTATGTAACAATATGCACTACACCATAGGTGCCTTAAACCTAGTCTAAGAGATCAAAGATCGCCTCCAGGAAGAAGTTAGGTTTAAGCTGAAATCTGAATGAAGAGAAGGCTAGCCAAACAAAGAAGAAAAAGAAGAGCCTTGCAGAAAGAAAAACCATTTTAATGAAGACTTACAGTCAAATGGGAGTGTCATATCATAGCCCAGTCCCTGCACTGCTTTAGAACACAGGTAAACAAAAAGAGATAAATGGGACCGGAAAGGGAATCAGGGGCCAGATTATGTACAGCATTATAAACAATATTAAAGAATCTAAAAACTGAGAACAAACTGAGGGTTGATGGAGGGTGGGAGGGAGGGGAGGGTGGGTGATGGGTATTGAGGAGGGCACCTTTTGGGATGAGCACTGGGTGTTGTATGGAAACCAATTTGACAATAAATTTCATACATTGAAAAATAAAAAAAAAGAATCTAATCTTCATTCTGTAGGCTAAAGGAAACCATGAATGTAGAAAAAGATGGGTTGAATAAAATCATCTGGGCTAGAGGTTAGAAGCTATAATCAATAGTAAAAGATCAGAACTCTCTGTAACACATAATAATGGTCTGTACAAGGGTGGTTATGTTGGGATGGAGAATGATGGAGAAAGTCAAGGGATAAAAAGAGGCAACACAGACACAACTTCATGATTGTTTACATATGAGAGTAAGAGAGGACTCAAGGATGACTCTTGTGGTTTTCACTGAACAGCCAGATTGGAGAGTAGTACTGTTTGTTTGGTTTGCAAACATAAATGAGAAGCAAGATTGCCAGGTTGGGCCTGGTGGGGAAGGGGGAGGCCACGGGGTATGAATAATTCTATTTTGGACACTTTAAGTTTGAAATTACTATTAGATATCTGAGTAGAGATGTTCAATGAGGCACTTGGTAAACACGTCAGTATTTTAGGGGAAAAAATTATATCAGAAATGTAAATTTGAGAGTGGTCAGCATATATCTGGAATGTAAAGCTATAAGCTTTCATTAGACTGTTTAGGAGTTAACTGTAGATAAAAAAAAAAAATAGGTCCAAGGGTTGGTTGTGGAATATAGTAATATTTATAGTCAGGGAGATAGGCAACTTTCAGAAAAACTAAGGAGAAATATAAATTTAATGTTCCAGAAGCCAAGTAAGGAAAGATTTTCAGAAAGAGTGATTTTATTTCAAATGCTGGATTTAGTAATGTGGAAGTCATTGGTGACTCCAACATGGGCAATTTCAGTGTAGTGGAGGGTGAGAAAGCTTAATTGGAGTGAGTGTGACCAACAGAGGATGATTAAAAGTAGAACTGGAGTCAGGAAGTGTAGACCCTTTCTTTTCAAAATGAAGTTCTTGGAGAATAATAACGGTTATCACCTAGGAATTCGTTAAAAATGTAGAATTTCAAACCCCACACCAAATCTACTTGGACCAGCAGCATCTAAGATGGAACCTCCCAATGACTCTACTTCTTTCCTTGTGTTTACATCCTTGTAATCTCCTACCCTTGAAGAGAAGAAGGCAAAGTGATGCGATATTACTTGTGACATTGGGTTACAAGAAGATTCTGGTTTTGTCTTATTTATCCTCTCCCTAACCCTACCCTGTCTATCTGTCTTGGACTAAGCAGCTATGTTGAGCTGCCCTAAAAAGAGGCTCACATAGCAAAGGCATGATGTTCTCAGCCAACAGCAAGCAAAGAGATGAGGCCTGCAACAGCGAAAGGAGAAAGCTTAGAAGCAGATTCTTCCTCAAGTCAAGCCTAGAGATGACTACATAGTCCGGGCCAACACACTGGTCACAACTATGTGAAAGATCCTGAGCCACAGGTTCCCAGCAGGGCTGTGTGCAAATACATGTTTTATTGTTTTAAGCCATTAAGTTTTGGGAGAATTTGTTAAAGCAGCAAGTATATACCTTCTGAATTAGAAATTAAATTTCAACAAGAGTCCCAGACAGTTTGTACTTATTTGAGAAGTGACGGAACAGACAATTCTAGTGAGGTGTTTTGCAGTAGTTATTGGAGGGCATGTGATCCAGAAAACCTTACTTAAAAGGTATACTTGTAAAACTTGTAAAATGCTTGCATGCCAGTAAGAACGATCCAATAAATATAGGAAAAAAAAACCCTGATGATACAGGGGAGAGAGTGGACAACTGACTGATGTTACATGGACAAGGTTTTATTTATCATTTAGTATTTTTAATATCTAATCTAGAAAACACTATCTGAATTTATAAGGGGAAGTTTAGATGTTTAAAAGCTGAATTTGTACTATGCAAACTAGCAAAAATAACAAATATTATAGTATGACTATTAGAATAGGCAACTTAAATACTTAAACTATGTAATTTGTTTCTATTGTTCATTTAATCAATATAATCTTAAAATTAACTATAGCAAAAAGTAGAGGCTGTGATGCCCTTCACAGTGATCATTTTATATAATTTAGTTACCCTGTTGTGAATTAATCAATTAATCAGTACTTAACAACATCTACCATGTGACCAGAACTCTGCTAGGTTCTTTGGGAGGCAAAACAAAACAAACCTTGGTCTCTATCTACTACACATCCATCTTTTCTAATTAAGTGAGAGAATAAAGATGAAAATAAGAGTAAGCTTGGCCTTGAGGATTTGCAGGTAGAGGGGGGATAGATATTTTGGGTGGGTGAAACACATTAAAACATGTATGACATGCTGAAGGAATGGAGAGAAATCAGTTTACCTGATAGGTGATAGAATAAAGTAGAGGGAAAAGAGACTGAAGGGAAGGAGTTGGGAAACTTAATACCCCGCACTGGAGGCTATTTGGATACAACACGGCAATGACTATGAAATAAAGTTTTAGCAAGTATCATTAAAGAAGTTAGGTAGCAGGGGGGTTTTAAAAATGACCCTGGACCTGCGGGCACCTGAGTGGTTCAGTTGGTTAAGCGAATGACTTTGGCTCAGTTCATGATCTCGTAGTTTGTGAGTTCAAGACCACATCGGGCTCTGTGCTGACAGCTTGGAGCCTGGAGCCTGCTTCAGATTCTGTGTCTCCCTCTCTCTCTGCCCCTCCCCTCGGTCTCTCTTTCTCTCTCTCAAAACTAAAACAAACATTAAAAAAAATGACCCCAGATCTCGAACCTAAGGACAAAGACTTCCTCATACATTTGGATTGATAGCAAGCACCTGCATAGGTATTTTGGGCACTTCTCAATTACTATTATCTAATTGCTAATAACAAATTGAGTGTGATACATACATATAAAGTTCATTATCAAAATCTAGATTATTCTATAAATTTTAAAAATGCATATATTGGTATTTTATCTTTTATCATTTCATTTTCTAAATTCATTAATGCATATTAATGAATGAATATAGTCAATTTTCCTTTGTATATATGTGGATCTACTTGGATATATATACACACAGTTGCTACTTGAACACAGGGGTGAGAGGTGCCGACTCCCATGCAGTTGAAAATCCAGGTAGAACCTTGGACTCCCCAGGGACCTAAGGGCCACTATTAACTGAAAGCCTTACTGATAACATAAATAATCAATTAACACATATTTTATATGTTATATTATTATATACTGCATTCTTACAATACAGTAAGCTAGAGAAAGGAAAATGTTAAGAAAATCATAAGGAAGTGAAAATATTTTTACAGTACTGTATTATATTTATCAAAAAAAATCTGCATATAAGAAGACCTGTGCAGCTCTAACCTGTGTTGTTCAAGGGTCAATTGTACATATATGAATGAATAACTATCATGTTATACACATCCCATATTGTATGTGTGAGTATAAATGCATGTATATATATATACATATATATATGCATATATGCATGTATATATATATATATATAAAACATTTATACAAGCTAAATAATTGTATATATGTGTTATAAGCTGAGTTGTGCTCCCTCCTTCCAAATGTATATGTTGAAATCCTAAATGAGGTCACACAGGTGGGCTCTAATTCAACAGGACTGCTATCCTCTAAGAAGAAGAGACTAGGATGCAAACAACACAGGGGGACAACCATGTGAGGACAGAGGAGAAGATGGCCATCTATCTACAAGTCAAGGAAAGAAAACTCAGAAGGAAATTTACCCTGTTGACACCTTGATCTTGGACTTCCGGCCTCCATAAATAAATTTCTGTTGCTTAAGCCACTCAGTTTGTGCTATTCTGTTATGGTAGCCTTAGCAAACTAATGTTTGCCATACACAGCCACACATCAATGTATTTGATGTTTAAGTAAATTGGAGAAAACAAAAGACTGGCAGCTGGAGTTAAAAAGACTGTGATAGCTAATATGTGTCTTTAATCATATACAGTTTCCAAGATATAATTATATAGTCATAAACAGGATATCAACTAATTTTCAAAAGTTTGTGTCTAAGGTACCACATTATCACAACCATCTCCTTTTAGCATACACACATACATAACTTGACCCATGTCTACCTTATTACCAATTTTTCAGACCCAGATATCCAAAACTAGTTTGACGCAAATTTGTCCCAAGTTACTAAGTAAATACAAATACAATAGCTGTGAAGCTGGCCAATATAGCAATTTCACTCTTAATTAAATTCAAAATATATTGCATGCATATGCTGGTGTCCAAAGCAAACACAGAATCTATCAGACTTTAAAAATAAGGTCAAGGGTGGTTCTTAATGGCAAAAGAGTAATTAAGACCTACTGGGGAAAAAAGATCCTTTATTGAAGTAAATACTGTCATCTATTTGTGCCATCCCTTATTTAACAGGTTTATTTTGTAAATACTTCATGAAGTACTTAGTAAAAATTAAATAATGGAAAATTCTGACTTTTAAAGTTCAACCATGTGTAAGTTATTCAAATTGACTTTCAACTAGTTAAAAGTAATATCTTTTACTCTTTCCTAGGTTTTAACCATTTGAACAGTTTTTCCCTAAGCCTTTCCAAAATTAATTGGCTTCTTATTTCAAAGCCAAGTACGGAAAATTCTAGCTCAAAACAATTTTTTTCAAAAAGTTGAAAAATATGTGAGGTATATTAGTCAATTGTTTTTAGAATACAACCTAGCTTATAGTGTCTATTGATATAAATGATATAGCTAATATTAAATAACCCAATAACCCCTTAGAAAGCATGTTAATTGCAATAGTGTTAAAGTAATGAATATTTAGATAATAATAATCCCTACTGACATTAAGAAGGATTTACCTCTCTGATATATAATAAAGTAAGAGAAACAATATTTCCCAACAAGGTTATCTAGGCTCAGGAAGATTGTCAAAGCAAATATATTCTTACCCCGGGTCAAGGACCTACATCCTTTCATCCATGGATTAGTATAAATGTTCTGGAAAGTTTTATGGCATTATTTTCACTGAAACAAGGAGATGCATTCCTTTATTAGCCCTCCATGGTGTTTTGTTGGTTGGTTGGTTGGTTGGTTTGGTTTTCTTGACAAATACCAGATTGCCTTCCCTAGGTGCTGGGAAATACAAAATTTAAAACCCATACCCCCCCCCCCACACACACACACACAATCCTAGCCCTAGACAAGTTTCTAACCAAGTGAGAGGGATAAACATATAAGCCAATTGGATGATACAATGAGCAAATCAGAAGGTAGTGTAGAAGGTACTCTGAAAACCTCAAGAAAAGAAGAACTTAACTTGGAAACAGTGTGAAGAAAGGTTATTTGCTAAAATGTCTATTAAAAATAGCTAGGTTCAGGAACTCCTGGGTGGCTCAGTCATTTAAGCATCTGACTCTTGATTTCAGCTCAGGTCATGATCTCATAGTGGTGGGATTGAGCCCTGTATCTGGTTCCATGCCGACAGCACAGAGCCTGCTTGAGATTCTCTCTCACCTTTTCTCTCTGCCCCTCCCCTGCTCATGCTGTCTCTGTTTCTCTCAAAAATAAATAAACTTAAAAAAATGTTTAAAAATAGCTAGTTTCACTAAGGCATTGCCTTTCAGGACCATTTTATCACCTACTTTCCATGTCTTCTACTTGCTAGAGTCCCACAGTAAGCTTCCACCATTTAGTATAACCAAAATTGCTCTAATTCACCATTTTCTCAGATAGTACTTAAAACATTCTGCTTTTACTACTCTAACTTCCAGGTGGACAGAGCTCTGTAGGAATCTAAGGAAAGAATGACATTAAAAAGGACACTATGGATAGAACTTTTGAAGAAAATTGCTTTCTTTCATCTTAGGGAACCATAGATTAATCAGTGGGTTCCTCTGGCTTGGAAGGAGCCCCCTGCCATTGATCAGGCAGTGCGAACAATAACCACCATCTTTTACTGACCCCTACTTTCGAGGATATTTACTCTCACTGTGTCTGATGCGGTAAGGGAAGGGTAAGCTATGCAGCTAAAAAGGAGGTAGAACACATATCTTATAGAATCTTGTGCTTTACTTCAAAGGCAATGTTAAGTCACTGAAAGATTTTAAGCAGGAGAGTGACATAGTCTGATTTGTGTTTTAGATCAATTTTGTGGCAAGGGATAGAATCGATTGAAAGAGGGAGAGACTGGAGACAGACTTGTTAAATACCACTGCAATAAATCAAGCGGAAAATGATAGTGGCCTAAACTAAGCATAAGGGAAGGAGATCTGAGAGACAGATTTGATGACCAATTTGATGGGAGAAAAGAGAGACAGGAGCAAAAAAAAAAAGAAAAAAAAAGTTATAGTTTGGGCTTTTATTTTAGTAAATTATTTAAAGAATGAATCATTCTTACCCAAGTAGTTATTCAATTGCTCCAACATCCTGTTTCAATAATTCATTTTTTCCTACTAATTTGGAATGTGAGCAACTAGTATTTGTTGAATTTTAGCACTGTTAAAATATTATATATATATATATATATATATACACACACACACATCCACATACATATTTACATGTGTGTATAAAATCTCACTTAATCTTCACAACAACTCAGTAGGGTAGATATAATTATTCTTATTCTACAAAAAAAAAGTCCAGGACTTTACAGTAAGTACTATAAACATTAGTACTTGAATAAAAACAAAACAAAAAACAAAAAAACAAAAACAAAAAAACAAAACAAAAAACAAAAAAAACAAACCCCAAATGTATTATTTTAGAAAACACAGACTATTTTTAGAAAAAAAGTATTATTTTAGAAGACATCATAGACTATTTTTAGAACACTATGCAAACACAGACTTCAGTTTTCAAATAGATACATTCATTTAGAGCTTATCCAACTAATATGTATCAAATACTATGTGGAGGGCACAAAGAAATAAAAGGTATAGTTCTTGCCTTGATGACACTTTCAGTTTCACAAATAAGACATACAGATATCAAGAGTGAAATAAATCAAAGCCATAAGATGAAAATCAAATGAATAAGAAAGAGAAAAATTACCAGAGAAAAGAAGAATTTATTCAAACTCAAATCATTTGAGAAAGAATTGGAGAAAGGGCTGAGCTTGGGTTAGATCCTCAGTAAAAATATAAGACTAGGGGTGCCTGGGTGGCTCATTTGGTTAAGCATCCGATTCCAGCTCAGGTCACGATCCCGCAGTGAATGAGTTCGTGCCCCTCATGGGGCTCTGTGCTAGCAGCTCAGAGCCTGGAGCCTGCTTTGGATTCTGTCTCCCTCTCTCTCTGCCCCTTCCCAGCTCATGCTCTGTTCTCTCTGTCTCTCAAAAAAAAAAAAAAGAATAAATGTTAAAAAAAAATTAAAAATATATAAGACTAGATAAGATGAAAGAGGTCCAAGAGCCACAATGCCTGGTGCACAATAGATAATAAATATCTGCTGAATGAATAAATGGATAAGCCTAAAAGTAAGGATGGGAGGAACCTCCAATGGTTTTTCATTTCCTGGAGCATACACAGTGTATAAATATTCCCCTGAGTTGTCTCTTCTTAGGTCCTCACACTACTCATCATTTCTTGCCTTATAATTTACTTTTATCATTGAACTGTTATAGGTCCATGTACACCCCATTCCATCTCTCGCTTTCCAGCCTTCGTCCAGGCTGTTTTCTTCTGTTTAGAATGTTATTTCTGTGTTCCTTCACCTGGACAACTTCTTCAAATGCTTTTTTGCCTGCTCCACTTCATCCTTTGGAATTTGACTTATGGGTCCCCACTCCAAGTAGCCTTTCCTGACACCTTCCACCTCTCTTAAGTATGAATTCATTCCTTTTCCCCTGACCTCCATCAAAAATTCTAGGCATACGTCTATCATATTACATCTGTTTATGCCCCATTCTCCCCAACTACACTATGAGCAACCTACAGGCAGAGATTCAGTCTTACTCATCTTTAAATCCCCAGTTCTTAGCATAGGAACTGTTAAAGTGCATGGTTCTGTTAAATACATAGCACAGGCTGTTAAAATGTTTACTGACTGAATAAATGAAGAAACAATTCATTTAATTAAGAAATTAACAAATATCAACACAGGAGACCACTCTTCCCATATCAAAAGCTTACAGTTTAGTAGAAGTAACAGATTGTAAGCAAATAATTATACAAATAAGGAACAAATTAGTATTTGGACAGGGTTTAATTCAAACAATAATGATGTGTTAGCTCAGCAACCAATGATACAAAAGTAGAATAGGAAATCAAGAGGAAAGAGAAGCCTAGAGCTTGGGGATATAAGGAAATATGGACCCAGAAGAGGTAAAGAATGTTCTGTAAAATATTTTCATTTATCAAATTATTCTTTTATAATATTCCATAATCTGTCTCTTTTATAAATTTTAATTTTAAAGCAAGTCATATCTCATTGAGTATTTGAAATAAATAATATGAAATTCCTAAATCTTAACACAATTTCTGTTCATTAAAAGGAACCCACTATTATGATGGCATTAAAGTACCTGAGTATGGTCAAAGTGTTTACCAAAAAAGATGTTATATATAAACAAATGACAAAACAAAATCTTTCATTGTGATTGTTCAAATCACTTTAGACTTTCATAAATCCAAGTGAGTTGAACTTTGATTTTTTATAGTACTATGCTCAGCTATGTTTCCTCCCTCCCTCCCTTTTAGGTGGTTAAATTTATAACAATTCCACTAAATCGTCTTGTGGAATCCAAGTCAAGAAGTTCAGAACAACTGATATGGTATACATGAGTTAAGGTAAAGGGGTTTTATTAATTTGTTAGAATAAGACTTTGATACTTGAAACTTGTTTGTGAGAAATGCTAATATTTTATAGGAGACTCTCATAAAATAATAGAAATATTTCATGTGAATTTTGAGAAAATAAGATTAATAATTATCCTTTGTTTAACTAAACATCTATTTTCAAAAGATATTTTAAGATAATTGTTCTCAATTGCTGTCACAGGCGTTTTCAGTAAAAAGTTTTTAAAAATAAAAAAAATATTTTTATGTCTTTTTAATGTAGCATAGCAAATGAAAACTTTATCCTATTTAACTAATAGTTACTCAGTTGGCTAGTTTAGTAAAAGGTTATAAATTTTTTAAGAAATGCCTCTCAAAATGGGAAGACATTTCTGATTATAAGAGATAGAGCATTCTTTCTTTACCTCTTAGCCCATAAATTAAATGAATTCTAGTCCTAATGAAAATTCCTGGGTTAATTATCTAAGAAATCTGAGTATCCCTGAAAAGGTGACAATGAATCAAAGAAATCTCCTTTTCCTCCTGCATTCCAGTATTGCTACGAAGGCATATTTAAGCTATTGCACAATAATTCATTTTAAGCTGCTCAAAGAGAATCATTAATTAAGGAACAGCTTCTATATCCAAATGTACATTAGATTACTATGTCTATATTTTGCTTCTGTGTCTTATGAGGAAATAAATGGCACAGAGAAAAACACCCCAAATGATTCAGGTACTTAAAAGCAGTGATTTGGAAGAGGGGCATTGGTATAAGCCACTTATGATAAAAGCAAACGCTAGTTTTTATTTTCCACTTTTAATACTAAGGTTTAGCAAGCATTTCATTTCTTTGACACCTTTTATAGCCTTTCCACTTTTCTGTCTATCATGGTTTTTTGATAGATATTCCTCCTCCTGGAGTGTCGCTGGAATCTGGAAACTGCAGGTTGAAAACAGGAAGTTTCCTAGCCCCTGTAACAATAAGCCTGTGAGCTGTATGTTTGGGATGACTTCTGGTCTAGAGTTTCCTATTAGAATGATACATTTAGAACTCTGAAAATTAAGAACCGTTATGGCATTTCCCCTCCCCCTAAAAAAAAAAGAAAACCAAATAATGCAAAAGTCTTGGTTAGAAGTATAGTGACCTAGAATAAACTCCTGAAATTCTTTTCATTATGTCACATTCTAAATGTTCAAAACAGACTTCTACATTTAATAAATAATAATTATATGTTATATTTATATTGTAATTTAAATTCCTCAGAAATGCACAATTTTTACAATCCCCTTATGAAGTGGGTAGGGCAGACATTATTGTATCTCACTTAAAGATTAAAAATCTAGGGCACAAAGAGGAAATGACTTTGGGCCTAGCCTAAGGGCACAGAATAATATGAAATGGGATTTTGATTACCAAGGTCTTTTGATATCTTGTTTAATTTTTTTTTCAAAAAATTTTTTAAAATATTTATTTATTATTGAGAGACAGAGAGACACAGAGCGTGAGCAGGGGAGGGGTAGAGAGAGGGGAAGACACAGAATGTAAAGTAGGCTCCAGGCTCTGAGCTGTCAGCACAGAGCCCGATGCGGGACTCGAACTCACCGTGAGATCATGAACTGAGCCGAAGTCAGTCGCCTAACCAGCTGAGCTACCCAGGCGCCCCTTTAATTTTTTTTTCTAACAGAATTGACTAAATCCAGACAATTAATAGTTTCAGATTACAAGTCTCATTGATGCTTATTTATAGCTTGACTCAGATGAGTCAATTTTCAAAGTTTTAGACCTTCCATTAACCAACTCAGAGAGCATTAGAACTTAGAGGCAATCTCTCAGGTGAAAACTATTCAGAAAGGAACAAATGAATGAAAGTAAAATGCCATATACTGGGACTAGAAGAGTTCATTTGGGGCAAATATGTGCACACAAAACTGTTTACTGTAGAATTATTTAACTGTAAATATTGTAGACAAAATTAAATGTTCATTAGTGGGAAATGCAAATAGAATATGGTAATCCAGCTTAATGAAATATTATGCAGGAGAAGTTAGATCTAAAAGTATGGAAGAGGATGGGGCACCTGGGTGGTTCAGTCAGTTAAGAGTCTGGCTTCAGCTCAGGTCATGATCTTGCAGTCCGTGAGTTTGAGCCCCACGTTGGGCTATGTGCTGACAGTTCAGATCATGGCGCCTGATTTGGATTCTGTCTCCTTCTCTCTCTGCCCCTCCCCTGCTCACGCTCTGTCTCTCTCACTCTCAAAAATGAATAAATATCTTAAAAAATTAAAAAAAAAGTACAGAAGAGGAAAGATAGTCGTGATTTTTTTTATTTATAAGTAGAATATAGTCCATAGAACATTACCCTCATATACATTATATATTATTTAGTACAAATCATATATATATATATATATATATATATAAAACATCTATGTATCATTAAATACACATTACAACCTACAGATATGTTCACATTTTACATATCACATATATGTATCTATATATAAATAAATGTATATACTTATTTATATATAAACACATACATATTTCTATCTATAGTTCTGGTAAATAAGTACCAAATTGTTAACAGTGATTACATATGGGGAGTGGGATTATAGGGGCATATGAGTGTAGACAGACAACTTTCGGTTTCTGTTTTCTATGCTTCTACATCATTTGAGATTTGTGCAGTCAGCAGGTGCTATCTTTAATATATTAGGAAAAAATGCGAAGGGTTGTTATGAGATGACTGTATTAAGTAGGTGTAAGAAAATATTCTTTGAATATAGAGCCAAAATAAATTTTTAGGGAAATAGTATTATTTAAAAAGTCGCTGTAGTTCTTCTGCCCTTTCCACTGGCTGGAATGGGGATATGGTGGCTGGGGAAGATATCTAAGACAGAAACTATAGTTTGTGGAAGGTGGTATAATAAGAGCACAAGCCTGGGATTTGCTCTTATGGAGCTACCACAGGAGCAATGTTTGGACTATTATGTAAGTGAAAAAAAATATTCTTTCACCATGTTTCAACTAATATTATTTTGGCCTTTAAAGTAGATAAACCTAAAACAGTATATGATTCCACATGATATTATAAGAGCATGATTTGTTCAGTCCTCATAGAAGATATGTATCTATTGTAGAGTTGGAAGCAAATACTATCTTCACCTGTTTTACTAAATACTTTTTCTGTTTCCATATTTTCCTATCAACCTCATGACTACAGTTTGTCTTCTAATGGAATTTTCTACAGTGAAAGAATATGCACACCGGAAAACAGAGGTGTTTGGTATCACTGACAGTTCTATTCAAATAAATATTTTATTCAAATAAATTTATTCAAATAAAATATTGCCTTTCTGGGCTTACATTTCAGTCTGATGACCATCATGTGAGGCTGCTACAAAGATGAGATTCCATGTTTGCTGTGGCCAGAAAGATATAAATTTAGAATTCTGAGGGTTAGGCTGGACTATGGCAATGTCATATATGGTATTACCACATTGTGAGGCCTCTTGGCTGAGAGCACAGACTGTCATCAGCCAAGCACTCTTTCTTTCCATTTGACAAATCTACATTATCAAGAATTATGTCAAAAAAGGAAAAACTGACCCATATGGGTTTATATTTAAATTGAATGGCATGCTTATGTTCTTAAGTGTTAAAAAGCAAACAAGATGGATTAAAAGATTAAGTATATATTTTTGGTCTAGTAAAATCTGAGGAATTTTTTGAAAAAGGGGCTTTTGCTTTTTGTGTTTGCTCATGTGTGTATTTTGATAGTAGTGTGTGTGTGTGTTGGGAGGACGGGATTCAACAGTAGTTACTAACATAGCTTAGTTATCAGCTCACAGAGTTATGATGCTTAAAATTAATTATGTGTCTATGTTTTATAAATAAGGCACAGTATAAGCTATTGTTTTTATACCAAGTTATGACACTTTGTCACAACATACATCTCCCTTCTCTCAGTGATGAATCTTGTAAAAAATACTATAAACTCCCTTTTAGGAAAAAAAAACCACCACATTTTTATTGACCTAAAAACATCCTTCCCATGAGAATTGGAGGGTAGCTTCCACCATAATTGTGGAATGTTATATACATTTTTGCACTCAATTCTCTTTACTTTTTAATCATCTCCCATTTTAAGCCACCAGTCTAACTTATTTCAGATGGCAATTTAAATGATTGGCTGTGCAGGTACCACAGCAATTCTTTAAATAAATATATCTAGATCTAGATATATATTTACTAATACTACTAATTTATATGCTAATATAATATATATTACAAATATAATGAATACAATATAAATTATATATATATATATATATATATATATATATACATATATAGACTAAATTCTACAACGAAGTTGGGTTCACCCAAAGTCATTGGTTTATAAGGTGTTTCAGGGGAGGGGGGGTAGAGAAGAGCTGGTCACAATAATTTTAAAACACACAAACACAGAAGCCTGAATATATGATTACATCCTCTTCTCTCTGCTAACGTACAAAGAACCTACAGTATGTGATCCTGACAACACATGTTTCCTATTTTGTCAATTTGATAACAGCGTACCATGTCAATGGTTTTTAGCTTGTGATTTGGTGATTGTTTCAGCACTGATTGTCAACGACCTGTATGTCAGCTGACACAGTTAAATCAGAAATTAGCATGCAGTCTCCTAAAATGCCAGACACATGGACCCTTTACACGAGAGAGATATAATGGAACCCACATGATATCCCCATTAAACAATGAAACATGTGACATTAACCAAAAACAGGAACACATCAGCAAATATGCCTGAGGAAGTTTATGGTATTTAACTCCTAAACATTAATTTTATTGTGGTGTATGAGGAACTAATTAACTGAGAGTTTCCTTTTTTATTAGAAGCGGAAATACTGTTCAGAAAACTGATGAAGAATAAATACAGCATATTTTAAGTTTATTAAGCTTGGCTCATCGACTTCTATTTATTTAAGCTAATCTCATAAGGCAATTAAATATTTCAATCAGTAACGTTATATGGCTATTTTATTTAGCACATTTCTGAAAAATTAATCAATGTGTTAAAATGTGGAAAGTATGTGAATATATTTCTAGTTTCATACAGCCAAAACAATGATTAAATACATTTTCAAAAACAAAAAAAAAAAACGAAATGACCTGATCTTTTCCAACATGAGCTTTGATAAATATACAAGTGGAAAATGACAACAGAAAAAGTTAAAACTTGGTGATTATGATGTAAATAGTTAAGGCTGTATCTACATGAGACAAATGGTTTCCATCAGCACTGTAATACTTTTCTCTAAACAATTCAATTTTCCTAGTCAGAGGAAGCCCCATTCAGGTGTGGTTGAATGAATTTGATCCTGGATAGGATACGAAATGCAATTAATTGCCAGGTGTGGTTTTAGAATATATTCTTTTAAACCAGATCTGTGTTTTCCTGGCACAATGCTACCTAGGTACTAGTTCATATACAATCCCATTTAATCTTTGAAACAATTAAGTAAAATGGGTGTTATTAGTCCATATTATAGATGAGGAAAAGAAAGCTCAGTAACTTGCACAAGGACAATCACAGTAGCAGAACAACGCAAAACTTAATTCAAGTCCACGTTCTCTCATTCCAAGTACCTTTCAGCTTGTAGTTGTGTATTTCACACTGCGTTAATTAAATCAAAATGAAACAAAAACACAGTTAACTATTTGAAGTCACATAGACACAGGAATCAACTGGTATAGACAAATGAATCAACTGCTTTATGTATACAATATTGTCCATAACCCATAAGTACAAGATAAATTTTGTTATAATATTCCATTCTATGATTGTAATATGATAGGTCAACACCAATAACCTTCTAGTAAGATAGGTCATATTAAGTTTTTAAATGAACATGTACTAGACTAGGCCAAAAGTTCCTATAATTTCTTGGATTCAGGCACCATCCACAGCTCAATAATTTTTTCATGGCACCTGCAGGACAAAAGAAATACCCAACTCTTCCATTTTGTTAAGTAGTAAAGGTCTAAACAGCTAAGGTAGTTTATGTAGTGTCTGACAGATGTCTCTGTATTTTCCTTGAAATTTTAAAATATGTTGTATGCCCCTGTGAATTAGTAAAGGCACCCTGGTACCTTAGCACACAGTTTGGGAACTTCAGCACTAGGCACATGCCCATCTATGGGGAAAGACTATCTGCAGCTATGTGACACATTCAATTTGACACTTTGGGCTAAACTCTTGAGCCAACTCTTTTACCACTGTTTGTTTTATACTGTATATAGAAAATGGGTTATTTTATTGGATTGCCTTCCTGCAGATTTTTTTATTTCCGCATAAAATGTGTTCCTGTCACAAATTTCTAAGGCAGCTGTTAGAATTATATGACTAGAAATTTTACACCCAAACAAAAAGGAGCAGAGGACTGTAGTTATTAGTGAAAAGAGAAACACCTATTCCTCTCATTCCTGCCTACAAACTATGTGTTCCGAGGGAACACCATTTAACTTTGAGGGTGGAGTGTGAGGAAGCTGTGTGTCCTGGAAAGAGAACTGGAAGTTGGAATCAGTGAAATTGGTATTAACCAAACTTAGGACTTTCAGCCACCTTATCTCAAAAGTTTCTCTCAAGTTTAAAATGCTAAAACCAATATACACATTCAAAATTATTGTGAAATTTGTTAGATTTTTTTGCCATATGAGTGAACACAAAAGTGGGGTCTTCTTGCGACATGAAGTATTCTCTAGGTGTCAAATGTGTGTACATTGTATTTCACAAAAGTGTAGATGAAACAACTTTTGTGGTTCACAGGTTGAAGCCTTTGGTTAAGAGGTTAGGATTTCATTTAGACTTTTCAGCAGAGGGAAGTGTACTGGGTCCTTGGACTCCTCAACCATCCAAAGTGTACTTGAACCAATTCATTTTTACACCATTTATTTTATTATTCAGTATTGGAAACTTAGTTTTAAAATTTATTCCAAGAACTTTAATGAGAGTTTACTGATTAAACTGAGCAGGTGCCCACAAACATAATTTAAAATTGGGATTTTTAATTATGCATTATAAAAATTGGGGTGTGTCTACATATAGCAACTTAGTTGACAGTTTTCATAGAATTGACAAGTTAAAAATACGATTATTTCATTAATTTTTCCCCTGTGTGGAATGGTCTGTGAATTGAGGTAATTGATCAAACCAGTGTTTTTATGTAATTGTTTTCAAGTTATTATATATATTAAAAATATTAAACTTAATAAGACACCATTATCTCTACCACCTTAGAAGTTTGGAAGTATTTTTAGATATTAAGAAATAAGTAGGGGGCCGCCCGGGTGGCTCAGTCAGTTAAGCATTTGATTTTTGAGTTCAGCTCGGGTCATAATCTCACAGTTCGTGAGTTTGAGCCCCTCGTCGGGCTCTGTGCAGACAGTGAAGAGCCTGCTTGTAATTCTCTTTCTCTCTCTCTCTGCTCCTCCCCCAGCCACTCATTTTCTCTCTCAAAATAAATAAATAAACATTGAAAAAATAAGTAAGAAAAGTAATAACTAGATATGGATCCATGAAGAAGTGTGGTTTCATACTTGATTTCATTAATAGCAAATGCCAAAACAGAACCTGAGATTCTGATAATAATACATCAATATCTCTAAACTGATCTACATAGTCACGTATACGAGTGGACTACAACATTCTTTAAAACTTCTTTACTATGTAGCCAGTTTGCTCTGAAGTCTTTGGTTGTACTGCTATTAAATTATTCTTCTATTATTTACTGACATTCATTTTAACAGTTAAGGGAGAATCCAGCAGTAGGTCTCCATTCTATGCCATACTTCCACTATTATATTTTTCAAAGAGAAAATATCTTTATGTCCAACAGAAAGCTTCTTTTTTTTGAAAACAGCAGATGCCCACTCAATTGTGATGCTTATGTTCCCCAACTTAATGTTCTTATATTATCTTTTCCCTCCTGAGAACATTTGAACTTTCTCGTATAGTTCCAGAGATTTTTATTTTATTTATTTGATCAAGATACATAGTCTAAATGGAAAAATTTATCATCAATACTTTCTATGAATGGACTGATGAAAAGCATTTGAATTTCTGATACCACCAAATATGTCTTTGATATTCGCTTGAAACAGAAATCGAGATGAGTTGGTCAGTCTTCTTCATTGAGAATTAGGTAATCATACTCAAATTAAAACAACTGATGTGTTGTTGGCAATTCTGGGGAGAAAATAAGGAGACCCACTGAAGAGAGATGGCAAGATTTATGTCCTTTCCTATCTCTATTCTTTCCTGCAATGTGATTAGTGAGGAAATAGCCTGGACTACTTAGTGCTTCCACCCAAACTGAGTCAAAGTGCAAGAGTGTCAACAAGGGTGGTCCTTTCTTGTACCACTGGCTTCTGAGTTTCAGGGTTTGGCATGATACTAGGTTTAGGCTTGCCAGCGGCTGTAAAGGCTATATTCTACTTAATTTCCAAGGTTACAAAAGAAATGGTATTATTTGTAATTTTAAGCACCAAAGGCATAAATATCAAATGGATAATACATGAACGATTTTAGAAAGGGAGAAGTTTCTCCATGCCACATCACATTAACATTGAACAAATTTAGCATGCCAATTCTGGCAAATGGGAGTGAGGTAGAGGTGTCCTTGACCTTTTCCAGGCCCAAAGTTACTCTATTGTTCATACCCAACATGGTTTTCTCTTCAGTACAATATTTGCTGATGGGACTTATTTCTACAGTTACTTAAAAAATGCCTTTCTGGAAAACAGAACTCGTCTATACATACATATTGCAGGTGCAATCTCAGACAACTGATGATTTTCAAAAGTGTCTTTTGTTTTTCTTTTTAATAACCAAGATTACCAAAAAACACATTGGCAACGTGCGTTTAAGGTGAATAGCAATTCCTTAGGAAAATGGAAACAAAACAAAACAAAACAAAATTTTACGATCAAAAACTTCAGAATTTAGTATAGCAACAGAGTTTAAAATCCTATATTTAGAATTTAAATTATTCTTACAACTTAAATGTTTAGAATATAAATATAGTCCTTAATCATAAAAAAATGTTGGTGTTTCTGAATGAATCAATCTATGAAGATAGAATAATGTGGAAACTAATATTAAAGGAATAAACTCAGGACCCAGAGTGAGAACACCATCTTAAAACACATGAAACCAAAGTCAAGAGAAAGACGTGAAAGAGTAGTTTCAAAACTGCAAAGGGCAAAATATCATACAAGTGTGAATTTTTATAGTCCCGAGTTTAGTTCACTTTTACCTAGACTCTGTAGCTGCAATCTACTCTTCTCAAATGGCTTTGTATATTTTAAAAAAATGCATCCCACTTCTTCAATATTATATAGAGAAATGTTTAAAGACTAAGAATAAATGTTAAAATGTGAAAATCCAAGACATCATTTTTACAGGAAGCGTAGATCTGATCTCTAGCAATGTTGGATAGAGTTTCTCAAATGCAATAAATACTGAAGCATAGCAAGATGTTAATGGGACAATTTATTAAAATATAAACGAACCCACATATACCGGGCTTTACAATACAATATTCTACATGAATATCTAAAAGATGATCATATTTCATTAATTGTTTCCGATGATGTTTTACTTTTATCAATAAAAATATTTTAATGAGCTTGACTTCTCTATATTCTTTCTGGCCATGGTAATAATGTTCCAGGAGATATGTTGCTTAGTGGTCTATTCTCTCTTTGGAATTTGTTATGATTTTTATTTAACAGATTATAGTTGGCATTTTGGCTATTTAAATTCTGGAAAGTGAAATATTAGAGTGTTTACACAACTAACAATATACAATTTCAGTTTTGATAAAAAAAGAAAAAAAGTCATAAAATCACCGGCATCTAAAATTAGTAAGCAATATAAACAATTATCTTGGAATAAGTTCTCACTTAGTGCAAAAATGCCCTTGTAGTGTTTGTAACAAGTGGTGATTCATTCATTCATTCATAACAAGTAATTGAATGTTGTACTAAAAGTTTAGACATAACAATGAATAAGACAGAGCCAGCACTTGCTCTCATAGAACTTACATAAAATTAAAATAAAAGGGAAAATATACAGGATCCAAAGGAACTAAGAGAAAGGGATCTAACTAGGTTAGGCAAGTTCTCCCTGATCTGAGTCGAAAGATGTTCAGAATATTCTCAGAGACTTAACATAAGACCATGGGAGAGGGGAAGGGGGAAAAAAAAAAGGGAGGGAAGCAAACTATAAGAGACTCTTAAAAACTGAGAATAAACTGAGGGTTGATGATGGGTAGGAGGGAGGGGAAAGTGAGTGATGGGCATTGAGGAGAGCAGCTGTTGGGATGAGCACTGGGTGTTGTATGGAAACCAGTTTGACAATAAGTTTCATATAAAAAAAAAAAGAAAAGAAAAAGAAAGATGTCCAGAATACTGAAGAGAGTGAACACTCACAATTGTAAGTCCAGAGTCATGAAAGAGTATGGTTTGGTCTAAGAACTAAAAGAAGACTAGTAAGAAATTAGGCTGTAAACGTAGGCAGGAGACAGATAAGGAAAGGCCAACTAATTCACATTAGGAAATGAGTTTATCTTAAAAGGCAATGGAAAGCAATTGAAAAACATCTTCCTATCTTATCTTTGCAAAAACAAATTGAACCTGAAAATTATATTCATATTATGAAAAATACACGAGAAATGAAAGTTATGAAACTGAATTATTAAGAGCAAATATTGGCTTCAGAAGCGCAGAAATAATCTACGTTCTTTTAAAAAGCAACATAAATCCTTTTCTACACTTTTGGTGTGTTTCCTCTTTAAAATAAAAATGCTATATGAGTGATGTCATTTCTTGGTGTGGCAGGAACATTAAATTGCCTAATTTAAAGCCATGCCCTCCACCCACTCCCAAATGGAAAATCAATGGTACTTACTACATCCAGCCTTATAGCTGAAGCCTGGAGGAAGAAGGAATCCTTGCTGGGCAGCTGCAGCCAGTGTCCGTTGATCAGGAGGGAACACGGGAATCATTAATGGCGGCAGTTGACCTTGAACCTGCTGAACGTGATAGAGCGAATCAAAGAGACGAAGTTTTGGTGCTCCATGGTTCCCGCCCTCCTTACTTTATGACAAAAGAAAACCATTTATTCGATTCAATATAGTGGCATACAAGCTTGCTCAAACACTGGCCCTGAGGTCAAGCCTTAGACAGCAAAATTAGAATATACTCTAGTTGGAAGGTGTTACCAAGTTCATTTTCTAACCTGATGAATAATTTCCCTACATGATACCCACATGAAGCATCACTACTTCATACAATAAGGCTTTTTCTTATTGCATTAATGTAATGGTTAAAAAATTGCCCTGAGGTTGAACTAAAATCTCCTTCTATAAATCCTGTTTAGGGCTAATTCTACCTTCTAAAATAAAATTAACTAAACTGGTATCATTTTACATATAAATAGCTTTTATTACTTGAATATAATTTCCATGTCCACATAAGATTGACATTTTTTGAACAAAAGAGCTGGGAAAGAAGGTTAGAGAGTTATGAAGACTTTCCCTTTTGTTTATAGAAAGGTAACTGGGGCCAAAAGAGAACCGACTTGTCCATGGCCATGGAAGGGGAGAGTTAGACTAGGTCTAAAATCAGTCCCTTGAATCCTGCTCTGTGTTACATACACTCTTTTGTCTTCATCTATCCTTTGACAAGCAATTGAACCACTCTTCAAACCACATGGTCTGTGTTTTGGTTGCCATCTATGGAATACACTTTAATTTGCAGATGTCATTCTCAGGATATGGGGTTCACATCAGTAAATAAATAACCCAGCATAACAGAATAACTATCTTCTTGGAATGGAGCAGAGATTTCTAGGAATACAACCTAATGTAGTCATTTATGCAGCAATATCACATTACCGATTAATACAGTGGTTATCATAACTAAAATATTTCCCCAAAATAATTATTAAGCAAAATCTCCCTGATGAACATTATTATTAGATGGTTTTTTTATTAAATATATGACCAAGAACTTAGGATCATGCTAAAAATCAAGTATCTGATGCTTTATTCTCTCTTACTACTCCTTCCACACATTAATTCAATTATTTGGAAAATATTTAAAAATTTTTGATGTTTATTTATATTTTGGGAAATGAGAGAGAGAGAGATAGAGAGACAGAGCATGAGCAGGGAATGTGGCTGAATGAGAGAGAGAGACACAGAATCTGAAGCAGGCTCCAGGCTCTGAACTGTCAGCACAGAGCCCAACGCAGGGCTCGAACTCAGGAGCCAGCCATGAGATCATGACCTGAGCCGAAGTTGGATGCTTAAGTGACTGAGCCACTCAGGCACCCCTGGAAAATATTTAATTGACACTTACCATGTACAAGAAAATGAGCTTGGCAGTAGAAAAACAAGAGTAAACAAGAAAAGCAAGATCCTATGCCCATTACATTACAGTAGAGATAATGATAGAAGACTAAGAAAACAAATATCCAAAAAAGACTGCAAATTCATTCAGTTGCTAATCCTAACAGCAACCCTGAACACTCCCTCAGATTTGTTTTCTCTTTCTCCCATTGGCACTGAACATTCTTGGGGCACTTATGATTCCCATAGTGCTCATCATTTCTCACTTTAAAAGTCCACCTACAGTTTGTCCATTATTTCATCTTTTACGGTAAACTTCTGAGCTATTCCTGAGATTTTGGTTGGTGAGTGTATGCACTGTGGGGTGGGGTTGGGGGATGTTTGAGAAAAGGGTGGGAGGGAGGGGGAAAGAGAGACAGAGACAGAGAGAAAAATAAGCACTATAAGAATGAGAGATCTGTTTTCAGCAATGACTCTAAATTGGAAGGCATTTCTTTTAGCCAAAAAGATTTTAAACCTATCACTGCCACTAGAGTGAAACTAAAAGGGAATGACAACAAACAGGAATACAAAAAGACAGTGTCTTAAGGTTAGAGCGAAAGGTTTATATCACTACAGCCAGGCTTTTTTGAGCATACTGGAGGAAAGATATACCTGATGTAAAAACCTATGGAAAACAATTGACTAAAGACTCAAAATTAAGAGACTGCATATGGAGCAAGTTGGTAGGAATAAGTGGGCAAAATAAGGGGTAGAAATCAGAAGACAAAGGAGCATGGGGGCTAGTTCAGTGCAAGAAGAGGGCACTGACCAGAATACCAAGCAAGGAAACGAACAGACCCAGCTGCTGTATATATTTTATATTTCATTGTTTGTAAGTTACTATATTTTACACAGTACACCTCCTCCTTTCGAAGACACCACTGGTTATACGATGTACACATAAATTTAACAAGAGCATTTTAGAGGGAAGAAGAAAGGAACTCCAAATGAAACACACAGAAGGGTTATAGGAAGTATCCAAATTTCAGATAGCTTAAAATTGGGGAAACAAAACTTCTAGAATTGCAGGAACAATAGGTTCTTGTTTTAGTGCAGTTTTCAAACTTGAATGTATATTAGAATCACCTGGCAAGCTTTGAAAAATTCTCAATGCCCAGACTTCTTCCCACGCCAATTGAATTTGAATCAATAGGGGTGAGACCCAGCCAGCAGCATTTTTAAAGTTCCCCTGATGTTTCCAACATGCATCCACATTGGAGAAGTACAGTTGTATAGAATGCTTTCAGTCACTGTCAACTAATCTTTTTGTCTTCATGTTTCGCCTTGAGTCACAAAGCACCCTCAGGTATGTAAGTAGTTGAAAGGCACACTGCCTGACTTTTGCAGGTTTTGGTGCCCACAGGATAGAACCAGACATTAAGTCAGATTGCTCATAGAATTCCTTCTAATTGAGTCTTTTATCTGTTTTTATATGTCCCTTTTGTGAGAAACTTTTAATGATTTGCTTTTTCCTAGAGAGTCACAACCAAACCCTTCAGCATGGTATTCAAGATTCTTCACAAGTTGTCCTCGGTCTATCTTTCCAGAGATGTTGCCCTGCTTCAGATCCTGTACTTTTGCCTCAAAGGACCACGAAGAGTTCCTTGCATACTCGGTGTTTTTCCATGCCTGAGTGTGCTCTAAAGTGTTTTCTCCTCTGTTTTGAGTGATTTCTCTTTTCCTTTTTTTCTTGGCAAAATTCTACTTATTTTTCAAAAGCTTTTGAGACCCACATAATGTGTCTGCCTGTGAAACACTTCTTTCTTGTGGTGCCAATTTTCAGGCAGAAAGAACTGTTACTTCTTTTAACCTCATAAAGCTAATACAATACTTACTGTATTGAATAATAGTTACTTGTATAACTTGAGCCTCCCTTTTGACCTATGAGCTTATTTAGGAAAGAAGTTGTAACTTACTTATTATTGTACCTCTAGAGAGCTTAGCACAGCAGCTGAAACTACTACATGTATTGATAATTCATGAATAAAAAAACAAGAACAAAAAAACCTGATACAAGAAATTGTATCAGGTATTTGTTTATTTTTTGAGAGAGAAAGAGAGAGAGAGACGAGAGAGAGAGAGAGAGAGAGAGAGAGAGAGGGCAAGCTGGGGAGGGACAGAAAAAGAGGGAGAGAGAGATCCCAAGCAGGCTCTGTGCTATCAGAGCAGAGCCCAATGCAGGGCTTGAACTCACAAACCAGGAGATCATGACCTGAGCCGAAACCAAGAGTCAGATGCTTAACCAATTGAGCCACCCAGGTACCCCTATATTCCCATCTTTTAAACTACATCTATTTAAAAGTATTTTTTAAGAAATTATTTATTTATTTTGAGATAGCATGAACTGGGGAGTAGGGAGCAGAGAGAGAGACGGAGAGAGAAAATCTGAAGCAGCATCTGCACTGTCAACACAGAGCCCCATGCGGCTTGAACTCCTGAACCATGAGATCATGACCTGAGCGGAGATCAAGAGTCAGACACTTTACTGACTGCACCAGGCACCCCAAAATTTGAGTATTTGAAAGAACACATTGTAACATATTCCTGTGCTTTTAAATACCTATGTAGTCTAAGCCTTTTATCTTAGTATGATTATGGAAATGCATTTTTATTTAGTGTTATGATTTGTTTTAGAGCCTAAATTTTCCAAGATCTGCATATATAGAATAACAGAGTTTTAGGGTTGACAAAGATCCTAGAGATTGGCACAACACAATCACTCTGCTGAATGGGAAGAAAATACTGCCTTGGCCATATAAATTGTCCAAGTTCCCACCTCAAAGTAAGAGGCTGGAACTATATGTCTTAACTCTTAACCTAGTACTCGTTTCCTGCACAATAAGAGAAGTTGGAGGGGAAGTTGAAACTACAAGGGAAAGAAAGGAACAACAGTGGTGAATAAGACGAAGTTCATTGTCCCAATGATGGGTTTTCTTTAGATTATCATACAACAGATTATAGAGCCTTGTACTAAAACTCAGAATAAAGACTAAATAAATATCAAAATGTGTGGCTAATGCACATATGCAACTACAAAGGCATCTCAAAATACAGTTGATCACTATTTGTAGAATCTGTATGTGCAAATTTGCCAGTCAGAAATTTACTCCTTACCCCCTCCCCAAATTTACTGGTACCAGTGCTTTTGCAGTCACTCACAGACGTGCACATACTAGTAAGACATTTTGTTGGCGATTTCACCGTTTCAAATGCACATAAAATCAATAATAAATATTAATAAGGTGTCTTTAAAATGAAACATACATAAAACAAAGTTATATGTTGATCAGGTGATAAAAACGGTGTGACCAAAGGCATTTAGGAACGTAAATCTGTATTTTTCCCGGGAGCAACTGTTTGGTACTTGCTAATTCAGTGTTCATGGCAACTTTATAAAACTCAACTAGTGAAAATAATGAGCATCAATTGTAGTACTGCTGTATCTTAACTAATTTTCAGTTCACTTCTGCTGAAATTTAGTCATCCTTTGGGAGTAACAGACAGATCACATCAAAACAGCATAATGATGTCTGGATAAATTCTAAAACTAGTTTCTTATATGGTTAGTAATTCACACTTACATACTTGAAGTTTTGAGTACTTCCAAATCCTATTCACTATTAACTTCATTTATTTTCTTTCAATTAATGCGTGAAATTCCTTTTAAGCTTCTAATTAAGGTTTAAAATGTGTGACATTAATAATTAAGTTTCAATAAAATTCTTTTGTCACAAAATTTTAGTCCTTTTAATAGGTGGCATGTTACTCCTTAGTTAGAATAACCCACAATAAATTTAAGAGGCTACTTCCTTTAAGATGGTGTATTATGTTTCAACATCATTTATCACTCTACCACATAGTGTAAACTTGTCCTCTAAAATCTTAAGAATCCAACACAAGCCAGTCACATTAGATACTTGTAAAAAAAAACAAGTTAGTACGTATCAATTATCCATAGCTAAATATTTTATATTTTATGTAAATGTTCTATTGCAAAACCCTTTAGTGACTCCTGAAACTAATATATCAAGTAGGTACTTAAGATTATTCCTTTAGCTTTCAGTCACATGCCTCTGTTTATTAGTTTATTCACTCAATCAACAATTTCACTAAGCAGAACATGCACTTCTTTCTAACGAGGGATACAAAGATGAGTTCACACATAACACCTACCTTCTAGGAGCTCTGAGTCTGGTCAGGCAAATAGGTATATAGGTAACTATAATCCACTGCCATTAATTCAGTAACAGAAACCTGTGTAGGAGACTATGGAAGCAGATGAGAGACTCCTAATGTAGCCAGGAGAAAACAAGGCAAGCCTCATGGGGATAGGTATACCAGGTACAAGGTCTGAACAGACAGGTAGGAATCAGCTAGGCAAAAAGATGGGAGGGTGGGAAAAGAATTCTAAGCAAAGGAGCAGACATGAGGAAAGAAACAGGGATAAGGAAAAGCATCATGTGAAGGGGACACCATCTGGGCAGTCTGGGATAACGAAAAAGTAAGAGGAAACCAGTGGTGAGAAGGTCTGTCTAAATGAGTCTGTGTGTCAGGGTAAGAAGCATGAAATTCCCCATGAGGCTGTGGGGAACAACCAAGGGATTTTGAGTAGGTTAGGTAGAATACTCTGATGGGTATATGGAGAAGAGATTTAAAAGACCAAGCATAGAGACCAGACAGGAAGCTAATTGAGTAAACCTGGCAATAGATTATGAGGGCTTGATTAGTTATAGGAGGGTTAGAAATGAGGAGAAAAAGCCAAGAAATATTCAGAAAAAAGGGGGGTATTAATGATGGAGGGGATGCTATATACATGCGGGTATATGAGAATATATATATATATATATTCTGTGAGTCTTCCCTTTCCTGTGATTTTTCTCAGAGTTCCTGTCACAGTGGTTGAGGAGCAGAGAAGGTGAATTCCAGCACTCAGCTTGGGGAAGACAAGGAGATTGTGGGAAATTCAGCAAGGACATTAAGAGGAAACCAAAGTTGCTTTTGAATGACAATGGGCCCTGGGCTCTACCCCAGGAAGAGAGACCTGGAAGGGCTTACTAGACTGGAAAAATACAGAAATCAAATAACTAGAGGGACTCCACATCAGTATCAAGGAGCAATTTGTGTGAGAGCTCAAACAACAGGAAGTTAGGTTATGATGGTACATTTGCTTAAACTACATACACAGATGTTATAATGAAAGGCAGCTGTATGATTTAAGTTATCACAAGTACAAATAAAATGTAAAATCTAAAACTTTCAAATGTTCCTCAGGAGTTCAGTCAGATGAGTACTGTTGTGTTCAAGCACACATCATCTTTAGGGATCAGTTCACCTACAGATGAAATTCAGCCATCTTCAGGGGAGAACACAGCAGCTGTTTAGAAGCACACAGTGATAGTACACAGTAGTTCTTGAGAAAATGAAGAATATAATATCCAAATGAGATTACAAGAGGGGTTTAGGTAGGCAGGATATAATTACCCAAACTGGAGTAACCAGGATCACAAAGCTGACTTTCTACCATTAGCAAGAAGAGGCATGGGATCTTCAATGACCACTAACAGTTTGTGATTTTTCTTTTCATATAAGAGAAAGATTTGTCAGTTTATCCTCTCCAATGCAATGGTCTTTAGAAAAAAAAAACTACACTAAAATTAAGAGTAAAGGAGTCCATTTTATCTTCCAATTAATCTACTAGGAAAACTAAAGAAAATCTCACTGAGAGCTAGAGACATAAAAACACTGCTAAAATTGCTATGCCTGCCTCTCACCTCCCAATAGCCACACTGGAGTTGTATCACCTCTAATTTCATGTGATTTAAGACAAAGACAAAGTAGCCATATTCTTTTAGAACAAAAATGAACAGCCATGTGGATTTTTTTACATAGTACTCTTCTTCGGCAAAAAGCCACAGAACTTTTTTTAAAAATCGTTTCCAAGGATGAAAGTGACTTTGCCAAGCAAAGTGGCTTCAAAACAGGCCTCAAAAATACTAATAGAAAGACAGATGGTTCTACTAAGAGCTTGGCTGCCAAAATTAAAAAAAAAAAAAGTAGGAAAAAAATCCAGAGTGATGCTATTGAAGCTGACTGCAAAGTTATCTGATGACTACAAATACTTTTGTCCCATCGCAAGTGCTAACTCTGCCTCCAGGGCTGATATAGCCAAACTACTAACTTCCCCACATCCAGTCCCCCTGGATTCCCACCCCTCCTAAATAAAACCTGTCAGTGCCAAGCCCCACAAAACAGCACAAGCATGCACTTGATTCTGACTGACTGCTCTGCAGAAGCAAAATATTGCATTGAAGAACTCCTATTTAGGAACAGACCCACAAGGAAAATTGCTTTTCTTTTCAAAACTGCCTGTCACATTTTCTTTTTCTAATTCCCCCTTTCCTCCTCCTCTCTGTCACCAAAGGGCCCCTGGGCCCTATGAGTTTAGATGATACAAACTCAATTTGTATAAAGAAGGCAAGAGGCAGCACCACAGAGAGGTAGAGATAGTTTACAAGGATAGAGAAATAATCCAGTCAAGACACAGTGCAATTTTCTTTCCAAACTACTACTACAATAATACCTCCACTTTATTTCCTTCAGGGCAACTGTCATTTCTTTTTAACCAGATTGCTACTAGATATAATAGAAACTGAAATATTATATGGTCACTGACTCTTCCTTTCAATGGCTCATTTCACGATTGCATTTTTACTTTTGCATGATGTTCTCATTGTTGGCATTGTTACTAGCATACAACCACTTTCAAATGATGTAGAATTAAGACCTCTGTCACTTTAAAGCAATAAAATTTCATTCTTACTACTGTGCAGGTTTCAACTAAGTAGTTTTCTTGTCTAATAGCACCTTTTATTTATATTCAACACTTAGGCATTACATTCTTATAAAGCACCATTTTAATATACATTAAACTCATATCAACCAAAATGATGGCATTTCTTATAAATATGAAACATGCTTAAACAAAGTATCTTTGCTGACTTAAGGAAAAATCTCTATTTTAAAGGTTGATAATCATAGAAACTTGAGGGTGGCAAAAATATGGTGTTAAATAAGAAAGCAATTGTGAAGGAGTATGGGAAAAACAGCCATTCAATTTGCCAAGGACAATTTTGCACTGAATGAAAGAATTAAAAAGGCAATGATTAAAATATCTCAAATGATGCATTACTCAGGATTAGGTTATCACCTATTTCTTAAAGGCAATATTTTATGTAGCTCGATAGCTGTTACTTGATAAAAGCAAAGTCTTTCTTTATAATGCAATGCTATTTGTTCCCTCCAATGCGTGTGACTATTTGTATTACTTATCATGGTTCCTGACAACAAAACAGCCCAGTTCATATGAGTATGCATGTTCTCTGTTAGCATGAACAGAATCAGGCTTTGCCAATACTAATACAATCTTATTTTATATCATGCATTACTCTGTCAATTGTCATTTACATGCAAATGAAAGACAACATAAAATATAATGGCCAACATGAAATATAATATATTTTTCAATTATATTTCTCAGGACACCATCATTAGAAAACTTAATAAAATTCACTATTTATTGATTTCTGATTTATGATGTTTTGCTCAATGGCCTACAATAGATTATTAGTGATTTTTTTTCTCATGCAACATAAATCTTAGTTCAACATAAGTTGTTTAAAATATTATACCTCAAAATATTATCACTTTGTGGGGAGGGTTAAATTGGAAATGACTGCTAATGCATACAGGGTTTCTTTTTGGAGTCATGATAATGTTCCGGAATTAGACAGTGAGGACGGTTACAAAACACCATGACTATACTAAAACAACTGAATTTTATGCTTTAAAAAAGGGTCCATTCCACTCCATTTCACTATTGCATGTGAACTGTACCTCAATTAAAAAAATAAATAAATAAACAAATTTAAAAGACCACATCAAAAAATATACAATGTCACTACTATCTGAAGCAGGATTAAATGTGCTTTGAAATAATCATATCTTGTGTTAGAATCACGTATGATTATTTTTTATTTTTATATTATTATTTTGTATTTTTATAAAGTCCTTTGACATAAATTAGTCCAATTACACTTTATCCTGCCTCTTGGAGATCAGTAGGTCAGGTGTTGTTATTTCAATTTTATTAATAAGGAAATTGGAAATAGGGCACCTGGGTGGCTTAGTTGGTTAAGCAGCCGACTTCAGCTAAGGTCATGATCTCATAGTTCCTGTGTTCGAGTCCAGCATGGGGCTCTGGGCTGACAGCTCAGAACCTGTAGATGTCTCCCTCTCCCTCTGCCCCTCCCCTGCTTGCATTCTGTCTCACTCTCTCTCTCAAAAATAAATATACGCTAAAGAGGAATTAAAAAGAAAATAAGGAAATTGGAAAGGCAAACAAATAATTTGGAGATTTACCCATGATCATATACTTAACCAAACAATAAGCCTAGAACTTATTTTTGAGTCTACTTAACTATAAAACAAAAACGTAATAATCTTCTAAAATAAAAATACTGATTTATTTAAAAAGAGTATAGAAACATTGTCAAAATTCCCATATTATGTGCTCAGCATAAAAATGGATCACATTTAAATTATCTTGCAAGGACAAAATTCTATTATGTTTTCAGAGACTTTTACCACAAGGATGGCATTTTGACTTTGATTTTCATATTTATTTTACATTTTATTTTGTGTTATGTTTTCTGTCCACAGTGTTTTTAAAATTTTCAATGTATATACATACTACTTTAATGATCTGAAAATTAATCAGAAAAAAACAGAGATGTAATAGAATATTACAGAGCCTGGCATATCACAGAAGAATATTTAATACAGGAATTGCTATCCTAAAGATCTTAAAGATCTTAAATTGTGACTCTTTGTAGCCTATTTTGGTAGAAAATAGGAAAAAAATCTTTAATATGTGACTGAAGAATCTACTAAAATGTAGGGGAGCCTGGATGGCTCAGTGGGTTGAACATCCAACTCTTGATTTCGGCTCAGGTCATGATCCCATGGTTCCCAGGTTTGCTCCCTGCATCAAGCTCTGCATTGACAGCATGGAGCCTGCTTGGGATCTCTCTCTCTCCCTCTCTCTCTGCACCTCTCTCTCTCTAAAATAAATAAATACACATTAAAAAATAATTTTTTCACTCTGATTTTCATAAAAAGTATATATAATATTAACATTTATTTCAAAGTTTCCTGAAATCATTACCAATTATTTGACCTTTATTAGTTTACTTCTTGCTGAAATATCCTACACCACTAGTATTTATTCTATGCAATGAGCATTGGATTATGAACGCTTTTAACATTTTCTATTTCTTGCTTGTATTAATTTACACTTCCCTCATTATATTTATGATTATTTCCAGACAAGAGATCTTTTATTCTTTGACTTGTTTTCAAGTTAGAGACCAGGAGGTGAAGCTGAAAACTTCATCTTATTTCTACTCAAGAACTACTTTTTCCTCAAAACCTAACTTAAGTGTCACTGCCTTTATAAAGACTACCCAAACTCCCAAGCAAAATATATTCATTCATGGGTTGAGTGCCCACTTGTGCTAGGTATTACTATCGGTTCTAGGAATATTATAATGAGTAAGACAGAAAAACACTACAGAAAAATTAAAGAAAGAGGAAAAGAAATGTCGGGATGGAGGCTGCAAGTTTAAATATGGCATCAATGATATGGTGCCATAAAGATCTGGAAGAAAGGATACAATAAACCTCTCAGTAACCTGGGGGAAAGTGTTCCAGGCAAATGGAAGAGAAGATGTTAAAAGCCTGAGGTAGAAGTGTGCAGGCTGTATAAAACAAACTGTTTCATTCTTCTCTCTGTACTCCATATAGGGATTCCACTAGGTTGAAATTACTTGTGTCTGTCTCCATGAGCAAACTGCCTTAAGGGCAGGACATTGCAAATTCATATTGATATCCACAGGATCCAAATTACTGCCCAGAATATAGTACCTGCTCAATTTATGTCAATTGCACTAATTATTTTAAAAGACAATTACAGGGGCGCCTGTGTGGCTCAATTAGTTGAGTGTTGGACTCTTGATTTAGGCTCAGGACATGATCCCAGGGTGGTGGAATACAGCCCTGAGTCAGGCTCCACCCTGGTTGTGGAGCCTGCCTAAGATTCTCTCTCTCCCTCCTTCCACCCCTCTCCCCAGCTTTCCCTCTCCCTCTCTCTCTCTGAAAAAGAAAAAAAAAAGACAATTACTATTAGATAAGGCTACTCATGTTTTAGTCTCAGTGTCTCGTAAGAGGAACAGTTTAATAAAACATTCCTTTTATACAATGGATTTTAGGCTTTATTTCATTTTCATTCAGGATTTAACATTCTTCCCCAAAGTAATGTCCCAAAACATGGCATATAACTGTTGCCAATTTTTACCCCAATTCATGACCTTCCTCAGAGCTTAGTTTTAGTATCGATTATGCTAAGTTAGGTTTTGTGCACTTCATTGTTCCTCGGGAGAAGAGAGAAAGAAGTCTGATGTGTCGTTAGTGAAATACCATAAGAACTACAGTTAGATGTTATTTAAGATAAAACTGTATTTTTTATTACTCATATGGAATGAATACATATTTTACAAGATTAGGAAGTCAATTCAAATGAATACATTGTGTGTCACTGAACACAGTTGAATTGTTTGCTCTTATCCACATATCAAGACATAAAACAATGTGACTAAAAGGTAATGGAAACACATGAAGAATAGAGTTTAATTTGTAGGCATGAACTTGTATATGCTAAAAAAGAGTTTTTTAAATTTTTGACTAAAAATTCAAGTACATAGATGTATCCTTAAACTACGTATTAATTTTATTTTGTTTAAGAAAATAACTGTGATTATACTATTTACATTTCTTTTATTCAGACTTTTCCCAGTGTGTAATTTCAATATTTTAGCAAGCAGGTGCTAGATTGATGTGAAGGGCTAGTGTATGGGGATTTGTTTATTTGTAGCATGCAAAGTGTATACTGAAGCAGCAATGAAAAATGTTGTATTTGTGGGAAGAAGCCCTTAACATCAAGTATATTCCTGCAAGCAAAACCAAAAATAACATTTCAAACATCGCCCCCAAATGCAACCATATTAGTGGCAGGTTAATGTGCAGTTCTATTGCTTAGAATGTGAAAAATCCATGCTCTTTGAATAACAATGGATACTGCCTCATAATCTCAGTTGGAACTTGGTACTCAGATGCTTCTCACTTGACTATAGTTGAAGACATTCTAGCAGTAAGCCACTCACTAGAACATTTGTCACTGAAAATAAAACGTGTGAAATTCCCAGAAAGGGCATGTTAGATGTTTCTTAAGCTGAAAATGTGAAATATTTTTGTAATTGGACAACCCATTGAACACAGTGTCATTTATATAATCAAAAGTTTTTAAATCTGGTGGAGAAGGAATATTATAAATTATTCCACTGTCGGTACATTCAGTAGGGAACTCTACACTACCTGCAACAATCTATGTCAGTATAGCTAATTTCCCTACTTTGCTAAATTTACTCGATCCTGTACAGCAAAAAGCACTATAACTTGCCCATATATAATGACAATAGTTAAATAAAGGTGAATTATGCAATACCATTGATATTTTGTGAAATCTATAAACTGCTTTTACTATTAGAAATGTTCTGTATGTCATCAAAATTGTGACAATTCTAGCTTTATATGGGTGTTTTGTAAGATGAAAAGAGAACGTGGACTGAATGCATGATTTTTTTCCATCTGCCTGCCCTTTACCAAAAGTATTTGATAGATGATTGTTAATGTTATAACATCTATTCTGTTTCCCTAAGCTTCTCTTATGATCCTTTTTTTCCATGTTGACTTTTGCACAATTCTACTTTCACTCATCCAAACTCACCAAAACCCAATGAAATAGATCCTTCCATCACCTCCATTTTACAAGGGAAGAAACTGAGGCATGCCTCAAATAAGACAGATTGTAAGTGAAAGAGCTAGAATTCAGGTTTTTCACCATCACACTTTACAGCCACTCAAATAAAGGATATACTTATAAATAAATCTTACCATAACAAAATACATTATAACTTACATGAAAAATTTTTAAATCACAAATATTTTGAATCACATGACTTGAAAATAGTTATTTGAACACATGATTTTAAAAAAAGTATAATGGAAACAGTATTAAATATCAAATATCCTAGAAAACTCTGCTGCTATAATACACATAGATCCTGGTTACATAATAATCAACATATTTTTTTGATTGAGCCTCCAGGGAAGTTGAAAAAGAAAATGAGGACTAGTAAGTTGAGAGTAGGTGGGTAGAATGAGGGTTGCACTGGTGGCAAATGTAGGTAATAGCAACTAGAACCCAGGATGAAGCCTTGGGTCCCTAAAAAGCTAACCTTCAGATTCCTGTACTAACACAGGAAAAAGGAGGGATATACCATTACTGAAAGATAAGTTTAAAAGAAATATTGCAATTAAAGCAGGCATACTGGAATGTTTCTACAATACCTCTGGTAGAAAACCACTGATGAGAATAATGATGGTGATGATGATAATTTGACAAATATTTATTGAGGGCCTACAATGTACAAGACATTTTCCCAGGTACTTAAAATACTATAGTAAAAAACCCCAACAGACTAAAATCCCTGATCTCATTGACTTTACATTCTACTACCATAAAAACCTAGTCATAATAATTGTACGTCCATTATTCAACTACAGGCTTTACCTAACTTGGGTCTGCAATTGAAATCAAAACTTCCTATATGGTCAGTGAAGCCCCAAACTACAAAATTAAAAATAAGTGGTCTCTGGTTTATATTGCCTCCTGGAACCTAGCAGAACAACCCAGTACAGTAGACCAGTATCACCAATTTAGATACGATGATTTCCCACAGATTAAGTTCAGCCAAACATAAAGTCACTAAAAAAATTTAACAAATACATAAAGAAGAATCTAGCATGTATAAGAGCAGAATCAAGAAGCAACAGATTTAGACATCCAAAAGCAGTCAAGTATCAGATGAAGAATAAAAACAATGCTTAAAATGTTTACTTAAGTAAAAGGTGGAAAAATAGAATGAAATAAAGAAAAATTATCACAGATGTTCAGGAAAACTTAAAAAATAATAGAACTTTGAAACTTTAAGAAATGAAAAACAGAATAATTGAAATTTAAAACTCATTGGATTGATAAACAGTAATTAGATATAGGTGATGAGAGAAGTCATTAAATTGAAAATAAATCTAAAGAAATTTGCCAGATTTTAGTTGACAGAAATAAGGAGATGGAAAGTTTACAAGGGTAGTTAAGTGTTAAGGTGCTAGAATGAGATGGTCCAACAAATCCCAGCAAAAATTTTAGAAGACAATAGAAAAAAATAAAGATAAGCACTGTTCTAAAACTAATGGTTGAGAGTTGTTCTGAATTTGAAAGATATAGACCCATAGATGCAAGAGGCCAACTATATATGAACAGAATGACTGAGAAGAAAATATCACTTAATACGCTTTTAAAAAACTTCAGAAAAACAAAGGCACAGAGAAAAATCTTAAAAGCAGCCAGACACAGGGTATCAATCTAAGAATGATAACTCATTTGACAACAAACTTCTAAGCAATGGTACTAGAAGCCAATGGAGAGATAAAAGAAAATAACAGTCAACTTCAAAGTATATCCCAGTAAACAATTTGAAAAATAAATGCAAAATAAAGCCTGTTTTTTTTTTCAGGAAAATCTACCACAAATTCCTTCACTAAAAGAATTTCTAAAGCATGTCTTCAGAAAAAAGGAAAGTACCCTAAAAAGAATGAGTGAAGAAAGTGGTGAACATATGAGCAAATAAAAATAATTTGTTCAATGAAAATAATGACCAATGCTTGAATTAAAAAAGAATCAGAGCTAATTCCAACAACAATGACTTGTAAAATAAGAGGAATATTCATATTTATGGAGTTTTAATATTATTTTATAATCCAAGAAAAGGAATACAATATTTGTCAATTTCAGACTCTCTTACCTTAGGTAGACATGTTAAATTTTCAAAGGCAATCCATAAAAAATAGAAATAGAGTAGATAATGATTAAACCAATAAAAAGAAAAAATGACACAAAAGAAAACCAAACATTAATAGCTAAAAAATAAAAAAGGAAACAACATATACAAAATATGGTGCGAACAGAAAGCATAAATAAAATGAGAGACTTAAGTTTGATCGTAAGAAATGTTAAATGGATTAAGCTTATAAATTAAAAAACAGAGATCAACAGATTACATTTTTAAGAAAATCCAGCTATATCTACTTTATAAGAGATATAATTAAATTATAATGCTAAAGAGTATTGAAAGTGATGAAAAAAGGTGTATCAGGCAAAATCAATCAAAATGAATAAAGAAGTTTAAATTATATCTATTTTAATATAAGACAAAATAAACTTTAATACTAAAAGGATTATTGTGGATACAAAGCTTCCAGAAATAGCCATACAAGTTTCATTTCATCAGGGAGATACAATAATTCTAAAGTTTATATATATATATATATATATATATATATATATATATATACACACTCACCATATTAATTGGAAGATCTAGCCACAGCAATCAGACAAGAAGAGGAAAAGGCCTCTAAATTGGTATGAAATAAGTAAAAGTTTCACTATTTGCAGATGACATGATACTATATACAGAAAACCTTAAAGATTCCACCAAGAAACTACTAGAACTAATGCATGAATTCAGTAAAGCCGCTGGATACAAAGTTAATATGTAGAAATCTGTTGCATTTGTATACACTAATAATGAAGTAGCAAAAAAAAAAAAAAAAGACCACAAGAAATTAAGTAAAAAATCCCATTTACAATTAAACCAAAAATAATAAAATACCTAAGAATAAATTTAACTAAGGGGATGAAAAATGTGTACTCTGAAAGCTATAAAACACTGATGAAAGAAGTTGAAGACAGCAAGGAATGGAAAGCTATTCCATACTTATGGATTGGAAAAACAAATATTGTTAAAATGTCCATACTACCCAAAATAATCTACAGATTTTTACAATCCCTATAAAATACCAACAGTATTTTTCACAGAACTTGAACAAAGAATCCTAAAATTTGTATGGAACCTCACAAGACTTCAAATAGCCAAAGCAATCTTGAAAAAGAAGAACAAACATAGAGGTATCACAATCCCAGATTTCAAGATATATTACAAAGCTGTAGTAATCTAAACAGTATGGTTTTGTTACAAAAATAGACACATAGATCAATGAGCCAGAATAGAGAGACCAAAAATAAACCCATGCTTTTATGGTCAATTGATCTACAACAAAGGAAGGAAGAATATACACTGGGGGCAGGGGGAGGACAGTCTCTCCACCAATGGTGCAGGGAAAACTGGATAGCTACATGCAAAATAATGAAACTGGACCACCTTCTTATACCACACACAAAAGTTAACTCAGAACGGATTAAAGACTTAAATGTGAGACATGAAACCATCAAATCTAGCAGAAAACAGTCAGTCATTTCTTTGACATTGGCTGCAGAAACATTTTTCTAGAGATGTCTCCTCTGGCAAGGGAAACAAAAGCAAAATTAAATTATTGGGACTACACCAAAATAAAAGATGTTTTGCATAGCAAAATAAACCATCATCAAAATGAAAAGCAATCTACTAAACAGGAGAAAATATTTGCAAATGATATATCCAATAACGGGTGTATTTCCAAAATATATAGAGTTTACACAACTCAATACAAAAAATAATCCAATTAAAAATGGGCAGAGGACCTGAAGAGACATTTTTCCAAAAAGACATACAGATGGCCAGCAGACACATGAAAAGATGCTCAACATCACTAATCATCAGGGAAATGCAAATCAACACTACAATGAGATATCACTTTACACCTGTCAGAATGGCTAAAATAAAAAAGACAAGAAATAACAAGTGTTGGCAAGGATGTGGAGGAAAAGAAACTCTCATGCACTTTTGGTAGAAATGCAAGTTGATGCAGCCATTGTGAAAAAAGAGAATGGAGATTCCTCAAAATATTGAAAATAGAATTTCCATATAATCGAGTAATTTCATTGTTGGGTATTTACCCAAAGAAAATGAAAACACTAATTGAAAAAGATGTATGGGCCCCTATATTAATTACAACAGTCAAGATATGGAAACAACCCAAGTATTCATGGATAGACATATATAGAAGTATATGTATATATACACATACAATATATACATAACAGAATATTACGTAGCCCAAAAAAGAATGGAATCTTGCCATTTGCAACAACACAGATGGACCTTGAGGGTATAACATGAAGTGAAATAAGTCAGTGAGAGAAAGACAAATACTGTATGATTGCAATCAGATGTGGAATTTAAGAAACAAACAAAGAAAGAGAAAAGAGAAAACAAAACAAAACAGACTCCTAAATATAGAGAGCACACTGGTGGTTGCCAGAGGGTAGGTGAGTGGGGAGATGGGTGAAATAGATAATGGTGGAAAAATAAAGTTCTATCCTCATAATTTATAATGCAACAATTGAGAGCTACAAGGAGAAATTCATAAACCCTCATTATTGTAGGCCATTTAGTACACTTTCTTAATTACTAATAGTGCAAGTGAAATTAGTGAAGACATAGTTAATTTGGAGAGCCCAATTAGAATGCTTAATCTAATGGACATATATAGAATTCTGCACTCAATAATTATAGAATACAAACAGTTTTAAGGCAAACAGGACATTTATGAAAACTGCCACATGCTAGGCCATAAAGCAAGACCCAACGGATTTAAGAGATTTAGTAATATGCAAAATTATGATGAATGCATTTGGTTTAGAAGGAGGGGAAAATTAGTTTTAAAAAACGGACTCCATAAATAACAATTTCTCTTTTTGAATGAGGAGTTTGTCTAATTTCAGATTTACAGAGGTATATTTTAGAAAAGACTGAAACATTTACCTGGGAATTGAGTGTATGTTTCTATGAAAAACACAATTTGATCACTGAAATATGATCCTTATTTTCTAAATGTGCTTTACCATTGACAAGTGGGATCATTAAAATTGCTGTGTTTGTTCTAATTAATGTGTGGGTGGTTGGCAGGAATTAGAGGTTATTTAATATCATGTAATGGTTAGCAATTCAAAACCTGTACAGTTTGAAGACTGCACTATTGGGGAAAACAATCAAGAATAAATAATTTAAAGTCATTATGTTTTTTAAAGAGTCAACATTACACACAAAGCTTTTAAATTGTGAACATGTATTTTAAGGTCTTTGAACAACATTTTTGTTCACTGAAACAAAAAAGGACAAAAAATTTGTGGATGTTTGAAAAAATATACATGATATACCTAAACATGTTTTCAAAAATTTTGAGAAAATCTTAGAAATAAAGTTGAGAAGATATTAGCAGTAAAGAAATAGAAAGTTGATATAATCTTGTAAAATAAAATGCCATTTAACAAGTTGTATAAAGATTTTGATACAAATGAAGTTTTTAACATTTTCACTAAAATGCCCAGTTTTTAACTGACTTTGTGAACTCAACACACTTTTCAAATGAATAAAAACATACATGATATGGGCATAAAAGCTATAATAGCATGCTTTTATGTATATCAAAATAATTTATATCAATATAAAATAGTTCATAAGAGTTAATATGAAACAATGATTGAGGTAGCTTCTACACAAATTTATAAAGGAAGCAAATTCTCCAATGTGATATGCAAGTCGATAGGAAGAAAACCTAAGCCCTAATGTTGGTGTAAATCTCTGTGTTACACATATTTCTGATTACAGAAGAGGGAGATGCTGAGCAAAGATTTCCCAACATTTCAGTTATTCTGCCTTGTGTCTGACTGTCCTCCCGGCCAGTGGGATTATTCTGCAATTTATTTCATCGCAGGTTTTTAAAAATAAAATGAAATGTACCAGAATCCTGAAAACGTTTGTCAAAATGTCTATTCACATCCTTGAATTACGTTCATAACTGACCCAGTGAATCTATCACCCATTCTAATTGGGTCATTCATCTTGCAAAACTACAGGTTTTCATTTATTAGTTGTAACACGATTAATATTGCCTACATAGTGCTACTTCTGAGGCTCACATGTGGGTCTCAATACTACACATGCATTGAGCAAGACCTGATCCCCATCACAGGGAGATTTCAGTCTGTGAATGTTTCACCTGGAAGAATGCAATAACAGAGAAAAAAAAAAACTCACTGTTTTAGTACATGAATTTATCAGCAACAGAAAGCATAATAGTTCAAAATGAAAAGAAATAATAGTATTTCAATTTTATTAGCAAGTCACTTTTACTTGACATTTTGTATGTATTTGCTGACAGTTTTATTAAATCTTTCTCTGTACTAGCCCCAACACCCCGTTGGTTTATAAGTCCTTTCACCACATAATTCTGAGTAGGGGAAAAATAAAAGAAAAAAGAAACTTTTCAGACAGGCTTACAGAGTTAAAAATATTGAAGTTAAGAAGGGGGTTAAGAAAGATGGGACCAGTAGTGGAAAAAAGGGGAAGGGTGTGTGTGAGTGAAATAAATGTGTGACTAAGAATATATGCAGTATAGAGAAGGGAAAAAACAAAGAAAATACACTTTCAACAACTCAGTTTCAGTGTTATATACTAAATGTATAATCAAGATTTCCAGGTTCATCTCTGTCAACTAGAAATGTGCTCTACTCTTACTTCCATTTCTAAGCCACTATAGGTATTAAACAGCAATTTACATGTGATTTGCATTTTTTTTTTTTTGTACTTGTGGTTTTGGTAAGTCTTCCAAACCTAATGACTGTTCCTTTGGCCAGCAACATAAATGCTATAATCACACAATTATTGTGCTGGGAACAGTTTAATTCAGCATTTTGTTCTCAACCACAGAACAATTACTCAACAATTTCGGTTAACCAGACTAGCTAGCTGCCTGGAAAGAAAGAGGAATATTCACAAGATCTATTGTCTTACATAAAGGCAGCTACTAGATCCGCTGAAACTTTCTAGTATTGCTCTGCTCTGTGCTTCTTTTCAGGATCTTTCAGATATCTGTCCTAATGAAAATGACAAATTGCAGGTTTTCCTTTATGGACTTGCTGTTTGTTCAGTTCTTGTAATTACACATTTGCATATTTTTAAAAAAAGACACATTGAGATTTTTGTGTCTGGAAATATAGACCTAGAGATAAATGTACTTAAAAAAAGCATTTAATATGATAGTTAATGCAAAGAATTGCAAATTCAAAAGTATAAGTTTAGAACTCTTTCTTCCAGCTAGCCCATGGTGCTTAAAGTAATGGTAAACCCTTCTGAACTATGGGTGATTTCATCTCACCAAAATTTACATTCTTTCCTAACAGTGCAACTCATTTAATGTCAACCTTCATTCCAAATTTTAATTTTTAAAATATAAATGAAGGTGATTTATATAATCATGGTTATTAAGGTTCTCTTTGTATTATTTTGTTTAATATTTTTTTTTCAACGTTTATTTATTTTTGGGACAGAGAGAGACAGAGCATGAATGGGGGAGGGGCAAAGAGAGAGGGAGACACAGAATCGGAAACAGGCTCCAGGCTCTGAGCCATCAGCCAAGAGCCTGACGCGGGGCTCGAACTCACGGACTGCGAGATCGTGACCTGGCTGAAGTCGGACGCTTAACCGACTGCGCCACCCAGGCGCCCCTATTTTGTTTAATATTAATTTTACTTTATCAGAGCCAAAAAGTCAGGGCCCAAGTTTATCAGTACAAAACTATTTAGAAATAGATCATCAAATAATTTATGCATCTGTGTAAAAATATATGTACACTGAAATTGTCCTGTCCCTTGACTATTTCTCATAAGCACAGGAAACTATTACATTAGCTCTGTATCATACTTCACAGGTCTTGGAAGCTACTGACAAAGAAGTCAATGGTGAACTGGGCCAGTGAGTAGTAAGGGTAGTAGTGGGTGAAAATATGCTATCCTAAAAGAAAGAGGTGTCCTTTTCTCTTCCAGCGTTTTTTTCTCTAGTCTCTATGTTTTCTTTATGATTTCTTTTTATTCTCCCACTTTTACTTTAAAAAGTGGGCAGGATAGAGGGTAGAGAAATTATAACTTCATGGTTAGAAACATCCTAATTTATAGCAAAAATACCCTGAAAACTAGAAAGGAAAGAAAAAAAAAAGCTCAAGCATAAAGATAAACTTTTTAGTAAGAAGTGAAGACAAAAGAAGATTTGACAGTTCTGGCAACTTAAAAATTTTAATTGTTTTTCTATATTTGAATGAGCAAATAAGAATAATGTAGTGAAATACTATATTGATGAGGGATTCTTTATGCGTAGATCATTCACTTGCTGAATTTTGTTAGTCTAAGTTTAAGGAGAACCTTTAATACTTGGGGTCAAATTTTTTTCCAGTAACAGAAATCTTTGTTCCAGACAAATCTAATGTATAGGCCTAATGATGAAAGTTTGGCATGGACACTTAGGCTCACCCACACCCACCAGCTCCTCTTTCCTTTTTAATACTATGATCCCACCCCAGGTATTCATGGGAGGACCTCCATGGACCCTATGAGGGCCTGTCAACAAAATTTGGAAACACTTTCTCCTGTTGTTATTATTCAATACCAAAATCTAATAATATATATAATATAGTGAACACTGTTATGTCTAATGAACTGAACCACATGCTCAATTATTATGGTGTCATATAGACTGCAACTTGTAATAATACACAGGTCTATTCTAAGTTAGAGACTTTATACTTACTAAAACATCGAGCCCAGCATCTTCTATACAATAGTCACAGAATTGTTTTTTTCTTAGGCATAAAATCCATTTACAATATAGTATAAGCCCCTGGTATAATTTCTAATTCTTTAATCCAGGTATTGAAGTGAGCTATAATTAGAGAGCAAACATTTGTAGAACAGAGCATAGTCTATAAAAAAAGAATGCCAAAATAGTATCAGGTTCTTCTGAATGAAAATAACTCAACTTAGTGCAAAATTTATGCTTAAAAATGAGCCAGATATTAAATTCAGAATGAAAAAAAAATTGGCTATATCCTTGCCACTTCCTGGTTAATTTGGCAGAGGGCCAATTTTCCGATATTATGACCATCCTGTAGCCCCAGTTGTTTTATTTATTTATTTCTGTATTGCATAAAAATATCAGCTTAAGAAGGGAAAATGTGAAATGGATGACATATTTTAGAACAGCTTCTCCCAGAATACAAAAATATTCCCCAACTCCAAACTGAAACAAATAGTAGAACTACCAGGCAATGCCAATTGGCGACTCTCTAATGCCATTCAAACTTCGCAAATACTGGGCTCTCAAACTGATTTTAATTATTCAAAAGAAAACTAGGAAATGATTCAAATATCAATTGCTTTCACAGAAATACAAATTCTCTCTTAAGAGAAGCACATGACATATCTTTTCTTTATCCTGTAACATTGCAGTTAAGTACCTGTTCAGTTTTTCCTTCGCGTAGGGCAATAGCAAAAAGGGGAGTTCCCTTCTGTTGTCCTCAAGATTACATTATGCCCCTTGGAAGTTATTTTTTATTGATAGGGGGTAGGAAAAAATTGTGAAAAGAGATAGATTTACTATTGAAAACTGGAGGAGACAGTAACGCCGAATAAGACATCGTTCACTGTGTCTACATGCTTTTCTGTTCGGACACATTCTAGAGACATTTAAAAAATCATTTCTGTGGACAGACAGACTTTGTAAAAAAGAGGGCCTTTTGTAGGTGTTCAATGTCAAGTTACACATGAACTTGTGTAAACTTATTGTAAACTCAGTTTGCTACTGAAGATTTACTTCACTTTTTGGTATTGGGTATGTGCAAAGATGACTGTATTGAGGTTCTCTGAGACAGCATTATGACATTTAAATGTCTTTACATATATTATCAATAGGTACCAGTGACAGTAATGCCACTTAACCTCAAAAAAGTCTCTAGGCCTATGTGTATGGTAATTAAGAAATAATAACAGTTTTTTTTCAAGGTAGAATTTTGTGAACCCAAGGCAAAATAAAATAAGTTATGATAAAAATTACCAGGGCTTCTTACACGCATGCCAACAACTAGCAACCTTTGGAAGTGATTTTATATATATCCAGTATTAAACTTAGCATGGAAATGACAATATTTCCTTAAAAAAAAACACCGTTTTTGGATGAAGTGATTCTAAAAGCAACCACATTTTCATTGATCTAAACCAGCTAAATTTTTGACAAGGAATTCGCAGAATTTTAAATATATCTAAACTCTCGAATAATAAATTGTAGACTACATATTCAGTCTGCTTTTCAACATGACTCATTCACTCACAGAAGCCAGGGGTGCTGTGGCTGGCTTATGGTAGCACTTTAAATTAGTAGTCACACAATAGAGAGCTTATATGATTGCAATGGTCCATATCCAGTAAAACTGCCTAAACACCAAGAATAATGGGCTCAGTCTCTAATAATTCAGAGAGAACCGCTTACAGCTGCACACCACATATGACCATCTCTACAATGGCTAAAATAAAACACCGGGGATGATTTCCTCTGAATCAGTGTTATTGGGTAGCGTTGGTTCATGTTTTTTTCATCTTAACAAAAAAGTTTTGTTTTGTCTTACAATTGGCCTGCCACTGATCACCTTTCACATATTAGCCTCTGCCCTAGAATACTCTAGACAATAGTATTGGTTCCATCTGTGCTTTCCATTAAAACCTGATAATCCTTCAAGAACAGCTGGACCTTCGGTCCCACACACACAAACTCTTTCTGTAGATCTGTTTGGCTGATGCTGTACTTACATCTTGCTTGCAAATGCCTTTTATATGGTCCTTTGGGGTTGTGAAGTAGAATCGCCTGACATCACCAATTCAACAATACAATGATATAGTTCTCATCTCAATTATAATGTGGTATTTAGTCACCTCTGAGCTGCACTTAGAAAATTATTTTTTAGACATGTGACAACATTAATGATAAGCTTCCAACTATACTGTGTCATTAAATAATCAGGAAGTAACATCTCCAGTTAATCAAACAGTTTTGATATACTCTCAGTATTGGAAACACTACAAATCTTACGTTTTACTCAAGCAATTTTTATAAGCAACACAGTAACTTTTTTCACTGTAAAATAAGTTCATTAGATTCATATGACTACATAATAATAATAAACATTTTTAAATGGCAAAATGGGAGTGGCAATAAAGGTACATGGTCAAACTGGTCTATGAAACTAGTGGTTTCTCACTCATATTCTGTTCCTCTTTCTTATTTTCCAGTAGTTTACCAAGTTATCAGAGATCATCTGCTACACACTGCCTAACTAATTGCTATCAGTTGGGTCTCATATTTGCCATGTTGACATGAATAATTCCGCCATTCACTCAAAAACACATCTCAATGTACTCAGTATACTCAATCATGCAAATAATATATATGCTCACTAGCTGTAAGATCTATGGGGCAGAGATTGCTTACAATTTTATCTTTACCACTGAGGTAGTAGGACTCCCTGAAATAGTAGATGTTCAATAAATGCTTGTTGCATGAATAAATAGATGAGAATATATTCTTTTCACTTAAAGATCAGGAAATTGCGTACAATTTTTCCTGTCATATTCCAATATTTCATAAGCATCTCTTTTAGAAAATTGTTACCTGAGAGAAATCCTTAAGCCATGGTACAAGCTCATTTTCTTTGGTTTTCTCTTCCGTGTAAAATGAAACCGCTCTTTCATATATTTGACCTTTATTGTTAAGTCAATATTGATATCCTTTTTTCCAGGCCATTTAGATCTAATTTCTTTAACTATTCTAATGCATAAGGATTCTGTTTTCTCCTCTACAGCCGGGCTGGCTATATAGCATTCTCCTACAAGAATAACTAAATTGATACAGACGAGTTTATTCAGACATCCAAGTTGTATATTCTTAATTAGGTTGTATTGTCCTACATGCCTTCAACATCAACTTTTAAAGAAACTGAGAGACTTGATGGTTATCTGCTGCCCAGTGTGTTATCTTCAATGGCTCAGGGTCACTTCTGTTATGCGCATGCATAGCATTCAAGCATTACTTTTCACTTTCCCCTCCACACATACACTGTCATACTACTTTCATTTTTATTGACAGTCCATCTCAAATTCACCTAGGTTGTTTGCATTCAATTTCAATCTCTGTAGTTTTGACCGCCTCTTCTTATCTATTTATATCCTTTTAGCCAGATAAAACTTAATTAGGGCATTCTCCATCGTGTCATCCAGGTTGTAAGTTTTTATCCCATTTGCCAATAATACACATTGTATACATCACCTCATATATCGTTTGAGCTTTGGTATGATAAGATTATGGAAGTATGGAAAAGGAAAAGGCACTGCTAAGGAGGGACGCAGAGGACAGGAAAATATGAGATGAGAATGAGGAATAAAGGATTTTGAAGTATATCCTAGAGACCGGTAAATAATCTCCTGTACTGAGAGATGTGTTCAATTAAAAAAGATACACTTAAAGCACAATGTTAGCGTCGAGGCTACCTGGAGGAAACACGTTTTAATATTCACACATATGCATCCAATTTCATGTTGCATATTGTATATTTCACAAGGATTTCAAATTCAATATGAATAAAACTGAGTTTAGACACTTTTCTTGCAGAATCTGCTTCCAACTCATGTAACCACTATCTCAAATTGGGTCACTTCATCGACTGAGTAATTTTACTAAGTCCTACTCACCAATTAACATTCAGCTCAGGCTTTACTTCCTCCAGGAAGACTTCCCTAGCCCCTAAATCTTTATTCATGCCTCTGTCTCTTCCCAATTTGGGGAATGGAGCATATCTGCACTATTTCATTCATCACACTGAATTACAGTTTAAAAACTTGGTCAAGAGACAGGTCATACTGTAGAATATGAAACAAATTCATCTTTGGCTACGAAATATGCCAGAATTGACAGTCAAATTCTATTCCTTCATTCAATGTAATACATATATAAAAAACCAAAACCAAAACCAAAACAAAACAAAACAAAACAAAAAAACCACGGTCTTTCATTCATTCACTCTATTGTAATTGTAATTTATTTGTGTTGCCTCATATGCCATTGTTAGACAATAAGGTTAAAAAGATATGCCCTAATCAATTACCAAGTTGATAAATATTTATGACCAAATCCCCTACTCTTTATTCCTACATATTTCCAATATTATAATTTAAATTGTCTTCATCTTTCTCCCACTATTCATAGGCTTTAAAACTGGTTTCCACTCAGTCACCAGGTGTACCTAAAATGTAACCTTCTCCATCTTAAAACTCCTCAATAATACTCTCTCCTGATTGTAAAGCACTAATTCTTCAACCTGTAGTGTAGCCTTGACCTTACTCCCTCCACCTACCTTACTTCCTGCCTGCCCCCTTCTGTGCTTCCCTACACACCCCAAATCCCCGCGCACCCCCCTTCCCCTTCCACACCCATTGTTGCCAATATCTCAGTGGCCTTGTCATTCTAGTCACTCTAGCTGAAATGGTCTTCTCCCCACTTAACTCACTTCTACTTATCTTTTACCATTCAGCTCAGGGTGATTTACTCTGGTAAACCTTCCTTAGTTCCTAAAACCTGATTTTTCCTCTCCTGCACTCCTTACCTCCACCCCTTCCCATCCTGGGTGAAGGGAACATGCTTTCACACTGTTCCACTCACCATACACTGAATTACAATTACTAATCTTATTTTCTGTTTATCAACTGGTCTGAGTATCTTGAGGACCCAGCTCAAAGTCCAGAAGAACCAATCAAGTTCAAAGGTTTCAATCATGGTGGAGATTCTATCTTTAGGAAGATCAAATTGGGAGCAATGAGAAGAAAAATTTGGAGAGGCAGCTAGGCCAAAGGCAAGGAGGAAAGGAGGGTGTTGAAATGACTGTGGGAGAAGTTATGGGTACGAAACAAGACAGTGGCAATTTTGGAACTTTTATTTTTTTTGGTCACACTATCAAACACGATTATTTTTTCTCTTGTTTAGAGTGTCATAATTCTAGCCTCCAAAAGTGTTACATAGAACATAATTTTCTCTTCTCAAAAACTTAACTGGTTTTAGTCAAGACTATACTAAGTCAAAGAACAAATTAGTAAGTAGGACTCATTTTCTATTGTCTGAAAAGAGTATACAACTGGAATGGTCTATTCTTTGAATATTTGATAGAATTTATATGTAAAACACTGGGCTCAGTGTCTCTCTGTGGGAAGATTTTAAATGGTGAAGTCAATGGATTTAATGGTCAGAAAACCATTTAGGCTTTCTATTTCTTTTTCTTTTCTTCAAATGTTTTATATATTTTTGAGAGAGTGCGAGTGGGGAAGGGGCAGAGAGAGAGGAAGACAGAGGATCTGAAGCTGGCTTTGCACTGACAACAGTAAGCCTGATGCAGAGCTCGAACCCATGAACTATAAGATCATGACCTGAGCCTAAGTCACTCAACCAGCTGAACTACCCAGGTGCCTCCAAGTTTCCTGATTGAAGTTTCTGTACATTTTTTTCCCTTTTCCTAAGAATTTGTCCACTTTTTAAATTTAAAAATACATTAGCAAAAATATTAGTTTTATTGCTCTATTTTAAATCTTTCCCATGGCTCAATTTATACCTTTTCTATTGTTTGCATTACTTACTTTTGTATTTTTTCAGCTTTATTCAGGTATAATTGACAAATAAAATGGTTAAGATATTTAAAGTATATAAAATACTCATGATACACCTATGCATTACGAAAGGATTCTCCTAAGTTAACTAACACATCCATTACTTCATATATTTAACTTTGTATGTGTGTGTATGTTATATGTGTATTATATAAGTGCAAATTCCACTTATATAATACAGTGTTATCAGCTGTAGTCACTGTTATATATAAGATCCTGAGACATTAGTTATAGTCTTTTTTGTTTGTTTGCTTGTTTAGCAAAGAATCTCACTAAAGATTTGTCCATTTTACAAATCTGTTCAAATAAAAAACTCTTTTGGCTCCACTGATCCACTGCACTATATATTTGATTTTTGGTTCATTAATTTCTCTAGCATTTATGATCCTTTCCATTTTTTTTTGCATTTAGTCTATCCTAGCTTCTTAAGTGGATACTAACTTAATTTTCTTTTTTACTGATATATAAGAAGTTGATATTGAATAGAACGTACTATTTCAGCTATATGCCAAAACTTGAGAAATCAAGGTTCTTACCAATAAGCTCTGAGAATGTTCAAATGTTCTTGTACAAATTCCTCACACCCTCAAATTCCTTCTTTGCCTGCATATTATTTAAGAGACAGTTTATACTTTCTAAATATTTGGGGTTTATTTATATTTATTATATTTTGGTAAGGCTAAGTTAATTACATTAATTGTAAATAAATATTTTTGATACCCTATTCTATAATACTTGTTCAGACATGATTTAAGACCTAGCCTATAACAAGTTTTTTTAATGTATTTTAATTGTATGTTTAAGAATATCCTCTAAATATTAAATGTAGGATTCTCAAAATTTATATTAGGTCATGCTTTTCACTTTTTTCCCAAATATTCTATATCTTTAGTAACATTGTATCTACTTAGCCTCCAATAATGGAGAGGAGCATTTACACAATGATCCACAATGATGATCTATTTCACAATTTCTCGCTGTAGTTCTTTCAGTTTTGCTTCGTAAAATAGGAGAATATTTTATTAGATGCATTCAAGTTTAGAATGGTAATATCCTCCTGGTGAACTAAACCTTCTATCAGTATGTAGCAGCCCTTTTTATACCCAGTAATGCTTTCTGGATCAAAGTCTATTTTTTCAGGTACTGATATAGCTCCTAGCTTTCTTTAGATTGGTCTTTGCCTAGTATGTCTTTCTTTCATTCTTTGATCTTCAAACATTCTACTCACTATGTCATTTTGATTCCCACTAGTAATTTATGAGAGCTTCTGTTTCTCCTCAGTCTTTCTACCTGCTGTATGGTCAGTCCTTCTAATTTTAGCTATTTTTGTGTGTGTATGGGTATTGCATCTCACTAAAGATTGATAATGAGCACATTTTCAGACATCCTTATTTCTCTTAGATTAAGCGTCTGATCAATTCTTTACCCATTTTTATTGAGCTACTTCTCTTACTGTTTTGTCTAAAGAGATCTTGTTTTATTCTTAATATAAGCCTTCTCTTGGATATATGTTTTGCAAAAATTTTCTGCCAGCCATTTACGTTTTCATTTTCTTTACAGTGCTAAAAAGTCAACAAAAGGTTTTAGCATTGATGAAGGTCATATTATTATAATTTTTTTCTTTTAAAAATTTTTAATGTTTATTTATTTTTGAAAGAGAGAGAGAGAGAGAGCATAAGTAGGGGAGGAACAGAGAGAGAGAGAAGGAGACCCAGAATCAGAATCAGGCTTCAGGCTCTGAGCTGTCAGCACAAAGTCCCATGCGGGGCTCAAACTCACTAACTGTGAGATCATGACCTGAGCCAGAGTTGCATGCTTTACCAACTGAGCCACCCAGGTGCCCCTATTTTTTTTCTTTCATAGTTAGTGCTTTTGGGGGGTTGCTATTTAATAATTTTGGCCTAACTCAAGGTCACTAAAATAATTCTATGTTTTCTAGAGAGCTTATGGTTTTATCTCTAATATTTATATCTACAGATCAATTAGTTTCAATTATTTTTTTACATGGGCAAGAGAATAATTGATATTATTTGTTTATATATGAATATCTAAATGTCCCTGCACCATTTGTTTAAAAAGATTATTTTTGGGGCGCCTGGGTGGCGCAGTCGTTTAAGCGTCCGACTTCAGCCAGGTCACGATCTCGCGGTCCGTGAGTTCGAGCCCCGCGTCAGGCTCTGGGCTGATGGCTCAGAGCCTGGAGCCTGTTTCCGATTCTGTGTCTCCCTCTCTCTCTGCCCCTCCCCCGTTCATGCTCTGTCTCTCTCTGTCCCAAAAATAAATAAACGTTGAAAAAAAAAAATAAAAAAAAAATTAAAAAAAAATAAAAAGATTATTTTTTCTCCACTGAATTGCTTGGAAACCTTTATCAAAAATCAATTGGAGAAAAAAAGAAAAAGAATCAACTGAAGATCATTTGTATGTATATCTCTGAATTCTCTATTCTGTTTCAGTGATCTATACATCTGTCATTATGCCAATATCACATTGTATTGATTAGCATAGCTTGAAAGCAAGCCAGAAACAGGAAGTGTAAATCCTCTTTGTTCATCTTTTTAAGAATGTTATAAATGTCTATAATAATTTTACAATCAGCTTATAAATTATGACAAAAATAAGATTTTGATTCAGATGACATCAAACCTACTGATAAATTTATGGAGAATTAACATCTTGAAAGTATTGAGTCTTCAAATGAATGAATGTGGTATGTATCTATTTAGCCAGCAAGTTTTGTAGTTTCCACCATACAGGTCTTGAATATATTTTCTCAAATATATCCCCAATTATTTAATTTTTTGATAAAATTTTAAACGATTTTTACATATTTCAATTTTTAATTCCTTGTTTCTAATATTGTATACATTATATCCTGTGTCCTTGCTAAATTCACTAGTATCTTTTTAATAGATTCCTTAGCATTTTACACATAGATGATTATATTATTGGTACATAAATACAACTTGATTTATTCCTTTCCAATCTACATGCCTTTTATTTATTAATGTTGACTTACAGCACTAGAGGATTGGACCTCCAGTAAAATAATGAATAAAAATCTTAAGAGTGGTCAATCTTAGGTGGAAAATGTTTAACAACATTATATATAAGAGTAGAAATTACACACTTGAGAAAATTTCCTTCAATTCCTAATTTGCTGAGATGATTTTACTATGAATAGGTGTTGAAGCTTGTTAAATGATTTTTCTGCTTCTATTGTATTGATAATAAATTTATAATAGATAATTATTTTACTAATCTGGCAAATTACCTTAATTTATTTTTGGATGATAAACCAAATTTGCACTCCTAATAAAAACACCATATAATCCTAATGTTTTCTACTTTTAAAATATTGCTAGGTTCAGTTTGCAAAATTATATAGAATTTTACATCTACATTGATGAGGGACATTGATCTAGATTTCTTTCCTTCACATTATCTTCATTTAATTTTGGGAAATATTCTTTCCTCTTCCACTTTCCCAAAGCGTTTGTGTAGAATTGGCATTACTTTTTATTCCTTAGATATTTGGTACGATTTATCAGTGAAGCCATCTTGGGCTGGAATTTTCTTTGTGGGAAAGTTTTTAGCTCAAAATTCAATCTCTTTAACATTGTAGAGGTAGTAAGGGTATGTATGTCTTCCTGAGTAAGTTTTCAATTAGTCTGTCTCTAAGTTTTCAAATTTTTGGGCATAGAGTTTTTCATAATAACTCTTTCGTTCCATTTTACCTTCTGTAGACTCTGTAGTGATGTCTTTTCTCATTTCTGATATTTCTAATTTGTGTCTCCGTTTTTCCTCAGCAGTTTATTTTTTTTTTAATGTTCATTTATTTATTTTGAAAGAGAAACAGAGAAAAATAGAGAGCGAATAGGGGAGAGCCAGAGAAAGAGGGAGAGAGAATCCTATGCAGACTCTGTGCTGTTAGCACAGAGCAAACGCTGGGCTTAGTTTCAAGAACCATGAGATCAAGACCTGAGCAAAAGCAAGAGTCAGATGCTTAACCGACAGCCACCCAGGCATTCCTTTCTTCAGCAATTTAGCTAGAGTTTATCAATTTTGTAATCTCAAAGAATTAACTTTTAAATTCACTTTTCTCTATCATTGTTCTATTTTACATTTCAGTAAGTGCTACTCTTTATTTTTTCCTTTCTGTGCATAATTTGGGTTTGATTTTTCTCTGTTCTCTTCCCAGTTTCTTATGGTGGAAGCTTATATCTTATCATTTTTCTTTTTAAAAAAATTTTAAATGTTTATTTTTTTTTCAGAGAGAGACAGAGAGAGAGAGACAGAGAGTGAGACAGAGAGAGACAGTGAGTGCAAGTAGGAGAGGGGCAGAGTGAGAGACAGAATCTGAAGCAGGCTCTAGGCTCCAAGCTGCCAGCACAGAGATCTATGTGGGGCTCGAACTTGTGAACTGTGAGATCACAACCTGAGTGAAAGCTGAACGTTTGACTGATCATCCAGGCGCCCACTCAGGCGTCTATTTTTGTAACATAAACATTTGATATTACACATTTCCCACTATGCATTGCTTTATCTATGTCTCACAAATTTGGCATTTTTGATTATTTCATTTTCATTCACTTCTAAATATTTTCTCATTTTTTTGTGTAACTTCTTTGATCCCTGGGTGGCTTAGAAGGGTGTTAGCTTCCAAATAATGGATTTTTCTAGACATTCCTTGTTTATTAATTCCTAATTTAAATCCATTGTGATCAGATAACGTATTTTAAATTATTTCAATCCTTTCAAATTCATTGTGAGCTTTTATGATGCAGAATATGATCTTCTTGCTTAATTCTCCATATGTACTTTAAAGGAATAATTAGTCTGCTCTTGTTAGAGGGAGGGTTCTAGAAATGTCAATTAGGTCATCTTGATGAATATTATTGATTCTTATTAATTTTCCAAGTTTTCTTCAAATATTGAGAGAGAAAATTATGAAAAGCTCAACTATAATTGTGGACTTGTATTTTTTCCTTTTAATTTTAAAACTTTTTATTTCATAGAATTAAGGTTCTGTTGTTAGGTATACAAACATTTAGGATTTTTATATTCGTTTGATGAACTGACCACATTGCCATTATGAAATGAATCTCAATACTCCTGATATTCTTTGCTCTGAAATGTACATTATTATAGGCATTCCATTTTTTCATTAGTGTTGACTTGGTATGTCTTTTCCTAATCCTTTGATTTAACCTGTCTATCTTTATATTTAAAGTGGTTTCCTGCACACAACATAAAGATGAGTCTTGCTTTTATTTTTTAAAGAGTCTAATATGACAATATCTTACTTCTAATTAGTTTGTGTAGACCATTTATATTTAATGTGACTAATGACATGATTAGGAATAAAGCTACAATCTTTCTGTCTTCTATTTAATTTCATGTGCCCTTTGCTCCCTATTTTATCTCCTGTTACTTTGGACTGAGTATTTTTATGATTCCGTTTTATCTGTTATTGGCTTATTAGATATTCCTTTTTGTTTTCTTTTTTTAGGGGTGCTCCATGATTTACACATACCTATTTATCACAGTCTACTTCCAACAATGTTATACTACTTCATATATAGTATTAAAAAAACCTTTCAACAATTTACTTCTGCTGCAGGAAATGTATCATTTATCTCTGGCTGCTTTTAAGGTTTCTTCCTCATTACTGCTTTTCAGCAATTTGATCATGTTTCCTCTGCTTGGGGTTCACTGAGGTTGATACATGAGTTTATAGTTTATAAAAGATTTTGAAAAATTTTGGAGATTATTTCTTCAAATATTTTCTCTGCCTCTCCCAATCCCATAGCCCAGCTAAATGACACTCTATTTTTTATCAATATTTTTTCTCTGTTTTATTTCTGGATAGTGTCTTACTGTATCTTTAAATGCACTAATCTTATCTTCTGCAGTTTCTAATCCCATTCAGTATAGTTTTTATCTCAGAAGTTGTCCTCTCCATCTTTTCTTGCATCTTCCATTAATTTCTTCATCATGCTCTTGAACATATATATGGAGTGTATCTGTGATAGTTGTTTCAACATCTTTGTCTAATTCTAACATCTGTGCCACTTTGGGTTTGGTTTTCACTGATTGATTTTTCTCCTGATTAAGTGTTATATTTTATTGAGTCTTCACATGCATACTAATTTTTGATTGGATGACAGATACTTTGAATTTTGTCTTTTATTTTTTTGCAATCTCTTTATTTGACGGGATTTATTCTAGGATGTTTTCTACTAACTTGGATACAGTTTGATCCTTTCAGTTCTTACTTTTTGTTTGTTTTTTTGTTTGTTTTAGGTCAAGTTTAGAGTAGCTAGCAGCCTAAAATTAATATGGTTCTACTATGAAGGTAGTATCTTTCTTGAAGGATCAACCTAATGTCCCGTGTGTTAGGAATCTATTTTGGTTGGTAAAAACACAACATATTCCTAGTCCCATGTGAGAACTGAGATTATAACTTCTGCCATCTCTTTTCCAAAGGTATTTTTTTAACCTAGTTTTAGTAGTTTAAATACATAGGCACTGATCACTATTCAGTAAAGACTAAAGACCTTACCAAAAAAACTGAAGATTTCTAGAGAGTTAAGAGTCAGTCTCTCTCTTTCTCCCTCTCTCTATGCAAAGCTATCCTCCCCAGTCCTCTATCCACAAATAGATCTGTTTACCTGCCTCGATGTTCCTGAACCCTGGCTGTCCCTCAACTCAGAAGGATCGTCAGGCTGTGCCTGGGGTCCCTCTCTCCAGCCAGGGAACTGCAAGCACGCACTGGGCTCTCTCTTCATCTGTTGCCCTTCTCTCAGGGAAAACTGTGCTGTCTACTCTCCAGTGTCTGAATACCTTTGTTTCATATGTTATGACTGATTGTTTAAAGGTGAGATGGTTAATCTGGCCCTTGGAAGAAATCAAGAGCTGTCCATTTATTGAATTTGTAATTCAAATTCTTATAGTTTTCATTTCCACTGAGTTCTTTTTCATATATTCTTATTTTCTGAGTTTTTGATGCTTATTGTTTTTTAATGATTTCATAATTTACTTCCCTAAGCATTTCATGCATATTTATTTTATACTGTCTATATGATATTTACAATATCTGAAGCCCTCAGGGTGGAGGGGCTAAACACTTCAGCATTTCTGCTGACTTCTATTCTTTACAGATTGCTTCTTTGTGTGTTGTGTGATTCTTATATTGAGTATATATTCTTTAATCTTAGTTTGTGGGAACTTTGAGAAACTAAATTAGAGACATTTTCCTCTAGAAAGTACTTGACGTTGTTAGGTTTTCAGGGGCACAACTGAACGACTAAGGCCCCATGGTAGAGTTTATTTTAAAAATAGGTGATGTCCTATTTTTACAGGGTCCCTTCAGGAAGATTTTACTTTTTTTTACCACTGATATTGGTCATGGCCATGTGACTTGCTTTGGCTTATAAAAATGAGAAGATATAATGGGTACAACTTCAAGCAAACCTTTAAGGGCCTTTGCATACTTTTGCTATAACCTTTTGCCCTTCGTCATTAGACTATCACGTCCCAGATCAGAGCCTGATCTTGTATTGAAGAGAATGTGTAACAAAGCTGCTATTTACTGACACACAACGGACATAAATCTGAGTGAGATTTTTTATCTCTAAGGATTTTAGCTTTTTGTTTGCTTCATTTTGTTTGTTACTATGGTGTAAGTTAGCCTAAACTCAGATTAAGCTTCACCATCTCACAGGTGATTCAAAGCTTATTCTCTGATCTTAACATTGGTATTGGTATGTAACCCAGGGACAAGCCCGACTTTTATGGTTGCTCATAGTGCAGTTCTCTGTGTTCTAAACTCACCTAAAAGATTTTTCTTTCTTATATTTATTTCTTGAGATTTTCCCATTAAGTTTCCTAAGGGCAGAAATGCATTAAAATGTATTTTTATCCAGAAACAATTTGTTTCAGCATGAAGAGCCTTTGATTACTTGTTCATTCAAACAGCCACAGGTAAAAGCCCTACAATTCAGGATGAATGGGTTGATGGCAACAAAAGTTGAACATACCATTCTTGGTCATTAATAGTTAATAGAGAACATGTTAATAGTTTCTATAAATATGTAGAGAAGAATCAAGTTGAGAAAAATTATTCAAGCCAAATAAAAATGCATGAAAATAGATTACTCAGAAAATAAAGAAGAGCCCAAATGAGCTCTTCCTTAGTCTACTGTGGCTACTTATGTAGGATTAAATGTTTTTTTTTTAATTTTAGAGAGAGAGAGAGCGAGAGAGAGCATGAGTGGGGGAGAAGGGCAGAGGGACAGAGAGAGAGAATCTTAAGCAGGCTCCACACTCAGCACTGAGCCCAACACAGGCTGGATCCCATGAGCCTGGGATCATGACCTGAGCTGAAATCAAGAATCAGATGATCTCTGACTTCAGTTCAGGTCATGATCTCAGGGTTCATGAGTTTGAGCTCCACTTCAAGCTCGCTGTCAGTGCAGAGCCCGCTTTGGATCCTCTGTCTCCCTCTCTCTCTCTCTGGCCCTCCTCCTCTCTCTCTCTCTCTCTCTCTCTCTCTCAAAAATAAATAAATAAATAAATAAATAAATAAATAAATAAATAAATAACATATGATGTTCAACCAACTGAGCCACCCAGGCACGCCTATCTTTACATGTTTTTATCAGGTTGATAGCTAATAGAAGTTTCAAAAGATTCAAATGGAAATATATATAGCCCAGTCTTATAACTTTTTATGGAGAATTCAGTGATTTATATAATCAAACTTTACTGTTTTTGTTGCACTACTTTCAATCATTTGATCTGTAATTTCATTGTACACACATAGTTGTTTAAAGAAAAAGATGTTTGAAAAGAGAATGTGGGCATGCTCAGTAAGTTCCCATACATGGGCATAGCAACCTCACGTCTTCTTACCTCACAAAGACCAAGCAAAATCAAAGCTCACAAATAATTTTCATTAGCAATAACAAATACAAATTAGAATTTTAGAATCTCTTTAAAACAGTTTTTAATAAAAAGCAGTCCTTTTCTCAAGATGCAGTTCAATTTTGTGTTATTTTTTTAACACTGCTACTCCCTTCTCTAAACTTTTTCTCTCTCCAGCATGAAAATAGCAATGAATAGCTCTTATTTTGAAAAGTTAAACAAGTGAATTGTTAATCTTTATAAACATAATATTAAGCCCAAATACTGTCTTTATTTCCCAACTCGTGTATTTTGAACCAGCAACTATTTATTAATTCCCTCAACACTGACTACCTGTTTCTTTTCAGTCAACCATATTATCATGTAATTATTTAAAATGTAGACAAGACTTTTAACAGAGATTATATGCCAGTGAAAACATTCTTAGGCCCTCAAGCAAGGATGGATTGGTATGAAAATGGAACACCTTTCTCAACATCCTGGTAATTGGTATTGGTTCTCTCCAATGATTACCACCACTCCCAGGGAATTCCAAGTACATAGAAACCAAGATTTCTACACTCTCTTTCATTTCTGTTCTAATTCTATGTGTTGTCAAATATTCCTTCTTCAACCTCAACACATAGTAACATATCAATTTTTTAAATACCAAAACTTAGTGACTGGCATTTCATAGACTAAAATGAACACCCCTGAGCATTCTAGTGGCAAATCACTGAGTAACAAAATATAGCGGTATTTGGGAGAAAAAAAAAATGAAGAGAGACTTACCTCATGGAAGACAACCTGAAAGCATAAGCTAAGTCTCTTGCCTTTGCCCCTGGTTGAAATAGATTCACACCGTCTAGTTTTCCCTTTTACATATAATAGTGCATGTCTCAACCAGGATTTATGAAGCACTTGTATATTCAGGATTCCTATGTTTAGTGCCTATGTTACAACATGAATAATATAAAACTTAAGGAGCCCTATTGTATCAAAGATGAAGGTCAGAAGGTTCAATCTTTTAAAAGTTATCTTTTTAAGAGAAAAACTCACTTCAGACAGAGTTTATGCCTGAGTATATTTTCATTTCTAGGTCTCAAAAGATTCTTCCTCAAAGGTACCACCTACAAAAGGTCAAATCCATTTTGATTCATATGCATCAAAGTTGGGTTATTTAATTAAGTGGTAGTAGTTACTAATTATATTTGGATGTGAACCAAATGAAGCTATTTGTTCATTAGAACTAGAGGAACCATATTTTACTTTGACTGAAACAACACTTAAATATTAACTCCTGCTGATATCAATGGGAATCCTGAATAGAGTTCAAGGACAGTCTTTGGCCCTGGCAGTAATCCTAAATCTCTTGAAATGATAAGAAGGAAAAAACAAAACTGAAAAAGGATGTACACAAACAGTAAAATTCAAGATTCTTTATTATTTAGATGTGCATAAATTAAATACCACAGTGAGTTGGACTTATTCTGAAGGAAAATGAACCAAAAATGAATGCGTGTGTGGGTGCACACACGCCCACGTGTCTGTGTGTCTGTGTGTCTATGCATGTATGTTTGTGTATGGAGTAATCAAATAGATAAAGTGACCGTATAGTTTAAATGTAAAAGAATTCACTCATCTTTTCTAATCTCACCGAAAAGGCCACAGTGAGTGCAAGCTTTGAGAATTTCTCACAGAAACCAAAGACCTTCTTGTTATAATTTGTAATTGTCCGTGGGTAACTGCACATTCATTTGAATTCCTGAAAGACTGAATCTTGTAAAGAGAACAAGATGGGCCCATATTAAAACTTTTAATGACTTTAGTAAAAAAAGGTGGAACTTTGCAGCCAGCTGGCTCCATACCGAAAGCCAGGCTGCACAGCTTGAACTTAAAGCTATCTTAACATAATGAATAAGTGCCAATAATTAGCATATGTAGTGTGAACAGGTTTGCTGGCACAAGCAAGTGAAAAACTCCAAGGTAAAGTTATTATTAGGGAGTAATTAGCTCTGTGAAGTAAATGAGTGAAACAATAGCTGCCAGCACTGACAATATGGCTAACATCTGACTATGTGGAAGATAACATTGTAAAGTATTGCTCCCTGAGCTAGAATCTGTTAATAACCATATGTTAGTGTAATTAATGCAGAGTCTTTCTGACCTGTTGTCACATAAGAACAATACTTTCTTGGAAACATTCAAACAGGCAGTCCCACACTCTGGGTAAGAAATAATTGTGAAAGTTGCTTACAAACAACTTTCGCATCTTTATTTTTTTAAGAAAAGAAAAAAAATCAGTGAATAAAATGCTGAAGGACAGAGAATGAGACGAGGTAAAACTGTTTCCCGTCTGACATGCCAGACACGAAGAATTCAACTGCAATGGGATGGATCCTTCAAGGTGACTGAAATTTAGCATAGATTTGGACAAACTAAGTTAATGGACAAAGTAATTTTAACATGAAATGTTGGAGCTATATATCCAAGGCTTCATGGGAAGCATGTGTGTAAAGTGGACCCTCTCTCACACAGACACACGGACACACACACACCATGCTATGGTTTGAGAAGTACTTAAAAATAATTTTGAGTTCCAATACTATTAAGCATTTTTGCCACTAAATCTAAACTCCTCAGGAACCAGGGCTGCATCCTCTCCACCCTTTTATTGTCTGTGAGGGTTAAGAGAATCTTACACATGTTATCTTCAGTAAGTATTGGTTAAATGTAGAAGACACTTCTGGATTCTCACTGATTTTGAAGATCCAAATAGAAATGCACTGGGGAAATGGGAAAAGGGAATTCATATAATGGGATTTCTAAGAGGCAGTCAGAAAATACTGTAATAAATAATAGTAAATAGAACTACATGACTCTTCCCATTAAACAATTCTTTTCCTTCTCCTAAACTTTTATTCATCTTTAACCTTTTCATCCTCCTTTTTAAAATTTTGCATCTGTATAGTTTTTATTAGTTTTAAAATGCTTTCCTATACATATACATATGTATATGAAATTACACATTTCATGTACGTGCAATTCACTGATCTTTCTACTAGTACACTATTATTTCTACTGGTTCACTAATGTTTCTATTAGTGGCGATGAGATCGCTAGCCATATTTTGTTGAACCTGAATTTAATATTGAATGAGTTGAAAACCTGTCATTTTGTACTGACAAAGTATACTTTCTAGTGCAAAACATGCAGAATCAATTCCTCTCCCTGATTTTGTCAATCATATATAAAAGTAAGAATTTACAAGGGTATTCTCATCAAGCCATTGTCTTAAAGTATTAAAAGTGCCAAGACCAGTTGAATACTCCTTTTTACCAGTTTGTATGATTCTACAATAACAGTGTGAAGACAATTTATAACATACCTAACAAAGTTGTTAACACCAGCAAGACATATTGCTACAAGTGTCAGAAATCTCAAGTCTACATTCCTCTGTGACAGCAATAAAATGATAAAATAATTGATATTATATATTTATCTCTGAGATATATACATACGTTATACACACGTACATGCACATACATACATACTCTGCATTTTCCCTCTTGACAAAGAATGAAGTGAAGCCATTCATAGCATTTCTTATTATATACACTTGTAAAAAATTATTAATAATGTACATTTCACTATGGAAATTCAGTTAAATATATAGGTTTGGTATATTTTCATAATTATGAAATTTTTTCATCCAATATTATCTCAAAACTTTATATTAAGAATATAAACAATATATTACTTAAACATTCTGGTTTGGGGCTAAATTTAATTTACCTTGACTATTCTACCTATTCCAACTAAACTTCTCAAACTCAGGTCATGAGGCAGAATACTCATAAACTCGTTAATAAGCATTTCATAATATAAGATAGAGTGTGGAAATATTCATCAATTCTTGCAGAAAGTTCGGTAACTTCAAAACCTAAGCTGTATTAAGTCTTGACAATAAAAGGCTGAGATTTAATGGAAGCTGTTAGTAACTTTTTCAACCTTTTTAGAGGAGGTTTCTTTAGCAATGTTTAATACTTCACAGACTAAAGTGGCCAAGTAAAAGAGCGCTGCATGTTTGAGATCTCACACATTCATCTTCTCACTAAACATCTGTTTAAGGCCTGTGTGATCTACCTGTCAGCACCAGTGATCCATAAAGTGTTTGAACCTCCTGTCACAAACCTCTGAGCTGGTTTGATCAGAAGCTTTGTGCACACTAATCACACCCTTTATCTTTCTAATGTTAGAGGGGGAAAACACACACACACACACACACACACACGCATACACACACATACACACACATGCACACACAGAACAAGGCTATCCTCTCAACCTGACTGTAATTAATCTTTCTGAGGGGGGAACCTGCCTGGCTTGAAAAGCAAAGATCTGATGGGCTGCTGCTCTTTTTGTATAAAGGCCTTATTTTCCTACCAGGCATCTTTATACTTGGGTGGTACCTTTTACAAACCACCTTAACTGTGGCTCAGTGACAGTGAAACAACCTTCAAGATCACCTTATGAATGAACCTGTTGGTAACTTTACGTAAGAAAAGAAACCAATAAAAGGGAGTTCTACAGGAGCTCCTTTAAATGATTCTCTCTTTTTAACTGCATGTAGGAAGAAAGGAGCCAGAATGCGAAGCGGTCCCCTTTTCATGTTCCTTGTAAGCTTCTCTCTCCACTAATAATCCCACTGCTACTTTTCTCTTGCTCAGTTGCACACAAACCATATCAAGAGCTGCAGGAGCTCCTAGACAGAGAACATTTAACATCTTTTTTTTTTAACTGTTTAAAGTAATGCTTTATGCATCTTGCCTCTTACCACTATTTGCTTTTTATTGCTTTAAGTGAGATTAATGCCATGGTTGAAATAACTTGGAATGGCGCTGATATTCAAAATGTAATGGACCATTCCCAAGGGACATAATCCCTTGTGTAACAGTTTAAAAACAATTTGGAATATAGTAAACAAAGGCAAAGAGGGAAAAAACAATATGAGTCAGCCATAAAAGTAGATAAAAGAGTACAAATTACAGTCATTTGACAATCTTTCCCAATTACTGGCTGTCTTATGAAATATCATGTTTAGTACTTATACACACTATTGAAACCAAAGACCACATTGTTATTAGAGTGCACATAAGTCCCACGAATAAGATATTTCGTCAATTGCTGTGTAAATTCCATCTAGTTATGCAGACAGATTCTTACAGCATTGGGTAGCACAGACTAACTTAAAATGAAGGCATGTCTAATGCCTGGCCCCAAGTTTACAACAAAACTAGAACAAATAAAAAATTAAAAAGTCTCTACCACAGAGGACAAAATCTATCACACCTTATGATATCTCTGGATAAGTGAACAAAATTAAATTGTACAATGACAAGTTTTCTGAGTATTTTTGGTATTAAGGAAAAATACATGTATTCAAAATAGGGCTACGCTTTTAAGTTAAAACATACAAAGTTCATATAAAGAAGTTCAAATAAATACTATGTAGAAATTTCCTATTGGTTGAAAATTCTGTTTTAAAACCTAAAAACAATTAACTGGGGATTTTTAAACTTAATAAAGTGTTACATTAGCATTTTATGCCAATATAAACTACCAGTGTATCTGTAGATGTGGTGATATTTTAGCCCTAATCAAATATAATTATAAATATATTTGAAATTGTTTCAGAATGGGATAGAGAACATACCCATATCTATGTAATCCACAACTTATGGTTACAAATCACACTTCAGACTGTAATCCATGTTTAAAATACATAACTTAGTTTATAGTTTTAAAAAATTCTCTGTAATGCCCAAATGCCTAATAATAGAAACTACATTTTCCAAATGTGGCAGTTATGAAATAAATAATTAAAAACCAACTTGTGTAGGGTTAGAGGACTGGATTTAGATTTTATTCTCTTGAAAGTATTGCCTTACCAATCAGCTTGAGCTTTCTCCCCAGTGTAAATAAATAAATATATATATTTTTTAAAGCTATTCATTGCCTTGGCATCCATGGCTCATTGAGAGGTTTATTTTGTTTCTAGGCTGGTGCTTTAGGTCACTCAATCTTTAGCAGACACTGTATATCAAGAGAAGAGCAGCACAGGACTGGACTTTTAAGCTAACTTTTTTCTTTTCTTAAGTTTTAGTTATTTTGAGAGAGACAGAGACAGCACGAGTAGGGGAGGGGCAGAGAGAGAGGAAGAGAGACAGAGAGAGTGAGAGAGAATCCCAAGCACGCTTCACACCATCAGCGCACAGCCCTATGTAGGGCTTTAACTCATGAAACCATGAGATCATGACCTGAGCCAAACTGAGAGTCAGACGCTTAACCCAACTGAGTCACCCAGGTGCCCCTTAAACTAACTGCTAAACACCAAAGCAAGCTACAGAAATTCCTGACTGTTGAGCCCTTGAATCCTGACTACCCTGCATCAATTGGTCTAGGTTTCAGGAGCATGAGTCAGACTAAATGTGCAAGGTGATAGCTTAGCTTCAGGGAGGATACAGTGCCATGAAACTTTGCATCCTGAAAAAGAGAAGAGTAGAATGCACAGAAAACAATAAATCTATGCTACAACTTAACTGTCTTTTAAAGTCTCATAATCTGTAGGATCATTCACATTTGCAGCCTGAATTTTTAGCTTTGGACTTCTTTTTTAAGCCTAGAATTAAAATAATTAAACACCTATCCAATCATTTTAAGATCACATTTTTATATTATAAACTTTTTTTTAGCATAATGATACTTGTGTTTCAAAATAGACACTTTAAAAATTTTTTTTTGACATTTATTTATTACTGAGAGAGAGACACAGAACATGAGCAGGGGAGGGGTAGAGAGAGGGGGAAACCCAGAATCCGAAGCAGGCTCCAGGCTCCGAGCTGTCAGCACAGAGCCCGACGCGGGGCTCAAACTCACGAACCACGAGATCATGCCCTGAGCCAAAGTTGGACGCTTAACCGACTGAGCCACCCGGCACCCCTCAAAATAGACACCTTTTTAATCATTCTTCAGAAATTAGCTGAAAACTTAATTTGCACATATGCAAATTCTCAACAATGAATTTGAAAATGTTGATTGTAAAGACCCTTGATTTGATTAAAGCGCACAGAGTTTTAGAGATAGGTTTTGTTATCCATACCAGCCTCTTAGAGATGAGGAAGCTGGGGGCTTTTAATTACTTTTATAGGTATCTTTATTGAGCAATTAATATGCCTCCCACAAAAGAATCAAATATATGCTGTGCAAATACAAAGATAAATTCTATCAACGGTTTCCTTGTAATAAGAGAAGATAAAAATCATTTTAAAAAGTGCAATACAAGGTAGAAGGTAATAATACCATAAAAAAAGTACAGAATGGCAAACGATATAGAATTCAGAAGAATTTTTTGCTCTAGGAAGATCATGTAACTATTTATGAATAAGAGGACATATGAATTTGGTCTTAGTGTGTATGAATTTTCTAGACACAGGGAGAAAGAATGGATAATACAATTCTAGGAAAAGGAATCCAAATTAGTAAAAACACAAAGGCCAGAGGGTGAGAAAGTGTGAAGAACAGAAGAATAGTTGAGATAGTTGGATCATCAAGTCCATAAAAGTAAATGAGAGAAAACAAACAGAAAAATAAGAGCACCAAATGGTAAAGGGTCTTGAATGACAGGAGGTAGGGAACCATTTAATCTTGTAAGTAGCTAGGAGCTGTCCAAGATTTTTCAGCAATCCATGGACATGCATTAGGAGAGTTACTCTTTAAGAAGGCTTACTGATGTGACAGTACTGCACCAAGGCAACTGCAGAGTAAAGCTTCTAGAGTTAGAACAGTTAGAACATTGCAGGGATGAGCAGGACGAGAACTTGAATTGGGGACAGGAAAGAAAACATGGAAGCGACATCATGAAGACAAATCTATACAGTTGCAATGTTATACAAAGGGGGAGGGTGAAGAGGAAGACATCAAAAATAAATTCAAGTTTTTGAAGTTAAATGATTGGGAGACTGCATATATGATTATTAGCTATTTCTAGACCACAAATTCATAAAACAAGAACTTCTTCATATACCCTATGATATTTCAGTGACAAATTATTAATACATGGCCTATTTATCACATACATATATCACATTCAATTTCAACGTATACCATCATCATGGAAATCATGTCATAGAGCTGGAAATTTGTTACATTGACTAAAAACTAAGAGCCAATTCGTTGCTAAGTCCAGAACTGTTTCCCACAAAGTATGAGGTTAGGAATAAACAGAATAGGTTCAGGACGCCTTTAGGAAGACTAATTACAGAAGTATCCTCTAGTGCACCCAGATCCGTGGGGTTTTACAGAAAAGAAATTGCAAAATGTATTTAAGTGGCAATAACCTCATGGTCCAGATGTTCTAACAAGTACCCTAATAGGGACAAGAAAGTAACCTTAATTCTACTCCAGTCGGAATATAGACATCATAGGCATTACAGAATAAGGGCATTACTCTTACATCACTAATTTAAACAAGACTCCTAATGTAATAATACTTCTACTAGTTTAGAAGTTGTGAATAGTGTCTGATGTTCCTTTGCTTGTAACCTGCATATAAGCAGATGACTAAATCAGTATGGAAAATACTGAGTCCCTCTAGTATTGATATAGTCATATAGTATTTTGGAAATAAGTTTGATGTGGGAAAGTAGATGAGTTTTGAAAATTTTACTATAGCACAATATCGATTGCACTTTTATTAATAGTAATAAATTTTAAAATAAACTTTTGCCTAGTTCAACATTTCAACAGTTTGAAGCTAAGAAAGACTGGAATGTTTTAGCTTTTTCTCCTATTGTTTTGGTAATAGGAAGACCTATTTTTCTGAAAAATATTATTTCTATAGTACTTTGATGGACAAAGTCATTTACTCAAAAATACCTGGCTTTATTACAGTATATGAAGTTACACACAGGCACACACATACACACTCACCCACTGACACATGGAGTGAAAAAAAGTTCTTTATTGGATTAGATAAACAGGTTGTTATATGTGGTACAGAATTTTGCCTGGTGTACGTTCAGTGCATCATAAGATATCAAAAACACTTCTTTCAATACAGACCCACCAGTTCAGCGGGTCCTTAAAATTAAAAATGAGCAAAGTGTGTAGTTCTCTTTTCTTTTAATTACATATGTACTACTCTCATAACAAAAACAGAAGTACTTTATTTTCAGAGTCTTTGCCATTCTGTCATGTTTACTTTAAAAATGTGACATATCATCATGTGTCACTTTAAGAAAATTCTGTTAAAGGCGTATGTCTCCCTAATAGAAAATAAACAAAGATTCAGAATGCACATCACACTACGCAGTTAAAATGTCTTCACACAGTTTTAAACTTAGCACCATCAATTAATGTTTACCAAACATACCTTGTGTTTTGGTTTTGGTATAATATTGTCAAACTTTAAAATATAGAAAACAAAATGTATGTGTGTATGTGGAAGTGTGTATGTATGAGTCTATATATAAAGAAAACAATTATGCATTTGAATATGTATTTCTAACAAATGAACAATGTTGGCACACATCTTCAATAGATCTCTGAGGCAAAGTCAGAGTGGCCAAAATGAACAAATCAGGAGGCTATAGATGCTGGCGAGGATGTGGAGAAATGGGAACCCTCTTGCACTGTTGGTGGGTATGCAAACTGGTGCAGCCACTCTGGAAAACAGTGTGGAGGTTCCTCAAAAAATTAAAAATAGACCTACCCTATGACCCAGCAGTAGCACTGCTAGGAATTTACCCAAGGGATACAGGAGTACTGATGCATAGGGGCACTTGTACCCCAATGTTTATAGCAGCACTCTCAACAATAGCCAAATTATGGAAAGAGCATAAATGTCCATCAACTGATGAATGGATAAAGAAATTGTGGTTTATATACACAATGGAGTACTACGTGGCAATGAGAAAGAATGAAATACGGCCCTTTGTAGCAATGTGGATGGAACTGGAGAGTGTGATGCTAAGTGAAATAAGCCATACAGAGAAAGGCAGATACCATATGTTTTCACTCTTAGGTGGATCCTGAGAAACTTAACAGAAACCCATGGGGGAGGGGAAGGGAAAAAAAAAAGAGGTTAGAGTGGGAGAGAGCCAAAGCATAAGAGACTCTTAAAAACTGAGAACAAACTGAGGGTTGATGGGGGGTGGGAGGGAGGGGAGTGTGGGTGATGGGTATTGAAGAGGGCATTTTTTGGGATGAGCACTGGGTGTTGTATGGAAACCAATTTGACAATAAATTTCATAAAACAAACAAACAAAAAAAATCATATTTATGGTGTATTAGAATATATTTCTCTATATAAACACATTTGATGAAAATATATGCTGACCAACTTGACATAGCTTATAAAACATAAGGTGGAACATTAGCTATATGTGAACAAAACTAAACAGAAAAAATGTTAACAGGAACATGAAATAACTGCAATTGGAAAAACAGAACTGGAAGCCCTTTAAAATATTATATTGATAAAGTAACTGTCCCAACACGATAAGACAAATCCTAGCTCTTGCTTCAAAATGACATAAACCAACTCATTTCGTTGGAAATTCTACTTCTTATCTTCATTCTCTTTGTCACATAGATGCTATTAATATATTAACTACCATTTATTAAGCATGTCTTGTAAGCTGGGCACTAACTTCACGCTTTAATTTACTTCTAATGATCATAACAAACCTGAACTAAGGATATCTTTATTTTAGAAGTGAAGACAGTGAATAAATTGTTCAGGTCCTACCACTAGTGACTAGCAATGCAGCCATTTAAACTGTGTTCTACCTGCCTGAAGAGTCCTTGCTATTTTCAGCACACTTCTCATGATATAACCATGTCAGAACAATGCCAGTAGAACAGTTAACTCAATAAAAACTTAGCCAATCAAGATCACTTGTTTAAAAACCTGACTGAATTTATCAAATATTTTGGTATCATATGAGACATAGCTCCAAAGTGATACATAATTCTTTTTCCAGATGGTCAGGAGTCTAGTGTATGATGGTAAGAACAATGTGTAAAACTGATATTTTAAAATTTCTTAATGATGAAGGCAATTTGCACAGATTTTATCAGCTGAATAAATATGGATTATGTGCAGACGACCCTTAGGCTATGTCCACATGCTTAGAGATAAGCTGTAAGAGACATCTATTGATTATAACCTCAGGACAAACCAAGAAGCCAGAGTCCACATGGAGGAAACATATGATTACAATAACCATCATTAATTATGAACTTTACACGTGCTAGGATTGCCTAGAATTTATATATGAATAAATCTGTAACTTGAAAAGAGTAAATAAGCTTTCTATATTTATGTAACTGCTAGCGAAAGAACCAAGATTCAACAAAGTCCCCAGACACTAAATTCAGAGTGCTATCAACTATACCACTCAATGATAATACTGTGTCTTCACAAATCACATCTTCACTGAAAAACAACTATGCAGTCTTACCAAAAGTTGAAACATCAATTTATCTGGAATGATAAAGCAGTTTTGTGTATTGACAGTGTTCCTGTATGTCATGCACTCATTCTTCTCTCTACTCAATACCTTCTCAAGATACCTAATAATCAAAATAATTGTAACACAATGAATTAATAATATTAACAACTATAATAAGCTGGATTATGTTTCCCCAAAAGATATAGCCAAGTTCCTACCCCTGGGACCTGTGAATACAGACTTATTTGGAATAAGGGTCTTTGTAGATGTAATAATCAAACATCTAGAGATGAGATAATCCAGGATTTAGTCTGGGCCCTAAACCCAAACACTGGTGTGCTTATAAGAGATTGGAGAGGGATATTTGAGACACACAGAGACCTAGGGGAGAAGATGATATGAAAATGGAGGCAGAGACTGAAGCGATGCCAAGGAACCCAAACAAGCTGGGCATTCAATGGCAGCTAGAGAAGAGGCATGATGTGGGTTCCCTTTCAGAGCTTGCAGAAGGAGCAAGCCTGCCAACATCCTGATATGGACTCTGGCCTCCAAAAGTGTGCCACAAGAGATTTATTTCAGTATAAACAACCAAGTTTGTGGGAATTTGTTATGGCAGGCCTATGACACTAACACAGGAGCAGTTCTAAAACTAGGGCATGAAAATTTTACTTCCCCAATATATGGTATGGATATATTTGAATTTCTTGGCATTCCTGGGTGATCCAGAAAGTCTACCATCATTAACTCAACCCTGGGAGATTTCTGGGGTGTTGGCTCTATTATTATCTGAATCATGAATGCTGCAACATTATGTAGTTATTCTTTACATTTTATGTTCCACTAGTAGAATTAAAGACAGATATTCTGTCTCTGTCTCTCTCTCTCTCTGTCTCTCTCTCTTTAAGTCCTTTGGCATGAATAGTGTATTAGTTTGTTCTATGACCAGCATTGGTCACTTAACAATATATACTGGTCATGTTTTGTGATTGACATATTTGCTCAGCCCTACTCTTTTTAGTATCAACACAATATTCCATAGTATGAATATAACATATGAATTTATTTTCTGAATCATTCTCTAAAGTATAATGTAAAGGCAGTAGCAGCAGGCTAATTTTTATACCATGAGTTACCACTAAGGTTAGAAATAATTTAAAAGTAATTTTTTACCATGTCTACAGTTGTATGTCATTTTCTATATATCTGGCATTTTGTCATCTCACATCATCACAGGAATGGTGAGCGCAAAACAGAAAGATATTTTGAGAGAGAGAGACCACATTCACATAACTTTTATTACAGTATAACGTTATCAGTGTTCTATTTTATTACTAGTTATTGTTGTTAATCTCTTACAGTGCCTAATTTGTAAATCAAACTTTATCACAGGTATGCACATGTAGAAAAAAGTCGTACATGTCGCATTGGGTCCTATCTGCAGTTTCAGGCATCCACTGGGGGGTCTTAGAGTGTCCTACCCATGGATAATGGGGGACTAATGTAACTTACAGTTATATTAATTTTATATCATATGATAGGTCAGTAACGTTTAAAAGGTCAGACAGAAATTATATTTTGACTTCTACTCTGCAGAGATCCCACTATTACCCTAAGTACCTCAACAATTTTTATGAACATTAACAACATTAGTAGTTATCCACTAAGTACAGTTATGCCAGGTTATTGGACACAGCTGGAGGCAAGATGCCAGTTGTGATGAAGCAATCAACTGCTCCCATATGGTCCTTTCTAAAGAACGAATTCCATACAGAAATATCAGTGCTAAAGCAAGCAGAACTGAGCATAGAGTCCAATAAGTGATGTTAAAAGGAAAGAGTAATTATTTCTCCAAAGAAATATTTGGCCTAAATAGTTAACAATTTAGTTAACAAAGAACTTCAATCTCACTATCTATCATCCAAACATGATTATCATTGGTAAACATCTTCTGAAATTTGGACTTCGTGGTCTCCAAAGACCTGATAACATGTCCATAATTAAAACTTGATGTAAATTCCTCATTCAGATGATTCTAGTATTTTCGAGTTTACCAATATTTTTAATGCAAAGATACGGAGGACCCTTAAGTTATGCAACACCCAGAAGATACTGTGACCCATTGTGACACTAAAATTCTGGTAAATCTTATGATTTTGTGTGTGTTTACCTACAAATTAATTACTTTCAAGATTAGAAAGTATGCTAATACCTGAATTCTATTTGACTAAAGACGAAGTTAATTCAGAGTTGTAAATCAGCAAGGTACTAAAAAAGCTAGCATTCACTATTATTAATAAAGGAAAAGAAAAAAAATAACCTGTGAGTAGGTAATGGTTTTGTCAGACAACTCTCTTGTCCATTGTTCTGGGCAACAGGAAGGCAAGTTTATTATTTTGTATGTATAATGATGAAAAAATGTGGTACAAGGAAAACGTTGAGAAATGGGGTTGTGATCAACTAAGTGAACTCCTTTCAACACCACACTACTAATACTTATGGTACAAATGAAAGCCAATTATGTCAGTTGTAAAATAAATACATAATTCTTCTGCTTTTTTGCTCCTGCTCTACTCCCCCTAGGGGGAAAAACAACCAAGAAACAAACAAAAATCTTCCTGGGATCCTGATTACTCAAATTTTAAGATACGAAGCAGAGGAGGGGAACGGCTCCTTTGCTTACCAACAACAACATACATTTGCTCTAACGTTCCACAAACTTTAAGACACACTCATATTACAGTATTTCATTGCTTTATCTCATCAGGTAAGATGCTAATATTTCTAACTTACAAAGGAAGGAGCTGGAGTCAATGAGATTAAATGACTTGTCCAAAGTCATATAACTAGAAAATCGTAAACTCTCCAGCTTCTCAACCCTATGATCTAGGTACTGCCCATAGAGCCTTGAAAGGAAACCAAACCAAACCAAACCAAACAAAACATCATTCTCCTTCTAATCCTGTTCCCATTGCCCTCTCAAGGCACTCTTCCTTAAGACAATGACCATCATCAACACAAAGCAATGCCTTTGTATGTCTCTGTTTAGCTCTTTCAGGTCTTTTGGATTTTCTGTTGCATTTTTGCTCATGTTTTTCAACCCACATTTTCTTTGGCCCTTCCAAGATTTGAAATAGCTAAAAGTAGGGGCGCCTGGAAGGCTCAGTCAGTTAAGCGTCCAACTTCAGCTCAGGTCATGATCTCGTTTCCTGAGCTCAAGCCCCATGTCGGGCTCAGTGCTGACAGCTGGGAGCCTGGCCTGCTTCAGATTCTGTGCTCCCTCTTTCTCTGCACCCCCTTTGCCCGCCCACCCCGCGCACGCTCTCTCTCTCTCAAAATAAATAAACATTAAAAAAAAACTTTGAAATAGCTAAAATCATTGCCTCAGTTTACTTTTATAATAAATGAAGTTATTATGTCATTGGATTCTTTCCACTGGCTCCTGAAAATCTTAGTAGAAAATGTGAGCAGTGGGGTGCCTGGCTGGCTCAGTCAGTTAAGCATCTGACTCTTGATTTCGGCTCAGGTTGTGATCTCATGTTTCATGAGATTGAGCCCTGTGTTGGGGTCTGTGCAGACAGCATGGAACCTGCTTGGGATTCATTCTCTCCCTCTGTCCCTCCTTCTCTCTCCCTCCTTCTCTCTCTTTTTCCAGATAAATACTTTTTTTTTCAATCTGAGCATTGTTTAAAAGGTGTTAAGAATGCCTCCATTATAGTTGAGCAGAATATCTGGGATATTTGATTTTTACCTAATTGTAGTACTTTCTGGTCCCTTATACTTTGCATAAAGATATATAAACACTCTTACTGAACTTCAATACGCCAAAAAATTCCAATTGTGTTAGTTATATACATCACTATGAATCACTACTGATGCATTAAAAATATTTAGAAAATATAAAAAAATAAATATACTTAGAAAAATCTATATTTCAAAAAATTTTAGTCAGTCCTCAACCTTCAGTTTTCTTCTTTTGCCTCAGTAGCTACCCACCAATGATAAACATTTGTATTCTTAATTACTGTTCTTTCACTTGTAGCAAGCTATTACATTGTGAAAAGAAAAAGGCCTGTAGCATTTCTCACCATCACGTTTATTAAGACTGGCTCAGGATTGCATAAGGGGAGAATTATATTTCCTAAGCAAGCAGGTGGGTATGTAGGATTGTAAGAAGAGAGCCTCAATGAATGAGTCCCTATGAGTAGGAGCAGATCATTATAACAGATGATGTGGGCAGACATCCCACTGACATTTAGTACAGCTTAACACAGCCAGAATGGAATAAAACTTAATAGTGGTCAAGGTGGAGAGAAGGGACAAGTAGTAATAAAATAAGTGCAGAACATCCTGAGGTTATTTTCTGTTTCTCCTTTAACTTAAAGCAGTACCATAAGGAAAGAAAGTCTCAGAACCATATTACAGTTATATGAACAGTCAATAGCACTGGGGGAAGATATCTAACTTTGCACATTTTCCTAGATAAGTTTTTGCCTTTATGATTTCAACAGGTAAGTTATGACATTTACCCTATTGTCAAAATGGTTGCTATTAAGGAAAAAAAATTCTTAAATATGTCATTAGCATCCTTAAAATACTTTAAAATGCAAGACACATGACAAGTTCAAGATATTCTCACTTTTTAATCTTTATGCAAATGAGCCACTACAAGGAACCAAGCCATAAATGTGTGTTTATGGAATAGAAATTTCAAATACAAAATCATATGAAAACTTTAGTGTATTATCACTTTTTAATGCTACTGAAGTCATTAATCACAGTAAGTTAAAAAAATGAACCACGGTAATTATTTTGGGATATATACATTCCTTGAGCTTTCTAGAATATTCTCAGTGAAAATACATAAAAAAAATTCAAGAATTATTCCTTTATGTAGGCATGTGAGTTTCATTCTGAGGCTGTAAAACCATTCAAGATAAGAACAAAACTTCCTATTCTAATCTTCACATCTAGAAAAAGAGATTGGACAAATAAGTTCACCATCTTAGGGTCCATAATTTCAGGGACTTGGCAGAATTATATCACAGAATGTGAATCTAAATTAAACTGGGATGGTTGCAAAATATAATGTTTTCACAAACCACATTTAATCCTTTCACCTTTTCCTGTGAAAACTCAAACAATTTTGAATTCTCCAAGTCTGTCTGTATTTTCCAGGTACAATGTCATCACACATCAGTCTCTATCAAAAACCTCACAAAACATTACACTTAGTTTGAGAGTTTTAAAAAATAATTTTTTCCATTTCCCTTGATCAAGTTTCAAAATGAAAATCAATCAAATATTTATGAAAGGAAAAGAAAAAGAAAGAGGGCAGAAAATGGCTGTTAAATAAAAATGTACGAAGGAGATGGGGTAAATGGGAATTCTAACTCCGTGTAGCTCGGAATATGGTAACAAGAAGCTTAGAGAAGAGTACCTCTATTCTGTTTTAGAAAAAAAAAACACAATTCTGAGGATTTAATCAGAAAAAGAAGGAACAATGAAGATAGTATCATATCTTAGCATCAGAAGCCATTGATGATCTTTGCAAAGTGGGCAAAGTGATAGCATACATTTACTTGAAAACTTCGGTATGTTTCATAAATGTCATAATCCTGATTTTCTTTAATTAAAAAAAATTTTAACATTTATTTTTTGTTGAAAGACAGAGAGAGACAGAGCACGAGCAGGGGAGGGGCAGAGAGAGAGGGAAACACAGAACCTGAAGTAGGTTCCAGGCTCCCAGCTGCCAGCACAGAGCCCGATGAGGGGCTCGAAACCACAAAACGGTGATATCATGACTTGAGCCCAAATCGGACGCTTAACTGACTGAGCCACCCAGGTGTCTGGTGATTTTCTTTAATTTAAAAATAACCAAAGAATGTCCCCTGATTGGCTTTATCATTATTTTTTTTCCTCATATAATCTTATTTCTATGATTATGACTGTACAGAAGAAAAACATCAGATACCTGAATTGTGTCACCACATGCATGAGCACAGATTTACCAGATGAATTAAGACCTAAGTGCCCATTACTCAAAGCGGGATTTTGTTTACATGCATTAACACTGTATCCTAGAATGGCCATGTAAGAGATATAAAATATAATAATCATATGACTGTGAGAAGTGAGATTCACAAGATACTATAAGAAATGAGACTCTCTCATGATTAAAAAGATTCTTAGCATTTTCATGCTACCAGGATACTAAACTTTTTTAAAGCAGGTATTTACAAAAAACATGTGACGGATGGTTATATTTGTATTGTGTTCCTTCTCTTTAATTCTTGCTGAAATGATCTGTGGTCTAGGAATGAGTTTGTGTCATAAGCATGGGAATAATTGGGGAGAAAGCAACTGGATAAAAAAGTAAAAAGACAGAGATATGAGGTAGCAGAAGACAGGCTAGAGAGAAGACAGTTTAAAGCAATGATGTGTTGATGGAAATATTTGTAGAACTCAAGATTGTGCTTGTAATAAAATACATTTAAGAGCAGTTAGCCCTTTTTAATCACAAAAAGACTTCACTCAATGTCTCAAGGGATAAAGATTTTAGAGAAAGATTCTGCTTTCCTATTCTCTTACATGAACGAAGAATATGTTACAGAATGAAACACAAAAAGGGTGTTTTAAAACAATAGGGAACTTCAAGATGGACATTATTTTATAGTGGGAAAAAATCAATTGCATGATGAGAAAATATTTTCCTTTGCAAAAACTGTTATTTCCTATTTTAGGTTCTTAAAAGATCTAGAAATCAAAAAGATTCTTTAAAATATTTTAGCTTTATTTTGAAAGGTCCTCAGCTACAGTTTATGAAAGGAACACTTCTCTGAGAGAAGCAGATCAGACGTTATTTTCATACTAGAACATCACTTTTTTCTTTTCCTTATTTAGTTTATAGTCTAATGATATGACATTATAAATTTTCATCTAAAATGGGTCAGGAGAAGATACTAGCTCCCTGTAAAAATAATCCTTAAAAAACAGGAATGATCATAAACCAATGAAATACACGTTTTTAAAAAGTTTTGTATATATGCCTTCCAAAATGATATACTGATAATTTTAGTGAATCAAAATGTGATTAACATTTCCTAATTGTTCTCTCCTAAGTGATGTGTTGTTTACAATTTGTATGGAAACATTCAAATATTGCTCCATATTTCTTTAGCAAAAGATTTAATATCTGCTCCAAATTCCAGATAAAGTAGCAAACTCAATTTGATGGGCTCTGCAGAATTACTGCTCATTTTGTTTTCAGGAGTGCTTATTATCTTGATTTATTTGATATAATTAACGAGGGCTAAAAGAATATGGTCTACCTCCACTTTCTTATGGGAATTTGGCCTAGCTCTTATTAATTTTGGACCACATCTTCTCTTTCTACAAAAGGAAAAAAAGTTGGACTAAGTTATTTGTAAAGTCTATTTTTTATATTATTTTATTGATCACAGAGTTCCAATTTAGTACTACTCAACGGGTTGGTCTGTGATGAAGTCAGGAGCTTGTCCTGGGATGTAATCCACCAAACTGCTTCCTTCACCAAGAAAGTATTGCAGCGAAAAGGAGTGGCACTGAATTAAAGCGGGTTTATCAAGCTCCTTATCTCATTAAGGACTTCTGCAGCTCACAAACTGGTCTGAGGGCCGTACTGTCCTAACACATTCTTTTTCCTGCTCACTTCGAGCATACCCAAAAGTTTTTACAATGATGCAAACACTAATACTCTTCAGTCTTAGAGCAATTGAGAAGAATGAGGTAATTTGCAGGTTTCATAGGTAACCCCTAGACCATGCAGTTGGTTGTTCCTTAAATAATTAAGAGATGATATATTAAGTTTAGCCTGCCAGCACACAGAAGAAGCTTGAATTCACCACAGCTATGGTTATTGTGACTGTATCTAAAACTGGGACATGCCCTGACCAAAAAACAAACAAACAAACAAACACAAAACAAAAACAAAACAAAACAACAGTGTATTTATGAGTTTTCAGACTGAAACGAGTTATCTAAATAGACAGCATGTCATTCACAGGAGGGTTGAAATCACCGGGATGTACTGCATCTCTCTTACTAAGATCCAGAGAGTACAGAAGAACAAGTTAACTAGACAGACAAAATATTTAAAATATGAATGCCCTAGAAAATTTAGAGCAAGATACACATACACTGAACATATAAGCCTAATAGTGGAGTAAAAAAACTGCCATTTTCAGAAGTTCCTATTTGTAGAAATTACAGCCCAGGCAATCTGTACATTCTTTCATTAACATCGTCTCAAAATTTAAAAGAGACACATCTCTATCTTATTTTATTATATAATCACGCTGTTTAAGTCAGATATAATAATATTTTAAACATGTATTTTAAGTATTAAATATTTACACAAGCAAAGAAGAAGGGAAATGAAAACTGGGATTCTTCCTCAAGGTAAAAATTACTATCTATACAAGTGGATGACATTTTCATTGTTCGGGTGCTTCAAGGCATCCATTTGGTCAAAGCTAGCTGCTTATATAAATAATGGTGGAACTCATTAGTTATGTGGTTCTACATTTGGATGTTTCAAACTAAGGGCAGATTTTATCAAAGTGTGTGTAAATTATTTATCCATTGATTCATCTTGCAAATATTGACCTCTAACTACAATGCCTTCTCTTTCCCCCTCGTGCAGCTCTTCGCTTGCTGAATAATTTTTGTCTCTCCTCGCACACATATACCGCATTTCTATATACATTACTTCATTTTAAATGTCTCTTAGTGCTTCTGAGTCTGACTGATGTAAGATGTTATTTTGAACATGCCAAAGCATCTAAACGGCTCCAGTCTTTTCTTTTCAGCCCGCATTCCTTGATAAGTGGCAAAGCTTCCCACTTATCAGTCACTCAAAGTGACTGTAGCTGTCAGTTGTGTACAAAGCGCAATCAGTTTGGAAGCGGAGACACCAGCATTTTTCTTCTCAGCTTGAAGCAAACACGTTTTGACTGCTAGTCATTCAATTTTAAAGCATCCTCAATTAGGGGCGGATGAAGATATAAAGAAAACACATCCTAAACACCTCCACCAGGCAACAGAAAAATTTTATTGTTATCTCTTGATTTTCCTCTCGGCAGCACCATGCCTCCACTTTTTCTGGCTGCTAGACACGGGTGCTCGTGACAACACACCCTCTATCATGAAAAGATTGCGATCATATATTATACTGACACTCTGTGAAACCTCTGCCGAGGCCTGCTTATGTTTTCTTTTGCTCTCTCTCACTTGAACCACCCCACAACAATTTAAATAACTGACTTCTAAAATTAAAACGCAATGAACTTTTAGACCTGCTTGGCTTATCAGTGAACAACAACTTTTTATTCAATGAAAACATGAAATCCAGCTGAATGAGGAGAATAAAGAGGAGAAGACTTTGCCAGAGAAGAACTGTGGGAGAAAGAAAATAGAATTAAAAGGGTAAAGGAAATGACTGGTGGCTATGTCAGATGGTCAAGCAGCAGGTGTAGACAGAGATACTGGCAAAGTAGTGGAAAGGAATTCGGAGGTAGAGAGGGGAGTAAAAAAAATGCATTCAGAATTAGATGGTGGTTACAGTAGAAGGAAAAAAATTAAATATATATTTATATTTTGGCAATAAACAGAGAAAACGAAGGGAAACTGATTTAAAAAGATATGTAGAAACCTGAGTATGTGTGAAGGAGTGTGTGCATACATACACATTCACACAGTGTATACACATATACTAATATAAATCTCTAAATATGTGTATGATATGCAGATTAGCTCATTACTTCACCACTTTTAGTAAACATATGTGCATGCTATGAAAGTTCATTAGTTCACATCTTCTAATTTCCCATTTAGGTGTAACAAGATTGTCGACATCAAATAATTATTTTTAAAGATACAAACTTGTATAAACATGGCATCCCATCTTTTTTGGCATTTATAGGTGAAGATTTCATTACATGCAACGTTTGCCTATGTAAAACACAACTTTCCTGCATTTGTAATTGTTAATTTCCCCCATTTATAAAAGAGCACTCTCTTACCTGGTTTATTATAGAAAGCAAAAGTAAAATACTTTTTAAAAAACCCTGCCACATGTGCCAGTTTAATAGGTTTAACTCAGTTTGATAAGATCAATTACTCTTATTTTCTTGGGATTATCTGAATTAAATCACTCCTTGCTACTCTAATAAAAAGAGAGAGGAAGAAAGTGCCTTTTAAGTTTACATAGTACTCAACATTCAGGATCTCAGATTCATGCATACACACACACACACACACACACACACACACACACACACACACTTCTCAGTTCCAATGTCTATAAAATGGAGATAATATCATAACCTATCTGCATTCTTGTGATAATTATATGAAATGACGTCTGCAAAGTGCCAAGTACTTAACAAGCAACGGGCTGCTCTTCTCACCAGTATAATACAAAGTACAAAATGATTTTACAAATCATATACAGCACTAGGGAATGTTGGTTATCTATTTTTGATGGCTCCCTAAAAATCTATTTCAATCCCCTGAGAAAATTATCATCTTGCTTGTTATTACACATACTACAGAGTGGGGAATGTGCCCACAGTTTATTCATTCATCCATTTAATAAATATTTTAAGGCTGCCTTGGTGGCTCAGTCAGTCAAGAGTCCGACTCTTGATCTCCGCTCAGATCTTGATCTCAGGGTCATGAGTTCAAGCCCCATGTTGGGCGTGGAGCCTACTTAAAAAACAAACAAATAAACAAATATTTTAAATTTTGTACTATATGCCAAGAACTATTTATATGTACTTTGAGTATAGCAGTAAGCAAGACAGATGAAATCACCAACCCCACAGAACTTAACTGCCAGGTATGTATTGTGGCAGTATGGGGTACAGCAAAACCAAGGTACATATAAGGAGGCGAAAAGTAAGGGCTGTCAAGAAACGTAAAAGCAGGACAAATGATGAGAGATGACTTAAGGGATGCAGGGACTAGTTTGGACTGGGTTGTCAGAGATGGCCACCCTAGGGAGGATGCCATTTGTAGAGAGACCTGAAAGAAATGAGGGTCTGACTTATGTGCTGAACTAAGCAAAGTATTCCAGGTCATCAGAAAGACAAATAAAAATGTACTGATTCTAGGACATTCTTGGAATATTCCTTGAAACCAGGAAGGACAGGTTTCTAGGGTAGAAGGAATGAGGGAGACAGAGAGGTTGGCAGTGGTGCATTCAAGTACAGCCCAATAGACTGACATAAGGAGAGTGAATTTATCTTAAATAACATGATTTTGAGCATGATTATAGCATAATTAAATTTAAAATATCACTCTAGCAGCTTTGTGAAATGTCCACCCAGGGGGTCAACAGAGGAAGTTGGACGACCAACACGGATAGGAGGCGACTATATCAGGCTAAATGAGAAATGATGGTGACTAATGGTAGGTAAAGTTGGTCAACTGATAGATTAAGGATAAAAACCAATGTTGATGGGTTATTTATGAGGTATTAAAGAATGAGAGGATTTAAGGATACTTCCTAGGTTTTGGTGACAGCAACGAGGCATATGGTCTTATACTCATAGTTGGATAAACTGGGAAATAATGAGTTTAGGAAACATAATTAAAGGTTCTGCTTTCAAAATGTGAAACTTGGGTGCCTACTAGCTATGTATTTAAATAGGCTGAGTAGGCAGTTGAATATTTGGCTCTGAGGTCCAGGAGAGAGATCAAGGATGGGAAGATAAATTTTGAACTTATTATCGTTAAAACAGTACACACATTGATTAGATGAGTTCATTTAGGAAGTAAGTCAGATGATGGAGAATTATAGCATGATAGCCTTTAAAGGATGTGGAAGAAATTATCATATGAGACTGAGGATGGAGAATAATAATTTATTTTGTTTTTGTTTTTGTTTCTAAGCAGATTGTGGTCTTTTGGAGACCAAATGAAGAGTGTTATAAGAAAGTGGGAGTAATGACTTTATCAAATGTTGCCATATGACTGAGAATTTACCACTTCTAGAATACTTGTTGATGAAGAAGCAATTCCAGTTTCTCTTTTTGCTTCTCCTTGAAGAGAAAACTAGGGGTCATCCTAGTATCATAAACATATCCTTAACATTCTATTTATCTTCCTTTCCATTTTATTTGACTGTTAGCCTTTCTTTTTTAAAGAAAAATAGAGCTAAACACACACACACACATACAAATAAAGTAAAAAGTCAGTTTCTTTTTTACTATAAGTTACATAAAAATTTACTAGCTTTTGTGTAGAAATTAGCCCTGTGGCTTGAGAACTGAAGGAAATTTGCCATGTACAAGGAATGACTGGAATGTATGTCTTGACTCCTGATGTAACTACTCTTCACAGAACAATTAATTTTATGTTAACACTCCGTTAATTTCATTGGCATCTAATTGTCTTCCCATTTGTCAACTCTCTTCAAAGATGGGAGACAGAAATTCTTTCTAAAGGCTTTGTGAGCAACTCCCTGCTACAGCATTTAGTTTACCACACTAGTAAATGTGTAAGCTAAGGTAAAGTAAAATCAATTCATTTTAGGCCAACATATTGACTTCTGGCCTATATTTCCAAATCTGTTGCTGTTAACCTGCTTTGTTTTATTTTGTGTCCCACTATTTGATAATTACAGTCCCATGGTTTTATATAAGCCCTGATGGGCCCTGTTTTGTTAAATGATAAGATATGGAGTACAGAGCCTCAATGAAGAACAGTGCTCAACTTTTTCCACAGGTAATGTTGTTTGAGAAAAGGATGTAAAGTCATGGGAAAGACTGTTGTCAGTCTGTTTTCTGGGCCAGTCTCAGTGATTCCATAATGGCCATACTGGATCAAATGAATCCAGGCTTCACTTCCAAAATGATACTAAAAGATCAGAGAAAGAAGAAACATGGAAATGATACAGAAGTAAGACAGAAAAAGAAAAACAGTAAGGAGGATTATTTGAGATTCCACACAGAGGAAAAGAAAAAAAATCTCCTTCTCTGAAAAGTATTATTTATGTTTTTAGTGAAAAGTGTACATCAGGATGAGTGAATTACAGAACCAGAATTACAACTTCCAAAAACTGCTGTCAAAATTACTTCAGCATAGTCATCATACAGAGTTACTTTAACATTATTGAGGGTCTCAATAATGCTATTAAGAAGTTTAAAATATCAGGGTCATAGTTTAAAATTTACATAAATATAAACTCATATTGTTTGATAAATCTATCAAAAAGAGAAAAAGAATGGTGATAGTCTCTATATCTATGTTCCTCATCTCCACTATTTTCCCACTAAGGAAACTAGAAAATATATTCTACATTTACAAATCTTAGTGAAATTTGGTTTTGGAGCCTCAAGCTTTTTCTTTCTACAATAATTCATTCTCTTTACAAGGACTCCTTTATTCCCAGATATTGGTTAGTGTGTCTTAAATATTTTCTCCTATTTAAAAATAAAGCACATTTTTAACTTTGCAAATTTTTAACTTTGCAAATTTTTAACTTTAGCAAATTTTTAAATTTTTAACTTTTTTTTGAGGGAGAGAGAGAGAGAGAGAGAGAGAGAGACAGAGACAGAGAGTGCATGGGGGAGGGGCAGAGAGAGAGGGAGACACAGAATCGAAAGTGGGTTCCAGGCTCTGAGCTGTCAGCACAGACCCCGACATGGGGCTCAAATTCATGAGCTGTGAGATCATGACCTGAGCTGAAGTTGGACACCTACCCGACTGAGCCACCCAGGCATCCCAAAATAAAGAATTATTTTAAATGCTGTCCTGATTTCCAGTCCAAAGTGTCAGATTGACCATGTGCACTTATCTCTATTCTTTCCTGAGACACCAATAAAATGATAAAAACAAAAAATTTAAAAACCCGTACCAAATAAAGCAATAAAGAATAAGAGATATACACGGGCAATAAATTTGACTAGAGTTTCAGAAGATGAAAAGTAAGTATAGAATGTTAATTAATGTTAAGTGGGTGAAACAAACTAGAGTATACATGGAAGGAGTTAAGTGGAAATGAGGCTTAATTTGCCCTCAGAACTACCAGAAAGTTTTGGGATTTGAAACTCCAGGTATGAGAGAGAGGAGTGAGACCTGGACTGAGAACAGTAGTATTTGGGGCACCTGGGTGACTCAGTCAGTTAAGCATCTGACTCTTGATTGCAGTTTAGGTCATGGTCTCACAGTTCATGAGACCAGTCCCCGTTCAGGCTCTCTCTCTCCCCCTCTCTTTGCCTCTTCCCCTCTCTTTCTCTCTCTCTCTCTCTCTCTCTCTCTCTCTCTCTCTCTCTCAAAATAAAAGAAAACTGTAGTATTAGTTGGAAGTGGCTCCATCAGTTCACCTCTACCCCAACTACATCACACTTCCTCAAGAGAAATCCTAAAACAAAGACTTCTGTATCCATGCATGTGATGTATGGCCAGCTTCCTGTTCTCACTAGAGCAGTGTCCACCTGTTGATAAACCTCATTCATAGTCACAGCTCCCAATCAACTTTTCCTTGTATCTCTTTTAAATCTGAATTATTTTTTTTTAAATTTAAGTAGGACTTTAAGCTGAAAGAGAAACATCAAATAAACAAGCAGATAAAAAATGGAGGAAAAGAAAATTTGAGGAAATGAGACTTTAACTTTTTAAAAGCGTCCTCAAATTCCAACTCATTAAGAAATGACAAGAACAGAATTAAACAAGAACAGGATAAACTGAAAAAAGAATTATTAGGGAGAAAGAACAAGCTTATGGAAATTAAAAAGGCAATTTCTCCAACAAAGATGCAATTAAACTGTTTAGAAGATAAATTTCAGGCAATCTCTGAGAAAGAAGACTCAAGAAACAGAGGCAATAATATTGACAGTAAGAAATATATTGATCAATCCATAAAAAATATATCTGCCTCACAGGAGATCCAGAAAGAATTCGAAAAATAAGGAGTTAAAATGGGCAAAGAAAAAAAAAAGAATTCTTTAGAGCAAAAGAATGCAACTCTTTAGACTAAAAGATTCATGTTGTTTGTAATAAATGAAAAATATTTGTATACATTCCAGTGAAATGTCACAGTAAATAGAAGACATAAAAGCTTTCAGAAAGGAGAAATATTGGTTGCCATCCACAAAAAAATGTCAGATCAACATCACATTTCTTGTAGATGTTAGAAGATGATGGATCAATGGATTTGAAGTATAAGGAAAATCTTTTCTAACCTAGAATTCAATTTGCAGCCAAACTATCAATCAAGTAGAGAGCTTAAACAGAACATTATTTAGAACATTTTTACCGCAGACACTTTAGTTCCTAAGTATCCCCACACCGTTCCTTTTCTATCAGGAAGTTTTCTGATGTGGTTCCAGAGCAAAATAAGGAGATAAACCAGGAGGACATAATAAGAAACAGTGATTCTAGCTCTGGAGAATCATAAATGGGTGTCCCAGAATGTTGGCTGGACCAACCAATCTAAATGAAAGCAGGACAGATGGCTAGGAAGCAGGTATCCAGAAAAGCGGGGTTCCAGAGATTTGATTTATTCTTGAGTATTTACAGAGTTATAAAGCAAGTAACATGAGTAACATGAGGGGCAGGGGGAAGAAAAGGCAACTGGAAAGCACAGAGCTACACAGAAAGGAAATAGGAGCATCCGTTTTATTATATCAAGAAAACAATACATAGACTTGTATTTTAAATATAAACACCATTTTTTGATTTTTAACTTTTAGGATTAACCAATAGGTAAAGCGTGAGAGGTATGTGTGTATACATACATACACAAACACATGTATTATATATATTTAGAGTAAACATACAGATAACAGAAATTGGCAGTTGGGAATAAGAGAAAAGAGATGCCATCCTCATCTGACAAGGCAAGTGCAAAGAGACTATTTATAGTTGATTGGAAAAGAAAAGAGGTGTAAGTAAACTATTTAAAGCTTAAAAGTACCTGCTGGAAGAATTTAAATGACTTTTATAACGACATTGTAAGGTGCGGGAGGGGAATAGGAGAGGTTGTCAGGATGGAGATACAAAACCTAAGCAAATCTTCATTTCCAAGTTAATGATATTCAAAGTTGATAAGTCAGGAGCAGCATGATAATTATATTTTATAGACAGTGAAGAAAATACTAAGAGGTTATTAAAAATGAAAATTTAAAATATTCTAAAGTGGCTCCTTCTGAGTAAAAGGATTGGGCACAGTAAATACAGGAGCATATAGAGGATTGGGCTCTGGACAGTTGCTTTCATTACTTTCTTGTACTCTTAGCAATGTGACATGTGTTACATCAGCAAAGATTAAACTATATAGATAGATAGATATCAGTCTATATAGATACAGATATCAATGTATCAGTATCTCTATCTACAGAGACAGATTTATCTAGACAGTGCAATACTATGCTGAAATTCCATCATTAGGTAATTGCCAGGAGATGTATTAAAATATGCTTAAAATATTTTGAAGTGGCTCTGTCTGAGTAGGACAGAGAGCTGCAGTTATCATCACGGCTCCTCTAGGAGATGGCGCCTATCTTCTCGAATTGGAACTTCTACTTCCAGAAAGTGCAAGGAAGAGCAGGAAACCATCCTTAAAGCTACTTCTTTGTATCTCCATATTTTCTCCTTTTACAGTATATCTGAAAGCCAAAAACTATATCCTGTATGGTTGTGGTGTATTTTATTTCCTACAGCAAAACATGAGTCAGAGCTCAAGGAGTTAATGCATTTCCTTCTCAGGTTGAAATGCTACCTTAATTGCATGGTGTTTATTCTTGGCATTTCCAGTCTCCTAAAGAGACAAGGTTACTTTGCAATCTCTTTGTGCTCATGTATGTGCGTGGAGTCTTGTTGAGGGGGGTAAAATGCTTCCAACTTACCACACTCAGAGAAAGAAATCATAAATCAGCAGGTCAGTCAGGTACTATTATTTCACCTTTCACGTTATTATGTTTTCAATACAATTTTTCAATGGATTTTCTTCTGCATAATAATTTATCAAGAATTGCTAAAACTCTTAATGAGCTCAGAGAACTTTGGCTCCAATAAAATGAAACCTTTATCACAAATTGGTTGAGCCCATGACTGCAACTAATCATTCAATTGTACATAAGTCAAGTTGTATTTTTATTTTGTGGGAATAATTTCCCAGGGAAAGAAAACTCATTTGAAAACTTTGGGCCATTAAGCCTTAAATGGTAGAATATCAGTAAAATAAAAATGAACTGGGCCAAGACTTGGGAGACTTGGAATGCAGCCATTCTTCTACAAGTAACAACTTATGTGACATTGGGAAAATCTTCTAACCTTACTTGGTTTCAGTTTACAAATGTCAAAATGAGAGATAGGTCTAAATAAAGGCTATCTAAAAACCCCTTGTAGTTCTAAAATCATATGGGTTGTTGGAACATTGAACTTAAACAGTTTTCAGTGGCCACTGCCATGTAGACTATACTCTTTTGTTCCTAGAAATTCTCCTCTTGCTGGAAATACTCATTGAATTTTGCATCATCAGAAACACAGAAGGAACAAGTTTTTCTCTCCTAATAACTTAGGCAAAAACTTTAAGCATTCTGTGCTCACTACATGCCAGGTATAATCCCATTCTTCGAACTAACCCAGTATCACTTGGTTATTACAATTCCCATTAAATAGACGGAAATAATGAAACTCAGAGGGACTAAGCAATTTTCCCAACATCACACAGAAGATGAGGTGTGAAGATGTGAAGACTGAATTTAGGTATGTCTAATTCTAGAGACCCTGCTCTCTATCTTCATTTTTAGTCATTTAATACAATTAAAGTTATATTTCACACAGCTAAATGTAGTCCTATATCACCTAAAGAGCCAAGCTCTTCCTTACATACCATTGAATATACACTGACCAGCCCAGAATACAAACGAACAAAGATCTGTCCTTTGCTCTACCCTTAGCTCTAGACAGAATCAGTGACCCAGATCTATTACTAGTCCTGCAAATGCATACCTTATGAATCAGAAACAATAAGGAGATTATTAAATATCAAATCTTTGCCCCTAAAAGAACACAATGAACAACAGTTGGAAAAGTTTGTCAAAAGGGAGAAGGCAACAGATATGTGGAATCTCTTAAGAAAATTCAAACACTGAACTTTCAGTATGGGAATCATGAGAAATATGAATTTTAAAAGAAGCACATCTTTAAAATTTCTCTTACCATTATCTGAAGTGGATTTCCTACTAGAGCATGTTGTTGGACTGACCCTATTAGAGGCTAATAAGAGCCTAAATAAAATTCCATTGAGTATTATTGAAAAAGGATTAAAAAAATTTTAAACTAGGACATGCTTCCCCCACTCACTCCCAAAGCTAAAGAAATCCTGTCCCATACAAAGCTTCAAGATAAAAAGGAACTTGAGTCTCCGGGGCATTCAGTTTGTTGCCTTAATGGAAGCTGAGTAGAGGTCACTCATTCATTTACTTTAAAAGGTTTTGGTAACGGTGAATGAACTCAAGATTAACCGTTGGTCTAGGATCATTATTGGAAACATAAACCACCTAACTGTCCCTATTAGAAACAGGTTGATTTAACGTAAAAAAAGAGATTAGTCAGAAAATAAAACTGCTAAAAGATGGGCACTTAGCATAAGCAAGAGAGTAAAAGAAAAAAAAAAGGTTATCTTTAAAAAAATCTAAAGTTATTTTTCTCTGAAATATCTATAAATTTTATCTCACATATTAACGTGTATTAAGAGTGAGCTATCTACAGTAAGTAGGAATGCAAAAAATTCTATTTTTTTAAGGACAGTAAACAAAAATATTAAAGGAAAACACTGCTGAATGGGAGAAAAAGCAGACTAGAAGTTTCTTAGTGTCCCTAAAACTAAGAGTCTCATAAAGAAACAGACAAGTTCTTGTGGGAAGACAAGATATTTTTGGTATTATGACATGATTTTATTTGTAGAATGAACTGATTTTTGATGTTGCAGAGAATAACAGAGAGCTTTCTTGTTTCTTCTTTTATCCTAATGTGTTATGTGAATCGACCTAGAAGACTATAACTCATAAAGTCTTAGAAGACTATAACTTATAAAGTCTTTATAAGGAAGTAATGTAGATTCAGTTGTCAATCCAATTAGAATCAGGCAATTGCAGAGTTAAGTTTTCTTTTTAAAGAGAGAAAAACAGTTCATAAAAATTGACCCTAAGTGATTGAATAAAATGGGTGAATTTGCTAATTCTTATGGCATTTTCTCTTTGAATAAATAACTACAGAGTAAAACCTACTACCACTCTTTCATCTGGAAAGAAGAGACAGAAATAACAGGCCAAGAGAAATTTTAATAACCTGGGTCATTTCAATATGTGAATGTTTATGCATACACAGACAAGTATAAACATGTTCATACATTTTTTAATTGAATGACATATACTTCAAATGGAATAAAAATGTCTAAATTAACCTCTCCTTTAAAGAGATCTCAGTAAAATGAAGAAATGCTGGGGAACATCATCCTCATATCAGTTAACATAGCCATCAAGGGTGAAAATTTGTCCTGCTCTTCTATCCTGTCAATCTAATCCATCTAGCAGATCTGCCTACCTAATGTACTGCATGCCTTTACCAACATTTGGGCCAAGTTAATGTCTTGTATATTTATAATCGCAACCGAAAGCTTAAAGGTGGCCTTAATTGTGGTCTACTAACATTTCAGTCCACTATTCTACCAACAAAGGAACTGGAATGCATTGTTTTCTAAAGCCCAAAGCATCAATGGCATAACACATAAGAAAATGCAATCAGGATGAACAATGTAAGTAGGTATGTTGATTTCTATAAGGTCTTAGTCTCTGTATAGAAGAAAAATGAAGTAGATCAAATTCAAAATATACTACCTAAGTACTTTCAGATATCAAGTAAATGTAATCTATTATAAATTCTTATGTAAGCATTGATTATGTGAGCACTGACAAAAATAAATTTTGTAATAATATTGATGACTGATTTGCCTTCTACTATAGCAGGTTTGATTTTTACTCTTCTTCCTTGCTATATGCTGCTAAGGAAAGGGGGATGAGGGAAGAAGAAGAAAGGGAGAGAAAATATTCTGAAAGAGAAATATGGTAAGGATTTATACGAGCAAATAAAAGTATCTGTTCTACATTTTTAATCATCTATTTCTACACATGTCACTACAGAAGTCCTTCCCATAACTGAACAATCTCTCACTAGACTAAATATATTGTGACTTTCATAATTGTTAAGTATTTGTGAGATTTCCCCAAATCAATGATTTATAAAATATACTTTAGAACTATGCTTTTAGTTAATGAATATACTAGAAGCTGTGAAAATGAATTCCTTTCAGATCATCAGTCTTGCTCAGTACCTTTTTTTTTGCCTGAAAGATTCCCTACTTCCAAGATTAAAAAAAAATAATAGATTAATGGGTTTTGACTCTGTCAGTATCATTTATTTGTGCTAACACTAGAAAGAGGACAAATAAATAGATACAGTATCTCAACATCTCTTAATGTTTTCCTAAAATTACTATTAGTATGACATTAATTCCTTTAGGGACTATTGGTGTTTTGTTTTTTTCTCACTCTGTGAACTAGTGGAGGCCAGCAACTTAACAGTTTGATCATAGAAATTTTAAGCTTTTAAAATTCTCATATTCAGCAAAATTTCTATGAGTAGTCAGAAAACTTTGCTTATGATCTTAGTGCAACCTGTAAATGGTTGTGTAATCTTGGGCAAGCCATTAAACTTGGCTTTAGCTCTCTGGAATAGTTTCCATAGTCATATCATTTCTAGGGCAGGTAAATGTTAAGGAACTTCATTTTAAAAATTCTCTGACTTATAAATTGTAGTGCTCCGTGCTCTGGTGCAAGGAATCTATCCATTTCAACACCGGGCCACTATGACTGAGTTTAAAATCCACATTTGAACGTAGTGGTCGTAACTGTGGCAGGACTCCAAAAGAACTACTGAAGGTGTTGGCTAAATTTATATGGTCAGGTGACATAGCTTATGAGCCTTCTACGTATTCATACTACTGGTTTAGATATATTTTTGCAATTCTGTTTAATAAAGGACTATCTCAGTATTACAAAAATTACAAAAATTTAAAATCACCGGTGTGTCTTCAAATTACAGTGAAACCGAGTGACTTGCAAAGGGACATACTGCTGATTATGGAATTGCTTATTGATAATGAGAAGTTGCCATAAGCATTTTGTTGTTTTAGATTTTCAATAATTAAAAACATATTAAATGTAGTTAACCTGGTATCACCAACTAAAACTATATTCAAAGACAGCATACTTAGACTGAACAGGAAGTCCAATGAACAGTTTTAAACCACTGAATAACCACTTGCCAGATATGAACATATATAACATCACATTAGGATTTGCTGCTTGTCATTACAGTGAAAGAAAGCAAAGAATCCTGGCTGGATCATCTCACTGATGTTTCTCTGTCTCACCAACCTGTGACTAGCTCACTAAAATTTCAGGTGCCCCAAGAATGAGTAAACCCTGATTGTGCTATATAATACAGGGAAATGAAGTGTACTTGACCCAGTTAGGTAAAATGGGCTAAACTTCGTTGGCAATGAAGTCTAAATGTGATTAAATACAAAAGTGAACTAATGTAGACTTGTTTGCTTCTGTCTCTTATGGTATTTAAACTTAATAAAATAAATATGCTGGATTCTCAAAATAGAACTTCAAAAGAATGATAAACTTCTTCTTAATAAAATATGTTGGCATCTCAAGATAGAAGTCCAAGAGAATGATGAATTCCTCTTCTCTAACATATGCTTCTAAAGGTAATGTTACATAGGGTTGGATTCATAGCTCTATGAATCAGATTCCCTTTCTTGTTAGTAATAGCAAGTATGTATTGAGGACCTACTGTGTGCCTTGATACTATGCTGAAATGCTCCACCCATAACTCCATTAAATCCTCATAAATACTCTATGAAATAGGTGCTTTCAGAAAGGGAATTTTCAGAAAGGGAAACAATTTTGTCATAATTCATGCCGCTAGCAAGTGGTGAAGACTGGACATCTCTGACAACTTATTTTTTCTTTTTGTTGGCAATATAGCTGCTTTCTTGTTCTTCATGGATGGCTCCTCACCATCACACGTTTCCATATAAGCAAAATATGCATAGAACATGTCTATATGCACATAGAGCCCTTGCTCTTGGTTCCTCCAGGCAACATGAAGGGTGAAATTCACCACCTTCCCTAACCTCAACCTCTATCGCGTGTGGCTCTTGAGCATACGGTAGAACATACTCTCTGCCACTGCTCTCTAACAAACTTGCCATACCTTTTTGCTTTGCCTCCCCTGCATGTCATTCATTAAGAACACTGATGGGCATGTTAAAGAATAGAGCAAATGAAATCTTTTTAACATATCTCTGCAATAATTTCCTTTCGGTAAAGGATGAAAATGACTGTCCGCTTGCTCAGAATGGAGCTTCCTGACATAGTAGGGCCTGTGATGGCCACCATTTGCAAGATTCTCATGGCACAGGAGGTAACACGGCATGAATTAAGCCAAAAATAATGTTTGTGTTGGAGGTCACTCCAGTAAGGTGATCTAAAAATTAGAAACAGAATATATATATATATATATATATATATATATATATATATATATTTAATTGGAAGTATGTATGAAATTATGATTTCTGACCTGGATCTGTTGCTGAAGCAAATTGATTTTGTGTTGTTGCTGCAGGAGCTGCTGCTGCTGTCTTGCAATCTGTGGAGAAATTGCACATGAAAAATTTAAAAGTATATTGTTGTCCCAGGGGGAAATTACCAATGTTCTGTTTCTCAAAGTTTGATTTGACACTGATTAAGATGATGAAAATAGATGTGCCTGTGCCTCTACACGGTACCAGCAATTCACTCTTAAGTAAGATCAAACAAGGTATTTAGTCTTCTGGAACAGTTTCTTTTGGCCTAAAACAAATGAGGCCTAGGACACTATGACAGTGATCGAATCCAGTATGAAATGGTAGAGTGTCAAAAATCCCTCTTCCTTCCAGGCAATACATTAAGAGCGTACTGTCTCTGGCATTTTTTAGCTCTTTTCTACAAAAGAAAGTATCGCGTCAACAGGGGGTTATTTTCACCTGGGAGTTCAGGGTAGCACAAAATATTGTGTTAGGAGAGGCTGTATGCCTTCGTGAGGTTTTGGTATTTGTTTTTGTTTTTTGGGTTGTTTTTTTTTTCATAAATACTGCCCTCATTTCTACCTCCCACAAACCCCTAAACTGCTAAGTCCTCAATGCACTCCATTATGGTTTCTGCTCCCAGTCTTAAGGATTCTGCTCCCACTAAAAAGATTCCTCGTAAAAGTCACCGTTAACGTCATTTTTTAAACCCAAAGTGTCTTTTGGACCTCGCCTTTTGGCCTTTCATCAAAATTCAACACTGAAGTTTTCTCCCTCGATCTGAACTTTCCTCCCTGACTTCTACGACATCACATTTCTGGTTTTGCTCCTGCCTCGGTCTGTTTCTTCCTAGTTACCTTCAATCACCCTGTCCAGCCTTTCAATGCCATAGTTGCATATGGCTCAATTTTAGACTCAATTCTTCCCCCCAGGTGCCAAGTGTTTACAAATTTGTTTCTCTAGACCACACCTTTGTGTTAAGCTTCAGACCCATTTTTCCAATGGCATTCCCGAGAATACTTCATATTCAACAAGTTCAAAACTAAACTCAGGACTTAGCCCTCCATGCAGTCATCTTTGAGTGTTTTCTAAGCCAGGGACTAGCACAATCACCTCCTGTTATTCACTCTTGTAACACCTTATACATTTACTTAATACTACATAACATACTATGATTTTATCTTTATCTTATTTTTGTTTTAATTAACATGTTACTGTCAACTAGGTCGAAATCCATAAATACAGTGAGGTGAGGAATCGTGTATATTTTACTCACTGTGCAAAGCCTGGTACAGAAGGAATATTGATGAAGAAAGCATGAATGAATAGATGAGAAGAAAATTTTAAATACTTTATTACATGCTGTCAGGTAGGAAACCTTCTCATGAGAATGTAACTTCTAACTTCATAAAAAGTATCACTCTTTTATAAATAAGCTCTAATTCTTACTCTCATCATGTTATAATGAAGATTGTTTTCATTATAAATGTATGTCCCTTAATCTCTGTATCACAAAGCTAAAAATTCAGGAAAAATTTGACACCTGCAGGGTCCATTACTCTGAATGAAAGTAAAGAAACTGTATGAGGAACATGGGTCTACCTGGCTGCACAATTAACTTTTTATTTCCCTTAACGGCACTGGTACAAATTATAGTTATTTATGTGCTTTCATTTTATCTTAGGAACAGGGTTTTTAAAAATCAATTTTTTTTCCCCTGAAGAGAGCAGGAAAGAAATGGTAGGAAAAGGAGTATCCCTCTTTTACTTAAATCTGGTCCTTTCCTCCCACATATCATTTCAGCTGAAGTTTAAATTTAAATCTTTCTTTCAGCACCTTATGAATTCATCAAGACATTGACCACTTCACACACCCCTCCACACTTCCTCCCATTCCAAGCCACTGCTTTCTCCTTCTGGATTATTATAATAGTCTCCTATTGCTCTTTCTGCTTCTGCCTTTGCTCCCTACAGCCTATTATGTATCAGTATCTGGGGAGATCCTTTTAAAATATAAGTTGTGTCATGTTATTTATCTTTTCAAAACCCTCTCACTCAGAGCAGAAGCCAGTGTCCATATGATGCCTGCAAGACCCTGTATGATTTGGCCTCTCTGGTTTCACCTTTTCCTGCTCTTCCCTGTGTACCCACCCCTCCCCTACTCTTGCAACACTGCTCTCCTGTCTCTTGAACACACCAAGGATGCTCTTATCTCCCATGGATATACCTGCCTCTGGGCTTTTGCACTTGCTTTCCCCTCCATCTGGAACCCTCTGTCCCTAGATAACTGCACTGCTCACTCCCTCATCTCCTGCAAGTCTCTGCTCAAATGTCACCCTGTCAGTGAGGTCTTCCCTGATCACCCATTTTAAAAGAGCTTCCCTACCCGGTACTCACATCTCTAATTCTCTCCTTTACTTATATCCCCTATCAACATTTACTATATATTACCAGTTTATTTACTATCTTTTCCTAATTAGAATTCAACACATTAGGAATTTTTGTCTGTTTTATTCCTTGCTGTATCCCAGTAACTAGAACAGAACCTGGCATCAAATTGGTGCTCAGTAGTTATTTGTTGAATGAAAGATGTGGAATGGCAGTGGCAGAGTCCAGTGGCAAAGCTGATCAGTAAACAGGTTCATTAGCATCTCTAAGGGCTGTAATGGGAACAGTAGGTGTACAGAGTAGGGACACCCTACAATGAGTAGGGAGTTTGGAAAGGAGGGTCAGAAAAGGAGTTCTCAAGAGAAGATACACTTAACCTAAATCCTAAGGAGTAAGTATTAAATGTGTTTCAGAGATTTCCCTGTGTCCTAATGAAAAGACAAATGTGATCACAAGCTTGGTGGTTATGCATGCCAGCACTGCATGGTAGAGATCTTGGGGAACAAAACAGGCTCTAGAAATCTGACCTGAAGCTTTCACAGGGGATCTTCTCTCAGGCTATGCAGGCATCATTGCTTAGCATCTGTCCAACAGAGAGAAATTCTGGAAGAACCTAATGATTTCTAACATTCCAAGGATAATGTCAGAAAAAGTCAAAAAAATTCTAGAATCTTTTGATGATGTGTGCAGATGGGCCAGAATGTGAAAGAAGAATGAAGAGGACTTTGCTCTCTATTAGTGATCGCTTGGATTTTTCAGGACAAATATGCCCTTAGATCCACCAAAGGAGGGATTCTCTAAAAAGAAATATCCCAGAAACAGTTTCAGAAGCTGTCAGAATTTTCTAGAATTCAGGTGTTTGAAAGTATTGAGAATTGTGAACAAGAAAAGAGTAGTATTTTTCTAGACTGTCAGAGGCAAACATTCTGAACTTTTATCACAAGGGTAATGCAAGAGAAACATGGGCCATATTCAAGAACGGGCCAAATGTATCTTCAAGGAAACTGATGAAGCATTTCATTAAACATGAAAGCATTATCTTTCAAGCAGAGATGGATGACCAAGTAGGGAAGAGTAAACTGAAAGGAGTCTCCTCAAATGTAACCTGAATATTTCTTCTTTCAACTCTGCTAGTTTACATTTTGAAAACTGCCTATGGGGCGCCTGGGTGGCAAAGTCAGTTGAGCGTCTGACTTCGGCTCAGGTCATGATCTCACAGTCCATGAGTTCGAGCCCTGTGTCGGGCTCTGTGCTGACAGCTCAGAGCCTGGAGCCTGTTTCAGATTCTGTGTCTCCCTCTCTCTCTGACCCTCCCCTGTTCATGCTCTGTCTCAAAACTAAATAAAATGTTAAAATTTTTTTTTAAATTAAAAAAAAAAGAAAACTGCTTAGGAAGGGTTTTGCAAGGATGTGTGAAAACACAAACACCCGTAGCTAAATAATGGTCTTCTTCCATTTAGGATGGTGAATGGGCTGAGCCCAGAATAGGGGATGGCAAAGGAAGTTAGCCCCAGAAAAGATGTACCATCTCTATATGTAAACTCACCCTAACACTCCCTTCTTTCTTTCCCAACACTACCAATTTTCTTTAGTGAAAGTTCTTGTGTATCGCCTCCATTTTCCTACTATACATTTGTCAATTCTTATGTCTCATTTCTACCACTAAAGCTCCATAGAAGCCACACTCATAAAAGGCCAACAGTGAGAAACTAAATGACAAATCTAGTAGCTTTGTTTTTCTGGAATTGTTCATTTTCCTTTCTCTACCAGCTGTATGCCACTATCTCGCAAGGATCTACCCTTAGTTCCTTTCCATTTTCTCATGATGTCACCACTATTCTAATTTAGGGCTTACAAACCTGTCATCCCCTTCATGAAACACTCTGGCCCCAGATATTCATATGGCTGTCTCTTTTCTGTCAGGGAGATCTGAACTCAACTGCCAGATCCAACCACCCAATCTAAGAAACATTGCCTTGCCATAGCAATCAATATTTATTAAATTACTGTAATTACATTTCATCAAATTACATATCACTGTCTGAAATTATTTTGTTAATTTCTCTTTTTCTTCATTAATCACTTTTCTCTTTCCACTAGAATTTAGCGGTTTTATCTTTCTGGTTAAGTGATGTAGCCTCAGAAGTTAGCACAGTGCCTGGCACATGAGAGACACTTGATTACTATCTGTTGAATAAATGAATGAAATTTATCTACTCCAGTGGTTTAAACTACCATCTCTATGTAAATAGTCTAATAAATTTAGTTGAGCCCTGTTTTCCCAACTGTCAATTGGTATTTCTTGCTGTTTTTCACATATCTCTAGTTGGAAAACCAACAGCTCTAATTCAAGATGATAAAACCACCTGCTTTTCCGAATTGCCCTCTTCCTGACTTCACCTAGTAACCCCGGCTCAGTATCTTTCCTCATTCTTTTGCCCACTCAAAACACTCAACTAATCATAAAATTTCCACCTGTTTATTCTTCCCTTCTCTTTTTTTCTGTGGTCATTTAAGTTTAGACTCTTACCTAGTTTAGATTCTCACTCCTTATTGAAGTTATTATAATAGGCTTCTAACTAAACTTCCTGTGCCATAACTAATTTTCTTCACATGTTGAATCCTACTTATCTGCAAAGCTCATACTAAACACCTGTTGAATGAAATCTTTCACAGCGTCCTTGACTAGAAATGTTCTCTTGACTCTCCATGATTCGATCTGGTACTTTTCGCATGACCTATCAGAAGTTCACCTTGGTTACAATTACTTCTGTGTTATATAGCACGGAAGTAGCTGATTAAGCTTTTTCAGATCAAAGTTTTTTGTTTGTTTGCTTACTTTGTATTTTGCCTTTTTATTTATTCATGTGGGGTGGGAAGAAAGGCTTTTATTGGCCTTTGTGTGCCTAGGAGAGTGACCTATGAATAGCAGGCAAAACAATGCCTCAGGAATTTGTGTCTCAGGCTCTTACTCACCTGTTCTTGTTGCTGTTTGGCCAGCTCCATTTGCTGGCGCTGTTTCTCAATCTGAGATGCAGCCAGTTTCTTCTGCTCATCGTGGGCAGCCAATAGCTGCTCTCGCAGACTGGTCAGTTGATTGATCATACCCATGAGCTGCCTCTCTTTCTCAGCTAGGCTTTCAGGAGTCCCTGAAAATAACATAGCAATAAAATATACAAGAAAAGGGAAATGAGGAGAGAGTGATTTTTCAATGACAATGATTCTCTTGTATAAGAACTATTCTAAATGTAAGGTATATACCTACTATATACCTATATACACAAGCATATACCTACTTTGGATTTTTAACTAAACAGTGAAAAGTAATGGCTAATTCCCCTTTATAAAATATCAGAATGAACAAATATTTTGATTGTTTTTATGTATGATAAGTAATCATCCATAGCTTTTGATTTTACAAGTAAATCAAAAAATGTCTGGGTGAGCATCTACTATTCTAATGTTCTACGCTGGGATCTGACAGAAATAAAAAGAAGCCTAAAGCACAGCTCCCGGTCCTAAGTAGTTTTTTTGTTTGTTTGTTTTGTTTTTTAATCAACTTAAAGAGGCAAGACAAAAACATGAACATTTAAGAACCACAGTTATTAAGAGATCAAGTTATTATTATCAGCAATACGATTCTCCTTTTCTCAAAAAAGAATCTTAAAGAGTTGGAACCAAGGAATTCTACATGAAAAAGGGGGAAGATATCTATTAGCCAATATAATTTTAGACAGTTTTCTCATCTGCCACTCAGAGGCTTTCTTCAAAAATAGCATATCGTTAGCAGATAAAATATTCAAGATTGAGAATATAAATTTAGGCTATCATGAGGTAATGAAATATGGTGGGAAAACTAAGAGATCATAACATAGCCACCCAAGATTATAGTTAATTCAAGACTTGGAGAAGAAGTCACAGCAGTCATTTAAGAATAGATAAGATGCTCTGGATATTTAAAACATGCAATGAATGTTCTTCGACAGGTTAAAATACTGATTTGATGCACCAGAAAAGTGAGCGGTTCACTGAAACAGGAACAATATCACTTTTAGATGTTCTTTTCAAATTCACCAGATAGACAGGACCCCTATGGTAAAGTACTCGCAGTAGGAGAGAACATACTTTTTAATTACAATTTTCACTTTAATATAAGACACTAAGCACTAGTTTAATAATGCATTTGCCACCTGTATATGTAATTAGATAGAAGGATCTGTTACAACTCAGTCACCCTTCCCCATCCCACTGTATTTCTCTCTAACAATTTATGCTGAAGATGCCTGTGCCTTTTAGGAAATAGTAGCTATCATTAGTGGCTTACAATTTTCATGTGTCCATTTGGAATGGAAAAAGTTTCTAATGTAATTTAGGGCTAGAGAATAAATATCTAGAAAAGAAATTATGAATGAACAGAAGTCAAGAAGCATGCATTGCATTCCTTATGATTAATACCTAGCATTACTCAGGGCAGGTGCCCAATAAATTGCTGCTAATAATTTATTATACTTCAGATATTTGGGTTCTACTGAACAGCTGAACACTTATTCTAAGAATAACAATATAACTGTTGCAATTAGAATTCTAATAATAAATAATCTAAATATATACTGGGACTTTTTTTAAAGAAAATATTCAAGTGACGTTAAGATATACATCTTCACATGTCATCAGTAAAGAGAAATACATGGCTACCACATTTCTAGAAATACATACTAGGAAAAGTAATACATAGCAGGTCTTGGAATCCTCATTATCTGCAAAGATAATTTCACTTATAAAAATCTAGCCCAGGAAATTATAAGAAATTAAGTATTAAAAAGTGTTTTATATGAAATATTAGAAACAATCTCAATGTCAAATGGGAATAATCAAATAATTATGAACTCCCAGATCATAGAGTATTTTGCATCCATGAACAAACTTTGTTAGAGAATATTTAATGAGCTTTTTCATGATATAAAGCTAGGTCAGGGGCACTTGAGTGGCTCGGTCAGTTAAGCATCCAACTTCAGTTCAGGTCATGATCACAGTTAGTGGGTTCGAGCCCTGTGTCGGGCTCTGTGCTGATAGCTCAGAGACTGGAGCCTGCTTTGGATTCTGTGTCTCCCTCTCTCTCTGTCCCTCCCCCCCTCAAAAATAAAAATAAACATTAAAATAATTTTTAAACTAGGTCAAAAAACTGGGTAACAATAAAACACATGTGAAAAGGCAACATACTCAATGGGAGAAAATTATATATCTGATAGAAGGTTATATATCCAAAATAAATAAAGAACTCATACAACTCAACAGCAAACAAAATAAAACACTTAACTAAAATCCAATCCAATTAAAAATGGGCAGAGAATATAAACATTTTTCCAAAGAAGACATAGGGAAGGTCAACAGGTACATGAAAAGATGCTCAGCATCACTAATCATCAGGGAAATGCAAATCAAAACTACAGTGAGAGATCATCTCACACCTGATAGAATGGCTGTTATTAAAAAGACAAGAAATAATAAGCGTTGGCAAGGATGTGGAAAAAAGGGGACTCTTGTGCACTGTTGGTGGTAGTGTAGACTGGTGTGACTATTATGGAAAATAGTATGAACGTTTCTCAAAAAATTAAAAGTAGAACTATCATATGATCCAGCAATTCCACTTCTGGGTATTTATGCAAAGAAAATTAACACACTGACTTGAAGAGATATATGAACCCTCACATTTATGGCAATGGTTTTTACAATAGCCATGATATAAAGACAGCCTATGTCCATTGACAGATGAGTGGATGAACACACACACACACACACACACACACACACACATACACACACACTGGAATATTATTAAGTGATAAAAAATGAATAAAATCTTGTCATTTGTGAAAATATGAATGGAGCTTAAGAGCATTATACTATGTGAACTAATTCAGACAGAGAAAGACAAACACCATATGATCTAACTTATATGTGGTACCTGAAATAAAAAGAGAAACAAGAAACCAATCTCATAAATTTGGAAAACAGATTGGTAGTTGCTAGAGGCATGGGTATGGGGTGAGTGAAATAGGTGAAAGGGGTCAAAATGTACAAAGTTGCAGTTATAAAATAAATAAGTCATGGGGATGTCATGGTGACTATAGCTAATAATACTGTACTGCATATTTGAAAGTTGCTAAGAAAGTAAATCTTAAAAGTCTCATCACAAGCAAACACTTTGGAACTGTGTATAGTGATGGATGTTAACCATACGTATGGTGGTGGTTATTTTGCAATACACACAAATATTGCATCATTATGTTGTACACCTGAAACTAATAGAATATTGTATGTCAACTGTACCTCAATTAAAATAAAGAAAGAAAACATTGTATAAATATCTCAGTGTATGCACATATCTATATTTATAGAAAAAAAAGACTGGAAGAAAATTATATATTAATGGCTATTTCTAGGTGATGGAATTATAAGCCATTTTAATATTTTTATTTTTTAAGAAAATCTTCTACAATTTTATTATTATTTACATACTTAGAAAACATAGAAAAATGTATTTCATGTAAATATGTGGAGATATAACTTAAAAGTCTAAGGTGACATTACCCATTTTCATAAGTGGTGTAATACAATGGGTAAAGAAATATACTCGTTTGTTGATGAGTATAAACAAATATCATTTTGGCATTCAGTATATGAAATATTAACAAAACTCTTTCGTCTTCACTTTGTCAGATTCAATGCTTCTCAGATACACACTGTTTATTTTAAACTCTCTGAGTCTTACAATGGATACTGTCTCAGAGTCAATGAAATATTAAGATTTATGCCTACCCCGAGTTTGTCCTCAGGCCGTAGTAACTTACTTTTACATGCAGAACAGGTATCTCTGAGTGTAGATCTCAGGCGTTTTTTTGTGTTTTTTTTTTAATGTTTATTTTATTTTTGAGAGAGAGAGAGAGAGAGAGAGAGAGAGAGCGTGCGCAGGGGTGAGACAGAGAGGGAGACACAAAATCTGAAGCAGGCTCTAGGCTCTGAGCTGTCAGCACATGAGCCCAAAACAGGGCTTGAACCCATGACCTGAGCCCAAGTCGGATGCCCAACCGACCTAGCTATCCAGGCACCCTTAGATCTCAGTTTTAAAATTCAATATGTATAAGGTGAGACTCCATTTTTAAAAAAAATTTAAAAGCATCATTACTCAACATTCTTAGCTAGAAATATTAACATCATCCTCAATTTGCTTCTCAACTACCCATCCTCCTGTATGTATTATATCAACAAATAATAATAATGTTTTCTCAAAATAGCCTGTTTCAGTTTTACTTTTAATTAGTTAAATGTTATTTCTTCAATATTATTATGTTCACATGACTAAATAATCAATAATTATAAAAGGGTATATAGTGAAAGGTCTCCTCTGAATACTGTTCCTTCTAAGGTAACCACAATTACTATTATTATCCTAGTCTTGTAAATGAAGATTTAACCATATACCAGAATATTTCTGCACTAATTTACCAGGGCTGTCATAACAGATGGGGTGGCTTGAACAGAAATTTGTATTTATTGGCTAGAAGTCCAGGACTAAGGTGTCAGCAGGGTTGGTTCCTTCTGAGGGCTGTGAGGGAAGGAGCTGCCCCAGATCTTTCTCTTTGGCTTGTAGATGGCCATCTTCTTCCTGTGTCTTCACATCATCACTCTCTCTGTACATTTCCATGTCCAAATTTCCTTTTCTTTTAAGGACAGCCATCATATTGGATTTAGGTCCACCCTAATGGCCCCATTTTAACTTAATTACCTCTGTACAGACCTTATCTCCAAGTACAGTCACATTCTGAGATACTAGAAGTTAGAGCTCTAACACATGAATTTTTAGAGGGACACAATTTGACCCACACAATTTACTTTACATAAAGGATACCACAGTGTAAATTGCTGCCCTATGGTATGTAGGAAGAGTTCTTGTTCCAGCCTCCCTTCCCCATGTCCACTGACATTTCTCATCAAGTTTTTTATAAATTGTTTTGACAAACTTTCAATAGAACTTCTTTTTTCCCCGCTACAAGTTTATCCTCAAATCTGGTGCCAAAATTACCTTCCTAGAAAAACAAATCTACTCATGTCACTCCTATTTAAACACTTCCACTAGTTCCCTATTGTCTTTGGAATAAAATGTCAACTCATTCTTAAGAGTGAAAAGGTCCTAGGGCACTGGGTGTGGCTCAGTCAGTTAAGCGTTAGACTCTTGATTTCAGCTCAGGTCATGATCTCATGATTCATGGGAAGGAGTTCCATGTTGGGCTCCATACTAACAGCACGGAGCCTGCTTAGGATTCTCTCTCCTTCTTCCTCTTCCCCTCTCCCTTGCATATGCTCGTGCATGCTGTCTCTCTCAAAAATAAGTAAACTTAAGAAAAAGATGAATAAGGTCCTTCTAATTATGATCCAACCTTCTCACTTTTGTTTGTGCATCCTAGGTTCTAGCCATAGTGACTTTTGTACCATTACCCACAAAACCAATACCTTAACCTCAGCCATTCCTTCCCTAACATTAATTCTTCATGTTCCAGATCATATGTCTTGTTCTTTAAGACTCTTATCCTGATTCTCATTGATAACAGTTGTTCCCTTCTTTTGGAATCCACACAGTGGATATCTTTGCTATACTACTTAATCATTATATTATAAATCTGATTTTAACATTTGTACCCTAAAGTTAGCAGAGATAGCTGTGATGGCAACAGTTATAAATGACCGACTTTTATGCCCTCATATGCCTGGCGTGTAGCAAATCATCTAAAATTTTAACGAGTAAGTCACTTTGCTTTAAACCACTCTCAGGTTTAGGAATGCCATATAGCCAAGAGAATAAGGAGATGTATTATCTTACATGAGTTACATAGATGTTCTTCTTTGGTTTAAGAGAGTTGAGCTAAGGAACGTGAGCTTTTGCAAAAGAAGTTTTCTCCACTTTTATAAAAGTACTATGTTCAGATGGTGTAAGCCCTATAGTTTCATCTCTAAATTATCATAATCTTCATAATAATTATCTTCCAGTGGGTGGGGACGGTCCAATAAGTGGTCTATGAGTATTGGAGAAACTAGTAAGAGTCACAAAATATCCTGGACTTTAAATATGTGTGTGTGTGTGTGTGTGTGTGTGTGTGTGTGCGCGCGCACGTGCACACGCAAACATCACTGAAAAATCCACAGGGCTCCCAAACAAAAAGAGAAACTACTGTTTCTTCACTTAGATTAAGATTTGTAAGAGTCATACAAGTATATAACACAATGGGGACACAAATCCTGTATCTATGAGTTCATGTTTGTGTGTCATTGATAGTAATTTATTTTCATGTTTTATTTCTTTGCACTCTAATGTGTTTTATCTATGTTAGTCCTGCTTCGATTCCCTTAGAATGAAGGATCACTGATGTAAGAGGCAAAAAAAAAAATTCTGTTTCAGTTCTTCCTACTGCCTAGTAACTACAGACATGGTAATCATTTGACTCATTGCTATAGTGCTATAGGTTCCACAGAAGTACAGGTCAGAACATTCCTTAATGTAATGTGACACAAGTCATGAAGGAGGGGAACCAGATTGTCACCCCCCTCTCAGTAAGTGATATCACTATCCATATATTGCTCTATTCTTTTGTCTGCCTCATTTTCCATATCTAACTCACTGGAATCCCATCAACCCTAGAACACATAAATTAGCCCATGAATCTTTATTTCCAGTACAACCTCTTGCTCCAGGCCATCAGTATTTCTCACCTTCACTACTGCAAGTTTTCTAACCATTCTACCTGCTTCCACTTCTTCTCCTATGAAAAGCTATTCTCCAAGCAAAAGTTCAGTGATCCATTTAGAAAGGTAAGCCAGATCATGTCACAGAGCTGTATAAAAACATTTCATCACTTTATACTCCATATAAAATAAAATCCAAACTCTTTACCCTTAAAAAGCCCTGAATGCTCTAGCTCTTACCTTCTTTGGCAACATCTCTTCCATTTCTCTTTTACAAAAATGCTTCAGTCACATGGCCTTCTTCGAGTGCCTCCAATACCAATACTCAAAGTTGCTCCCACCTTAGGATCTTTGCACTCCAATTGTTTCCCATGGAAAACTCTGCTCCTAGATTAAGATTTCTCAGTCTTGGCATTGATGATATTTCGGACTAGACCATTCTTTTTCTGGGGAGCTGTGTGGTATAGCATGTCTGGCTAGATGCTAGTAGCACTTCCCACCTAGTTATAACAACCAAAAATGTCTCCAGACAGTGCCAAATTTCCCCTGGTAGAGAACCACTTCAAATGACAGACTTTTCTCTTTCATTCATTTTGCACGTACCCACAGACTTCCTTCAATGCCCTTCAATGCCCCTATTCTAGGTGTTGGGGACACTACAGTGTCTACACCAGAAAAAAAATGTCTGCTTCAGAGAGCTGACATTTAAATGGAAAAGATAATAAACAAATAAACTCAGATCCAACCAGAAGTAATTTAAATGCCAACTTCTCAGACTGCCTACCCCAAACACTGAAATTAAGGAAGACACCATCTCACTTTCCATCACATCACTTAATTTTTATTCTGTTCATAGTAGTTACTACCATAGGTTGAATTGTATTGATATAGTTATTTATTTATTGAATCTTCCATAGAGAATAAGCTTTAAGACAGCAGAATACTAGTTTGTTTTGTTCAATGCTGGATACTCAGAATCTATAGAGTAATGTCTACCACAACATAGACATCTTATAACAACTTCTTAAATGAATAAAGCAAAGTTCATAAGAAAAGAGAAAAATCCTTGATTGACTGATAATGTACAATTCTATGCACAAGGAAAACCCTCATCAGGATTATTCAAATTAAAAATGGTCTTGAATACATTTGAACTAATAAGAAAAAAGTCTGTGGAAGCTGATATTTCTCCAATATTGTTTTCTTCCACTCAAATGAAATGGACATATGGTTTGAAATAAAATGATCAAACTCAAAGTAAATTGCTAGGAGTTATTATCCAAATACAGTAAATGTAAGAGTAAACTCACTCAAGAAGAAGGGAAAGGGCCTAGAATTTTGACACTAAAAATAAACTGGGGATTATTGTTTCTTCCTTCAAAAAACTTACCAGAAATGTAATTCTTTGTTTCAAAGTATAGTCAATTTTTGCCAGATTTTTTTTTCCTTTAATAATTGGTGCTTCTTAGATTATCAGTGTTATAACTTGGACAGGATTTTACTTGGTTTAATTTTTTTAATGTTAATATTGTTGCTTTCAACTGGTATTGTACTTGAAGGATCTAAAAACCATTTGTTGTCCTGCCTTTAAAATTTCTGTCTAATGAAAGAGCCTCTACTATACTATATGCTTTAGAAGGGTAGAAATCTGTCTACTCTACTTGCTATCATTATATCTCCAAAACATAGCACATGACAAGACAGATAGGAATATCTGTTGAATGACCTAAAAATATAATGAATAAAAACTAACTTAAGTTAGTCTAAATTTACAACTAAAGCTTCTTTCAGTGGTGCTCTTATTGAACAAGAGAGAAAAGGCACACTCCTTCATCAAAGGTATTAGTGGCATCATTCCAATTCATTAAAGGAGTATTTGTTACGTGATCCAACTTATAAACATCTATGAATTGGTCTTTTTCATCAAGAACAAGTTTAATCAAACTTTGATAAAGTTTATCTACATACACTTTACTGCTATGTAGATAACTGAGAGGTTAGATTCAATTCAAATTATACAAGGAATACCATTATTTATTATATGACAGAATAAACTGATTCTATTATACACTGTTAATACTATAAATAGTCTTAATTTATAGATTTCTATAACCGTTTTGAAAAAACAGTGTTTTGTGTTTTGAGTGTGTGTGTGTGTGTGTGTGTGTGTTTTGTTTTGTTTTTGTTTCTGTTTTGTTTTTTTGTTTTTGTTTTTTTTTTTGCTGCTTCAATATCTTAAAAAGTAGGCTTTGGCTTGGATTTAAATATTCTACTATAGAAAGCTTTCAGTTTTAAAGGCAACTGACATAAGAGTGAAATGGAACACTTGACAAGTAGCTATGATCTTTACTGTTCTTATCCTATGTTGGATGTTTTGCTACTGAGATATGACATAAACAAGATGTGTGCGTCATCATTTTTGTAGTGAAAGCAAGCATCGTTCTTATTTCTTTGTAATTCCATACTATTTATTACAAATATTTACCTTCTGAGATTGTAATTTTACAAACTTTCCCTATGATTATCCCATCCACTTAGTTGGATATTATATAAAAAATGTAAAAAAAAAATGTTTTTTAAATCACATCCAACTTGCCACATTACAGACTTTAACATAGCCAATAAAAATATTTTCAAAACATGGCATTTATAAATTGTCATTCATTCATCAAGTGCAAACTGGATCCCTAAGTTTGGACTAATGGTAAGCTAGGTAGTACACAAGGGCAAGGTAAATGCATAAATAGGCTAACAATACAAAACAGCTGTGTGGGCTGGGGACTGAACTGAGCTGAGAACAGCATCACTGCATCTGAGGGTGCTGCATCCAGCTGTGTGGGGGCTGGAAAGGTTTTCAAGTTTTAAAGGATTTTAGAGGTCACCCATGCCAACTTTACTGAAGAGAGACCATCCAGCCTCATGCAAAGAACACCGGCTTCGAAGACAGGCAGGAATAGGGTCACATCTTGACTCTGTCACAGTTAAAGTATGTGGTTTTGGATAAGTGATCTCTCATTTCTCTCTCTCCCTCTCTCTCTGCGAGTCTCAATTTATTCCTATGTAAACTGGGAATGAAATGTCTCTGCCATTTTGTAAGGAATAATGTTTACAGTGTGCCTGTATATAGATGGGCATGTAATCAATAGTAATCTGCAACTGTTTTTAAATGAGCAGATAAGGCAATAAACCAAAAGAGTTAAACTGATTTCCACAAGTTCTTGGAACAATCAGGGCAACATGATACCAACTTTTTGTCTACACTATGCTTCCCCAGTTAAGAGAAATGGTCGTTTAAAAAGAGGAAAAGTTTCTGGATTAATTCCATCATTTAATAATCTGGCTGGTGTAAGCTTTGGAGTCCATATCTATAAGAAAAAAATAATGTTCTTAAAATTATCTTAATTTTAGAATCTTCACTTCCATTGCACAAATGAATCTTTATTAAGTGAATGAATGTTATTTTTAAATGAGAGAAAAAAAAGGTTGAGGAAATCATATTTTTATTTTCAAATATAGAATCCAGATTAAATATGTTAGAGTATCTGTTTAAAACATGCATTATTAAGTACCTGCTTTGAAAGATATGTAAAACTTCCTAAGACAGAAATCAACGAGATCCAGTGTCTGACCATTCTCTTCCCATTGTTGGCTATGTTTACACACTGGCATAAAGACTCTGGCATTCTGGGGCAGAGCAAGTCAGTGATGTGCAGAAAACATGAAGTCACTTTTTCTTTTACGGACATTGCCAAATTTATTTCAGAAACTTATATGCTGCACAGCACTAGTCTTTCTTCGTTTCTTACAAAGTGGTTTTTACAAAAAGGGAAAACATTACTCATAAGCAACTACAGAGGAACTATAAAACAAGCTCACTAGATTAAAACCATTAAATATTTACTTTATTTAGAAGTGCATGACTATATGTTATGTGCCTTCTTTATGGCTCACTCTTGCATGGAACAAATTTCAGATACAACAGTTCCCTTAATAATATTTCCAACCCTTTTATAAAAATGTACAGATATATTTTTTAGCTGAATGTACAAATGACATAAGTCACCAAGTTACTATTAGCAAAGCATGCGATTCTTAAATAGTTTTTTTTTTTTTTGGTTTTAAAAGAATGGGTTTAAAACAACTTTCAAAGTGATACAAACCCTTACATGTCTAAACACTGGCATTATAGTTTCCATGTTTCAAATTTACAAACTCTAAGGATCTCTTTATTTATTACCTGGGATCTGATTCCTTTCCCACACCTGCTTGTTCACAAATTGTCTAATGTTATTTAAACAGAATTATCTCTTTCAAGCCACATACTGAATCCACCTATCTCTTTTATCTCCAAATGTGATGTCACCTAACAGAGGATCTACTTTAACCCACGTGTTGCATCTAAAAATTATGTATTTATCATGAGTTCTAAGAGACCAAAATATTGCTGAATGGCTTATTTCCTTGAATCTATTACTGGCATTCTAGAGCTGTCTGGTGTTTGCCTTTATGTCCCATCTTCTAGAAAGAACGAAATTATAGCTTTCAAAAGAGCCAATTTTTTATTATACCAACTGCAGCTGGCATTTTTCGTAATACAGGATACAACACTTTGCCAGCCAAATTAATGCATTCTGAGCAGGGTGAGAAAGGGTCTAACCAGGGATACCAATGGGAAAGAAACCGGGCTTTAACGAATTCTTCATACAAGGCTGGTGGAGAAACTGATTTGGGCTTATCTGAGTGACCTAGCCAGAAAAACCTCTCAAACAGTGCCCTGCTCTTATAACTTCACCAAGAAAGAACTATTTGAGAGAATTTTGCATGCAGATTTTTTTGGTTGCAATTCTACAAAAAAAAAAAAAAAATTAAGTCTGTAACATACAAATCCTGCAATGACTTTATTGAAAATCAAATGCTCTGTTTAGATTAGTCAAAGCTGCCCTGGATCCCCAGATACTGTCCTCAGGTGAAGTGCCAATGCATTGACCTTCAGTGTAATGGAATTTCATGCTAGCTAAAACAACGCGTGACACTCGTGGTTGCCAACGGGAGTGCAAGCGCTGTTTTTCTTTTTTTTTCCTCTTCTCAGCAACTACAAGGCTATAGGAGATATTCCTTCACCTTTCTCACCACTGTTACTCTGTGCTTCTGCTACAGATAACAACAACAACAAAAACCATAAGCTGACCCGCCATACTATATCAATGACTGGAGAAGAAATAAGTCATTTTTTCAGGCAGCTAATCAATTTACATACATACATTGTTAGCCAAGCTTTTTTTTTTTTTTTTTTTTGTCAAACTGTTTTGTTCTGCAAAACTGGATCTAGTGTCCTTGTTGTATGTTTTTTAGAGGATTGTTTCTAATGTAACTTTAAAACCTAATCACTTCACATTTCCAAAGTACCAGACCATAAAAATGGAATAAATTCTAACAGGCAAAATAACCTAACATGGAAAATAATTTCATGCTCTTAGAAGTGGGTGACCTTTACTAACCTGCATTGTTTCTTGAAGAATGATATTGACTTTAAGTGGGTATGACAACTATTTATTGATAGCTAAAATATCCAAACCAAATGCTATTTATTTCTCTTATTTTTAGAAGTTTATCATTTTAACTTTTTAAATAGTAATAGCAAGAAACACTTCTTTGAACTTTGCCAAGCTGTAATATTAATCTTTGTCCAAACGCTCTGAAAGAATTCACGTGCATCAACTTGAAGGTTAGCATTTAGGAACGGAGCTCTGTTCTCATCTGGCTATAATTTTAGATATTCAAGAATGGGCGCACATGTGCATGCAGACACACACACACACTCATTTACTCACACATTTTCTGCAACTATTAAAAGTTAAATGGGGTGCCTGGGGGTCTCAGTCGGTTAAACATCCAATTTCAGCTCAGGTCATGATTTTGCGGTTTGTAGGATGGAGCCCCACATTGGGCTCTGTGCTGACAGCTCAGAGCTCAGAGCCTGCTTCAGATTTTGCATCTCCCTCTCTCACTGCCCATCTCCTGTTCATGGTCTGTCTGTCTGTCTGTCTGTCTCTCTCTCAAAAACAAACATTAAAATTTTTTACAAAGTTAAATCAAAACTGACCAGTGTAAACAGAGGAGAAAAGTTTCAATCCACAAGACTTGGTAAATACTGTAAAGGCTGTAAATGTCCTAACATATGCAAGATTTTATCAAATATATTATTCAAAATTATCATTCATAAATCGTCTAATAATTGAATATGTGCATATTTCAGATTTAAAAAAGCTCACCCTTATTCTTCCCTATCCCAACCCAAAACAGTGTGCACGTACATGAGACTTACACCTTTATTTGCTTCATTAAAAAAAAAAATGCTGCAAACAGCAAAGCCATTGTTCTCCCATAACTTCTGAGGTGGCATGAAAACCACATTCCTGGGCATGGCATAATCAGAGTGTCTGACCCCCCAAACACCATTAAGTCAAATTCATTTACCCCCAGAGGGCTATACACTATTGTATCCTTTCCACTTTCTAGCCACCTACGAACAATGGATAGTAATTGCAACTGTCACGGGCAGTCAGTAGGAAAAGTAAGCCAGCGCTATTTTCCCAGTTTTCTGCCAAACCTATCCAAGCACCTAATAACCATGCCCCCCAACAGAAGAAAGGTCTACAGTTGCTTTTAAAATGCATCGGAAAACAGCTTTTTGAACAGAACACAGGACAATAACCAAACTTATGCTCTGAATGCGAAGCTTTAAAAAACTCAAAATTAAAGACGGAAACTTCTTTTGACTGAACCGCAGCTTCCTGAACCAAGCCCACAGGCAAGCCTGGAAGAATAGCTGAGCTGCTTTTCTCTAAGCTTATCATCACTGCTGTGGCTGCTTTTAAGTTCGACTTGTGAAGAAAACTAGGGAGGGAAAAATGTTTGTCCTCCAATGGAATGAGATCACAAGGCTTGGAACAGGCGGTCTTCTCTGCTATATGCTCAGTTATCACCTCGGTCAGAGGAGAATAAAGAACCTTGGAGAACACATTCTACGTCTGAGGTGTAAATGGGTTAAAAGCCAACATAATAATATAAAGGATCTGTGGCCTAGGAAAAGAAATTCCTCTGTTCTGTTTAAACTCTGTCTTCAAGCTCTTTAAGGCGTATTAATTGCTATCTGTTTGAATTTGATTCCATGATAGATTTTAGTTACTGATTTTGTTGATTAGCACTCATTCATTCTCTCACCACCAAGTCATACTTGATCATAACCTGAATATATTTAAACTTCAAATACAATGGATAAGAAGTGAAACACTCAGTCAAACATTTTCTGGAAGTTTCAAAATGCTGAGACGCTAGTGTCCTGCCTTTCTGCGGGATGCTGCGAGGTCATAGAGCCATAAGAAAGACAATTGCCTTTTTCATTGGGAGAACACGTGCGCATACATACATATGCAAAAAAGTTATTTATACACATATTTCTACATGTATATTAATATAAATCTGGTGATATTTAAATATATATTCAGCTTCTACAAAAAACCATATAGTGTAATATATAACTAAATATTTTAATATTGATGAATAAGTATTTTTTTTCTCAAGATTAATCCTTTAGAACTCAGAATCAAGTGTGCTACTGGCAACAGACAGAAAACCATAGATTGCCTACCATGCTCTGAGAAAACACACTTTGAAATTAACTGAAATGATCATTTAACTATTTTTATATGGTAAATTAAGTCCTTTCCCACTGCTATTAGTAAAAGTTTATTAAGATATGAATATTCAGTATCATCTGAGGTTCATCTAGACTTCTTAGTTGTGTTCAATGTCTGATTCAAATAAAAACAAACAAAAAATGTTGCTCTTGTTAGTACAATACAACCTTTTATTAAGCTTTCTCCATTCACCATGTCTGGTTTTAAATGTAAATTATGTACCTTCACACTTCTAACAGTAGAATGTATACACTCATCTCATCATATGCAGTTTTTAACCCTGATATAAATACATTCCTACCGACAAGGTGAATCATTTAATTTTTTTTTTAATGATGAAAACCAAAGCCTTTTGAAGATACAGGGGTTTAGTCTGTTAAAATAGCATTCCATTTATCAATAAAGCACAAAGAGAGAGTCAGAGTCCTGACAAGTCCACGTTCAAGCTAGGGAAAAGAAACACCAAAGACAGAATGCATGAGGCAGAAGAGGAAGAGGGAGCAGCACTTTTCACTGTTAATGTTTCTAAACATAAACTTCATTTCAGTACATTTTGGATCAAAATAATCATCAATATGTTACCTTTTATTTCACCAAAGTTCCCTGATCCCATTGCAAGAAGTTTGTCTTTCCAGTCCTTTGAGAGTAGCTTTTCAATACTGGGGGTTTCTAAGGAAAGGAAAAAAAAAATGTAAGCAAATCAACATGACTGTCTTTACAATGCAGCTCATTAAAAGTCTATCTGCTAAAAATAAGGCCATCCCTATCTGGGCCCCAGTTCATAATGACTTCATCAACAAACTGATAACAGGGGGGGAAAAAAAGAATGTGTTTTGTCACCTGCTGTTTCAAAATCATTAGCTTTTTCCTCTTGCGGAACAAAGCCCTACTAATTCTTTATGACAATGGGTACATATAAACCTGCAGTTCATTGTTTTTCAATTTGGTGAACAAATTCCTGCTATAATAGATGCTTGTCAATTTCAGGGTGTTAGTCTGCAGTCAAAAAATAATTATGTTGATAAAATGCAGGGGGAAAAAGGCAAAGAATTAGCTCTTAAATCTGCTACATGTAATTATATCCCTCTGTGTGTTTACAATTACATCCACTTTATAATATGTGTTTAACATCGTATGGTGGTAAGCACACTGTGGAAAGATTTGCCAGTACCATGAACATTAAAAAAAAAAAAAGTTCGTACAAAAGAAGCTTTACAAAGATTGCAAAATCTACCAAAGTGAGTAATGCTTACAATGGAAACCTATTATTTGCTTATTTCAGATTTGTATCACATTCTTTGAAAATGCCCACTGTTGAGACAGGGCGCATATATTTTAAAGAGCAAGGTTATGCTTTAGTCCGTTTTTTTGTGTCTATATATCACATGGTTTTTGACCTCTTCTTTTGTGTTGAATTTTAATGTATAAGTAAACATAAATGCTAATAAAACTCCCAAACATTAAACTCAATTCCAAACAATGTAATTGTATATTCTTGTCAGCATTTAGATGGGTACACAATTACAATGGCTTTCAATCCCACGATTAGCACTGCATTCAGTTAGAAAATGGAGTGTACTAAAAGATAAGTGTCCCAGTATGCTCCATCTAAATAACAATACCCACACTTATTATCTAGATCTAAGACATACACTGCCATTCTCCACATTGGTGTTTATGTGTATTTGTGCTTGTTCAGACATTTGTTTACCCCCTACTAGGAGCATAAAGGGAGTACATGTTAACTTATCAAAGGGACCGTCTGGCCTAGAGACCATAAGATTATTAGAAACTGGTTCATTTTCCCCACAGTAAAATGCATTTTAAGGCATCATCATCATCTTTGGCTAATGCTATCTACTTTTCTCAGGCCCCCATCTTAGAGCCATTGATTGTCAGAGTCACAAGGCCTGTGTGGAGTTTTCAACAAAGTGGAAGTGAAATTTCCTTGGAAAAACTGACAATATTGAATGCTTGTATTTATTTATTTATTTATTTGCTTTTCTCAGATGTCAAAAGCTTATGGAAAATAAAATAGTGAAAAGCTCTGAGTGATTCACTGTTTTACATAGCCTATAGTCTACACATATGGTGAAAAATATATATATGAAAAAATATACATAGACACACACATAAACACACCTACCACAACTACTGTGTACACATTTGTTATGGAATTTACTGTGGAATGTGCAAAATGCATTTCTTCCTTTGTAACAAAATATCTCCATTTCTTACATTTAAGGAAGAAAGATCCTATAAAATTTACTTTTACTTTTTCTTAAAATATCCCTATTTCTGTACCATATTGTTTTGAAAATGATAATGACAATTCTGAGTAATAAAGTGGATTAAATCTCTACTGTAATCAATATTTCTATTCATTGAGGCCTTCAAAGTAACTTTAAAATACTTCTGCAAGGATTTCCAATGTTTCTACATTCCCAGTAAACACTTCATGAGTGAAATCATTTTTTAAACCTTATCAGAGTAGGTCAGACAAACACCACTGTTTCTTTTTTTCCAGCGCTCCACAAAAATTCTTGAGTAGCATGTAAACAGGGCACAGCCAATACGGTATTTGCAATAGAGTACTGTCAGTCATTAAAAGCTAACAAACCTTTGCAAAGCAGGAATGCAGCAATAGAAATCCATTGTGCGCTAACAATAGGCCCCTGAACCTCCCGGCACCAAAAGCAGACCATTTTACTTTTAAGGCTATTGTCTGCAAAGTCCATGACAAAGCTTTTCCCCTGCAGCTAGACAAAATATTCACTGTAGTGTGCTCAGAAAGAAACAGAAGTCTTCTGTCTAAGTTGCAGAGTTAAAGTAACAGCCGCCAGATTTCTGAAACCTGCAGAACATTCCTAGCCTCTTTATTAACTTACATAAAGATATAAGGCTCCTATACAGAGCCACTTTTTTTTCAAGTACCTTACTTTAAATGTACACTACAGAAAAATGAATAACTTCTTTAAGACCAAGTAATCTGAAAGATGTAAAATCAGAACATATCTAACTCAGAGTTTTCATGCCTGTGGATGAATAAAGTCACTAATATTTGCAATCTGGATGAGGCATATACTTTAAATTCAGATTCAATAAACATTTATTGAGCAGCCTATGTGCCAGGAACTATGTTAGATGCTTTTACCTGTCTGCATTCTCTCATTTAATCATAGCTGATACCTGAAGACTCAGATTGTGTTATTATATCCATCATACAGGTTAAAAAAAAAGCAAAAAGAAGAAAGGACTTGCCTGAGGTTTCACAAAATGTAATAGGCAGAGTTGTTTTGAAGCAAGGTGTGTGTGTGTGTGTGTGTGTGTGTGTGTGTGTGTGCGCGCGCGCACATGTCTGTGTGTGCACGCGCACGTGCGCCTTGCCTACAAATTCCTGACTCTCTTGTCAACAATGAAATGATAATGATAGCTACTATTTTGAGGGATAAGTGCTAAGCGGTGTACCAGGTCCTTTACATGTGGTATCTCAAACTTCTCATAATAATCTTCTGAATTAGGTATTTCCCTAAGCTTTGGTTTCTTAAGTGGTAAACAATGCACCGATATCTAATTCAGAAGATTATTATGAGAAGTTGCCCATATGGAGCTAAGTTCAACTTACCGGATCTCAAAGTCAGGGGGACCAAAAGCATATCATTTCACCCACTTCACCTCTCTATCTAAACTACTATGAAATAAAGAGCTTTAAGCAAGTCCACATCAAGTATTCCTCCAACTGCTACTGTTCTAATTTGTCTCCATTGGTAGTTCATGAAGAAGCGGTAAGAAATGATTTCACAATGGATGGTAACAATGATGGTTAATGATGATTTCACAATGGTAATAAATGAATACAAAGGATGCACAGGTACCAATGGATGAATTTCCCTGAAAATGGTAAAGAATCCATAGGATACACATGACTAGAACTGTAAGATGCCAAATGGCAAAATCCCAATATTTATAATACACCTGTTAATTAAATGTGTGAATGTGATTAAAGTGAAATTTGACACAATTATGTAAGTGCTGCTTCAGTATTTATGGACTAAAAAAGATAGTAGCTATCTACTAAATATTCAATTTTCTAACGTAAGATGTTATTTTTATAAGTACATGTGGAATTGGATTTTATCCTATGAGTATGTATAGTATGTTTGAGGACATAGTTATTTCCCAAAGTTAAAATACTGGATTATCCATTATTTTCACATTAAGATATGCCATAGCTTTCCTTCAAGCACCTGTAACAATTCTCCTGAGAGTTGCTTTGCTCAAACATTAAAGTATCACAATTGCTGTCAAAAATAAAAACTAGTGTTTCCTATATTAAAATAAGTATAAGAGATAATAGTAGTTCTTATTATTTGCATAGCATTTCAGTTTATATGATGCTGTCAGATACCACAATGTTGTCAATGCTATGCATTATTATTATATCCATTTTGCAGATGAGAAAGCTAAGGCTCAGAAAGATGCTTTTCCCAGCAGCACCTAGGCAGAAAGTAGAACAGATGGAATACAAAACCAGAGCCTCTTAATTCAGGGATCTGTTTCTTTGGGGGAAAGATAAATATGTGCATATCTTAAAATAAAACATAGAATAAATGGTAAGAAACAAGTGATAAGATAAATTACAGGGAAATGACAGATATCCTTACCAGTCAATCCATTAATATCAAGATGACTCTGATTGGATTACTTTTGTCTCTTTGTGCCATTAGGACCCTTTTGATGTTTGCTTGATTTTCCCTCCTCATCCTTGCCTCTTTTGCTCACATATGTTTCTTCACATCAATGCCTATGGCAATCCCTACCAGTGAATGGCCCCCCCAACTGTGCCAGCCATTGTTACAACAGCATCCTGCCTCTTTAGGGCCTGCTCATTCCCTATAACTCTCACTCCTTTTTCCCTTCAGTGCCAAACACTTTTAAGACTGACTCCCTCATCTGGAACAATGAGACCTAGAGACTCATGCCAACATATTGTAATTCTCCAACAAGCTGCCAGTGCCAAGAATTAAACCACATTCGCTCCAGTGCAGTAGCTTTACACACAAGCTCGGGTTTTTGCTTTGTGTTTATGTAGGTTTTTTTCCCTTAATCTCCCTTGAGCTGCAGTGGCAGAGCTCATTGAAAAATCTAACAAGCAAAAAATATGTATGTGTAATATTTGACTTTTTAAACAAAGTCCCAAGAGTTAGGTCTTACCAAATCTACCATTGTTTATACTTTACTTTTGTAGCTTAAACTAAGCTGTGTTATTTCTGACTTGTGATAGGATGCACATTTAGGGATGGGAGTTGTCTTTGGAAGGAACGATGATATGGCTAAACTTCAAAATATACCAATACATCCTTCAAAGTCAAGAAGTAAGAGCATATGTAGATTATTCATGCCATAGAATCAGAATGTTAAACCTGGAAGGATCTTTATATATCATCTAGATAAGCATTTCATAAAAGTGATTTACTAAAACATATTGGACATAAAGGGAACCCAAATTGTTTGGTTACTTAAAACTAAAACAAACAAAATAAGCATTTCATTGTCATGTAAATCTAATTAAAATTACACAAATTAACATTTCGTTTCTACAGCATTTAGATCTTTTTATGTGTTAACAAGACTGTCAATCCTTAAATGAGTTATGGATTCTACAGCATTATTTAAATATTTGACCAAGGAAATTACTGTGGGGAGATAAACTGTTTTGCTCAATACAATTTGCGTCATAAATGGTATAGACCAAATTCTTCATTTTACAAACTGAAATTGTAAATTAAGGTTAAAATATGCCTAATATCATAAATCTAATTAATGATACAGGTAGAACTTGAAGCCTAACTCCTAGTTCAGTGTCCTTTTCAATATGCCACACACAGCAACATGTTCTTATAATAGTCAACCTTTTCAAAATGTTAGTCCAGTTTTATTCACCTTATCTAGTTTTGAACAATTATTATATGATAGCTGATCTGGGTGCCTAATCTCTTTTTTTTTTCATGTTTATTTATTTTTGAGAGAAAGAGCATGAGTGGGGAAAGAGCAGAGAGACAGAGGAAGACACAGAATCCAAAGCAGGCTCCAGGCTCTGAGCTGTCAGCACACAGCCCAACGAGGGGCTCAAATCCACAAACTATGAGATCATGACCTGAGCCAAAGTCGGATGCCCAACTGACTGAGCCACCCAGCCACCCCTGGGTGCCTAATCTCTTAATCATGTTTCATTAATTCAACACTCTCCCCTTGGAAGCTTTCACTTGATGGCTAACATAAAGTTGAAGAATAAACCCAAGTTAGAACACTTGGCCAAATATATTTTTCTTCAAAAAGCTAATTACAATTCAATGTACTGTTATTTAATTATTCAATTACTGATAATAAGATTATTTTCGAGGGGAATATTGGGCTGAATCTGGAAATCAACTATCTGTACGAGTTTAATTCATGTGGACAATATGCACTGGCCTAGACAATATTTGGGGGAAAATATTAAACTATGTTATGGAAGTAATGCGAAAACTTTTATATGTCTGAAAAGTTATTTGTCTATTGAAGACCACAAGCCCTTGCAAGATTCCCATTAGCCAAGCACTGTAGCTAGTCAGCCACTGAAAATGTCAAGTTCTTCTAGGAAACATTAAGAAATAATAAATACCACAACACACAAGAGAAACACATCTGAAATTCCAAAGCATTAGAATTTCAATAAGCCTCATTTTTATATGTAATTATCCTAAAGTGAATTAAGCTCTACAAATACTTTACTTTTAGTGGTGCCAAAATACTTGTTTGTTTCCACTTGAAAGTTAATAAGAGCTTGTTAACAGAAAGAAAAAAAATTGGCCTGCTGACTCAAGTTTTAAAATGTTTAATATGCAATCAGTTTTTGGACTATTGAAATGTTTAAATCAATACTTACAAGCTTAAATTTTCTTGTTGCACAAGTCGAAACTATTAACACACCTGCCCAATTATACTCAATCTTATACCACATTCTAGAAGAATATTTTTTTATCGCATGATTAAACATGCCATAATCAATATGATATAAATGCTACATATCGATAAGCTTGGGTTTACTCCTCACAAGATGGCTCTGTATTTTCTAGGCAAAAAGAAAAAAAATCCATTTGAAAGAGAAACTTATGGAGCTATACTGTTGTATCTATTCTATCACTCAGAAAGTAAGTATATTTTCATGCAACACTTTGTTTTGTCCTTGTTTCGAATATTAGATGTCAACAAAAATAACATGCAATTTGAGGGTAGCATTTCAAGAAATAGTTGCAAAGAGGTATTTCTCACATACAAAATCTCACTTATGTTGGGCTACTAGGTATTAAAAAAAAAAGAACAACTAATGTGAAATGACATGATTCCATCACTTACTAGTTTTGTGACCTTTGGCAAGTAGTTTAACCTCACTATGCTCTAATGGACTCACCTATAAACAGTAATAGTAACTGCACTTACTTACCACATATGATTGTCAAAAGAATTAAAGGAGATAATTTATGTAAAGCTCTTAAAACACTGCTGAGCACACAGTAACACTTAAAAATGTTGACTAACATTACAGCTGCCACTTAATATACAACTACCCAAAAGAACAACTTCAAAATCAAATGAAACATACATGCATATGCTTTATTTGCCCATCACCAAAATGAACCAGAATTTGAAGATCTCAGCAAGGATAGTAGTACTATCTGTGCATTTTTTATAGCAATGACCCACAACCCTTAGTTTCTATTATCTACCATTCCTATGCATTTTTCAAATGGTCCAAGCCAATAAGGATGATATAGAAAAAGGTGTAGTATCATGAGAAGGAAAAGGACAGTTGTCACTTGCCGTAGGTTAATGTAAGAATTGTCCCAAAACAGCACAGATACACAAAAATACTCAACTAATCTTTGCCTGATTGTTTTTTGACAGTTGTCTTCATAACTTTCCATGGGCTCCATTACATCCTCAACAATAGCTAAAGCTTTTAAGCCAGTGCTGTTGACAAGTGAAAGGGGACAACAAATAGCTGTGTAGTGCTCTTTTCCCAGGGTCACTCAACCAGCGTAATAGTTATTATTTTTATTTATTAGCACTGTAGCCCTGTCCTCTATCATGGCTAAGTTACCCCAACCCCCCTGACAGCAAAAGCATTTTAACTTTTAATAAAAATGAGAGAGTGCAGCACTCCTGTGTAAGGCTCTTTCAGCAAAGTGCACAGCTAATGAATACTGTCCATTTGTATCCAAATAATTTATGATGTCAGCAAAGTGTGGGTGGGGAAAGGAAAATTAAGTTCTAGTCATTAGTTACAATCAGAGGGGAGAGCAGGAGGAAGCAAAGGAGTTACTAAAGCAAGAAGGGTAGAATAGACACACAAAAGTAATTTGAGAAAAGAAAACTGGGAAGAAGGTGCTCATGATGTATCAATAACAGTCAACTTAAAAAGGTAAGGCATTTCTCATAAAAAATTATCATGACTATTTTTATTCATCATATAACCAACTTGCTCAGACACCAGTTACAAGAAAACCATTATTCTCCCTGCATTTTATATAAAATACTATTTTCTCAATTGTGCATACGTGAAATAGAGGAAGAAAGTAAAATAGAAGACAAGCTGTATGAACTAAATCATGGCAAAAGGTACATGAGAATCAGGCATAATTAAATACAAGCCTTTTTTTAAATTATTTTTTATTATCATTTTTTTTGAGAGAGAGAGAGAGAGAGAGAGAATGTGAGCAGGGGAGAGGCAGAGAGAGGGAGACAACAGAATCTGAAACAGGCTTCAGGCTCTGAGCTGTCAGCACAGAGCCCAACATGGGGCTCAAACCCATGAACCATGAGATCCTGACCTGAGCTAAAGTCAGATGCTCAACCAACTGAGCCACCCAGGCGCCCCATTAAATCCAAGTCTTAATTTCACAAGACAAATTTACAAACAGGAGTTTAAGACAGCTTAAACATATCACAGCTTAGCAAAGATAAGAATGCATAGCTGTAAGCAAATTATATATACCTCCTGATATATTTAAGAAGAAAATTACCTAAAGATGTATTTGAATTATAAATGAAGCAATCATCCTACTATAGAAGAGTATGTCTTCAGATAATTATCCATTTAATTAGATATTTAAGACCATGATGAAAATGAAAATTAATGATGATATTTGTACAATTTTGTTGTTGTTGTTTAAAATTGTGAAAGTAGGTGGTAGGGATGGTAAGGGAGATACAAAAAGCATACAAATAGAAAACCGCTTAAAGTATATTAGAATAAGAATTCCAGTACTTTTAAAAATATGACAGAATGTTTTACCACTGGAAGTGAGAATTAAAGCACATACAGCCTGATGCTAAACCACTACACATCCTGAATCTTCTCTATCACAACATATGTGAAAACAAATCGCAATTTCAGCTTGCCAGATGCCTGAAAAGATATGAACAATAAAAACTGACATGATTCATATGATAAATCAGAGATTGTGATATGCAGGTAGATGCACAGTTGAGGTGAAAAGCTACTTACAATTCAAATTATATCTTTATGTTCTGACACATAGCATCAGTTTTTAAAATTAAGAAAAATATCCTCTGATTTGCTTAAAATCATATATCTAAATTTGCACATATCCTTCTCAACCAAAGTCGTCCATCTGCCTTAACAACTTGTTATATTTGGTCTCCCATAACCTTTCATGGATTTTGGATCATGTCATTTTTGGAGTAATTTTAGATGAGAAAATACAATACTTATATTTGCAAAATGGCATTTAATGTTCACCAGCTTAGACGCCATCTAATCAACAACGAAAGCTTCGGTTTCATGTGTTAGCTGTGTTATGCTGTGACCCCCACAAAATGCAGAAGAGTTAAGAAAAAAAATCAACCTGTAAGAGTTCTCTTTAAGAAGCATTTGCATTTAAGGAAGAACAAGTGAAAAAAAAAGATATAAAGGAAGCAAATAAAAATTTTTAAAAAGTCTAGATAAATTGAAAAAGTGAAAAAGCATAGCTCATTTTTACTTGTCCTGTATCACCAGAGACTTAAACCATTCTCAGTGTTAAAGTCAGTAGGTATAAAATTGGGCATGCAGTATCTATTAGTATAGTCATTTAATTTCTTAATTGAATGAATGCACACAATGATTATCTTTGCTTTTAGTGGCATAATGTACTATCAGAGAGCTATCAGACTACTTTAAAAAATTGGATACTGCCATTTTCATTATTTTGCAGAATTCACACACATACATGCACACAGATTAGGTAGCCTTATACTTTATCCATTTATTCATTTATTTACTTAACAATCACCTATTAAGTTGCTACTGTGGCACCATGACAGGCACTAAGATGTGGCCTCTGCACCTCAAGAAACTCAATCTTCTGAGAAAGATGTATAGACTATCAATGACCAGACACTAAACCTTTGATTGAAAATCGTTACAGTGTCACAGAATTGCTCTTCTATTGTTCCATTTATTGAAGTAAAAACAAAGAGAACATGCCTCATTTTAAATATTATATTAATGAACAGTTAATAAATGTGTCAGTAGACTTTTTTCTAAGTGCTATTATGGTAATATTACCCTAAAGAGTTCTAAAATAGTCTATTGTTGGGGCGCCTGAGTGGCTCAGAAAGTTACATGTCTGACTCTTGATTTTGGTTCAGAAATCATGAGATTTCTCATGGTCATCAGATCAAGCCCTGCATCAGACTCTGTGCTGACAGCACGGAGACTACTTGGGATTCTCTCTCTCCCTCTCTCTCTCTACCCCTTCCCAACTCTCACGCATAAGCACCTGCTCTAAATAAATAAATAAACAATGTGAAATGAAACGAAATGAAATGAAATGAAATGAAATGAAATGAAATGAAATGAAACAAAATAGGCTACCATTTATCAATCAACCCAGCTATAAAAAATTCTACTAAGAAATTCTTTCCAAAAATGGGACCAATTTCTCATCTTGTCTGTAACACATACTAATTGTATGCGTTAAATCACACTAATAATATACAGTTAAATTAAAAGATAAGAATATGGATAAGAATAGTAGAATGGATTAATTCGACAAAGAGCATGTACTATATATTTTTACAGCCATGGGGGATATTAACAGGAGCAAAACAGAAGCGGACCCTATCCACCTAAAGTTCATAGTCATAGGGAAGCTTCTTTATTTTTATTATTTTAAATTTTTTTAATGTTTATTTATTTTTGAGAGAGAAACAGAGAGAAACAGAGCATGAGCAGGGGAGGGACAGAGACACAGAATCCAAAGCAGGCTTCAGGCTCTGAGCTTTCAGCACAGAGACCAACATGGGGCTTGAAATTATGAGCTGTGAGATCATGACCTGAGCTGAAGTCAGGTGCTTAACCCACTGAGCCACCCAGGCCCCCCATAGGGAAGCTTCTTTAAATGGTTCTTTATGTCTTGTTTGAATCCAGGAATCTGTACTTTCCTGAGACCTGAGGTAATTTTTTTTGATGAGTAAACACTGATAATGGGGTATAACAATATGGATAAAAATTCTATTAAATCTTCAGAAACTTGAAAACTTTTTTCATGTGGTTAAGATGTGAAATAGAATACACTGAATTCTTCTTAGAAAGGTAAAATAACTTTACTAATATCACAGTGTCATTTGAGTAATAATTTAAATATCATTGACTAAAAAAATTCAAATAAACTCTAATAGTTTTCTATTTTATACCTGGATGACATATAGTCATTCAAAAAAGTCACAGTGAAATGCAATAATGAACTACCAGGAGCTAATATATATTTTATTTATTAAAAAGGGTGAAAAGGGAGAATTATTATTACTGGAGTATTGGGAACAAAAATTTTGTTTAAAAATCTTAAATAAGGGACCACTAATCATGTGACCACATATTTAATACATAAACAAATACATATATAAATAAATATGTACATATATATATATATATATATACTTCAAAGTAATATACCACCTACATAATATAAGAGGTTCATATGTTTATGTCAGCAGCAAAGAAAGAAGAGAAACTCTTGAAATGTCAGCTAAATGACAAGGCATCCTCTTTTCAGGTTGAGAACTAAAGGTCTGCAGGTTCAGAAAAGAACAGCAGAATAATGTTACAAGCAATGTGGTAAATCAGGGAAGAATGATGGGATAATATCCTGATTATTCATTTAAAGAGATGAGAGGATAAGCAATGACTAATATTGGTATTAATGATAGAAAATAAAATAATCTATACCTTGAATATAGTTAACAAGAATTTCTACAGCACAGGACTATTGCTGCTTACTTTTTCTATATTCTTAAATATATCAGTCTATACCATCTATAGAATCATGTCCCAAATCTAGTAAGTAAAGGGAAAACATTTGAAAGGACAGAAATATCCAGAGAGAGAACAGAAAAGGAAAGAGCTGTCTGTTGAATGTCCCCTCTGTGTCTTGTGCTTGAGTTTAACGTTTGGGAGTTTTATTAGCATTTATGTTTACTTATATATTAAAATTCAACTCAAAAGAAGAGGTCAAAAACCATGTGATATATAGAAACAAAAAACGACTTACTTCTCGTGTATGGAATAAACAATGGAGATATACATCCCCCAAATCTTTCTCTTTCACATGTACATATATTTAATATCAAATTTATATATAATTTGAACTCACTTATCTTGTTAGAAACATATCAGAAGAGAGGGGTGCCTGGGTGGCTCAGTTGGTTAAGTGTCTGACTCTTGATTTCACTTCAGGTCATGATCTCACAGTTTGAACCCTGTGACCGGCTCTGGGTTGATACTGTGGAGCCTGCTTGGGATTCTCTCTCTTCCTCTCTCTCTGCCCACCCCCCTTTCTCAAAATGAATAAATTGAAAAAAAAATGAGAAGAGAAAAAGTAGGTGGGGATAGCAGGGGCTCGAGGGATATTCACCATACAATGACATGTAGCCTATGCTTTCCTAATGACTTATTGATTTAATAGAATAAAATTAAGAAAGGTAGGGAAAAACTTATTTAAAACAGTGTAAGGATTTTGGTGAAGTTCCAATGTCAGCAATGAAAAAATTAAGATCTAGGTTAGTATTTCATCCCCAAAGGATGGATGAATCCAGTAAAGTGACAGACTACCCAATTTTCGGACCTGGGGGTCATAGAACAAGTTTTTACAAACTTGGGAATAGTCTTCTGAAAGCTACAAAGGTTCTGTGTTGCACATGTCAGAAATTCAAAAGTGTTCATATCTCTGGGAATTTTCCCTGAGGGACATGAAAGCCCCAGGAACCTGCTATCTTAGTTCTCACAAAAAGGTGCAGAATACATTTAAGCCCCAAGAGGTCTCTGTGACAGAACATTAGCTCTCTCACCCAAAGTGAACACTGGGATGAATACTGAAGATGGTTACAAAAAGCTTTCAGTGCCCTCAACTATTTGGAAAAATCTCGTAACTCCTCTAGAATGAAGATTCAGATAAAATATTGTTAACAATGATGATAAATTAGAAACATTTATTTAATCATATTTATGAATTAAGGTGTTCCAATAATAGTTGAGATCTTCAGTTGAATTAGAAGCATGACAAATAAATCACTCTAAGTATTGCAGCCGTCTATAATCTTATTTGCAGAAGGCTAATAATTTATTGCAAGAAATTTGGTACACTAAACTTGTGTTTGCAATAAATGTATAATCATCCAACCTGATCTTTACTATTCAAAAGGAGTTAATGTCAAAAGGTACATTATCTACTTAAAAAATATGTTCATGAAATTAAAAAAAAAAGAACTGTTCCATTTCTAAAGAGAAAAGAAAGACATCATTGTTCCATGGCAACTACCAAAAAACAAGAAATTACTTTGTTTAATGAGGGGATTCAATTCTTTATAAGAATATTTCCAAAATTTATAAATCACATTAAAGTAGACACATAATCTAACAGGTTTCCCAATTATATAGTAGGTGTCAATTTATTATTTTGGTCCAGAGTTCAAGATGTAAAACCTGTGCTATTTATTTCTCTCTTTTCTTCTCAGCAAATCGTTCAGATTATAGCACAGCACCCTCAAAATTATAAAGCAGCAAAGCCAAATCTCAAAACATGTGAAGAGCTGTGTGCCAAACGGAGCTGCATAAAAACTAAAAACCAACACCTTTAAAAAATACTTGATTTGAGTTTAATCGAAACTCGTGTTTTCATACATATTTCAGCCTTTCTGTTTTTCATCGTGACACATTAAGTGCCTAAAAAATAATGATCAGTGAGCTTTCACAGCATGGAGGGGAAGAAATAATAGGGAAAAAAAAGTTTATTCCACACTATTTGAATTACAGTTAGGTAGTTCTCAATGGGGCTACTACCAAATCCTTTAAGCCCACCGGCCTCTTACCTACATTAAATTAATGAGGCATCTCAGGCATTCATTCTTCACCAGCAGCTCTAGACTCTCCAGTTGGACACCTACAATTTACTAAATTACCAACAGTGACCTAGGGAGACATCTGTTTGTTATATACGATATTGTATTATAATATAAGCTAAAAGAATATTTGGGAGATTAAGATGATAAGATATATGTTGAATTGCATTTTCTGGGGTTAATAGGGGCCGGTCTATGATTCTGTGATCTCTTTTCCAATACAAGTTCCTATTTTCCCATCAGGAAGTAAAGGCCTCCACAGATCAACATTATGAAATACAATACTTACGAACAATCCAATACTAAGAGGTCTCCATTATGCCATGATACTCACTACTGCCATACAATACTTTTATTAAGCCTCAAATACATTAAGCTTGATTATAATCAAATTTTTTATAATACCACCTTCTTACTAATGCTCATAACACTTGGCTCCCAGGGATGTACTTATAATGAGATGGCCAGGTGTATTTTCCATTAAATGCCTCTGTTGGAGTTGCTATAGTGCTTTTTCTCATATATTTCAAGTTAAATGCTCCCTCTATTTTTATGTTTGCCTCACAATAGCCAGTCCCTTTTCAATGATTAATTTTCTATTCAAAAACAATTTGCTTTTTTTTCCCTTTGTCCTGTCATGGTTTCAGAACTACGTCTTTCCTTTTCCCTTGTCCACTGCAGAAACTCACCTCCTCCCACCCCCCACCCCCCAGATCACTACCTTCTAGTCTCCAAATTCTTTTTCGTGACATATAGTCCAAAATATTTAGGAGCTCCCCCCAGCAGGAGGCTACTCAATTAACAAAAACAAAGCCCTGAATGATCAAGGCTATAACTGAGCCAAGAAGTACTGTAGCCATTTATATTATATGACCTCAGCAGTCTCTTGATTGAATTGCAACCCAGCATTAAATCAAACACTATGTGTTGTGTGTGTGATTTTATAAATGCTGGGTGTGTGAGGTGGAATCAGGGAGGTGAGAGGGGTGGCAGAGAGATTATAAATACTCTCAGGGAAAAAAAATCTCGATTCAGAATGTATTTTCCTTTTCCTTTTTTAAAATGCTCTTTACTTCGTTTTGGAACGAAGATACATTTTGCGAAATGCTTCGAACTGGTATTCCGAGGCATGTTTAAACAACAGAAATAATGGAAGCATAATTGATTGCAGCTGGGAACTGTCACCCTATCAGTAAGCAGCACCTAACTGGCAAATACTACAAGCTTGTTACAGATTCCTTTCTGAATTGGGCACTGTAAGAAGACTGGGCATTCTTTATACCATACACTCAAATCAAAATCTTCACTGATTTATTTCTCAATTTTTACTAGACTAGAAACAGTAAGTGGTTAGTCTGTTGGCATCCAGCCAGTGTGTTTGGGCAGAGAGGGTAGGGTGCTTGTTTCATAAAGTTAAATACGTAACAGGTTTATAAACATGCTGTATCTTTCTGTCACGGAGGAGATATTCAGTAAAAACAATCTTCTCAGTACATGAACATTCATAGGAGAAAGGGGGAAAAGTAAAGATACCTTTTTCAGAAACCCATTTTTGTGAATCAAATTACTATCAATTTCTCCATACATATCATGTTCCAATCAAGGACTACCAAGGTTCAATTCTTATCTAGAAGCAGGCTTTTCTATCACTCTTTAAGTTGTCTTACTTAACGCAGACTTCCCCCAAAAAGGAGCAAAGAAAACAAAAAAGAAAGAAAAAAAAAAGAAAAAGAAAAATAAAGAAAGGAAAACTAATAACTCCACAGTAACTTACTAAGAGAAAAGCTACAGTAAGTCCCTTTTCCTATTTTCTTATATTTGTGTAGCTGTTAGACATTTTGCAAAGGAGGGGAGTACCAGCCAGCCTTTCACAACAAAAGACCCACTGTCGCTGAGCCAGTCCCAGACATGGTGGAAACCGGCCCACAGGAAAAGGCCCGGCTCCAATGTTAGGCCCCGGCCGAGTACAGTCACTATATTCACTCAAATTGGCAACAGGTCTCAGTGTTCCTGGCTTTGAGCTGTGAACAAGGGTCGGGATTGAATAACCAATTATACAACCGCTGACTGAGTTTATCCAAGGTTTGCAAACTGCTATAATAGCCCAGTATTCAACCAACTGTTTTATCCTTTTCCAGATATAGTGTCATATCTCCCCTTGTGCTCCATTTACATGTCACTTTATTACATACATCCATTAAAAAGGTTAATACAGTGTCACACTCAATGCCTACATGTTGCCTTACAGGAGTTCGGCTTCTCTCTGGGGCATTTCGTATAGACACCTTTCTCTGTCTTTCACTTTCTCTCTGCAAGTTAAACCAAGTTTCTGTCAAGACTGCGGAACAGTGGATGAAAGAACAGTAGCCAAATGTCAACAGTTTCAAAAATACGCCTTATACTAATGGGCTGTTTTAACCCACCTTGGTATATTAAAAATGTGAAAATTCTGAAGTTTGGCAGGTCAGACTAGCACCCAAACCGAAGGGGCACATATAAATTTTTCCAAACGTGTGCCTTCTCCTTTGTCAAAATGGACGTCTCAAAGTTCAAGAAGACCTACAATTTTTCCGCATATTTGCATGCCTGCCTTTAATACAAAGTGGTTATGATGGAAATTTAAAAAACAGAAATAGAATGTCAAGTACTTTTCCTAAATCTCTACAAACCTGAAATTCCTGAGTGAGTACCTTCCAACTCAATAAACAGAATCAGAGAAATGGTAGAAATATCAGGTAGTTATGAAGGAGTTGGCATTTTTTTTTATTGATGCCTTGATCTTTGGCCTTTTATTTATCCCATGCTTGGTGTTAACTGGTGTTTTACACAGTGTAAGCTTATCTCCTCCACTGAGGCTTTTTATCTTTAAAATCAATAATACAGATTCCTTCTAGAAACCTAAGTGATAGTCATTGGAATATATAAAAATCACAATCAACATTTAATGAAAGAGCTGGCTAGAACTAGGAATGACATTATGCAAAATCACTCACATCTTTAATATTTGGAGGCCTTTCTTTATGTATAATTAAGAGAAAAAGTACCCTTTAAGCCCACAATAAAAACATTCATATAATCATGTATTATAATGATAATAAGAGCCAAGCAATAGTAATACTAACAACTACTAATTGAGAGCTTAAGTGATGTGAACTTTTAAGTGCTTTATATATAATTCTTTTTAATTCCTGCAAAATCCTATTTTTAGTTGTTAATAGCAGGTACTTTGTAGCCAGAGTCTTTCTCCTTCATTTATAAGTTTAGACATCTTGTAAAATTACTTAACTTCCCGTGCCCCAGTATCCTCACCTGCAAAGTTAGTATATGCTTAATATGCCTACAATCTAGGGCTACTGAAGGTATTAAATGAGTTTCTCAAAGTAAAGTGTCTCAATACAATACTTTTATGTATTTGTCATCATTGTTCTCCTCCACATCTCCATCTTTATAAGCAATGTACTGCTCAAATAACCAAATCTTGAGCAGCTCAGTGAGTGACAGAGCTCATAACAACTTTTGCCTCTTCAAGTAAATCATTATCTTCAAGAATTCTACATATTTGAATGGCTTATTAATAATATCATTCTTCATTTATTCAGCATCTATGTTTAGCAATTTGCAAAGCAAAAGTAGCAGAAAGACTATTCTAATAAAGAAGTCTGGGGCACCTGGGTCACTTGTTTGGTTAAGCATTAGACTCTAGATTTCAGCTCAGGTCATGAGCTCATGGTTCGTGAGTTGGAGTCCCACCATGGGCTCCACGCTGGCAGTGTGGAGTCTGCTTAGGATTCTCTCTCTCTCTCTCTCTCTCTCTCTCTCTCTCTCTCTCTCTCTGTAAGGTAAATATACATAAAAAAAAAAAAAACCAAGAAGTCTAATCTCATTTCTGCAACTCAACTTTGTGATATAAATACCCAACATTTTGAATTCTCCTATGGACTTCCTTTATAACATTATTAATCCCAGCTAAGAGTTTTAAGCATGACTATTTTGGTTATTTTATATCTAAAAGCATAAACACTCCTAATTTCTTGACCCTCATCTGCAATTAGAAGTAATTTGTACACCAAATCCAGTGGTGATGTGGATTGGAAGAAAAGAATGTATGCTGAAAAACAAAACTGTAAATTGTAACTATAAAGACTCTCTGCAGCCCTTTAATTATTACCAGGGTCCTTGCATTAAATTGTAACATGTTGCTGATCTTTTAAAAAGGGGAAACAAAGTGGACTTTTTACTTTATGGCAGGTTTTGGAGATACAAAGGTACCAGCCATGAAAGACAATAGGAAACCTAATTATCAACATAAAACATTAAAATGTTAATATGAATCAAGTGGAGTAAGGCTGCCATTTGCAGGTAGCTGAACAAATCCATTCCATGACTTGATCAACGGTAATGTAGTAGAGGGAGAAGAAAGTTTGGAGTCAGAACTAGGTATGAATCTTGGTGCTGTTCTTTACTAACAAGTGGTCTTAGGCAATCTAGGTAACCAGTTTCAGGGCGCTCACTTTTACTTGTTTAATTTTTTTTTAGTGTTTATTTATTTTTGAGAGAGAGTGAGACAGGATGCAAGTGGGGGAGGGACAGAGAGAGAGAGGGAGACTCAGAATCCCAGAATCCGAAACAGGCTCCAGGCTCTCAGCTGGCAGCACAGAGCCCAACGCGGGGCTCGAATTCACAGACCGCGAGATCATGACCTGAGCTGAAGTTGGATGCTTAACCCACTGAGCCACCCGGGTGCCCGCAGTGTGCTCACTTTTAAAAGTGAATTATGATACCTGCTTGCCTTACAGGAAGAGAGAGAGGGAGGGAGACAGAGACAGACAAAGACTAGCATGGCGTCTACCACACGTTAAGTGTTTGAGGAGACCTCCTATCAGCATCTCTGTCATCTTCAGCAACATCATCACATTACCCTCTCACCTCTGTTGTGAATATAGCTGTAAGCAAAACAATTTTATTGTTCCGCAGTAGTCTAGAACTAGTGACTCCAAGAAGCTATCTGTGTGTTTAAATACATGTATTTTCTTCAACAAACTAATACTTTGATCTGGGCTTACATCTGGACAATGGTAAGGAAAAGGACAAAAAAAGAAATTCTACTCTTATATATTTTGCCTAGAATTATAAATGGAATTAGCCAGAATATGTATCTAATGCATTTCATTCAAGTCTTGGGATAATACAAAAGACTGGCATTGAAAAGTAATAATTACATTTTTTCCTTTTTTTTCTCCAAAATTTTTTAAATCATGGAAAATTATGAATGTTTTGATTCCTGTTAGAATTCTACTCTGATGGCATCAGCATGGCAAAGAGAGAAAGTAAAGGCAGATAAGAAATTCTTCACATTCTATCACACTGAGGAAAAGAACAATTCTGCATTGAGGAGTCCTCAGTCCCTAAACTGAATCTGGTTCCTCAGGCCATTTTCTCTAAGGAGAATAATAATAATAATAATAATAATAATAATAATAATAATGTTGGACTATTACACCAGCTAAGTGGAGAAATATGAAGAAAATAATATATAACCTACATAGGTATATATTTAACTACTTAAAATAATTTTGGGGGGATACATCTTTAATCTGAATCCATGGCTCTATAGGAAGATTTCCCCCAGCTCTTTTAGAATATGCAAAAATCAGCTACCTATCTCCTTTTGTGTGTATGCAAAACATAATTTTCCTTATAAAAGATTCTGCATTTGTAATGGCTATGAAAAACATATATTGCTTATCAAATGAAAAAAACTTATAAAACCAAAGAGACAAATTTGTAATCCCAAATCAGTTTAATAAATGCTCTAAATATCATGAATATTGTGTAGTTTGGAGCCACATTAGGCATTGTCTCTCTTCCCTATTTTAGTAATACTACTACTACTACTACTAATAATAATATCCTTAATATTTATTGACTTTATGTATAGTGCTGTGGTTTATGCAATTATGCCATTTAATTATTATAACAGCCTTCAGAGGTAGGTACCATTATTATCACCTGTTTTACAGAGGAAGTTGAGATTTAGTAATTTCTTAAGGACACACACCTAGTGAGGAAATAAGCCAGGATTCAAATTCCTATCTGTTGATTTTCAAAGTTTGCTTTCTTAATCAGTAACCATACTGACTCACCCAGCCTACTAACATTAATGATAGGTGACACACTGCAAATAGAATTTAGTGCACATAATACAATAGCATTCCGAGCTCCTGTTGGTGATGATTTCTGAGTTCTCAAGGGTATCCCTGGTTATTTGTGCTTAGAATAAAATCCAAAACTCTCTCCAAGGTCTACAGAGTTATATAAGCTTTGGCCTCTGTTCATCTCTCCACTCGTTTTCTGCTACTCTTCCTACATGCACTAGCCACTGAGGCCATCATGACATTTCTCCAACTAGCGAAGTCCACCCTCACTTCTGTGTGGTTCCACTTTGAGTTCTGTGTTCGCTTTATTTCAGTGACTCTTCTCCAAAAACTTCACATGACTGATTCCTCTTATCCTGAACTCATATTTCACCTTTTCAGAAAGGCCTTCTTTAACTTGCCATCTAAAGCAATATATCCCTACTATCACTCCACTCTATTTCTATCAAATTCTCTTTATTTTTTATAGCACTTATCTCTAATGGAAATCTTCTTATCTATTCATTTATATTTTTTTCTCTTCCTTCTTACTAAACTATAAGCTCTAGGAGAACTGGGACTTATCTGTCTTGTTCACTATGTATTTCCATTTCCTAAACTTAAGCCTAGCATATATCAGATACATAAAAGGATTTGTTGAATGAATGAGTATATGAATTTCTGCCAGACTCTAAGAGATCCTCTTTGCTTTAAGATGACTCAAGGTTATGTATGATTTGGAAGTCATTCCAGATGTGTGGGAACACCATTATTCAAGTTACCCATAACTAAAGTATAAGATGATACATTTTCATTATCCAAGTTTCATAATTCTCTCTCATAAATGCTATATGTGAAGACAGGTATACTGGGATTATATAGGCAGGGCTATACATGTTATCTCTGATTAAGTATATCAAGAAAGTAATCAGAACAGCATAGGTTATAGGAAACTAATAGCCATATAATTTCCTTGTCTTTTGAATGATTTTGGGCTCACATTTTTCTAATTTTGGATGAATTTAGCCTTTTTCTGGATGCATCAATAACGTCAGAAAGACACCACCATTGACCATCATGTCTGCTTCTGTTCCCAAGTTTTTGTATGCACATACACAAATACACACACAATTTCTTACTGCACATACATTTAACTTATATCTACAACTATATATTTCGTGAAGGATCTATAAAACGTGACAAGTATTTGTGTCAATAAGGCAAAAAAAATACCCTTCATTCCTTTACTGTGGAGTTACTTCATACAAATACTTAACTCATCTAAATTCAACTATGTTTATTTAAATTAGGAATTAAAAGAAAAATAAGGGCAAAAAACTAGCAAGTTAGGGCAGATGATTCTGTTTGTCACTGCCCATGATACGGTACACTAAATTGACACCTGTGATTTGAGACTGCTTGCTCTTCCCTCTGTTGGTCTCAGTTCCTGTTTGCTTCTCCCAGCTTGAGTATCTCACTCTGCCAAAAGGGGGTTCCATGTCTAATGACACATATATTTCATTCGTTATGAAACTCAACAAGTTCATTTGAGACATGACCAAAGAAACAGAAACACATTGCAATACTTTCATCGACTGACCAAATGACAGTGGTGTCAGTCTCCACTGTGACGTGTTCCCGAGGTATTTCCAAGGCTAATTCTATCCTTCCCACTGACTTTAGAATCTAAACCCAGTTTAAATGGGATTCTATTGTATTCTTTTAAAAGATGAATCCAACACCAAATCTGCACTTTACTATGCATACAGAGGCAAGAATAAGTTATATAAATATCTTTCCTAGACTTCATTTTCTCAAACAAAATTGTACACAATATTCCAATCTTTATAATCTCTTTAAAAATTAACATGAGTTAAGTACTGAGAATATAAATGCCTATTGTTCATTAGATAACTTATATAACAAATATTTATTCTGTTATTCTATGCCCACAGTGTGTCAATCACTATAATATACACTGTAATGACAAAGATGAAAGATATATTTCCTGACCTAAAAACACCAGTTAGACTCATAATTACCACTGTACTAGCAGCTATGACAGAAGGATGTTCAGGATGCTATGAAACACAGAATGAGGCTGTCTGACTCAGGGAAGGAAGGATATTAATGCAAGAAGGTATGCAAAGTAAAACTAGGTTAACTGAGCCAACTTCTGAAAGCTAAAAGGAGTTTTCATGTGAATTAAGAGGACAATATCACCCAAGCAGAGGAAGTAATACAGAAAAGGGCATGGTAACAAAAGGGAGTCTAGCATGTTCAAGAAATCCAAAGACATTTTATATATCTAGGGCATAAGATGGATATCAAAAGTGGAGACAACTATAACTAGAAAGGTACAGAGAGGTCACACCATAAAGAACCTTTGATACCCAAATAAAGAGATAGTAAGGCTTTGAATGAATGTAAGTGTGAACTGACATAATCAGATTGCTTAATTTCCCTCCTTTAGCAGTAAGGGCTAGGGAAGCCAGATTGTATGGTGTGATCCAGTGCAGTGATCTCGTGTTGTAATTCTGTCACTCAGAGTTGTAGATGATTGGAGAGAGAATGAGAAGTTTCATGTCTTCTCCATAACAGAGTGGTGAGGCTCACGGCAGAAACCATGTGTCTAAATGGTTTATAATTTTAAAAGGGCCTGAATTAGGTGTCTGAAACTGGGGCACTGAACCCGCTGGGTAGAACTTGGTTGAGACCCCATTTGTCGCCACTCCACACAAATGAGAGCAAAGCATCTCAGATGAAAATGGTCAGATGAGAGTACAATCGAAGTGAATGCAAGAAATGTAAGATTAGTAAGTCATTTTACCAGATAGGAAAAAAACTGTACTAGAGAAATCATCCCAAGTTTATGACCAATGTGTGGCTTTATTTCTTCCAGCATAAGACAGTTTCACAGTAAAACTATTCCACAGTGATTTTTAATGTTTGACTATTGTACCTCAACTTATAAAATGGTAGTTTTCACAAATAATCATTTAACAGTGCTCTCACTTTATTGAGTATTAACAAATACTATTTTGAGAAATGCTGAATTTGTCCTCATGATACTTCAACCACAAGAGCAAATTCATGAGCAAATTCATGATAATTGCAAAAGGGAGGGATTACACTTATTATATCATCTGCATCCAATAAAATCACCTGACTTTATTTTCTCTGAATGGTCTCAGACCACTCTAAAACTTTGAGACTTGCTACACAGTGTGTGCCAACAAGTACTTTCACATGACAAAAATAAATGAACAAATACCGAAAGAATTTTAATAAATCCTAATACACAAATTTCACAAATAACCAATCAGGCTTAGTTTGGCAGTTTTTTATTAAATTCATGGACTATGAGGAAGATACCTGTGGTTTTAACATGCATCCTTATAATACAGTCATATCCTTTGCTATAACTATTTCTAGTCCAAAGATGAAGTAAATTTTTTCAGGGTTTGACACAAAGTGAACTTTGAGTAAGAAACACTGACCTAAAATTAATTGCATGTAAATTCTTATTATTTTAGTTTTCTGGCAATTGTTTTTTTTTTTATCTCAAGCATCTGGCTTTAGGAAATTTCCCTATTTTTTTACACATACACACATGCATAAATATAAATACATGTACACATAAAGCGATATGTACATATAAACTGGTAAATAACCTAGTAATCCAGCATATTGTGTTTTAACTAGATAAGAGTTTTGTGTTTTTGAGTGTGATTGTGAGGGTGTGCGTATGCGTCTGTGTTTGAAGGATAATGTTCAATACTGATCATTAACAGGCATCATGATGATCCAAGCAACTTTCCCTAAATCAATGTTGATTTGTCTGTAGTCTCTTGATAAAAATTTTAAGATCTGTTTTTAATAAAGATTGATATAGTCATATTAGGATTACCTGCAAAATTTGGATACTACAACATTTTATGCATTAAATAGAAGTAATGCATCTAAAAAATTACTTATTTAAATGAAAGCTTTTTAATCCCTAACAGCTTTGTGTCAGCAGAAATGGCAATCATTTTTCCTTAATTTTGAAACTGAATTTTGAGCTTTCCCATTAAGAGTACAGATTGTATGTCATTAAGAGGAAAAAAAAAAAAACAAACAAACCACAAACCAATAAGTCAAAAAAGTAAGCTCAACAATCAGGCATTTTGTACTTTTTTTTTTAATTGTAAGAGATTGGTTCCTGCTTTCAAGGATCTTTACAATATAGCCAGAGAGATTTTTTAAGGAAAGCTGCTATACATAAAGCAAAGGAAAAAAAAAAAAAGTACCAACCAGGGGATCCTGATCTTGAGTGTGATGAGAAATAGAGAAGAAAGAAATATGTCAGGGCTAAAATTAGCCCAAACTCTGGAATGAGGCAGTATTTATTTTAAATCAGTAAAGAACACTAGAACAATAACATAAAACCAGGAGATAGAGTGAGAAAGCACATACAATAAGTAGAAAAATTCTACTTGGCAATATATTGGGTAGATATTTGTTGAATAATAAGCAATAAAATCAACCATATTTTGGAGGCCTTGGGAAGGTGGTCTAAGAGTGCATTTGATGACATGAACCACATACAGCCATAGAAGTGTTTTAAATGTGACTGTAGGGGCGCCTGGGTGGCTCAGTCGGTTAAGTGTCCGACTTCGGCTCAGGCCATGATCTCACCATCTGTGAGTTCGAGCCCCATGTCAGGCTCTGTGCTGACAGCTCAGAACCTGGAGACTGCTTTGGATTCTGTGTCTCCCTCTCTCTCTCTGCACCTCCCCCACTCATGCTCTGTCTCTCTCTCAAAAATAAAATAAAAACATTAAAAAAAAAGTTAAAAAAATGTGACTGTACAGGGCCACCTGGGTGGCTCAGTCAATTGAGCATCCGACTTCGGCTCAGGTCATGATCTCGCAGTTAGTGAGTTCGAGCCCCGCATTGGGCTCTGTGCTGATGGCTCAGAGCCTGGAGCCTGCTTCAGATTCTTGTCCTCCTTCTCCCTGCCCCTCCCCCGCTCACGTTCTGTCTCTCTCTGTCTCTCAATAATAAACAAACTTTAAAACAAAACAAAACAAAAATAAAGTATTAAATGTGACTGTAAAATAATAAGAGTGGCATTTGAAACCCTGAGAGGGACACAGTAAAACAGCATGTCTTGGTAGGGAGTGAGAATTGTTGCAGGGATGTAAGTTTACAGGCTTTGTTCTAGACCTGGGGAGATGAGGCCTGCCGAACTAGTGCTGGGTGTGCAGAAAGTGAAGAGCAAATTCCTGGGAAGAATTGGTGGTACTGCCATCATGGAACAGAAGAGCTCTTTTTGCCAAGAAGATTATTAACCACTTTTATTCCATATAGTGATTTTAGCAGCCATGTTCCCCTGAGGATTCTCTTTCTTCATCTCAGAGTGTCAATCATTCTATGAAGGCTGAGGTGACATTACCCATATTTTGAATAGGGTGCAAGGTACCAAAGGTACAATTTCTTACCCAAGGAAGAATATGTAGCTCAATTTTTCTGCATTTCCTTTCTTTTGTGCTTTTAATGGAAACCACTGCTATTTTTATGGAGGATATATTTTCTCCCTTCCTCCCTCCCTTCCTCCCTTCCTTCCTTCCTTCCTTCTTTCCTTCTTTCCTTCCTTCTTTCCTTCATTCCTTCCTCCCTTCCTTCCTTCCTTCCTTCCTTCCTTCCTGTCTCTCATCTTCCACTTTGGCCAGCTAACCATGAGGCTAAAAGCTGCCTCTCTTCTAATCTACATGTTTTGGCACTGCTAACAGATAACTGCAGAAAGAATGGAAGTAAAGAAAACATGCATGCACTAGGTCTGATTGTTAAAAACAGCTATGACTGCCTTCCTCTAAAAGAATGGGGAAAACAAAGCGTAGTTTAATTTTATTACCCATTATCACTCCTGCATTTAAAGTAACTCAAAAATTACTTTGAAATGATAAAAGGTAAAAGAAGGAAGATGGTTTTGGGTAGTCTAATAACAAATGAAAAAAGAGGGACACCTGGGTGGCTCCCTCAGTTTAGCATCTGACTCTTGATTTCGGCTCAGGTCATGATCCCAGGGTCATGGGATTGAATCTACATCGAGCTCTGTGTTGAGTGTGGTGCCTACTTGGGATTCTCTCTCTCTCTCTCTCTCTCTCTCTCTCTCTCTCTCTCTCTCCCTTTGCCTCTTCCCCTCTCATGCTCACACACACTCTCTCTCTTTCTCTCTGTAAAATAAAATTCAAAAAAATGAGAAGATATCAGGCAAAGAAAATTGAACACTTAGAGTAAAACTTTAAAACTATTTGAATATATTTTATTTTCTCCTCCTCCCCTCTCCTCTCCTCTCTCTCCCTTTCTCTCCATAATTTTTTTTCCTTATCCACCTTTTAAAACATAATCAGCCTTTCTTTGGAGAGTATGCTTTTTCTTGATTCCTAAATCAACACAGTTGGGAGAATTTGAAAAACTGGAGCTAAATTAAGGGCCAAATTCAGACACTACTTTTACTTAGGCTAAGTTAAACTGAAACAATGAGTCATGATGATTGTTACACTGACAGAAAATAATAATGTTTTAAGGTTAAAAGGAACTAAAGGCAACTTACATTAACACGACGACTGGAATTTGATGGTGAGACTGTATATGGTTTTTATTACAAACCAGACATTTCCACGGCATTACATCTAGCACATTCAAGGCATGCAACAAATCAGAAACGTCAACTTCATTCTAATCTCCATTGGCGTATCACGAGGTATCCCAGTATGTCTTCAGTTTTCAACATTAAGGAAAGGTTTAGAATGGACGATAGAAGTATAGATCTAAATGTATGTATATACATATGCTTTTGTAAAAGTAGTTTAGAATCACACTCTTCTATATAAGCTTATATCTTGTGCCATCTTCAACTAGGTAGACATAAGGACTGAGTAGATGGGGGGTCCATGCTTTTTCCAAGAATTTGGTAGAAAAAAACATAATTTTCTAAGAGAGAAGTACAAACCCCAGGATTAAAACATAATAGACATAATCAGAGTTATGAAAAAGCAGACTGGTTCCTAAGGTCCTTAAGAATTTAATGTCACTTGTTTGAGGGTATATTAACATATCTAAAAACAATGTCAGTCAGAGAGGAATTCTAGGCATCAAAAATGGGGGGGGGTGTGGAAGGGGCACTGAAGATGGAAGAATAGAAGAAAGGAGCAGAAAAGTAGACTCAGCCAAAATGATCAAGGACCTGGGTACATGAGCAAGGTAGAGATGGATGCCTAAAGTTACAGCCTACATAAGACAGGCCCATCCTTATTGTTGTAGGTGCATTAGCTATAAATACCAAATTCATACAGCTCCCTCATTCTAATAACATCCTTACCAACATCTTTATGACAATTATGTTGATTTCCATATGAATCTACCTACAGGAGGACTTCGTCGTGAGGATTTTCAGTATTCTGAACCTAGTAGCAGTTATTCTTTATTTTAAAACTGTACATTTGAATTTTGGCTAAATAAATTAATCTCTTAACAGTGGAATTATTGGATCATATGGTTTTTCTATTTTTAAGTTTTTGAGAAACCTCCATACTGTTTTCCACAGTGGCTTCACCAATTTACACTCCACCAACAGTGCACAAAGGGTTTTTTTTTTTTTCTCTACATCCTTGCTAACACTTGTTATTTATCTTTTTTGATTTTAGCTATTTTGACAGGTGTAAGGTGACATCTCATTACGGTTTTGGTCTTCACCCCGAAAAAAATGAAAATACTAATTCAAAAAGATATAGGCACCCCTATGTTTATTGCAGCATTATTTATAATATCTGAGATATGGAAGCAATTTCAGTGTCCATTGATAGACAAATGGATAAAAAAGACATGTAATGAGTGCACGCACACACACACACACACACACACACACACACACACACAGGAATATTATGTAGCCATTAAAAAGGATGAGATCTTGCCATTTGAAACAACATGGAAGGACCTAAAGGGTATTGCACTAAACGAAATAAGTTGTACTGAGAAAGACAAATGCTATATGATTTCATTCATGTGTGGAATCTAAAACCAAAACAAATGAATAAACAAAAGGCACACTCAGACCTATATATACAGAAAACAAACTGATGTTTAACAGAGGGGAGGGAGTGGGGGGGGATGGGCAAAATGGGTGAAAGGGAAATGGGAGGTATAGGCTTCCAGTTATGGAATGAAATTGTTACAAGACTAAAAGGCACAGCATCGGGATTAGAGTCAATGATATTATATAGTGTTATATGGGAAGATGGTAGTTACACTTGTGGTGAGCATACATAACATATAGAGATGGGGTATCACTGTGTTGTAACATTGTGTGTCAACCATACTCAAATAAAAAATAAATAAAATAAATTAATCTCCTGAGCTTAGATGAAGTGAATTTCCCACAAAGCATGGATCTGCTCTCAGTGTCCTGGTAAAATCAGATTTACAAGCTTGTAAGCTCTCTGATCATCAAGTTAATGAATGCTCTTCTGTAAGCCGCCTTGAAAACCTTTCTTATGAAGAAAAGCACACTGTCATCCCTGTCAGTTCTCAGTTCAAATGCCACTTCCTTAGCAGACCTTTTCTGATCATTATATCTAAATTAGCTCATCATAGTCACTGCTTATTACAAAGATTTATTTTCTTCATGGCACATATGATCTGAAGTGATCTTATCTGTCTACATCTACTGGAATATAATTTCTATGAGAAACTACTTTGCTAATCAATGTATCTTCTGGCATCTAAAACAATGTGTAGATCAGGGGCGCCTGGGTGGCTCAGTCTGTTAAGCATCTGACTTCAGCTCAGGTCATGATCTTGTGGTTTGTGAGTTTGAGCCCCACATTGGGCTCTGTGCTGACAGCTCAGAGCCTGGAGCCTGCTTCAGATTCTGTGTCTCCCTATCCCTCTCCCTCTGCCTCTCCCCCACTTGCACTCTGTCTCTCTCACTCTCTCAAAAATAAATATTAAAAAATAATAAAAATAAAACAATGTGTAGATCATAGAAAATAAGTTTAAATGTTAGTTTAATGTTAAGTAAATGAGAGACAGAAGAAGTATGCCTAGTTTCTAGAAGTATAAGAAGCAATAATTTGATAAGAAGAAAACCTTAGTCATTGTGCAATCCCTAAAAGATATACTAATTTGAAGAGAGAAGGGAATAATTAAATGATTTTTTAAATGTTTATTTATTTTTGAGAGAGAGAGAGAATGAGTGTGAGTGGGGGAGGGGCAGAGAGAGAGAGAGGGAGACAGAGGATCCCAAGCAGGATCTGCTCTGTCAGTGTAGAGCCCAACGCAGGGCACAAAATCAGGAACCACGAGATCACGACCTGAGCTGAAGTTGGATGATTAACTGACTGAGCCACCCAGGCACCCCAAATGGTGTTTTTTGACTCAACAAATTTAAAAAAATATTTAGGTTATTATTTTATTTAGAAATATAGAAAATTGGACTAAAACTTGAGTGATTGAGTTGAAACAGAAGTTCACTTTATTCAGCCAAACATGAATTTAAAATGAAAATTACTCTTCTTTGCTTTTGTCCTATTCTAGCGAACAGGTAACAATAGCAACAATACTGCAAAGTAGAGAAGCAGAAGAGAGGATATCAGTCCACACATTAACTACCATAAGAAAATCATTTAGTACAAGCTGCACTTAGAAATTTTCATTTTTATTTTTGTGTTAATTTCACAGTAAGTTTATCCAAATTTTATGAAAAACGTGTTACATATTTTGTTAATGTTTCAGTGGGGTGGAACTGAAAAGCTCCCAAAAGGCCATTAAAATCCATTTCTTCAACATTCAACATACTCTTAGAGAATCTATCATGTACCAGACATTGGACAAGCATCTGGAAATTCAGTAATGAACATGCTGGTCACTCATGGCTTTCATGGACCTTACAACCTAGAGGAGTGTTGTAAGAAATAAACCATCTTCTGTGACCCAGTTATTTCAGTCTTCTTGACAACCTAACTCAATCAGAATTTAATTGCTGAACAGTTAACACCTGAAATTTCTGAGTAAGTTTTTAAAATACCCTGACAAAACAAAGAAACAAGGAGTAATGGAAAGGGCACCGGCTTGAGGATTGGAAGACTGTTCTTGACCTGACTTTTCTACCTGCCATCGGATAGCTTTGGGTAAACTATATACCCTTGTAGGCCTCTCCTTGGAGATGAAGGACTGGATGACAGAACTTCTAAAGTTCCATCCAGACCTGTGGGTGGCTCTCTGATTTATTCAGTTAACACATTACACATTTATATATGAACAGAAATAAAATGGGGACATGCAGCAAAAAATGGTCTTGTGTGAGGACACAGACTTCTCTTCTGTACAGACTTCAACTGATTACTCAGTTTTGAAGTATTGCAAAGCTTTCTTCATGGCATTAAAAAAATGATCATCTAGTTTTTAAAAATGTTTAATATCCATATTTGAGAGAGACGGAGGCAGAGCGTGAGCAGGGGAGGGGCAGAGAAAGAGAGGGAGACACAGAATCCTAAGCAGGCTCCAGGCTCTGTGCTGTCAGCACACAGCCCGATGCGGGGCTTGGACCATGAACCATGAGATCATGACCTGAGTGGAAGTCGGATGCTTAACTGACTGAGCCACTCAGGCGCCCCCAAAAATGATCATCTATTTAATCAGAGCTTGACATTTCCTCTTGGGAAAAATCACAACTAACAAATGTGTCTGACACACATTTTTAAAAATGTTTATAATGAATTATACAAAGTGAATTTAATGAGGTGATTGTTTTCCAACCTGAAAGCTTTTACTGAATTTAGACATTTGGACAACCATAGAATTCATCATGCTTCAATATTTAAAATTAGTCTTTAGAAGCTGTAAATCAAAATCTACTTTCTTTAATACCTTATTTTTCCATTTCCATCAGTTTGTTGTTATAGGATTAGTATAAATGTTGAACTGGTGTCATTTGTGTTTAAACTAAACACTGAATTATTTGTGGAAAAAATAACAAGGGACGGATGTTGCAAAATTAAATAAAAACATTTCAGTGAAAAAGTCTAGAGCATTACAAATAGTAAATCAAATAGTAAATTTTGATGTTTATTTCAAAAGGTTACTTTTTATCTAATAACTTTACTTTCCTAAGAAAGAATTATATGAACAAAAAATATAGCTGAGCATTTTTGTTTTGTTTTCTTTGTGTTTTCTTTTAACCAATTCCAAATTCACCTATTAGAAACCCAGAGATAAATCACTTATACAGATAATAATGTTTATTAATGCTATGCATTTTTTAGAAGTGTTCCTAAAACACTGAAGTGATTTACAAGTGGAATACACAGGAAATGCTTTTTGATGTAAAGAATGATACAATTCCCTAACTTTAATAAGCTTGTCTAAATCTACTAAGGAGTCTTTCCAAAATTAAACAAGAATAGAAGAATTATAGATTTTTTTTTCCTGGTGTTGTTAAATTAAAAATTTTTTTTCTCCCATTTTTGTTAGCATTTTCTTTTCTTTGTTTGGGCCAGAATTACAAACAGGAAAGCAGACCATGAGGAAGTTTTAAATTGTGGGAAAAACACATTATTTAAGCTCCTTTGAATTTAAAATAAGAACAATGTTTCCAGTTATCAATTCAGTGCTTTTTATTTTAAAAAGAATCATTAGACCATTCTTTTACTGTTGCTTACCTAATTCTTTCACCAAGGATAATGAAGTCTTACTATAATAGAATACAGATCTTAAGAAATCATCAGTTTATCCCAGAACAGCTGGTGTTTCGATCATACCAGAAACACATCTTTTCAGTTAGAATATCAAAAAAGTAGATTCGACACTCTTGGTAACAGGTTTTAGGCAATAGGTTCAAACTAATATACACAGCTATTTAAATTATCAAAAGTCCTTATTTTAAACACATATATTCTCTTTTCAATGATTACAATTATTACTCAGATCTTGACTGGTAACTAAGGAATTCTAAGGAATTTCTGGGAAAATGACATAAATGGAATAAGATACTACTTTGGAAATGACTGATTTATTTCAATTCAATATTTAATATTTGATATTTCCTAGAGAAAATCTAATAGTGTAGGTATGCAAGTACAACTCCAAAGTATGACAAATGCATAAATCAAATACATTTTTAAGCTAAGTAACTTTACTATTTTCAAATCTTTACTAATATTTGTCTGCATCATTCTCCATTTGTCTTGCCATCAGATAAGCCATGACACATCAAAGGTTTTTCAAAAAAGTGTAAAATTAAGAAAAACAAAATTAAGAAAATCATTTATGTTAAAATTTTAAATTGTTTTTATACCATAGTAAGACCATTCTTTTGGTTTTAATAGTAAAAGGCAGGGTTTACTGTAATCATAGTTTGAAAAGCACTAAGGCTGCCCACATAGTTCCCGTAAGGTAGAACAAAAACAGGTCAGAGATTGCTATTTGTCCTGTGAGTACTCAGCAAGTTACATAACTTTAGGTAAATCACAGAATTTCTTCTGGTCTCAGGTGCTAGAGTGGAGGGGTAGAGGATGTACCAGACCACATAATTTCTAGAGAGCCTGTAGCTGCAATTTGTAAAAGTTATACTTTCGTTCAAAATTAACTGTAGGTCTATCGCGGTAGATGAAGAGATGAAGCTAGTATTTGTTAAATGAAAGTAAATGCATGGTAAAAGTACTTAAGGCTGTGAATATACGGATCAGGAGGAGATCTGACATTCTGAAGTTCCAACATGGTAGAACGTGCACACCACTTTAAGAATTGGGAAGACTTTTTCTCCCCATCATCAACTCTTGCGATTATTTTAAAAAGTGATTCAGACTCACTAATTACAAAGTAGGATCCAAATTTGGTAATTATTTTAAGCTTAAGATAAAACAAAAATGAAAGTGTGGAGTGTATACTTTTAACTAATTCTAGCCAAATAAGAGGAAGAAGTTCTTAAAAAGAGTCTGCGTGCCTCTGTCAGTTAAGCATCTGACTTCGGCTCAGGTCATGATCTCACAGTTTATGAGTTCGAGCCCTGCCTTGGGCTCTGTGCTGACCGCTCAGAGCCTGGAGCCTGCTTCAGATTCTGTCTCCCTCTCTCTGCCCCTCCCCCACTCACTCTCCATCTCTCTCTCTCAAAAATAAATAAACATAAAAAAACACAAAAACTGGAAGGGTCCCATGACAGACTCAGCTGCTTTGTGAAACACTTCTTGATTCAAGACTTGTTCAAATAAGGACTGAATGATGAACTAATTACTGGAGATGCCATGAAGGGTCATCATTCTCCTATCCTCTAACTAATGCCTACAAATTTTTTAGGAGTCATCTTAAGCACAGCCTCCTCCAGAAAGCCCTCCTCAGGGTCTCAGTTTGATTTGGGTATCACTGTGCATATTTGCATCCTGGGGTTATACTGAAAAGATGTTTAAATAAACAAAAATTTAACACATTTAACAAGTGGTACTGCAGACCCAATAACTAAAGCATGGTCATGAAAGCCCTATATTAATTGCCAGACATTACATTCTTGGATGTTGGAAATGCCAAAATGGCCCTGGGGGGAAGGATAGAGACAGCCAGAATAGTAAAGGGGCACTCAGGGGCTTAGGGCACTGGCTAGTAACCAATGGCAAGGCATAGTTTTAATGCTTACTAATGTGTATCTTCTGAATATCAGCTTTGTCTCACCAAAACATCTGTCAGGGTATGCTGTAATTTATAGACCTTATTTTAATTATCATTTTTATATCTCCTCCCACCTAACAGTAAAGTCCTTAAGGGAAGAGACTGTATCTTATTTTCCTATTTTCTTTGTATCCCCAAGAGTTAGAATAGTGCCTAACCCACAATAGGCACTCAGTAAATACTGGTTGGGCTAATATATGAAGTGTCATATATCAACTTAGAACTAAATGGCTTTTACAATTTAAAATGATATAACTGTACTTTACAGTACATTTGCCATCTTAAAATTATCAACAGTGCAATACAATGGGCATGTAATTTTACAAGATATCAGAATTAAAACACTTTTGAGTTCTTAAGAAAACAAAGCATTTTATTATAGTAAGTTTCAAATAGCAATGAGACTGTAAAATCTGATTCATTCTAAAAATGTCATTGTAGGTATTGTTCAGTGTGGTTGTAAACATGACACAAAGTCATCTGATTCTCAGATATTTTAAGTGTATTTATTTATTTTGATAGAGAGACAGAGTGATCAAGTGGGGAGGGGGCAGAGAGAAAGAGGGAAAGAGAGAATCCCAAGCAGTCTCTGCACGGCCAGTGCAGAGCCCAACTCAGGGCTTGAACTCATGAACCATGAGATCATGACCTGAGCTGAAACCAAGAGTCAGATACTTAACCAACTGAGCGACCGAGGCGTCCCTGACATTGAGATTTTTATGTTGAGTCAGCGGAAGTACTGATACTAGACCTAATGTCCTGAATCCTCACCACAAATACTGCATACTATATTATACTAAAGGACAACTTAAAATGTCTCTTTTCTATATTATGGGTTAAAGAGAATTACACATTTGCTCTAATCCAAGGGTTGTACATATGATGAACACTGCCATCTGAAATATATCAATACTGACTTTCTAATTCTAATTCTAATTCTAATTCTAATTCTAATTCTAATTCTAATTCTAATTCTAATTCCAATTCTAACTCTAATTCTATTTCTTACAACGAACACCCATTGCTAACATGGGAATTTAGTCATTATGAACAGAACACAGTATTGTGTTTTACGCTGCATATCTGAGAAATAAGCCACAGTGTCTATCTTCCAATCAACCAAAGATACATCAGCTTAGTAGAGGTGGACTACAAAATCTAGGCACATTACAGATACTATTTTTAAAGTGAAATGAGCTATAAATTCATGACATTACAGTTCAAGGTTCAATGACCATATCTATCACCTACACTCACAGGAGAATTATGTGAGAAAAGAGAAAGTACTCTCATTTGAGTACCTGGGATGCAGTACCAGAAGAAATAGTCTGAAAGGAGGGAGAGTTTTCTCATCATCTCAACACAGAAAAAAAGGATAACTGCTTATATATTTACTTAGCATTGGTATTCCTGTAGATACTATACTAGGCAATATTACAAAAAGAGGGAATGATAGCTAAAACAGGTATAAAAGGGTTTCAAAAAAGTTGCAATATTCATTTTCGTTTTTGTGCCCTCCACTTATTAAAAGAGAAAAAAATAGAATTGGACATATAGACCAAAAATGTAAAAATACAAACAAGTGCACAAATGCAGAAAAAGAATGATTTGGAATAAGATGAATTGAGGAGGGGAGGTCACAAAGTAGCATATATAAACCAAACATATGGTATAATTTCCAGCACTTCCTACTATTCAGAGCTACAGGAGAAACAGTTATAGTTTTATGATGTCCATCAGATAAAAAATCAGTTGCATAGGTGTAAGAAAGCTTTTCCTGATGCACAAATCTAAGTGAAAATCTTCCCATGGGTCCTCATTAATGGAACACCCGATTTGATTTAGTGAACCATATATCCTTGCAATAGAGTGTTTTTTATGAACACTTCTTGTTACATTCTTCAATGCAGGTAATGAAATAATGCCAAAGGAGAGTTTGATAAAAGCAACTGTACAAAGGTATAAGAATGGAACATGATGAAATCTCCTTGATTCAGGGATAAAATTTTGAAACCTTTACGTATGTTTGGACATAGAATAATAAGATATGAATATTCACTTTGCAACTGAGTACTTGATAGAAACTGAGCTTTTGGTAACAATTCTGGTAACAGAAGAGTTCAGATTTTATACAATTTGACAAGAACATTGAAAGTAGAAATTATATATTGCTTATTAGATGGAGAAGGATTCAACAAATATTTATTGAGCACATAATGTGTGCTAGGCACCATTTAAACAAAGAATCAGATTAAGTACCAATAAATTGTACTATTTCCATGTTTATTGTAGCTAAAGAAGCCTAATACAGGATAAAAATAAATATGTTAAGGGCCAAAGAGAATATCTGTAACCTTATCCCTAAGGTTGTCAATTAATCTTTTCTTCAGATAGCAGAACTGCCGCATTTAAGTAAAAATGTTTTCAAAACCTTAAACATAAATTATAAATCTCCACGCCGATATAAGAAATATATCTAAGAAATGTAGTTTTATAAGAAGGTAGATAAGCTACTGTGTATAAAAAGGAGGCATGAGATGGTATATGAAGAAAGAAAAAAAAAACTTTTTCTGACTCTTCCTTGCCTGTTTCTCAGATGTCCTTCCTTAGCCCCCAAACATGCACAACACAAAGAATACTGAACGGGAGTTTGCCGAGTCTCCCATCACTGAGATAGGAATTATATCTTCCATACTAGACATCTGATATCATATACAGCATAGAACATCCATGAAGGTTAGGAAGGGAGAGAAGAAGGGGAGGAAGGGAGGGAGAAAGGAAGGAAGGAAGCAGGAAGGAAGGAAAAGAACTGAAAACCTGAATCTTAATGCCAGGATTATCTGTTTTTCTAATTTAACTCTGATCATTTCTTTGAAATAAAAAACTAACAAATTATGTTAACATATTTTCAAAGCCTGTCTTATCCTGTCCTTAACATACATTTTAAGTACAATAGTAATAATGTCTATTTTAAACAATGAATATGTGCTTCTTCCTATTCTTACTAGTGGTGATACAGCAGAAATCACCTTTTCTGCTGTATCACCACTAGTAAGAATAGGAAGAAGCACATATTCATTGTTCAAAATAGACATTATTACTATTGTACTTAAAATGTACCTTTTCTAGTAAATGTGATATGAGGGAAAAGGTGAACTATAATACTTGTGATTTTTCCTCAATCTGTCTTTGCCCTGTTCTTAAAGGAGAATACGGTATTTCTTTTTGCATTAGTCTCTAAATTAAAGCATCATGTGTATAGGAGCAAAGTCAAGGGGTGAATACCATTGTAAGCAAGAGAGACTTAAATTATTCCTTGGCTACAAGCTATTGATTACAAGAAGTCCAAAATATGTGAATGAATCGGCACAAATATGTCATTACTCCTAGGAAAGCTTTCAAAGCAAGCTAGCTTTTCCTATTGTTTATCTAGGAGAGGGATAGGGGTGTCTGTCCATTCAAACAACCTTCTTAAGTATTAACTTCAAAACAGATTTTGCCTGGCTAGGTGTTTCAAAATTAAAACTGATACAGACAAGATTTATATTTGTGGTATATAGTTTATCTTTCATGCATAACCTATTTTAAGAATTGAGTTATGCGCCAACAGAGCCTCAATTTTTAAATTATCACGTTAGAACCAATTACTTGCATGGTACTACATACAGAAATGTTAACCTAGATCTCTGAAGGCTAATTTCCTATTGTATTAATAACAGCCAAAGTTGCCAATGAATTCCCAGGATAATTTATCTGCCAAGTAAATAAACTTTCAGAAGACCTAAGAAAGAAAATCATATTTACAAATATGCCAACTTCAATTTCAAGGTCTACAAAGAGATCACAGAAAAAGGTAATAGAACACAAAATCACTTTCACTTTTGTTGGAATGCAACAAACAAAATCAAATCTTCTTGATCTAGATATTGCCAGATATATGTGAGGAGGAAAATTAAAAAAAAAAGCATATACATAGAAACACTGATATATTCCATACTTTTCAAAAACAACAAATCTGTGCCTCAGTAAAATATAACACTCCAGCTTTATCAAGCTCAACCCCACAAGTTATTCTTAGAATGAATTATATGGTATCTATCACAGTATGTTTTCTATAAGTATTCTTAAGAGAACTAACTATGTAACATTCACCAGTAATAAATCTTTATACACAACTGCATCAAATATAGAAAACATGTCCATATAGAATGAATCTACCAGTTAGAACTCAATATGATAATCACTATAACTATAAAACTGGAAAACAAATGTATGTAATAGAATAACATTTGCTTTAATTTTCCCACTTTATGTGTTCTATTTAATTGCCAGAAGATATTATTTCTCTTCATTTAAATAATTTTCTGTTTATGTGAGTTTTATTATTTCATAATCACATCCTAAGTGTTATGATTTAAAAAATATACATAAGTATCTCTTAAATCTGGATAAAATTTTTAAGGAAAGCATTGTCTTTAGAAAATAAAAATTCTATCAAGAACTGAATAGGATACATACAATAAATAACCATAGCTTTTTTATGATATTATACTCTGTTCTCTCATTTCTCTTATGGCTACTTCACTGGCCCTTCTTTCCATGCCTGCCTCCTGTACGTCTTTCACACACACACACACACACACACACACACACACACACACACACACGAAAGTTCTGTGAATAATACTCTTCTCTTTAAAATCTACGTATGTTCGGGGTGACTGGCTGGCTCAGTCGATGGAGTGTGTGACTCTTGATGTCAGGGTTGTAGTTCAAGCCCCACATTACTTAAAAATAAAAAAAAAATCTTTAAAAAATAAAATAAAATCAACATATTTTAAGTAGTGATGTTGTCTAGTTCCATTATTACCACTATGTAAATTAATCCTGAACCTTTCTAGCTATGACATCCAGACCATGTTTTCAACTGTCTCCTAAATATCTTTTATTATCTTTTAGTAATAAGTCAACGTATCCAAATCAGACTGTTCCTTAATAAAAATTAGCATCTAGTTATTGAGTTCATACTAAGGACCAAGTACAGTAATAAGCTTTTTACATATATAATCCCATTTTGTCCTTATGCCTGCTCTTTGAGATAGATAATTAATATTCCTTTAAAATCAAGGAAAACTTACCTATATTCACACAGGAAATAATTAGCAAAAGTGGCATTTGGAGTTCACAAAGCTCTTATTGCTTTAACTCTTCCAGTATTCCCTATCTCAGCAAACCATGTTACCAGCCTACCAACTGCTGAGGATCAAAATTTCAGAGAAAACTTCTACTTTTTCCCAGCCCATCTACCAGAAATCAAGACATGTTACACAGAGGAGGCAGCTTTTCTTAAGACAAAGAGGCTATTACCATGGATGTGCAAGGCCATAGGACTCATGCCACACAATAAAAAAAAAAAAATGTTCAGGGACCCAAGTCACGAATATGAAATAATAAATCATTCCATGTTCCAGTCATATTATCCAAGACATGGCTTGCCTAGCTGTGCAAGTATACTTGAACTTCCAGTTGTTTTTGTTGGAGAAAGACATTGTGTTTCAAAGCATTTCATCTGCAGTGTTTAATAAACTGGACAGTGATGGCTATTTTATGCACATAAACACTACTGCAATCTATGGAAACTTTGTAACAGTTCTGTATCTATAGTCTGTTCTCTTGTGAATATCAAAACTAAGTTTGGATCAATTAGACCACAAATTAAAAAATTAAATTAAATTAATTTTAAATTTACAATTTTTACAATTTTACAACTGTAAATTTTACAAATTTTACAAATTTACAATTTACAATTAAAAAATCTCCAAGATGATCTGAATTGTGAAGATTAGTTTGTGTATATGAGTTACTGAGACTTAGTAACTAACTTGTAAATGGTGGCTGATGTGTCTCTTTGCAAGTAGCATGGATTAACTGAAACACTGATACTTTTACAGTTTGACAGAGAGCAAAATAAAATGTCTCTAGAGAAGAGGGACTTTAGCAAAAATTAGTAGAAGATATGAAGTAAATTCATCCTGTAGCTTTTTGTGAAATTACCCACTAATCAGAAAATATTTTAAAATTGTATTTATGAATTTAGAATTTTATGTGTGAAAATTCTGTGCGAATAATACATAAAATGGGCTGTTATAAAGAAAACCTGAAACCTTATTTAAGGTATTTGAAATTCAAACTCCATTATCAAGGCAAAACATTTCAAAGACTAAACCAGACAAACCTGGAAAAAACTTGAAACTTTCCTCTTGTAAGACTTTCACCTAGGGATTTTAGAACTTCCACTGAAATTACAGTAATCTTCCCCTAACTGTAAATTCCCCTCATGTGAAAATAAGTAGATATATATTTCCATACTTTTTCATCACTGCAAGAATTCTTGATAAAATACATGCGAATCATGAGTGACTCCAACTTTTAAAATAAAAAAAAATTGGTAGTTACAGTATAAGCCATTTATTCAACAGGCATTTATTAAGTGCCATATATTTTGTGCCACGGATTCTGCTAGGCCCTCAGGGTTAGGGACAGACTCTCAAATTGGCACATTAGCCAAAAGCAGCTTATAAAAAAAAATAGCCCTTGAAAATCTTTTTATTTGCCCAGAAGGTACATTATGCATTTTGTGATACCCAACCCTAAACAGTAACAGTTAAGAATAGGAATATTTAAGAACCAACTAAATTAGACTAAAGGAAAAACAGAATGCTTGTGTAAACATTAAAAAACATTCTGTATTTAAGAAAGCCATTAAATCCCTACTCTAAGAATGGAGAATGGGTGGAGAATTCTAAAAGGTTCTTGCCCTTCTGCAGAATTTACTCAAGTGCCTGGTACATGTTAGAATAAGCAGGAAAATGTCGTTTAAGATTAAGCAAAATAATGGCGAAGCTGTAAAGAGTAAGGATCTGAATTTAGCACATTAATTAAATGTGTATACGTTACAAATACAACACAGTAAAAAGAAAGATAATCCTAGTCTCTGCCTTCAGAGGAGGAATTAACAGCGATGAGGCAAGAGAGTACCAAGGGTACAAGAGTTAAGGAAACTCTTAACTCCTAGGGTCATGCACTTGTCGACTCTGTATTTGCAAGACACAGAGTGAATGCCTTCTTACATTTTGTGACCTAGGGACTGACATTTTATACCAACCTTCCCAAGGGACAGAACAGGTCTCCAGGTTTCTTACTTTCAGAGGGTATGGGGACTAAAGCCGCTTGTTTTGCTAAAGATTAACCTATAAAGATGTATGTGTTTTCTGTATAATCCTTCATTGAAAAGATTAACATAAAATGAATTAACAAGTATTTCACTGAAACCACAGGGGAAGAATATTGGAAAAGTTTTATCGAGAAAGGAATAACCCTCTATTTTAATATACTCATATAATATGAAAGACTTTATGGACTTTCTCTTTAATTGGTGTGCTGTCCTTACTAGTTTATTTTAGTGAATATAAAAATAGGCATTATATACACATTTACCTAAATATATTTTTATATTGATTGACTTATAATTCTAGTTCCCTATAAGGTCTTAACTTCTAAAAGCAAATTCTCTTACTATGAGAGTTTTCAAGAATATAAACATATATAGTTGATGTCAGAATACTTTTCACAAATCATTGATACATGAATCAGTGATACGGATACATGAATCACTGTCTCCCAGCAGATTGTAAACTACTAAGTTGAATGAAACATCATAAGAAAACTGTCATGAAATGCTAGCCCTATTCTTCATTTTTCCTGATAGGCTTAGGAGTTGAGTCTTACTTATCTTAGCATTTCCTACAACAGACAGGATAACGTCTTTCATGCAGTAGTCATTTAATAAATTAAGAAACAATCCTTAATTCTTAATAGAATGTTTTGTGTTCCATGTAATTAGAACATGTAAAAATAGTATTTCTGGGGCGCCTGGGTGGCTCAGCCAGTTGAGCATCCGGCTTCGGCTCAGCTCATGATCTTACAGTTCATGAGTTTGAGCCCTGCATCAGGTTCTGTGCTGACACCTCAGAGCTGGAGCCTGCTTCAGATTCTTTGTCTCCCTCTCTTTCCGCTCCTCCCCCGCTCATGCTCTCTCTCTCTCCTTCAAAAATAAATTGAAAAAAATAAAAAAGCATTTCTACAGAAAGACAAATAATTTTATAGTCTTTTACTAAAAATGTGGCTATCAGATACATATGCTCATATATTCAGCTGATCATAAAGCTGATTAACTCAGAACCAATTTATTTAGGTCTACTAAAGAATATCTCATTTTTATAGTATTGGCATTAAAATAATATCACTTCTTAGTCAAACACCATTTAGACACTCCTATAAGTGCTAATCATCTAATAGTGTGTTTTACATGTACTATTTAACTTACATTAGAAAGATGATTTCTAATATTCAAGATGATGTATTAAAAATAGCATGTTTCAAACAAATATACAATAAGAGAACCTTAAAAGTGAACCAGAATATTGAGTATCTAGTATTTGATGTTTATGAGTACTGATACCATTGAGTGTCTAGGCCTCAATGTTTATTCATATTCTATGTTTAAAAAAAATGGAGTTGTTCATGAAAAATGTTAGCAAGAGATGCTCTAGAGAGAGACCTAATCTGTTTAGTCATATTATGAAAAAGGAAAAGATTATATTATGACTTTAAATATAATCTCCCTCTTTCCTTACCTCAACTATGTTCCTCAAATTTTACCTTTCGAGACTCCTTTTGAATATCTTTTTAATAGAGTTAACACAAACTCGTTAAGTCTTGCCTTGTGGCTAAATTGAGGATCAGATGAGAGCCAAATGTGAGGGTGGTTTTTGTGATGTGGGATAAGCATGTATGTGTGAGTGTGTGTTCATGTGTATATGCCTATTAACTCTTCAAATAATCCAGGAAAACAGAAAAAATGCTGAATGGGAGTTTTGTGGGCAGAACTAGCCACGGAACAGAACCTTTGCTGTGCATTATTAGTTAGTGAATTTCCAAAGGTTGCTGCTGTACAATGAAGCTACAGTTTACAGAAGGCCACCCTCAGAAATGTGTGAGTGTGCACCCATTTGTATATATATACAAATATATATATATGTGTGTGTATATATATATACACACACATATATATATATTTGTAGCATTTCTATTGATTACCATTTTCCCTTCCTGGAAACAATCTTCAAAAAATGGGGGTTTCTGGCATTTAAATCACTGGGTAGTATTTAACTAATAAACTAAAAAATACTCTGGAGTCTGGATGACAAGGTCAAGAAAGAGGGTGTAATTTAAGAGTCTGAACCTTACTGATATGCAGCTCCATTCAGCCACATAAAAGGGAGTCTGGAAAACCCCTAACTGTTACCTATCGATACCCAATCGTCTACCAAATCCTTTTAACTACAACTCAGTTATGATGAATACTTTTAAACTACAATGAATCTACAGTGTTTACAACTCAAATTATACATTGCCATTTCATCCAAAGTCCTTTGCCTAAAGTCTTGCCTGGCAGCTGAATTCTTTCTTTCTTAGTATAAAGTGTAATGCAACATTGAACAAAGCCTCGCAGAACACAATAAGATAGCGATGGTCAATGGAGAAAAGCAGGGAAAGTAAATGTATCATTATTCTAAAGACTTTTAAGTATCCCTGGAGGATAAATTTCAGGGAAAGAGTAAAAGAAAAGTATATTTGAATGAGTAGTCAGATTTCATAAGTCACCAAGCAGTCAAAGGGCACATATTCATAGCTGAGCTGCATAGCTAATGCTGAAAAATCGTATCATGGAGTTTAATGACAGTGAAAGTTGGAGAACAGGCAGGCAAAAAACATGAGTTATCACTGGTCGCGGAATTTTCATATTCCACTGGGCCTAACTAGGAACTAGGTAGGAGGGATTAAGTCTGAATTAAACTCTCAAACTGTATTTAGCTCCTAAGCTGGATCTCGTAAATGAAGACCAATTGTTCCTGACTGCAAAATGATAGGGTTTTACAATTCCAATGCATAAAAGAACGAACTGAAAACTACCTAAAGAGATCAGCAATATAGTAATTTCCATTCTACATTAGTGTGCTTATTCATTGTTATACAGTATTGTGTGTGTGTGTGTGTGTGTGTGTGTGTGTGTGAGATTTTAAACATTTTCTGCATTGCAAAGGTTTAAGGTATATTTATAAACGCGTGAGAGAAAGTGGAACTAAGCATATAAGCTTAGCTCTATATTATTTTACAATAGCTATCTTTAAAGAGAAATTAGTAAATATATTTTATACATCTTAAAGAAAGCAAAACACGAATCTAACTTGAATGTAAAATCTGAAAAATAATACAGCTTCAAAGTGGTCGTAATCACCACCAGATGCTTAATCAGTTTAAATCATATTACGAGAATGGATTCCTGATGCCCTCCTGTTTTTGTGGTACCTTAATTGTTTGAACTCTTCTAAAATAAAAGCATCATTTTTCTGGTTGTTGTTTTGTTTTTTGCAGACTAGGTATTGGCACAATCAGATTAATAGAGATATGAAAACCTTTAAGTTTTCTCTTTAATATTTGCTGGGCAGTGGTTCAAAAATCTGCTTTTAAAGTATTAAGGATATAGATAAATGTGTCTTGGCCATAGAATATGCTCTTATCGAACCCATCGGGATTTGTGGGTACCCTGGCCAAATTCCTTAATTATAAAGCAGTGATGGGACCACTAGGTCTCTCTTGAGTTTGGGGCTATAAAGTATCCTGATCAAAAAAAAAAAAAAAAAAAAAAGAGAGACTGCATACTGAAAATTTTGCTCCTTTGGTTGGTCCAAAAACAAAAACAAAAACAAAATCCAAATCTTAGAGCAGGTCCTAATGGATTTGTGAAACAACAACAACAATTCCACAAGTGAGAGCAGATTCTATATACTTAACCTGATTTTGGTTTAGAAGTTCTGGGATAACTCCTGAGGCTTCTAAAACTACCGCACTGTTCTAGGGAAGTCCGAAAGTATAATATTCTGGGGCTATAAAGACATTTTACACACTTCTCTGTCAAATCCCTTCAATTGCTTTCACTTTTTTCAGTAAGGGACACTCTACCATCTAGGCGATCTTTACCTCTCTGAACTCTCTCGTTTCTAGCCTCTTCTTGGCTCATTTCATTCCAGCCACATTGACCTTGCTGTCTTCAAATCTGCCAGGCCCTTTGCACTCTGTTCTCTGACTGGACTGATCTTCTCCCAAATATCCAAATAGCTTGCTCCCTCAACTACTTCAAGTCTTTACTCAAGTGTCATTTTCTCTGGGAGGATTTATAAATTCACCCTTCTCTACATTTCCAAACCTCCACCTTCTGCTTTATTTTTTTTCTAATACCACTTATTTTTATCTGACACACGATATATTATTTTACCTATTTATTATATTTATTATCAGACTTCTCTCACTGGAGACCCGTAAATTCAGGGGCTTTCTCTATTGTCCTCTGCTGTATTTCCTGTACCTAGAACATTGACTAGGGTATAGTAAGCATTCAACAAATATTTACTGACTCAGATTAAATCTAAGGATCTAATTATTTGTTCTGTCTGCCCAAAATAAAGAATTTTTATCCTTCCCTTTCCTGTGGCTGCCATTTTTAAACAATGAGAATTAAGGGTTTATATCCTTAATCAGGATCAGAGGCAAAAATGCAGATGGCATCCTGAAGTTGGGTGTCCCTTTCCATTTGGTTAATCTCACTTAGTGCATATGAATTTTACCCATGTATATATGAGTACATACGTATTCTCATGCACGCATTAGATTTACATTTTACACACACACACATATATAATAGCATATTCCATTTTTCATCCCAAACATTGCAGAAGAATTTAAAAAAAAACAAAAAAACAGTAGGCCCTTAAAATCACACACATATTTAACTTTACAGCTCTGACCAATTATTCTTCTGACTCTATGATGATACAATTCTGCCCTCAGGAAATAATAAAATATAAAGCTGCATCTAAAAAACAAAACTTGAGGGCTGCCTGGATGGCTCAGTAAGTTGGGCGTCTGACTTTATCTCAGGTCATGATTTCAAGGTTCCTGAGTTCAAGCCCTGCATTGGGCTCTGTGCTGACAGAGCAGAGCCTGCTTGGTATTCTCTCTCCCTCTCCCTCTGCCCTCGTCAGTTCTCTCTCTCTCTCTCTTTCAAAATAAATAAATAAAATTTTAAAAAATACTTAATAAATTGAGGAAAATTACTAAGGTAATATGGGATACTTTTTTAAATCAAAGAAATAATTATTAGAATTCCAATAATGTATTTAAATTATTTGTAATAAAATCATTTAAAAATTTTTGATCTACAAAAGGCAAATATATACACAAATTTTCATAACAAATCTATTGTATAAAAAGAGGCATACTTGGACTGCTTAGCCAAAATAGAAACTTCAACATTACTAATTCAAAAACCAAGTCTGGTTCATGAAAATAGTCACTGTACTATCATTAGAAGTCTTTTTTTCTCCTCTTCAACCACAGTAAATACTTATGAAATGATGCCATCTCTTTAGCTGAGGACTTCACTGCCCTCTTCCCTCCCTCTACTAACAGGAACACTATGAGAATATTTTGGTAAAATCGTTCATTCTGTATTATTTTCTTCCAGTGGATAAAAGTGTAAGGAGTAATATTACAACTTTTTAACCATTCTTACTTATTCTTGCCCTTTAATTTGGCGGTGATAATGCTAAAGATAGTGGTATAATAACAGGTTAATAATAGGATCTGTTTAAAAGTTAAAGTGCGAAATTCCTTGCTAATGTCCATTAATTAATAATGATGAAATGTTAATGCCCTAAAAATGATAATGAGCTTCCCGGGGCACCGGGGTGCTTCAGTTGGTTAAGCATCGGACTCTTGATCTCGGCTCAGGTCATGATCTCACAATCTGTTGGATCAATCCCCAAAACTCTGCGCTGACAGCACAGAGCTTGCTTGTGATGCTCTCTTTCCCTCTCTCTCCCTTCCCCTACCCTGCTCATGCACAGCTGCTCACTGTAGCTCTCTTCCTTTCTCTTTCAAAATAAATGAACTTTAAAAAAAATGATAATGAGGGGCACCTGGGTGGCTCAGTTGGTTAAGCAACTGACTTCAGCTCAGGTCATGATCTCATGGTTTGTGAGTTCGAGCCCCACATCGAGCTCTCTGCTGTCAGCACAGAGCCCATTTTGGATCCTCTTTCCCTCTCTCTGCCTCTCCTCTGATCACACGTGCTCTCTCTCTCTTAAAAATAAACATTTTAAAAAATTAAAAAGAAATATGGTAATGAGGGGCACCTTCGTGGCTCAGTTGGTTAAAGGTCTGACTCTTGATTTTGGCTCAAGTCATGATTTCACGGTTCATGGGTTTAAGCCCCACATCAGGCTCTGCACTAACAGTGTGGGACCTGCTTGAGATTATCTTTCTGCCTCTCTCTCTGACCCTCTCTCTGCCCTTCTCACTCTCTCAAAATAAAATAAATAAATATAAAAAAAGATAATGAGCTTCCAAAATCAACTCTATATCCCTTCCCCCCAACAATTTAGCCAAATCTTTCTAATTGCTTGAAACTTTTCTGAACAAAGATATTGTAGGAGTGGATATGAAACAGGTAAGCAGCAAAACCCTCAGCAATTTGAGATAGGGATAAAGTTTGATACAGCAACCAAAGGAATAATATGGAGTTTAAATCTTCTACACAGGGACGATTTTTTTCACAAGGATGTTATATGAGACGTGTCGATGTATGGACATTAACCAGCTACTAAATAGTTTATTCTAAAAGGTAACTTCAGTATTTCTCAACTTTTGTTGTTTTTATGAAGTACACAGTAAAAAGATCTCTTTGGTATTATTAATATTAACAAAGTTTACCCTACAGAAAATTACAGTGGTCTAGAGAAGATAAAGCATATTAATAGTTATGCATGTTTCTGCTCGAAACAACCATCTAAAGTTTAACAATCTATTTTATCTATGGCGATCTAAAGTTGGACACACCGAATTTCACATTAAATAATAAACTAGACTGCTTTCCGTTAATGTAATTTGAAGCCAATCCTCTAAAGGTACTGAATGTAAATATAAAAATTTTTAAAAATATGTCAGTGGCACAAAACACAGTGCACTTAAAAGAACTGAAATATTTTTAGAGTGAGGTCTAAAATGTCACTGAGAAAATGGAGGATGTCATGATACTTTCTCAATTCTGGTATCAAACACTGATAAGGCTTTTTATGAAATTGTGTCAACCCATTGCCTGAACACACTAAGAATTTCATAAATACTTGCTAATAAATGGATGCACCACTGTTAGATTGATGAACCAAAGGAATGAACATAGTGAGAAGAGTTCTTAAAATATAATCATTGATGACAAGTAAGATACGACAACACTTCAAAATTGGGACATAAGTGGTACAATACTTAGCTATCACTTTTCTGTATAAAACAAAACTTCTGTATCAAAATGTGCAAGGGGTTAAGCATCTATACCACTATATAGATGGAGAGCAGAAAATTTTATTCTTACTGTCTCCTTTTGTACCTGTCATATCGAATGCTGCTCTAAAGCACTGCCTTCCCAGAAAAAGAACACTGTGCTGTTCACGTGGCAAACTATGTTTACAATAGTAACTGCCCTGAAAGAGGAAGGTCTATCACCATACAAACAAGTATTCTCATTAGAATTTCTTTAAGAGTGTCATATATAGCTTTTGTGACTTTCCTTATCTGTAAAATTGGGATAATTTTACCTTGTAGGACTGTAAAATTAAATTAGATACTAATGCAAAACACTTAGTTTATTTGCAAAGCTGGTTAAAATGCAAACACATTGAAAAGTGCTCCGTGTTATTACGAGGCAGTTAGTGAGGCACTGGACCACAGTAAGAAATACTACTGTAGGGAATCGCTATACTTGTCACATCCAATTCCTCATTGGGCTTATTTTCTCAAAAAAGCAGATGGGAAGTCTCGCCAGAAGCAAGAGGTGTTACTCATCTTCCCTATAGCTCCTGGGTCAGTTTTACAACACCCAAACCTGGTGACAGCATGACAGCAAAACTCAGTGGACAGGACTTGCTGGCCACAATAGAACTGGGGACCTAGTCTAATTTTAATACAGTGGTCAATAAAAAGAAAGGGGAAGGGAGAGGGGAAGGAAGGGAAGAGGAGGAGGAGGAGGAAAAGAGAGCATGAAAAAGATGAATAAAACATAAAAAAAAAAAGTGTGGCAACTTTAAGGCCTTGCCCCAATCTTCCAAGTCCACAGGGTTTACAGATTTTTTTGAGGTGGTTGTCAACACACAGGAGTAACTCAAATACAATCAATTCTTAGCTTATCCAGTGGTTTGTCTATCACGTGAAATCTCTGGAGGGTAAGCCCACATTTCTACTGCAGAGTTTGCTTCAAAAAACATACCTTTTGTTGGTGAAATTTTAAAACTCAGCTTGATACAGTCAAACATTACACTGCAAGATTTCTCACCTTTTCTATACAAAATTTTCACTTTTTTTGCGAAGCATGAATTTTTACACCTTAGATTTTTTTCCCACACTTTTAAACTCTTTATTTTATCAAACTTTATTTACAAAAAAAATGTAGGGGATTACTATTAGGTAAGTTAAACTGCAATGATACTTGGATTTAGATTCCATCCCTATTGCTGATTTCAAATGTAAATGGTCCTCAGGCTTTCAGGTGCACTGATAAATTTTATCTTTGGGAGAAACAAATCAGGTATTTTCGTTCATTTAACCATTCGTGCTACTACCGTGTCCTAGCATTTCTACGGAAAGAGGATGGCCTTCAGAATCCACCTTTCAGCTATGAAAAGAGAAAAGCTTTCTTCCAGGAAATACATGCTACAACCATAAAATGCAAAATACCAGACATGGAACAAACTTAAAGGGACAGTTAATTCTCTTCCTTGTTTTTTAAGCACATGAGATTCAATTCAGGGTTTTATAACAGAGTGTGGACACCTACCATATGGTTTAGGTAATAGACACCAGCCACTCACATTCCTCATGTACTTACTAATTCTGTACTCTTCCATTTCAAAATATGACACATTTATAAAACATGGTTTACTCAAGGATAGCAGTTTATCATTTGGCTGTGTGATTACTCTTAATACTGAAATCTGATTCTCCAAAAAGTCCACCCTGACATTTTTGTGTTTCCAGATACATAGGAGAGATAAGTAGCAACTCTAATTGTTTGTAAAATGTTTGTGTTTCTGGAGTACAGTTCAATACAAGCCACATAAACATCCTCCAGGTACATATGTCATTTCAGGTAAAAAGGGAACTGCCCCTTGAACAATTAATCATCTTAATTCTACTACTACCATAATTTACCATCTTACTGATTTCTTTTTCATTGCCTTAATCCTTTGCAATCTGGCTTCTGACATCTTCACTAACTACCTATTTCTTAGCCACACTATAGAATATTATTCCACTAACAACTTGTACTCCAGCCACTCAACATTCTTAAAACTACAGAATTAATGAGATGGGGAGGGGGGAATCCTTTCACAATGTATATATCTATCAAATTATCATGATATATGCCTTAAAAATTTTACATCTTACTGGTTAGTTATGCCACAATACAGCTGGGAAAAACACACACACACAAAACCACATTCAAACTTAACTTCCCTAAAATTGTTCTTTCTTGTTTCTCTCTCTCACCATTTATTCTCTGGTACTCTTCCTCTGAATGTGTCACACGTAGGTGTCCCACAGATTCCGTCCTCCCTTTCTCTTCTAAGGTTTCTATTAAAATCTCTTCCATTCATGCATTCCGACTATCATTACTATGTGAATGCCTTGCAAATTATGTCCTTTTCTGGGGCGCCTGGGTTGCTCAGTCGGTTGAGCATCCGACTTCGGCTCAGGTCATGATCTCAATGTTCACGAGTTCGAGTCCTGCATTGGGCTCTGTACTGACAGCTCAGAGCCTGGAGCCTGTTTCAGATTCTGTGTCTCCCTCTCTCTCTGTCCCTCCCCCACTTGTGCTGTCTCTCTCTCAAAAATAAATAAACATTAAAAAATTGTTTAAATTATGTCCTTTCCTGATCCCTTGCAAGTTCCAATTTCTCATTAAATTATTAATGTATTGCCCAGTGGTAACTCAGAATTACTATATGCCAAAGAAAACTCATCATCAGTCCCAACAAGAAATCAGGTTCTCTCGTGACTCACTCACTTCATTTGATGACATCTTCATATTGTAGGTCACTTTGCATCTTTAACCTCTTCGTTTTTATCTTCACAGCCTGTCTGCCACCAAGTCCCATTCATTTCTAACCTTCAAGATTTCTGAAATTGTCTTCTCTATATCCATAAAGCCAAAACCTTATTTTGGTTTTGGCCACCTCTATCACAGAACACTCTGATAGCCCTCTCACAAATCTTTCAACCTTTCACCGCTCATTCTTTCATCAAATATTTAACACTAGTTTGCTATCTACCAAATCCTGTATTAGCCTAAGAACACAAAAATGAAATGACATTATCCCTGACCTCAAGACATCTATAGTCTAGTGGAGAAAGAGACTGTGAAATTGAGTGATTAAATGCTATGAGGTATAAATAGTAAATCTTATGTAAGCATAAAGAATGAGCACAGAAGCCACGTTTCTAAAAAGCCTTTAAGAAAATCCTTCTTAGAAGAGGTGATGCTTCGCTGAGTTTGAAAGGACATGTAGGCATTATCCTGGAAAGTGAAGGGTTAAATGGCTTATAAAATGGTACAGTGTGAATATTATCTCATCAGTGGGAGAAAGTGATACTAGGTCACAAAACCAGAGGTGTCAATGGTTGTAGAGAGAGTTGCAGGTAGAGAAAGATAAAGAGTTGTAGGATTTTGTTTATTTAAATTTTACCCATTTAGCAAATAATTACTTAACTAGGCATCCAATATTTCCTCATCTATCCCCTTTCAATAAACAAAATTAGGCAACTATCATGTACTGAAGTCATGCTATTTAGTAACTAAACAAGCTTTATGGTCTCAAGATATTTAAACTCTCATGGTAGAAATAAATATCACAAGGTTTATAGTAAGATACAAATTCTGTAAATAAGCAACATAAAATCCAGTGTAGATATATCATCTAAACACAGAGCTACCTGACACACTATCTATAGGGTACCTCCCACCTGAAATCCCACTAAAATGGAAAAAACATCTTAGTGATACATCTATCATCAGCATGGCACTACAGTTTGTTTGGATATCGTTGTTGTTAGCCAACGACCCAAGCAAGTGTGTGGTAACCAAGAGTAATCAATGATGAAAATAGATTTTGAACTACAACTCTGATCTGATCATTCCCTGCTGGAAAAATCAATTGCTTTTCAATGTCTAACGTATAAAGTTTTAACTCTTTAGAGTGACATTCAGGGTTTTCTTTTTTTTTTTTTTTAAGTTTATTTATTTATTTTTAGAGAGACAGAGACTGCACCAGTGGGGGAGGGACAGAGAGAGGGGGGGGAGGGAGGGAGGGAGGGAGAGAGAGAGAGAGAGAGAGAGAGAGAGAATCATAAGCAGGCTCCACACTGCAAGTGCGGAGCCCAGTGTGGGGCTCAAACTTACAAACCATGAGATGATGACCTGAGCTGAAACCTAGAGTTGGACATATAATCAACTGAACTACCAGGAACCCTATATACTTGGGGCTTCTTCAACCTGACCCTAAACTACATTTGGAATCTACTTTGTTTTCCTTTTCTCAATTTATTTTCCTTATATCCCCAATAAACTAAATTATTTATTCCTTGTGATAATACTTGATGTATTTTAGCCTCTGTGTTTTTTGTTTCTTTGTTTGTTTGTTTTTATTAAACCACTAAACTATTCATCCCAATTCAATCCCACTTGACAAAGCCCTAGAGGGCCCTCCCTCCATCTCTGTCTATTCAAATACTGGCTATCTCCAGGTACATCACTACATCATGAAATAATCCACTCTTTTCTCCAACAAAATATGTGCCTTTTTAATGGAATCTATTATTTCCTGATACCTTTTTCTTGCATGGAGCTTTTGATATATTTTAAAAAATGTCTTCGATACAATATCATAATTGGTGTAACAAGGTTGTCCCTGTTACTTGTTTTGTTGTATGTCATATTATTTTGTAAGCCCGGGTATTTATCAAAAAATCAGTATAAATAAATTAATTCGTGCATTATTTTATAAACTCATTCATATTAACTATGTTCATCATATTGTTTTAATCTATGAGAAATAATATACTGCAATGGTTTAAAAGCTAGTTTTGTACCAGACATATCTGAGCTTGTCTTGCTTTTACTACCTTTCTAGTCAATTTATTTAGCCCACCTAGACAACAGTTTCCTCATCTATAATAGTATGTGTGTTTGTATGTATGTGTGTGTGTGTATACACATATATATACATACATATATATATATATATATATAGAGAGAGAGAGAGAGAGAGGGAGAGGGAGAGAGAGAGAGAGATCTAAAGTGCATGATGCCTGAGGAAAAAACTATATGTTTAATAAATGTTACCTACTATTATTAAAAAGTAGCATTACTAAGTTTAGTATAATCTTTCAAGCTACTCAAAATTAGTTTGTTGTTATGGTGGTTCTTTTTTTTACCTATTTCCTACCATTAACAGATAAAGAGAAATTTTTTTATGTATGTTATACAACTTAAACACAACGTGCTACGAGTCTGACAGATAAGGATCAGACTGGTTGTCAACATAAAAACAGATAGTCAAGCATGACAATTTAGAACAAAGTCAAGATCTTCATCTAAATGAAAGTTTTGTAGTCTGCCAATTTTCTATATACTGCTGCCACTTCCTCTTAATAACCTTGAAACTTCATACTTGACTGAATAATTTACTGTATGTGCAGTTAAATTTTCGTATTTGCCTGAACAGACAATATACGCTGTGGAAAGCATCTGCTCACCACTTTTCTAAGGGCATTGTACATACAGATGGAATGCATCCCTGTAATACACTCTTTGAATTTATAAATAAGAAATAGTTTAAGGTTTAGATAATCAACGTTATAAGTAATCGCATTTTCTTCTGGCAAAATGAATACCAAAAAAACAAAAAAGGCAAATGGTGACTGTGTCTATTCTTTCCCTGCTTTGACTTGCAATAATGCCTTTCCCAGCCAAGAAAAAGTTTCCCCCATTTCCCATCTCAGTTTTTTTCCCCCCTCGTCTATTAACCTTCCATAGTTCAATGAAAAACCCAGTCGTTTACACTTAGACCTAACATTTCTCAACACTATTCCTAAGAACGCTTTAAAGAAAGCATGGGGCAGGAATACAGAAGACACCCCTGTCTCACAGAGGAAAGGTCAAGCAGCATGTAGCACTGCCTTCTCCTCCCCAGTCTTGAGCACTCAAGTCAGAGGACCGGGTCTCACTGCAACACTCGCCTCCTAATAGGTGGTGGAGACATGTTTAACTCGGACATAAATACAGAGAGGTCAGCCTGAGTCAGCTTCACTCAAACATTTCTTTTGATCTTTGGCTGACAGCATCAGAATCAATGTAAAATGGAAACCAAAAACTGAGATGCTATTACAATGCAAAAATTATCCTTGCTCCTTTAAAACAACAAAAACAACAACAACCCTTTTTTTCTGTAGTCACAATCCTGGCATGGAAAGAAAACAACACGGTTTCATTGAGCAAACTGCAGTCATATTTCTGGCTTTGTTTTTTAAACAATAAGAGTGTTTGGCAAAATCGGGTCACAAGGGAAATACAAGTTACAAAAAAACATCTATAAATGCTAAATATAGCTCTTCCAGTCATGAGGTGTTACAAATTTCTTCATGCCTATGATAGGCTGGGAGCTAAATCTCTGGGCAACAAGGTGGCTTTCAGGGGCACATAAACATTTTCTGATTGTTTATTTTTACTTTGTGACATTCTCATCTTCCTTTCAGCATTTCCTACCTTTTCTCCACTTCCAGCTATCTGCCCAGGCCCTTTGGGTCAACATTGAGAAGTCCAGACTTCCCACTCAAGAGTTCATTTAGGTGGAGTGCCCTGTATCAAGACCTCTATGAACTCTAAAATTTTTCCTTCTTTCCCTTTTTAAATATATATATTTTTTTATTTTTGGGAGAGCACAAGCGAGTGAGGGGCAGAGCGGGGGACAGAGGTTTGGAAGCGGGCTCAGCGCTGACAGGCTGACAGCAGCGAGCCTGATGTGGGGCTTGAACTCACGAACAGTGAGATCATGACCTGAGTTGAAGTTGGATGCTCAACCAACTGAGCTACCCAGGTGCCCCTAAAATTTTTCTCTTTCATGACTCAATATTTATTTTTATTTTCATTTTTTTAAATTTGTTATGTCTATTCATTTCTGAACAACAGAGAGAGACAGAGCACAAGCAGGGGTGGGGTGGAGAGAGAGGGGGACACAGAATCTAAAGCAGGCTCCAGGCTCTGAGCTGTCAGCACAGAGCCCAATGCGGGGCTCGAACCCACAAACTGCAAGATCATGACCCGAGCTGAAGTCAGACATCCAACCGACTGAGCCACCCAGGCGTCCCTCAATATTTATTTTTATATATCAATTTAAATTCCGATGTGATTCATTGCAATTTATGAATGGTCAATTTCCTTACCTACTCGTTTGTGTTTACATTTTTAAGAGGGTTATGGGTTGAATTGTATTCACCCAAAGAATCTATGTTGAAGTTCTAACTTAGTTCCTGTGAATCTAACCTTTAATTTGAAATGGAATCTTTGCAGATTTAATTAAGTTAAGATGAGATTATTAGGGTGGGTCCTAAGACTGGGGTCCTTACAAGAAGATAGCCATGTAAAAACACAAAGAGAACACCATGTGACAACACAGCCAGAGATCAGAGTGATGCATTTGCAAACCAAGGAATGGCAAGCCTGGATGGCCAACACCAGTAGCTAAAAAGTGGCAAAGATTCTAAAAGGATTCTACTAAGGTTCTCAGAGGGAACATGACTTTGCTGACACCTTGACTTCAAACTTATAAACTCCAGAATTGCGAAAAAATAAATTTCCCTTGTTTTAAGCCACCTAGATTGAGTTACTTTGCTATGGCAGCGTGAGGAAACTAATACAAAGACTATCTTATAAATTCAAATACATTAATCTTTACCAGAATATGTACAGAATATATTTTTAAGCAAGGCATATCTATTTCCCATTAAGACTCCCATTGTATGTTTGAACAAGCATAGTCATATGAACTCTTTCCTCTTTCTGCAGATACAGCTTTGAAAATAAAGCCTTCAATCAACATTTTTTATAGCTTTCCTATTGTCCCCAACTCTATCTCATCACCCCCAACTTCACACATATATTTTCTACATTATATTAGTTTTTAATGACTTTCTTCCCATGTAAATTAGTGTTTAGAGAAACTAAAAATGGGCACCTGAGTGGCTCAGTCGGTTGAGCGTCTGACTCTTGATTTCATCTCAGGTCATGATCCCAGGGTTGTGGGATTGAGCGCCATTCTGGGCTCTGCGCTGAGCATGGAGCTGCTTGGGATTTTCTCTCTCTCTCTCTCTCTCTCTCTGTCTCCCTCTGCCCCTCTCCCCAAACTCATGCTCTCTTTCTAAGAAAACAAAACAAAACTAAAACAAAACTGCTGGTAGTTCTTATTGGCATTACTAAAGATGTTCATTTTTATTAAGATCAAATCCCTAGTAATTAAATTAAATATTAATAAAATGTTATAATATTAATAATGTTATTATAAATATTAATAAAATAGCCAAAATAAAACATGTATTCATAACTTACTATATATACATTCAGATAAATATTAAATACTTAAATGAATATACAAATATACATTAATGCTTCTAAAAATAGGATATTATATTTACTATTATGCAACTTTTTAAACTTAAAATATAAATCACAGACATGTTTCCATATTTCTATGGATAAATTTCTCTAATGTTTAACACTTTCATAGAAATCCACCGATGAATGCACAATAATACACTTACATCATCCCGTATAAAATTTTTAGTTTTTCCACAACAATGTCACAAATGATATACTTTACTAATTCTGACATATATATGTGAGAATGTTCAGCTTCTAATACTGTAATTACTAAGCCAAAGTGCAGATATATTTTAATTTTGATAAGTATTGACAGAGTCCCATCAAATATTCTTTATTCAATGTGAATTACAATATTCGCTTCTAATAAATTATGTAATTGGTACACATGTATATCATATACGTTGTAATCTTTTCCTTTATCTTCATGTACACACATGCTTCCTTAGGGAATGAATGTTATTTAACTAATATATAAATCCAGGGGTAATGGCATCCAAATTTTGGGTGTGTGTGTATGTATGTATGTATGTATAATATCCTTTAGATACACACCCTGTCACATACACACTCATATTGCTATATGTGTTTGCACATAATAAATCCAGAGATGCACAGGAGAAAACACATTACATGAATCCTTATAAAAGAGGAATTGAATGAGTGAAGGATAGGAGTAGGAAAGAGAAATACTTTCCATTGTACACTTTTTATTACATTTTTAACTATTTACTTTGTGTCTGTAATATCCTCTTCAAAATTAGCTACTTTTTAAATAAATTTATATGAATATGGAGTCATAAATGCCTCAGATATTAATAAACATAGAACTCAGTTAAACTAAGTTAGTGTAATTTATTCCACATCAGTATAACATGAATTCAAGTACAATATTGTTGGCCAGAAATTTTGAGGCTAGTACATTTTTGTGAAAATTATTTTCATTATTGATCTGATTGCATTATTTCTAAACATAAACACTTTCAAGTCAATTTAAGTAATTTATATCTTTTTTTCTTTTGAAACATACTTTTTAACAGGAAAAAACTAACACCCTAATTAAGACTTTATAAAAGAAAAATAAAACCTATAATTTTTTGATTTTACAATGTGTAAAGTTAGGATAGGAGGAATATTCATGGGTTCCAGATGGTTACATGAATGGCAAATGAAAGTCTTTCTTTGATAGAGTTGAGATCACTACACATTTTCAGTGAGTTCCAATTGTTGATAATAGACTGAATTTCATAATAGCCTTTCCTGCCCTCCACAATTTTAGCGTTGAGAGCTACTGAGATAGATCCCAAATATTGAAATTACACAAGAAATTCCTCTTATGATTTAAAATGTCCAATAGGAGAAGATCAAGCCAGAAACCTTACATTATGCTTGAAAGTGCAGAGTTACTCAAACTGTTAAAAAGAAACAAAACATTTTACTGAATACTTCAGTTTAAGAAAAAAATAAAGCTAGAAGCAACTATTGTTTCTGGAAACACAGAAAGCTTTATAAGCACGTGCAATACTATCTTCTTCTAACTTTTTACTATTTCTCCCACTTTTAGGACTTCCAAGTTGACTTATTGGCTATTTAATTAAATATGCCAAAAAGTTATGTAACGTGTCCACAGAATATTGATAGAAGTGGCATACCGTACATGGTTTATTTACATATTGAAAAACACAGTACCAGAGAGTCTTCTGAAATTATTATTATTACGATCATATCAACGTGTGCAGCATCACAATACAAGCCCCTTTAAAAAAAACCAAAAAACCAAAACACAAATTGTTACTCTACCGCATTCAGAAAGACACACAATGCAGGCTCAGATCTTGGCAACCTGTGAAAGTGCCCAGTCGAAAATTACTAACAGCTGGAGATGACAGTTGTTTTAACAGCTGAGCTGACAGGATTAATTTAAATGCACTGAAATCAAAAGTAGATAACACCTGTTTAGTCTTCTAGGGCCATTCGACAAGGTAGGCCAAAGGAAAAATGCAGAGCCAGAACTGTGTCTCTCTCTCTCCTCGAAGGACATAGGGGCTTCAGAGGAGAATGTCACCTTTTTGATGGAGGTGGGGTTAGATTTCAGCAGCAGGGGGCTGGTCAGCCTTTATCAGTTTTTAACATCTGGTTCCTATAATGTACCCCCTTCCCTTTTTTCCTTCTCTATCCAAGGTCTTTGACCCAAACCCAACAGTGGATAAAGATCACTAGATTTCAAAGCTACAGCTTCTCAGTACAGCTTCCTAGAAATTCTCTTGGGTTAATTAATGTATTCTCTTTGAGCTTCACAGCCACAGCCACAGCCATAGAAGAGCTGCTCTTTTTTTTCCCCCTCCTTTCTTATCTCTGGTTCCAAAATATATCATGTCATGTAAGAGTCTGCATTTCAAATGGTGGTCACAAAATATATTCAGTGGGTTTCTGTGTAGGATATTTGTCAACAGTTGATGGTTTTCATCTAAAAACCATTTTTCCAAAAGAAGAAATATTGAAATAAATTTTTTTTGAATTGAGGAACAATGAAACAATGGTTTAGGTTTATATGAATGAGCATGATAGGATATTGTGATTTTTTTCAAAAGGTGCATGTAAGCCTTGATTCATGTGCTCTTATGAGCACAAGTACATACACAAAGCAAAATCAAACAGTTTGAAATCAGAAGTGTTTATTTTGCATCACTTCCAAGAATTAGGACTTAAATTTACCTGAGGAACATAAAGACTACTTTCCCTCACACGAAGTAATATTTTGGCCTAATGTTAAGAATCTTAATATGCACAAATCAAAAACCATTCTATTAAAGTGTTTTGTCAAAATTATATCATTTGCAGATTAACACATAGTATATGGAATGGATGTTGAGTAGACATAAAGTTTGCTCTTCAAAATTTTACCCAAATCTATACTGGCCCCCATTTAAAAGAAAGTATGACTCTGTCCTGGGAGGCAGGGAGAGGAAACATCTTCAGGATGAAGTTGGCTTCCTGCTTCGCCAGCTCTAGACACTGAATGAAAAGCACAGAGCATAAGGCTTTTATGTTTCTTTAATTTACAACCCAAATAAAGAGACTAGCCAATAATGATTTCCTTTTTCTCATTTGAGGAAAAAAAAAATACATGTGCATAAGTAATTTCGAGGAAGCAAAATTTTTGAAAAACCCAAAACTTTGGGGTTATAAAAATGGTTAAAAGTGATACATATGGAAAGCAGAAGCATGATTTAGAATCTCAGTGGATTATGGAAAACATAGGAAGATATACTCTTTGGGGTAGGCCAAACTCCTAGGCACAAAGTATTTCTCATTTCCCTATTTCATAAAAATAAGTTCTGCATTAAAAGTACTTAAAAAATACCTCAATTGCAGTAATCCAGAAACTCTTCTTAAAACAGTCTTACTTAAAAAAAAAAAAAGTGGCAAAGCTCTTTTAACCTCACATTAACATAAATACATGAATGGCTTATCTAACAATTCAAAACAAAACAGATTTAAAATTAATTAAAAAAACTTTTTATTCATCTTAATTTTATTCATTCACACACAAAAAGATGCACTAAGTGTAACTGTTCTAAATAAGGACAAAATGTTCTTATTTTTCCAAGTAATTTGCAATGGTACTGAAATATTTTTAAATCTTGGAGACTCATTAAATAATTGTATTCCTTGAACCAAATTGCAACAATATTTTTTTTCAAGCCAGGAAATGAATTACTTCTGGTATTTATAGCTTCTACAACTAATATCTAATCAGTAACTGTATGATAGAAAAAAGCTACTTATGATATATATATTTCTCTTTTTATTAATAATCTAATAACAGGTTCACACAAATATTAATTCTGGTGTGACTGGGGTTTTATTACCTAATAGGCTGCAATAAAGAAACTCTTGGTAGAATAATGACCATCATATTTTCTTGTCAACATCAAAGTTATGACTGTGTTATGGACAGTAAAAGTGTGATGACACACTTTAAATACTTTGGGTCAAAATATGTCTAGCAATAATTTGTTCTTCTTGGTAGTTTCTTAGAGCAATTCTCAAAGGAAAAACACAGATGGGAATTTTTTTTTCAGAAAGAAACATTTATGCTTTAAAGGACAATCTGTTATATGGTATCAGCTATTAGATCTCTTTAGAGAAAGACACCAGAAGAAGATTCAGAAATAATATTAAATAATATAAGCAAGGCCAAAACCAAACTGAAAGAAACATAGGTTATTTATTGTTTCCTTCATATTCAACATCTTCACTGGGGATAGAGGAGAGAGAATAGTAACTCGGTAGAGTTTAAAGCTTGAATTATCAAAATCCCACTTACTCATGAACAATTTTGTTTAAAAAAGATGAATATCAGCATGCTACATCTCAGAAAAATACATGCTTCTCATAAAATGTACACTAAAATACTTCCATTTGAAAGCATCTAAATAAAGTATGCAACATATAAGGAAGAAAAAAGACAAGACAGACAGTGACCTTCAAGAGGTAGTTATTGTGAGAACCAAAAGAAATTTGCTAAATGATGTGAAAAACAACCCTCAAACTGTATTTCATTTTTCTTTTACATTCAGTTCTGCCTTTAAAAAAATCACACATTTTCACAAAATCTAATTGTATTTCTAAACCATTAAGTTCCAGAAAAATCTTGGTTTTTCTGTTTTATAATTATTTCAAAGTCTTTCATCTATTGGGAATACAATAGTAATTGTTGATCTATTCTGTCTAATGATAGATTTTTCCACTTTTATAAAAGAAGGAGCAATGCCTTCCCTGCTTTTTATCTCTTTATACAACTCAGAGACTCAAAGAAGATAATTACAAACAATGCCTGAAGAATGGTTCAGTTAATGTTAATTTATACAACAAACTAATTACTACCAAATGGTAAAAATCACATGTGGAAGTCCCTCTCTCCCACGCACATAACTAAACCAGCAGCCATCTGTCTCAGCTTGGGGAGAGCTCAGGGACACCCAGAGAAGATAAGGAAAGGAAGGGTGCAGATGTACTAGCTCATTCACCTACATACACATCACAGGACGTGATCACCGTGTTTCTGAGCCTTAAATGTGTTCAGGAAAAGCGAAAGGTAAATATATAGAAAGAAGGTGTTTCAAATGCATTTTAATCAAAGTACATGCTGTTCTGTAGTCATCACAGGTAGAAACCAACCTTCAGCAAGTAAATGTTTATTTTGTTTTAGACACAACTACATACTTTTAAACTGTCATTCTCCATCCGTGTACCATTTTTGCTCCAGAAGAAAGAACATGCATCCTTGAATTTTCAGAAGGAAGTTTATAATTTCTGAGCTCTGGAAAGTATGTGTCTATATTTTTGACAATTAATAAAATAATCTCCTTATATGTTATGAATGTAATTTGAGATATACATTCTAAACTATGTATATTGAAGTTAGTTAATATATTAAAAAATAAAATAATGCTATTGATATTTTGCCATTTAATTAGCCTATAATTATAGCAAATGCAGCAAAATAAAGGCAATATTTCCCCCCTTAAGATCACAAGGTGAATTGTGGCATTTAAATAACAATAGATTTTCAGGTGAAATAATCTAAATGGGAATAAAAATATTAAAATGCTTTTTATTTTTATAAATTAAAAGAATATTCATTTACAGATGTGTTTCAGGTATGTTTTTAACGGCACTCAGAATTCCAAAACAGAGGAATAGGCTTGGCAAATATTTAGTGAGTGAAAACAGAATGAAAAAACTAGAAGTAGTGGCAATAATACTGATTTGCCCTAACATATATTCCCTGTGGAATTGAAGAAATGTTTAACATACAGTAGTTCCAAACTCCCTGGAACCGGTTCTCTAGACTTGTCCTTCACATACTTGATGGTAGCTAACCTAATTCAAGATAGACCACACAGCAAACCCTGAAGCAAATAGGTTATAGTAAATGTATTCTCTTTCACAATGAGATGTCCCACACTGCTTGCTTGCAGGCCCTCAATATAAGAGATTTGTACAGGGGCATCTGGGTGGCTCAGCGGGTTAAGTGCCCCACTCTGACTCAGGTCATGATCTCACGGTTGGTGAGTTCAAGCCCCAAGTCCAGCTCTGTGTTGACAACTCAGAACCTGGAGCCTGATTCGAATTCTGTGTTTCCCTCGCTTTCTGCCCCTCCCCTGCCCATGCTCTGTCTCTTTCCCTCAAAAATAAAGAAACATTAAAAATAAAATTGAAAAAAAAGGAGATTTCTACAGAAGGTAACAAAAAAGATTGTATAACGATGCAGCAGGACCCTAATATTAGAAATGAGGAGGCTATGTAAAATTATCTATTTATTATTTCTCAAGGTTATTTCAGAAAAGTAGACACACAGCTTCTAGAAAATATATTTTTATGAAATTCTTCTTGGATGTTCACATTTTTTTCACTTTCTTTAGCAGCTTTTAAATTATTGGACACATTTTCCTACCATTCATCAACTTCTAACATATAAGTCCTACATGTGTAAAAACTGGAAAAGATTAATTTAGAGGCCATTTCTATTTTGGGCATTCCACTTAACCAGTTAGGGTTTTTAGCAAACAGTGTAGAACATACTCTTTTACACTTCAATGCTGCATTTTAATGCTGTATATAGCAAACAGTAGAAAATTTGTAATTATCCATTTGACTAATATTTTAAAATTATCTATTTTAGTTCTTTTATCTGTACTATTTTTATAGGTTTTTGTGATGATCAATTTAACTCAGGAATATTCTCATCTAAGTTAGAATCTTTTAAATCAAAAGTCTAACTTTGCCTTTTCATTGTCCTTTTAAATACGTCAGAGAAGGGTATAAATTGCACAAGGGTCTTCATCCAAAGAGTCTGTAAATTATGTTGTGATATTTTCATGTAAGATACCTTCATGACTGTCCAGGACTACAACTGGCACCTCTGTTAGAATCAGGAAGTCACTTTAGAGATGTCAGGACTCTGGAATTTTCATAATCTAGAAAATAAGGTAGGTAGGTAGGATGAGTATCAACATTACCCTTGATCTAGCTTGTAATACCTCTGGGGAGGCAGGTACATATAAGAGAAAAAAAATATGATTAAAAAAGAAAGAGAGAATAAACAGAATAATTCAGGATTCTAGCAAAATCTAACATTAAAAGTGTCTGCCTTTCAATAAAAGTATTGCCTTTCATCAAACTTATTGAAAAAACAATATAGATGCATTATAAGCCAGGGATCTTACAACAAAAGATCTTATCTTCTACCCCAATACATTAATACTAGAGATTCATAGTGCAGACCAACAATAAACTTGATTTTTATTTGATTTACAGTGGAACACCTAATCAACCCAGTAATAAACCTGGTGTATAATTGATCTGTAAAAGTTCACTGTTCTTTTTGACCACATTTCTTAATAAGGAGCTCTCCAAACCTGTTTTTGTTCTTTTTGCATACTGAGTTAACAAAGACATTGATAGAATATCTCTAGAATTATATACCTGGAAAGAACTATGAAATCCATCGAATGTAATAATTCTATTTTTAAATAAAGAAAGATAAAGCAGTTGTGCAAGGTTATACAGACAATGATGAGAGCAAAACTAGCACCCAGGTCTTCATAATTCATTATTTCCTCTATTAAACTTCCTTCAGGAAGAGAGCTAGAAACCCTAGGGTGGGTTAGAGGGTCAGGTCAGAGATAGCTTATTCAACCATTTAATTAACTCATTGAACTAGGAATCACTACACTAGAAGCTTTGGATAATGGGATGACAGGGACTCTGTCCCTGCCCTCCAGGACAGAGATTAGCAGACTTTATCCATAAAGGGCCAGAGAGCAAATATTTTAGGCTTTTGTGGGCAACATTACTCAGTTCTACCAGTGTAACCCTAAAGTACATTATATTATGGTACACTACCTCAATATATAAATGAATGTGCCTGTCTGTGTTCTAATGAACCTTCATTTATAGACACACATTTGAATTTCATATAATGTTCATGCATAATAAAATACTCTCATTTGGAGAACTGGATACTTGAGTCTCTGAGAAGGGGCTGATAAGAGGGCCTTAACTTTGCTTGTCCTTTCCATTGGTTGTGCTGTTTTCATCTTTCTAGCATGATTATTCATGAAGCCTTGCTGGGGCAGTGGCCTTTCACAGATTAGGCACTGATCTGACTGAAGGGCTGAAGTTTGGAATATGTCTTCCTGAAGAAGTGCTGTAGAGATGTCTGGGACGCCTAGGAAATGGGTCCTGCCACTTCCATCTACAGGCTGTATTGAGTAGGGAAGAGCCATGTCCTTTCTCCCTGGCTACAATGGGTTTTGTAGACACAAAGGATGTCTCCAATCTGGTAGTGTGTAGATCCTAGGAACTTACTTACATCTGTCTTTCCTTCATTAACCTGTGTGGGTAGCTGTCAACTTACTAGAGGAAAAGAAACTGCTAGGAAATTTTGAGACATTTAAGTATCATTTAGGCCACTTTGACTTCTTTTTTGTAAACAAGTACTTGGTTTTATCAAATGGATTCCAATAAAATATTTTAAAGTAAAAAAAAAATATTATTCCTCTTTTGATTTTTTTCAATAATTCAAAAATGGAAAAAAAAAACTATTCTTAGTTCGGAGGTCATACAAAAGCAGGCAACAGCCTAGATTAGGCCTACAGGCCACAGTTTGCTGACCACTCTTCTAGGAAGTCAAAATCTAATAGAGGAGAGACACAAAGACAAAATTTCTTAAGGGAGGGATGATGGGAGCCGTTAAGAGTTAGCAGAAAATATTAAGGACGAACAGCCATCACCCAGGTGCAAAGTAAGGTGAAAGGCACTGCAACCAAACATCATAAGCAAAGAAAAGCATGGTGGCTGTGAAAAGCCACAGGCAACTCGGCATTACTAGAGCAAAAGTCATAAAGAGTGATGCAGGGAATGGTAGGAAATGAGAAACGAGGCTGGGGAGTTAGACAGGAAGTGAGCTCACTGCAGCTGCAGGCTGACTACCCACCTACGTTAATAAAGGGCTAGGGGAGACCCAATAAAATATACAGGATGGCACAAGTACTACAACACATGCCAGCTGAGGCTCTTTTTCCACTCTTGAGAAGAAATTAAATAGGTCCACTTCCATCCCCCTGAGGCTGCTCCACCATTGTCTCTTCTCCTTGTGCAAGGAACTTAAGAAAATGTATGGATTGCATTTTATTAACTGCCAGCAGGACATGTGAGCATGTCAGAAGAAATGTATTAATACTTTGTTCTATATGTGCCTCTTATACACCTGTATGTGTTGGAACTTAATCAGTTTGGTTTACAATTGGAGTGATAATGGTGGCGCCTAGGTGGCTGAATGGTTAAAGCTTCCGACTTTTGGTTTTGGTTCAGAATCATGATCGCACAGTTCACAAGATCAAGTCCCGTATTGGGCTCTGTGCTCACAGCAAGGATACTGCTTGGAATTCTCTCTCTTCCCCTCCCTCTGCTCTCTCTCTCTTAAAATAAATAATTGAAAAACTTTAGAAAAAAATTGGAGTAATAATTACAGGAAAAAAACAACCTTTTAAGGAGTTTTAATGAGTTTGGACTAAGCATTTAAATTTTTCATAATGGATCAAAACATGATTCCATAACTTAGTGTGTGTTTTAGTTCTTTGAGTAAGATTTACCTTAGGTGCCAATTATGATCATCACCATCACCATCATCATCATCATCATCATCATCATGTTTCTGGCTCACCTTTCCAAATGTCATTCTGCTGATACTAAACCAATAGTCAAAAATAATATCCTCTACTATTTTAGTGAGGAAAAGGCTAAAGATGGATAAAGGGGAAGCAATACATTATATGCCCAGTCTTCTTAACTGGAGAACTTGGGAGAAAGCAATTAGAATATTTTCTTCAGAGCTATAAATTTGTCTCAGAAAGATGTGACTGGGCAGAAATCAATAACTTGAAAATACCCAGACAAGATGGGATGATGAGTTAAACTATACTATATGAAGGTATGTTATAAAAGGGTAGATTCAGTGAATATTGTGAGAGCTTTTTTGCACAAGCACTTAAAGAGAATTGGCTTGGGGCACCTGGGTGGTTCAGTCAGTTAAGTATATGACTTTGGCTCAGGTCATGATCTCATGGTTTGTGGGTTCAAGCCTTGCATTGGACTCTGTGCTGACAGCTCAGAGCTGGGGCTGCTTCAGATTCTGTGTCTCCCTTTCTCTCTGCCCACCCCCTCATGCTCTGTCTCTCTTTCTCAAAAATAAATAAACATTAAAAAAAAATTTAAATAAAGAGAATTGGCTAGAGCAGTCCTGGTAGCCACATGACGTCCATAGACGACATAGACAACAACAGATATGTATGTTGTATACATTAGATACATGGTATATATAAATATTAACTCATTTTAGAGGATAAATACATGCACTGAAGGACTCTCCTCTCTAATGACAGAGCCTCCTGTACCGCCTCACTCACAGCTCCTTTCACCATGAAAACGCATGGTTTACCTTCCCCAAAAGACTGTGAGCAACACAGGGAGAGAAACTGTATCATTGATTTCTGTCTTCTCATGAAGACTTATAAAATAACCTGCATATACTAGGACTCCATAAATGTTTTCTGTCAGAATGAGAAGAATGAGTGAAGAGGTGAACAAACACAAAGGTGTCACACAGAAAGGAGGTATTGACTCCATGTTGGGCATCAAGAGAGACTTTATACAGATGCCAATAGGCGTCCAAAGGTAATGAGCAAAAAATACAGAACAGAATGCAGAGTTCTGTTCCATACTGAGATCCTCCTCCTCTGTGTATTTTCTTTTTGTCAAAAATTGTTCTAGGTCAAAATTTTTAGTTTAGAGATTAACAGTGAGATAAATGCTCCCAAAATCTAACAGTAATTTCTTATATCTAGTGTGTGTGTGTGTGTGTGTGTGTGTGTGTGTGTGTGTGTGTGTGTTCAGTTCATTTTAGGGAAATTTTGGACACCTAACAGTTGACGAGATTGTGTCTTATGTATGTGAACATAAACATATATTTAAAAAAACTAAAAAGAAATCTAAAAACCTGTTAGAGACAGAGATTTAATACTCTTTAACTCCAAATCTTTAAAAACAATTATTAGACAATATTTTATTTTATTTTATTTTATTTTTAATTTTTTTTTAACGTTTATTTATTTTTGAGACAGAGAGAGACACAGCATGAACGGGGGAGGGGCAGAGAGAGAGGGAGACACAGAATCAGAAGCAGGCTCCAGGCTCTGAGCCATTAGCCCAGAGCCCGACGCGGGGCTCGAACTCACGGACCGCGAGATCGTGACCTGGCTGAAGTCGGACGCTTAACCCACTGCGCCACCCAGGCGCCCCAATTAGACAATATTTTAGATGGTTGCATATGGGTTGGAATTTAGATAAGCTACTTCTAAAGGCAATATTGTATACATCCATGTCTACTTAATGCAATATACTTCGAAACCGGCAAATATTTTTAATTTAAATATTTGAAATTTAGAAAACAAAGGGGGAAAAATCCTGGCAATAAAAAATAAGGACTCCAGGGCTTACAATGTTTTTTCACTTAATTCATATGCTTTTATTAATCCCTAATTACAATATTCCTTAAGTGGAAAAGATGTGCTAAAAAATGTTCAACTTCATTTTATTTTCAGTTCTGGTGGTTCCTTCCTAATGAGTCCCATGAACTGAATGAAGAAAAGGCCAAGTAAAACAACAAGGTAGCTGTCCTCCCCTTTGCCGAACAAGAATAGCTAAACTTAAGTATCAAGGAGGAAAAACATGAGCAAACATGTTGAATTCCTCCCCCTTCTACTTTGCTCATGGATGTTTCTCTCCCCGGCACTGGGAGCACTACACCCTATAAAGGCTGAGAACTGGCCTGTCCTATTTACACTGCACTGCTCTCGACATCATGACCTCCCCATTCAGTGTTTCTTTTCACTTACACGCAGCATCTTGACACTGGTGGGAAATATTAGAGTGCTGGAACCAGGGCTGAAGCAAAAACCCTAGGGGATGGCGGAAAAAAATAAGCAAAAACAGAGAAAGATAACAAAACTCCAAAGGGAGGAGGGTGTGTTTTGCTCATTTAATTGGCTTTCTGCTCCCCAGTCTTCCACATGCCTAATGTCACACGACAGTATAGAAAGCTTTTGGGCAAATTTCTACAACAAACCATAACTTCTCAGAAAAGAAAGGCCTAAGCAACAGAAATTTAATTCATCTTGAAACAGCAAATCAATTCTTATCTATTAACACACTAAATACAGCATAGGAGCACTGTCCTGTTATAATAAACAGACATGCTCAATTATGGTGTGCTTTCCCAGCTACTGATCTCTTCAGTAATTATACCATGCAATGAGCTCAACATTGATATTATATTAATATGCAGGGAGGAGAGAACTTAAATACAAATTAAATCAAGGCTCGATATTTCAGTGAAGCTTACATAAGGCCTGAGAACAAATGGCATGTTTCTTAGAAGGAGGTAATAAAGGTGATTTGTATAATAACTCATTTTCTAGTTCTAATTAAAAAGTTGAGAAATGAAAACTATCTTAGAATTCTAGTCTCTTAACTGTCCATTTCAAACAAAGCTGACAAAGCTGTCTATCATGTTTCATAATCACCTGTACTTGTCATATTAACAGCAGAAACGATCTTCAAAAAAAAAAACATTTTATAGAGACATGTTGCAATAAAAAGTGAATGGCAAATAGCAACTTCTACGGAGACAAAACAAAAAGATAAAGTTCAAGAAAAGGTTTCTTACCCTTTTGCAGAACTGTCAAACAACTTCTATTGACCAAGAAAAGCACACAGTAAACACACCAAAGAAAAGAAATGATGAAAGATGTATTTACTTGTTCAGGGCCTTTATTTTTCTTTCTATTTCACATACACCCACACTGAACAGTCTGCATTGTGTTAATAAATAACCAGGAGCAACCTAAGTGAACAGAGGAGGGGTTTCTATGATGCTGTCAGGTACCAGACAGTTGCTTGGCACGGCTGATACAGTTCTCTACATGGGAGTTGCACGCCCACATGAAAAAAGAGAGTGAGACAGAGAGAGAGAGAGAGAGAGAGAGAGAGAGAGAATAGGTTAATGGATGGATCCTCTTACTTCTTAGGTCCAATTGGAGGGAAGGAAGAACTGTTGGAAAATGACAGATCTTTGGAGTTGTCCAATCCTTTCAATTTGAGAAGGAACAAATCAATTTTACAGACCATGTCCTGCCAGAGTAATGTTTTACCCAATAACTTGCTATGGTTATTTGGAAATTTATGAAACTATAACTTCAAATACTTTAACTTTTATGAGTTTTTTATTGCTTTATTTTTCAAACTGTTTCTAATGTTGGCTCCATGCTTTATTTAGTCTCTGTCTCTGTGTATGTGTGTACATCTGACATATATGTGTGTGTGTGTGTATGTATGTATAATATATCAGATTAATTTGATACATTCTTACTTAATTTGTCTGTTTCTATTTTCTAAAACACAAAAAGAAGACCAAATAACACACATGAATTGTGACTAAAATCCCAACTCAGTGTTCAGGGTGTTAGAGTTTACCTCATTTATGACATTAAATACACAAACAAAAGAGTTACTGTGTTATGCCAGCCTGAGACATTTCAGTGTTTTGAGCTTACTCTTTATAAAAGTTTGCTTCCAAATGTCCCATGACAGTCTTCCCTAAAGCTATGGGGAAAGTCTAACATAAATGAAAATAGGCTAAGTACCAACACTATCATGGTAGAGTTGAATTTTTTGTATATATATAGGTGCATACATATATATATACACACACATATATATACACACACATATATATACACTATACTATATACTATATACACTATATACTATATACACTATACACTATAGTGTATATACACTATACACTATATACTATAGTGTATACACTATATACAGTATACACTATATACTATATACACTATACTATATACTATATACACTATACTATATACTATATACACATCATATATATATATATATAGCAATTAGGGGCAATTCTGAATTTCTATTTCAGCTTGTCTGTTATAATGTATAAATGTATAGTTTTTTTATCCACTTATTCATTTATTGCCTCATAAATGTGATATGTAGATGACCTAGGAAATAATTAACTGCAAAGATAGAGGAATAAAAGCTGGTTTTCAACTTCAAGACATAAAAAGAAGGACATGCATTCTAAATTTCACATATGATCTTCCTCTTAACTGTTAAACTTCATCATCCAAAAACAGGAGCACTGAGCACAATCTGCTATCCGAAGTTTATCATCACATAAGATGGACTTTCTTAATCAATCCAAATATCCAGGTCATATGCTCATTCTGGCTTGCCCTAGCCTCACTGCTCCCTTACCATCTTGGCCACACTTCTCCTCAACATTAAGGGTAGTTAAGAAAGGCACACTGGGAGTCCTTGTGGTCTCAGAACTCTGGGAGCAGGTGGCACAGGAAACTCTGAGTGAGCTCTCCACTGACTTTAATGCTGTCCGTGCCTTCCCTGTAAGCAACTCCTATTAAAAAAAAAGACCAAGCATCCACTAGAACAAAACCAAGCAGGCCTATTTAATTAGGGCATTTGCTTGATATCCACTTCTTCATGTTAAACACACAGCCACACAGGCCTAGGAGGTCTGATTAATTTTAATATGCATGGTCGTGACAAGTGCCTTGAGGGTAACTGAGTGAAAAAAACACATACATGCGCAAATACAGAACATCCTCCAGCTAGTCTAGTGTGAGAAATCAGTTTCAGGAAAATGCTGTGTCTGTTCCCCAGATTAGAGTGTTACTATTCAGCAAGGGCCTGAACCTTTAATGTGAGGGAAAAGAGGGCTCAGAAACAGGTGGCTGGCTCTTCACTCTTAAATAAATGGTATATCCAAAAGCTGTGGCACATAAGCAACAAGAAGGGCTGGCACATTCCGTTAATGTTTACCTTGAAATGCACAGCCTGGGTCAGTGGGTCTTTTTAAAGTGATCCATGTAATTAAAGCTGAAAATCTGGAACTGACAGTTTTAGTGAAGGACAAGAAAAATAGGGGTGCCATATTTATCTGAAAGGTTTAGAAAATATTAAAAGCATTTGGGCATAGAGATGTTGCAGTGATCGTTTACAGAGTCTTCTCAGACAAACTCACGTATGAGCAGGAATCAAATAGAACTCTTATATTAACAGACAAATAGACACCTGAGAAAAGAATCCTGGCTAGATTGTTCTCAGAAAGATAACATTAAGGACATGATATTAAGCATCCTTTCATATTACTAACAAATGTACAAGTTCTAGTCAAAAAGAAGAACAGAAGTTTTCTTGGCCAAATGGATTTCTTGTCCAGACAATCCTGGATCTCAGCTCAGGGACCTACTACTTTATATAAATAAGAGCCCAAAGGTAATCTGTGGGCCATCACAGTCCAAGTCAGAAGGTCTTAAAAGAAAATATAAATTAATTTCCTGTAGCACTTAATGAAATAAAAAACTATCAAGATAAACCGCTACAATGGATACCACTTGAAAAAGAGCTGACAGCAGACAAAGTTTCTCTTTAGTGTTGAAAAATTACAAGGCTTCAAACTCCACTAACTGTGCTAAAGTTAAAACACTTCTTCCTGAAGAAAGAGGCTCGGCAGCATTGGAGGGTGTCTTCTTGTCCTGACCTTTAAAAAATAAACTCTTTTCTTTATCATCATTTTATGAGTGTCGATTTCCATACAGTGGTGCCTTTGAAAAGGGTGCCTGCAGGTTAGACTCTAGCTTGCTCAACAAGAAGAGAGACATTTTCCAGTGACAGACTGCACAGATGAACACAGAGTCACAATGCATTAGGAGTAGCCTCCAACAGCAGCGGGAGTGTGAAGGAACAAAACTTAAAAGGGCTCAATTGAAAAGTACCCTTGTTTGTCCTTCAGTGGAACAGCACTTACAAAGCCTCTTCAACATGTACTTTGTCAAAAGGACAGTGAGTAACTAAACAAAAGCAACTCAAACCTCTGCCAATTAAAGTATCTTTAAGCTTTTCCCCTGATCCGTTCACTTTTTATTTTTCCCACCTCATCAAATGTGATTTTAAAACCAGAGTGAATTTCAAAGTGCCCTCTTCTTTGCCCAATTAATGGAATGCTTTGGAATTTTGAATTTAGGAAAGTCAATCTCCATAATTTCCTTATGAGAAATAGTAATTAAAAAGTTGGTAAAATTAGGGGGCAATTCTGAATTTCTATTTCAGCTTGTCTGTTAATGTAATACGGTTCAATTTAGTTTCTAAGGGGCTGCTCAACAGCAGACATTTAAATTATAAGAACAGGCATTGTGATTTATAATGTGAACTCACACATCAAACATGCAATGCCTGTAGGGATGTTCACAAGGCCAAGTATCGTGTAGCAGGGGCCTATCTTTTCCATAGAATAATTGCATTCAATGCTGTAGCACACCACAGATGAAAATATACTATTTATAATATGTACTTTAGGATCCCTAAAATAAGTCCTAAATCAGGGGGAAATTATACCCATTTAGAGGATCTATTGGTTCTATATGTCAACATATTTATAATAAAAATTAAATGGGCGTTAACTAATTATTTCTGGTGGGGAAAAATGCATAAGTAAAGTATCATAGAAGGTGCAATCAACTAAAGTGAATTATTTTCAAAAGATGTACCAAAATGATACATTACAAAACAATATCTATACATATTTGAAAGTATTAAGGGAGGATAGTTCATGACCAACCACTTATATATACTTTCTGTTTCACAAACAGCTAGTTACAAACTTAAAAACTGTCCAACCCAACTCTGCAAATGCTACAAATGGACTTAAATAAATGGTGTTGTTTTGTTTTGTTTTGTTTTGTTGATATTTACCACTGAGGATTTGCACTACATTGCACGGTGTCAGGGTGATATCCACTTAAGTGTTTCCACCTATGAAAACAATCTTTCTCATTGTGTCTGATAGAGACAGAGACATAGATGCAGAGAAAATGAGAATGAAAACCTCAGTATCCCCTTCACATACTGATGGTCTATGGTCTACAGATGACTCAGAGTGAAGGCTTGAAGTATGTCACAACATATACTTTTCCAAGCCTGTACCATTGTTTTTGACTGGTTCTCACAAGAAGAAAACTAACTCTTTTGTGAAGTCTGTACTAAAAGCAATGAACTGTTGCATGTGAAGCAACACTGGGTGATTTTGGTAGTAGGCTGTGCCTTTAGGGTCTTGTAATATAAACTGTGAGTGAAGATTTTCTGAAGTTCAGAAAAAAGAAGTTTGAGTTGTGTAAATAATGACAAAGTCTAGTTCTAGTAGAAATGAAATTTCACAAATAAATGCAGTTTCTTACACACAAGGAGTACACTCATCACGGCACAACAATTTTGGAGGTGTGGGCGTCACACTCTAAGAAGGAAGAACACTGACAGATAAAGATGCTAAATAAAACCAAGCATATGTGGGAGCTGAAAAGGAGGACTGCACGCACACACACACACACACACACACACACACACACGGAATGAAAAAGAAAAAAACATAATGGGGGAGGAAAGGAAGAATAAGTGAACCACATAAAAGAAAGCTAAAATTTTAGAAAATTATGAAACTTTGGCCAGAGGAGCCCTCACTTATATTTCTCTTCAGCACACATTCCCATTTATTGTAGAAATAAGAATATACCAAGTCCTCAAATGCAATGTTAAAATGCCTCTCCTAGATCCATATCGATCACAGTTTGCAACTTTATTTGTATCAATTTAGAATTTTTTTCTTTCTTTTGGAACAGTAATTCTCAAGGTAGAAAATTGCCTAATTTGGGGCGCCTGGGTGGCTCTGTGGGTTAAGCGACTGACTTTGGCTTAGGTCATGATCTCACAGTTTGTGGGTTCGAGCTCTGTGTCAGGGTCTGTGTTGACAGCTTGGAACCTGGAGCCTACTTGGGATTCTGTGTTTCCCTCTCTCTCTTCCCAACCTATGTGCACTCTCTCTCTCTCTCTAAAATAAATAAACATTAAAATAATTAAAAAAAAAAAAAGAAAATTGCCTAACCCTATTTTATTTAGGGAAATTTATATAAATAAAAACCAAAGCAACTACCTCTCCCAGGACTTTTGTAACGATTGAGTTTGTTGTTATTGTTACTGTCAACTACACATCCTAAATTTCCAGAATTTTTCAGGTCCGAATCATATTTTTTCAGTACATAAAAGCATTCTGGGAAAGCAACACTGGGAACTAGATAATGTTTCCAGATGCCTAAAGTACCAATGTTTCTAACCAGCCAAGAGGTGATAATGACAATAAGTGGTGCAATTCCAAGTTCTAGTTATAATTATAAAGTACTTACACGGGCATTACCTCATTTGTTTCCTTCAGCAACCCTCTGATGAAAGTAGCGCAGTTAGCATTGCCAACCGAAGGCAGATATTCATTATATTAACACAATTATTATAGCCACTTAAAAGCAAGAAGATATAATGTTTCCTATGATAAAAATAATAAGGTAGGGGCACCTGGGTAGCTCAGTCGGTTGAGCATCCAACACTTGGTTTTGGCTCAGGTCATGAACTCAGGGTCTTGGGATCAAGCCTTGCATCGGGCTCAGAGCTGGCATGGAGCCTCCTTGAGATTTTCTCTCTCCCTCTACCCCTGGTCACACTCTATGCACATGCTCTCTCTCTCTATTATTATTATTATTATTATTATTATTATTATTAAGAAGAATAAAAAGGTAGATGCTCAGCTTTATGCAGATAAATTCTTATTTAAAACTTAAAAATCCCTCATGAATCCTGAGTTTGGAAATTCTACCCTTGAGGTAACATGCTAGAGTTCTTGGAAGACTGGAGGGAACAGAGAAGGTGTTGAAAGGAATCAGTCATATTTTTTTCACCATTGGCCTCTAACACGAACTGTGTGTGAGTGGGGGCGGAGGAAGGTGGTAGAACAGAAGATCCAAAATTAAGAGGCCCCCATCTTGAGCCTATTATAAGAAATAAGGACTCCCTCTGCAATGCCTACTCTACACACTTAGAAAAGGACGTTGGTCTCCATGAGGCTGACACACTGTTAAAGACCCAGTTATAACTCTGAATTTTGAAAAATTATTCATAGATCAACCCAATTCACTTCTCACTTTGCCTACAGCAGTGGGGGAGAATTATTGTCTACAACCACTAATCCATAGACAATGCCAACATATTTCCCTCGAGAAATGTGAAATGTTGGAGTCATTTAAAAGATTAATGTGAATGTAAAGTTTTCATTATACATGTATCTTAGTTTTGTATCCTGGATCTTATAATACCTAGTTTTTTGACCTAAGACAAAGTTTTCACTTCCAAGTCACAGAAAAAAAAAAAACCTGAAAGTACTGATCTCAAAGATTAAATAATGATAGAGGTACACATATGGGGAGAAGAAGTTTGGAGAAGACAGGACGATGAGACAAATAAGGAGGTCAAGGCAGAGTTTGAGTAGGATACAAAGAAAAGAGAATGTTAAAACCAGACCAAAAAGACAAATGAAACCTAGTCCAATTTCAGGGTAGTGTTAGTTAGCAAAGGCTACAAAATGTCAATTAGTGGTTTGACTGTCACACACAGTTAAAATAAACAATCACCTTTTACGTGTCATGCCCATTAAGAAACAGACAGGCACAGGTAATTAAACTAAGGACTCTTCATTCACATACTATTATAGAAGACAGGAGGTAAATAAACAATAGTGATAATGAGGTAATAAGAACTAACAGAAGTGAGCTAGTGCCAATAGGGTAGCCTAAGCCAAATCCTGACAAAGGTGTTCAGAGAAGGCGTGGAGTCTTAAAAGGTGAACAAAAATTCACTGGGTAGATAAGACAAGGAATGGCATTTCAGGCAGAAGAAACCACATATGAAAAAGTACAGTAGTATTAAAATTACAGTAAAAGCAGTTTGATAAGATAGCACAAGAACTTGTACCTCAGAAAATAGTGAAAAGTAAGGTTAAGGGAAAAAAGGGGTTGAGTCAGATTATATATGGTCTTATGTTCAATGCCAAGTAGTTTGGTGGAGGACAGTAATTTTGTTCCGATTCTAGTTTCTCTGTATAATAAGAACATAAGCAAATTACGAAGCCTCTGTTTTTCATCTAAGATACAAAATAATGTTAACCTGAGAGTTTTTGAGGATTAAATGAGATAGCTCACATAATATCTGGCAGAAGAATCAGATCTTTGTTAAGGTGTTTCATCTCCCATCCCCAAGACACCAATGTCCCCATTGAGTTGAGGAGGTATAAACATCCTTTCAACAAATATTTTGAATATTTACTACATGCACTACCCTCACATTTAAGGAGTTTAACATAGGGGAAGAAACTGACAAATATATGGACAATTATATTACAGTGGAGTTAGGGTAACAATGGAGGCAAATAATAGTACTTTAAAAAGATGACAAAGTTAGGGGCACCTGCGTGGCTGTCAGTTGAGTGTCTGACTTCAGGTTGGGTCATGATCTCCTTGTTCTTGGGACTGAGCCCCACATCGGGCTCACTGCTTTCAGCAAGGAGCCACGATGGATCCTCTGGCCCCCTCTTTCTGCTCCTCCCCCACTTGTGCTCTTGTCTCTCTCAAAAATAAATAAACACTAAAAGAAATGATGACAAAGTTAAAGCAGTGAGTACAAATAACTCATTCTAGCAACTGAACTTGGAGAGAGGAGAAGGAACACACAGAGGTGATGGTAATGAAGAAAAGGTAAGTTTTGCTTCTTGCGTTTCTAGAAGGAAGAGATGCAAATTTGCCTACAAGCTGAAATAGCCGTGGCAAAGACATGTTTAAATTTTTTTTTTTAACGTTTATTTATTTTTGAGACAGAGAGAGACAGAGCATGAACAGGGGAGGGTCAGAGAGAGGGAGACACAGAATCTGAAACAGGCTCCAGGCTCTGAGCTGTCAGCACAGAGCCCGATGCGGGGCTCGAACTCACGGACCGCGAGATCATGACCTGAGCCGAAGTCGGCCACTTAACCGACTGAGCCACCCAGGCGCCCCGGCAAAGACATGTTTAACATAGCATTGATGTTAATATAGAAAAATGAAAAGAAGCAGCCTGCTATAATCTTTGTATGTAAAAGAATTCTATTTCAAGTATAGTATTTAAAGTTCTCCTCAAGGTAAAAGTTATTCTCATCTGCACTGTTAACGACCCAAAGTTTGAATGAAAATCAGGTTGAGAACTTGAGAGCTCAGGACATTTGGGGAAACCTATACTATCTTGGCTTTATTAGGTAAATTAAGATATCAGGTTGCCTTAGATTCAATCAAATTTAATAAACAGTGAAATACTCTTCAATACAATGGTAGTGACATTATTTCTAAAAGACCAAGAAAAAGAGAATAAAGAATGTCAGAATGTATGCTGTAACCGAACAAGACAGGAACCTGAACCTGTAAAATGTGGACTGGATTCTCATTTGGCTTTAACACTGACTTGTTGTGTGATCTCAGGCATATCTCTGCCTCAGTCAGTCTCTGTCTCTCTGTCTCTGTCTCTATCTCTCACAAATGAGGATAGAGTCCTAAAATGTGTCTACATTTTATTCAAATTCTGCATTTCTATTATTCCACAACTATTTTGCTCCCAGACATAATGAAAACTAAAACAAATTTTTATTAAGATACTCTCCAAGGCATTTTTGCTTTAGTACTTTAAACTCAAAACAGTTTAAACTGAGCTGATTTTCAATTAAAACTTTCTGGAGATTTGATCACCACTGAGGCATTAGAAACTTACTTTAGCAGAAAATTATTAAGTAATACTTTATTATCTAATATTTCAAAGGAATTTAGGCACACACGGGCTAAAGAGTAACATTAAACTATTACTGGCAAAATTCCTAATCAGATGAAACACTGTAACTAGTGGTTAACAGCATGGATTATAGTTTAGGTTGACTTCAGTTTGAATAATGCCCCTGACACTTAGTCACACAGTGACATATTTAGTCATGTTTTCTCATCTGAAAATGGAGATAATATGAATATTTACTTCATAAGAGTGGCACTTCCTGAAATTGGGACAACTATACATAGCAGCCTTGGTTATAAGGTTTATATATAAAACCTTATAACCATATAACCATATATAAAAAAATATAAAGATCAAATGAAGGGTTTCATACAAATTCTGAAACACTACAGTTAACACATTATATGGACTTAACACATGTTACATTTTCTCCCACCAATACATCATTATTTAATCAGTTTTGATGCAGATATTATGTCCCATATTATAATATTCAACCTCATTCATTGTTACCCTTAGCCTCTAATAGTTAAAGACTAACTGAGAGAGCTTAGTGACTACCAAGTATAATGCAACTATATTACATAGGCCAGATGTTTTGAGCTGTGAATTTTCTATGAAGTTTGGTACTCCATGTCAGTTAAGAGACAATGGACAAGGAAGTCTCTCATGCCAGAGTTTTGTGAATAATGACAGACAAAAATTCTGATGGAGGAAAAAGATACAAACAAAAACACATTAATACATTTTCTCCTATTTATAACTTTTAAAATATCTTAATTGGTTGAAAAACTAACGTAGCTGGAATAAAAGAGCCATTTTTCCTTCAACTCATAAGCAAATCTAATTTTCTTTCTAACCATGTCACCTCAGTGGCCTCCTTTTATATGACACACCATTCTCTTCTAACTTCTGAATTTTTGTTAGTTTGCTGTTGGCAGGGATAAGGTCAGAAATAATAAAGACTTTCTACTGAAATCTGCTTTCCCCCCTCAATGAGAGGAAGCAAAGGCATGAATATGGCACCCTCATAATGATTTAGCTGGGGCTTAATGAAATTTTCATCACAACCTGCTGTTCATTTTAATGGCCTTTGAAAAACAATGGAAAAAATAGCTTGGGGGAAGAAAGGATTTTTCCGTGGCATATATTTGTGAGCTTAACATTTAGTTCCATTCACCCTATCTCCGGTCCCCTCACCCCCATATTGCTGCTCTCATCACAAAGCTATTACAATGTTTTGTAGTTTTTGAGTATAAGTTTTGCAGTTCTTTTGTTACATTTATTCCCATTTTATTCTTTTGATGCTATGGCACATCACAGAACTATGATCATTTGTACTATATATATATATATATATATATATATATATATACACACACACACACACACACACAGAGTGTCTTCCTAACACTTAGATAATATCACGTCTTGGTATCCACTCTTGTGTCCAACCATAACTTATGATTAATAGAGTATTTAAAGCCGATGTAACTTTCTATTTACTGTTGGGACTTTTACACATCTCGCTGGATATATTTCCCCATTTTTTTCCCTTTTCAGTTAAATAAACATTTGTTGACATTCTATTCCTTTCCTATGATATGATTTTCTGCCTTTCTATAATATTTTTCTAGGTGATTAAGAACATCACTCTATTGAATACATAAATTGCTGCTTGACATATCTCTCAATCGCTGCAGTTACTAAACAAACATTCCTGTCAGGGCAAATTTCCTTATCAATAAAAGTGAGGGCATTTACATTTCTGTGTACCGGAAACACAAACTAGGAATCTTCTATATGTAAACAGAAATGCATTGTAGTGGTCTTGTTCATACATAAAGTATCTTTCTTGAATTCAGGCTTTTACATGTTTGCCATGGTCAATTTATATTACTGCTTCCATAAAGACAATCTCTGCATTTCTCAATGCCTTCATAGTAGTATCTTGAGCTGAGCTTTTAATATATCCGTATGAGGAAAACTGCAAAACAATTGTGGAAAATACAATAATGAAAACAGTATAATATCCACATGTAATAGTGATGTTTCCTCATGTCAGCTCCTGCTGCTGTGGATGCTCTATCTCTGCTCTTTTGCTTGTGTAGCTGTTACTAGATAATATACTTTTCTCTTAAGTCCCAATACCTCAAAATGTTACCTGCTAAGCAAACTGGGAGGCACTGTCTAGGGTCTTCTTTCCTTTGGGGAATTATTCACTTGGATCTGGCCTGTCATTTACCTCCAAAATAAGGGTCTATGCAACTACTTAGAAGCCAACATGACACCCTGGAGAAATACCAAGGTCATATACCAAATTTCCAGGGAGAACATCATCTCAAGTACACTCTCCTCCCACAAAAATACTTTGTAATCCAATATATAGCACTGCCCTGGTAGTTCTTCCTAGACCTTACACCTGGGCCACAAACGTATCTTAAAGAAAAATTAAAAATTGACATGGGAGGGAAACACTTCCCAACTCATTCTATGAATCCAGCATTATCTTGCTAGAAAAATCAGACAAAACATTACATTAAAAAAAAAAACAGTAACAGCAACTCTAGACCAATATGACTCATGAACATAGATGAAAAAATCCTCAATGAAGTATCGACAAATTGAATCCATTAATATAGATATTATAAATCACAACTAAGTGGAATTTACTCCAAGTTTGCAAGGTTGGTTCAACATTCAAAAATCATATCACATGAACATGTTAAAGAAGCTAGAGTGTATTGTGCTGAGCAAAATAAGTCCATCAGAGAGAGACAAATGCCATATGATCTCATTCATATGTGGAATTTAAGAAACAAAACAAATGAGTAAAGGGGAAAAAAGAGAGAAAACCAAACCAAGAAACAGACTCTTAACTATAGAGAACAAACTGATGGTTACCAGAGGGGAGACCAGTGTGGGGGTGGGTGGGTGAAATAGGTGATGGGGATTAAGGAGTACACTTGTGATAAGGGATACGGGGGTGGCTCAGTGGATTAAGCAACAGACTTTGGTTCAGGTCATGATCTCACAGGCTCGTGAGTTCCTGCCTGGTGTCGGGCTCTGGGCTGACAGCTCAGAGCCTGGAGCCTGCTTCATATTCTGTATCTCCCTCTCTCTCTGCCCCTCCCCCAATCTCTCTCTCTCAAAAATTAATAAACATAAAAAAAGGAGCACACTTGTGATAAGCACCCAATGTTGTATAGAAATGTTGAATCACTATATTGTACAACTGAAAGTAATATTACACTGTATGTCAACTAACTGGAATTTTTTTTTCAATTAACTGGAACTTAAATAAAATCTTAAAAAATAAATCATCTAAATAGATGAAAAAAATTGACAAGTTTTAATAACCATTCATGGTAACAACTCTCAGCAAACTAGAAGAAGAAGGGAATTCCCTCAACTTGATAAAGAATATCTACATAAAACCACAGCTAATATATTTAATGATACCTAGAAGCCTTCTCCTTACAACCAAGAACAAGGCAAGGATGTCCCATTTTACCACTCTTATTCAACACTGTACTGGAAGCCAGCTAATGCAGTAAGACAAGAAAATGATATAGAAAGTATACATGCTGGGAAGGAAGAAATACAACTGTCTTCATTCACAGATAACATTATTGTCTATATGGAAACTTTAAAGAATAAACAAAACTCCCGGAGATAATAACTAAATAAAGCAAGGTCACAGGATACAAGGTTAATATTCAAGATCCAATTGCTTCCCTTTATACCAGCAATGAACAGTTAGAATTTGAAATTAAACATACAATATAGAGGCACCTGGATGGCTCAACTCGTCAAGCATCCAACTTCAACTCAGGCCATGATCTCACTATTTGTGAGTTTGAGCCCCATGTCTGGCTCTGTGCTGACAGCTCAGAGCCTGGAGCCTGCTTCAGATTCCATGTCTCCCTCTCTCTTTGCCCCTCCCCTGCTCACACTCTGTCTCTGTCTCTGTCTCTGTCTCTCTCTCCCTTAAAAATAAATGTTAAACAAATAAATAAAAATACATAATGAAAATACTGTGTATAAGCGTAACAAAATATGTAAAAGATCTACATGCAGAAAACTATGAAACTGAAAATAAATCAAAGAAAATCTTAATCGAGAAATATTTTTGTATTCATGGATAGAAAGATTGAACACTGTTAAAATACCAATTCTTCCAACTTCCCAGGAAGTAATTCTGTAGATGGCAAGACCAGTTCTAAAGTCTACAGGGAAAGGCAAAAGACCCAGAATAACTAACACAGTACTGAAGTAAAAGAACAAAGTCGGAGGACTGACACTTCTCAACTTTGAAGTCATAGTTATTAAGACAGCAAGGTATTGGCAAAAGAATAGACAAATTGATCAATGGAACAGACTATAGAGGGCAGAAGTAAACCCACACAAATACATTCAACTTAACTTTGGTGACGGAACTAAGGAAATTCTGTGGAGATATGATATTCTCTTCAACAAATGGAGCTAGAACAATTGGACATCTACATGCAAAAATACAAACTAGACAGAGAACTTAAACCTTTTACAAAAAGTAACTCAAAGCAGATCATGGAACTAAATTGTAAAATGCAAAACTACATAACTTGTAGAAAATAACAGAGGAGAAAATTTAAATGACATTAGGTTAGGCAACATACATTTAGCTATAGCATCAAAAGTATGATCCTTGCAAGACAAGAGGTAAGTTCAACTTGATGAAAATTAAAAAATTTTGCTCTACAAAAGAAAATGTTAAAAGAAAAAAAAAGAAGCTAGCTAAAACCGGGAATCAAATATTTGCAAAACAGATACCTGATATAGGACCTGTATCCAAAATACACAAAGAATTCTTTAAACTGAACAATTAAAAAAAAAAAACACCTCAATTAATAAACTAGCAAAAGATGTAAACATACACAAAGAAGATATACAGATGGCAAATACACATATGAAAAGATGCTCCACATCATATGTCATCATGAAACTACAAATGAAAATGATGAGATGCCACCACAAACCAATCTGAATGGATAAAATCCAAAGAACTGACAATATCAAATGCTGGTGGGGTATGGAGCAACAAGAACTTACATCCGTTGCTGCTGGGAATGCAGTCTCACAACCACTTTGCAAGATGGTTTGGCAGTTTCTTATAAAAGCTAAGCATAATCTTACCATACATTTCAACAATCACATTCCTAGATGTTTACCTAGTTGAGCTGAAAACTTATATCCACACAAAAACCTTCACATAATACTTATAGAAGCTTTACTCTTAACAACCAAAAACTGGAAACTAAGATGTCCATTGATAGGTGAATAGATAAACAAACTGTGGTACATTCATACAATGGAATTTTATTCAGGGCTAAAAAGAAATGAGCCATGAACAGATATGACGGAACCTTAAATGCACATTGATATGTGAAGGAAGCCAGTTTGAAAGATACATACTGTATGATTCCAATTGTACGGCAGTCTAGAAAAGGCAAAACTACAGAGATAGTAGAAAGATCAGAGATTGCCTAGAATTCTGGGGAGAGAGGGAGGAAGGAATAAATAAAGCACAGGGGATTTTTAAGGTTATCAAACTGTTCTGAATGATACTATAATGGTGGACAAGTGACAAAATACATTTGTCAAAACATGTCAGAAATGTACAATACAAAGATTGAACCTTGATGTAAGAAGATTCTACAAGGTAATTTAAAAATTTGGGAGATAGCAGGAAAAACCACAGAAAGAATTTAATGGTATTAAAAATGCTTGGAAAAACCTCACTGAATGAGGTAGAGGAAAGATTACCTAAGTAATTTTTGAAATGAATGGCATCTGTAAAACTAAAGGCAAAGGAATTGCACATAAGTACTATACTCTATTTATAAGGATGTTTCCCATGGCAGTATCAGTTAAAAATTCTGATACTGTTATACATATACATGGGAGTTGAACAATAAGCAAATGGATGGTGGATGGTAGGTTCTGGGTTACTCACAGTTGGGATGGGAATGGAAGCATCCATAAGGAATAAGGCTGGAATGATCCATGTGGAAATGGATTACAGTTGCATACATTAGTAAGAACTCATGTTTAGCTTAATATATAGACAGTTAGACATAGAAATATTTATAGATATGTATGTATAAAGGTTAGCACGCACACATATATTTCTTTGGTCTGTCAGATAAAAGGCCCTAAAGGCAAGGACACCTTGGTAGCAAGGAACACACTTTGTGTCCAGATCTGGCTTTCTAATACCATTCTCCAATAAAAGAAACCAGGGCTTCTTTGAGAAATGGCTGATTCCAGAACCAGGGCATGTAATACCCAAATGATTCTGCAGCACCTTACAGTTCCAGAAAGTCAAGACGTGCTCAAGAAAAAAAAAATCCCACAATCCCACAATCACCGTGATATGTCAACGTGACACAGCGGTCAATAGAAAGAGTTTCCAATGGCCAAAGCTGAAACAAGTTGAGCAACAAAATAAAGTAGAATTGGATTATAAGTCCAAGTATAAAATATCCATGCTGTCCATACTTAGATAAATAAATGATTGAATGAATAAATGATGGAGAAAAGATAAATCTCTCATGCAGAAGAATTCCAAATTAATTATGTAGATACTGTACTCTAAAGAGGGGGAACACAACTCCCTACTCTTTAAATGTGGGTTGCACACAGCATCTCCCTTCCAAAGACTAGGGTATGGAAAGGGGGCAGGAAGGGTAGCTTTATAGTGGAAACACCCGACAAACACTGTTTATCAGCCAGGTGATCAAGGTCAACATCAAATTCATAAATCAAATAGAGAGTAAGTACCTTTGATATTATGTGACAAAAATGGTACTTTACCTTATGATTTTCCTCCCCAAACATATAACCCTAGTTCAATCAAGAGAAAACCACCAGACACTTTGAATAGAGGGATATTCTACATTATACCTGCACAGTATTCCTCAAAACTTTCAAGGTTATCAAAAACAAAAACAGCCTGAGAAACTGTCACTGCCAAAGGGAGCCCAGGGAGACATGACAACTGAATGTAACATGTTATCCTTGATGACATCCTAGAACAGATAAAGCATACTGGTGAAAACTAATAAAATACGAATAAACTGTGGACTCTAGTTAATGATAATGTATCACAACCTAAAAGATACAAAATAATTTTAAAAGCATAAAATTGATCATGCAAAACGAACAGAATATGTGAAACTAAAGATTAAAGAGAATTGCATCATAAGGATAAGAGTTGTTGTATCAGAAAGCTACTAATGTAAGCAATTTTTATTTTCCTTTTAATTTTTATGTGTTTTTAAACACTTCTTAAATAAGAAGATAGTATTTTTAATATCAAGAAAAATTCCATCACATTAAAAAAATTGTCTAGGTCCTCCTCAAAACCCCATTTTTATCTCCACATGGATGAAAGCCAAAAGTCTTTGGCTGACTAGATTATCTCTAAAACTCTTTCCAACTGTAAGATCATGTGAATTACATAAATTATAACTAAAATCCATGTCCCAGCTATGCATCTGGTAGGAACCCAGAAATATTTAATTACCATATGACTCCCAAATATACTGGTTAACATACATTTTGTGCCATATATACTCATAATTTGCCAGTGTCCTAACAACAGACTAGAAATGAGCCCAACTCAGTGTTACAGAGTATAAATGCAGTATATTTTTGGTGTAAAATATGTCTTTTTATGTCACTATTTTTTGTTTGTTTTAAATTTCCATCTGACTCTTAAGTAGAAGGCATGCTCTTGTGTGCAATGTGGCATCCGTGCTTAGGAAGAATACAGGTTTAAATAGGAGTTAGTGAACATCTAGAACATAAAGGGTGACTATCAGTTATACATAAACTGTGTAATTGGCATCGGTTGTTTTATTTGTTTGTTTGCTTGAATTTTACTTCATGTGCATATCACCCATTGGCTACTACCAGTAACTATTAAAGAGATTTAGAAGATGAAATCTTAAAAGAAAGGCATCATGGAAGCTGAACAAAATGGGAACTTCAGCATAGCTAACAGAGAATAATCAATGATTTTAAAATATACAATAGGCCTAAACCATATTAATTTTGGAACAGACTGAACTAAGGTAATATACGATGCATTCATGAATAAAGATTATAAAATTTAATAAAGTTGTGAAATGGCCTTGGGGACAAAAACTGGAGATGAACAAACCAGCCTGCAGATATTTGGGGTTGTAGGCGGTGCCTATTCCGGGCTCCGCTTTCACATTCTATTCTTGAATCTTTAAGTTTTACTAAACCACAATTTACCCATGTGTGAAAGTAAGGAAGACATCATAACAGAAATTAATGATTTAAAACACTGGGACAAACTGAAATATTTCTGGAAAAAATATCTATCCATCTTCATAGCATTAGGTTTCCATTTCGTACAATTTAACTTTGAGTATAAGTAAAAAAAAAAAAAAAAAAACAGAACTAGAAGTTAAAACCCAACTCTTGAAATCAGGAGATGGCAGCAACTTTGCTTTCTCTGCTAACCTTTACCTTCTGGCTCATTTTTGATGAGCTCTTCCATTTTCCTCTGTTTCAAGGTGTCAACAACGTCAGCTAAGCTGCCTTTGCGCCGTTCGGGAGTTCCCAGGGCCGTGCTCGACAAGGACTCACCACTCTGCCTCCCACCTTCTTCTGCTTTCTGAGGTGAGGTAGATGAGTTGTGTGGGGCAAATGAAGACATAACTTTATTGCCATCAACTTCCTGAAAGAGAAAGCAAAGGAAAAAAATTTTAATTCTGGAAGCTTTATTTTTTTTAATTGGTTAGGTGGCTTGGGGCGCCTGGGTGGCGCAGTCGGTTGGGCGTCCGACTTCAGCCAGGTCACGATCTCGCGGTCCGTGAGTTCGAGCCCCGCGTCAGGCTCTGGGCTGATGGCTCAGAGCCTGGAGCCTGTTTCCGATTCTGTGTCTCCCTCTCTCTCTGCCCCTCCCCCGTTCATGCTCTGTCTCTCTCTGTCCCAAAAATAAAATAAACATTGAAAAAAAATTTTTTTTTTAAAAAAAAATTGGTTAGGTGGCTTATTTAGCTAAAGCATGAAAAAGCAAAACTTCATTCTGCAAGACTAAAAGAAAGAAAGAAATTAAAAAAAAAAAAGAATGCATTAACTTTACAGGCTCATACAGTGCGAGTCAAAGATCAATTCACAGAAGAAATAAAAATATGGAGATTCTCTGCCTTAAGACTGAAAACAAATGGGAAAAAAAGCCTTACACAAAGCCTGTATTGATTACATGTATTTTCCTGCTTTGAAAGTCTTAGATTTTCCTATGAACATCAAATGCACAAGTCATCTGTCCTAAACATCCTCATGATATTGCAATATTTAAATAAGTAACATCATGCACTTCAAATTTCATTTTAAATATCTGCCTCTTCTTGATGGTGCTCCTAATTAAAGTAGGGTCCTTTTTTAGTTCTCCACCTCCCTCTCA